>NC_132811.1:2400000-3000000 GCF_048594095.1 Paramormyrops kingsleyae
GACTATATACTCAACTGGTTGGCTGAAACAAAATCTTGGTCTGGACTTTTACTCTCTGGACCTAAAAATGCTTTAAGCCAATGGGTCTCATGCCTGTTCCTGGAGGACCCCCTGGGAGAATGTTTTTATTCCAACCCTACCTTAATTGGGCTCAGATGGGCCTTAACAGAGTAATAATGAATGTAGCAGGTTGAAAGCTGTGTGGGTTGGAATGAAAACAGGAACAGGAAGGAAACCCACCGGCTTAAAGCTATTTATCTGGACAGTAAGTGTGTATTTGCTTAGAAAAAACACAACTTGACATTAGGACATTTGCAGATTAAGAATAGCACAACAAAGATTAATAAGAATTTCTTCTGTTCTCCAAGAAGTTACTGATATTTTGGATGGCTAGATGAACAAGGATCATTTAAACATTTTCTTTGACTGCCTAAGACTTGCGCAGCACAGAACTGTAACCCTCTTAAAAAGGACCAGAGGACTCATTTCACGGCCAAATAATCTGCAGCCCACAGGAACAGTAATAAGCAATGCCAACACTCTGCTCACCAGGCGCTCTGCTCACCACGCGCTCTGCTCACCACGCGCTCTGCTCACCACACACTCTGCTCACCACGCGCTCTGCTCACCACGCGCTCTGCTCACCAGGCGCTCTGCTCACCACGCGCTCTGCTCACCAGGCGCTCTGCTCACCAGGCGCTCTGCTCACCACGCACTCTGCCTACCATGCAAGTGTCGCTGCCGCCTTCCATGAAACCTGCACACATCATGTTTGGCGTGAGGCCTCGTCCGTACACCTGCTGGCAGTCTGGCTGCTCGATGACTCCCACCTGGGCCTTCTGCAGGAGGGCAGTCAGCGCTCCTAAGGGTCCCGGAGAGAGGAGAGCCGCTCACAGCATCAGATTCCTGTGTCCCACTGCCGCGTGAAAAGTGCACGCAGCATTTCCATCCCACACGATTATTTTGTTAAAAATTTCTGATTAGTATTTCGTAAAACACACATGTCTATGCATATATGTGTGTGCATACACAGCATATATACACATATACACAAATATATACAACTGCAGAAAAAAATTAAGAGACCACTCTCCATACAAAACTGCATTTTAAATCCTGGTTAAATCGTGGTTCTGCTAGCTGAAGGCTATGCTGAGCAGCAGGTTGCTTCCAGGTTCAAAATTTCTAAGAGAGCAGTACACAAGAATGAGGTGAAGCAGGAGACAATGGGAACGACCACAAACCAGCCAGGTAAAGGGCGGAAACGACTTTCTTAATGCCGGAGATGACCACTCACTTATCCAACAGTTTCTCATGAATCAGATGATGACATCAAGTGACCTTCAAAAGGAACGGGAAACATTAAGTGCAGGTGTGAAGTGCACTGCTCATGAAAGCAAGAATCCTGGTGGCCTGGAGCTGATTGGCTGGCTAAGTGGGCAGGATTGTTGCCTCACACTTTCCAGGCTGAGGGGGTTCCTATGCTACCTGCGATAGGCTCCATCCCCCCGTCATGTGACCTTGTATTGGATAAGTGGTTGGAAGACGGCTGTGTAATATAAACAGACATTAAGTAGAGCCAGGCTGCTTTAGCGGTATTTTGATTCAGAGGATTTGCAGACATGTAGGTCCTTCCTGCCTCTAGCTGCATGTTTGAACACAGTTACGGACTCACCTCCCTCCCTGAGGGAGCCCCAGCCCCCAATGTAGCACTCGTCAGTCTTCTGAAATCTGTGCACGGCGGAGGGCAGGCAGATGGACTGGATGGTGTACGACTTCGGGGCCGGGACCGACAGCTCCAGCAGAGCCACGTCGAAGTTCATGTTGCTGCTGTTGTAGTTTGGGTGCAGGATGACCCTCTGGAGAGGTATGACCAGCGCCCCTATCCCCGAGCGGACTACTGAGCCCAGACTGACCGTCCAGCCAGCAGGACTCTGGTTGCTGCGTGTATAATGCAGAGGATGTTACTCACAAATGCCCTCTGGTGGCCCAGTGTCTAATGACCAGGAGCACACACAGGAAACGCACAAACACAAACTCATCAAGTCAGTTAAGTGGTAGGTGATCAGATCTGATCCTGTGTTCGGAAGGTTGCAGGTTCAAATCCCCGATTCTGCAAAGTGATTTCACTGTTGGGCCCCTGAGCAAGGCCCCTAACCCCCCCAAGGTCTACAGCGGCTGACTGACCCTCTGCTTTCTGAAAAAACATACATTGCTTTGGATAAGAGAGTCTGCTAAGTAAGTAACATGTGAAAAAGCCCCAGCAGGGTTGCAGAGTGAGGAGAGCGGGCCGGCAGTGGCCTGTGTACCTATAGAAGCAGTGGGCAGCAGTGAGGAGCCACTTGCAGTGTATGAGTGTAGCGCCACAGCGGTGGGAGCGCTGATGCTGCAGGCTTCCCATCCACGGGAACTCGCCGCTTCGCGCCATCACTCCACCCACAATCCTCTGGGGGCCCACAGATGGTCGACTGCCACAGTCTGCATGGGCCGGGGCACAGGGCTGGAAGTGGTCAGTCAGTCACCTTGCGTGACAGACACTCAACCACCTGTCTACTAGTGAACTGTGGTACCTTTCACCTGCCTGGCGGGGGCGCAGTTGAGTCAGGAAGGTGAGGGGGAAATGACTGAGGGACATACTCACCGCAATTCATCTCATCGGCTTTGTTGGGGCAGTCGGTGACCCCATCGCACTCAGGGTTGACCTTGCTGGTGCACACGTCTGCTGCACACTTGAAGTTACCGCTGCAGTTTACAGCTATAAGACAGAGATATACGGAGAATACATTTAAGTATATTCTCTAATTCCACCTCTGAAAAACCAAAATAACAAAAAACTTAGGACTTAATCATTTCACAAGTGAATATTGGTGGAGTGCCTTGGCTTTGTGGATGAGTGATCTGTTACCGGCTGTGGGAGGTGCTGTGGGAGGTCTAGCAGGCCGGCTGACCGCGGCGGTCGTCATGGGCGCCGCGGCCGCGACTGGGATCGCTGGGACCAGGCTGGAGGCCGTCTGCCTGAGGATCCAGTTACGCAGCCTGGTGACGCGGGAATAGACCCCGGGCTTGTTCATCATGGCACAGCCCACTCCCCAGCTCACCACCCCCGCCAAGAAGAAATGCCCAGGGGCCTCCTCACACACCAGGGGCCCGCCGGAGTCTCCCTGCGGCACAGTCAGACAGACACACGGCTCAGACACAGAGCGTGAGCACAGGAAAACCGCAGGGCTGCACGCGAAGGACGAGACCAGCGCCAGCGAACGGCCCGTCTGGCCAGAGCTTCAGTGCATTCAGTTCTTCTGCAGCAGCCAGATGCTTCCACCGAAAACAAGTGCTGAACTATAATCTATAACAGTTGCTGGGCATCCTCATCAAAGGCGATCTATGCAATGATATTTACCATGTAAATATGAACCTTTGCTATATGTTTAGGGATTTCTCAGAGATATATCGATTTGTGCAGCACTTCCTTTTTTATCAATCCTAAAACAGCAGTTTGTGATTAAAGGGATTTAAAGGGACTGTCCTGCTTTCGGCCCATTGGTAAATAATTGCACCGCATTACTGTGACGGGGCCACAAATACTCTGATTCTATGTATAAACAAGAAAACAGACATTTGAGGGTCACCTGACAGGAGTCCACCTTGCCCTGCAGGAAGCCAGCGCACATCATGCTGCCAGTGACGGCTCCCTTGTAAACGGACAAACTGTTGCACACTCTGGAGTCGATGATCTTGACCACGGCTTTCTGAAGGGTGGAGGGCAGCTCAACTGTACGCAGGCATGCAGTGAAGACAGAGCTAAGGCCAGTACGAAGCCAACAAGCAAGTTAAACATTTCAAACACAGACCTGTAGCATATGCCGGTGCAGGGGGGTAGGGGGGTAGAGGGGTAGGGGAAAAACAGGCCCTTAGTGAATTTATCCCACAGTGTAGTGTAACTTGACAGTGTTAAACTTTACAGTGTTAAACTTGACAGTGTTAAACTTGACAGTGTTATCTACAGCAGCACTGTTCATTTACTCAGAGTGGTTTGTCCTATATCTCCTTGGCCAAGACATTCACTGAAGTTCAGCTCATTCATTTCTAAGTTACTTCTTGTCCAGGGGGTCGTCTCCCAAAAGTATGGTTGCTAACTATGTTAGTAACTACGTTAGCAACTGCTAAATAAATAAAATGTGACAAAACTCCAGCAGGCGTGCAAAGTGAGGAGAGCGGGCAGCCAGTGGTCCGTGTAGCTACTGATGCAGCGGGCAGCGGTGCGGGCGGCGCTACGTTAGCAACCTGCATGGTTGGAACCATGCAAGCGAATTGTTGGGAAACGCCGTTTGGGAAACGCCCCCCCCAGTTAGTTTTTGGGAAACGCCCCCCACGCAGTCGTGCCCTGCAGGTGGCAGGTGGCAGGTGGCAGAGTCTGGCACCATCTTGCGGACACTCACAGCTGAACTCGTGGAGCGCTCCCCAACCCGAGACCATGCACTCCTGGCCGGGGCTGAAGACGTGGGCGGGAGACGGCAGGCAGATGGGCTGGACGTATGGGCTGAAGGTGAGCGGCGTCTCCAGCTCCACCACCGTGATGTCGTTGTTAATGGTGCTGGGGTCGAAGTCCGGAGACACGATGATGGACGAGATGTTGACCACTCTGGACTTTGGCTCCTGCCCGCTTATCAAGGTGGCCCCCACCAGGGCAGTCCAAGATCGTGGGTCTTTATCTCTGTGGCACGAGGGGAGGACAACAGGGCAGCCATGACGGTCACAGAGCCGGACCTAGCGGAGATGCGGCGTTTCAGTTGGGCGCTCGCGGCCGCATACCTCTCGAAGCAGTGAGCCGCGGTGACGAGCCACTTCTCGCTAATGATGGAGGCCCCGCAGGTGTGCTGACCTTGCAGCCTCAGGCTGACCTGCCAGGGCAGCTCCCCCCGCCGGGCATCCACACCACCCACCACCCGGCTGCTCATGGCGGGACGAGTGCCACACGCTGACGAGGGAAATTACACTCACTGTCTGTACAAGTGCGAGTACAGGTACATTGTAAAGCTTCTGTTCTCATATCCATCTTGGTATCCTTTAAGGCACTAACACACACACACACACACACACACACACACACACACAGACACACAGACACATAGACACAGACACACACAGACACACACAGACACACAAAGACACATAGACACAGACACACACAGACACATAGACACAGACACACACACACACACACACACACACACACACACACACACACAGACACACAGACACACAGACACATAAAGACACATAGACACAGACACACACAGACACATAGACACAGACACACACAGACACACACAGACACACAAAGACACATAGACACAGACACACACAGACACATAGACACAGACACACACACACACACACACACACACACACACACACACAGACACATAGACACAGACACACACACACACACACACACACACAGACACATAGACACAGACACACACACACACACACACACAGACACATAGACACAGACACACACACACACACACACAGACACATAGACACAGACACACACAGACACACACAGACACACAAAGACACATAGACACACACACACAAAGACACATAGACACAGACACACACACACAGACACACACACACACAGACAGACACACACACACACACAGACACAGACACACATTCACACAGACACATAGACACATTCACACACACACACAGACACACACACACACACAGACACATAGACACAGACACACACACACATAGACATAGACACACACACACACACACAGACAGACACACACACACAGACACAGACACAGACACACATTCACACAGACACACACAGACACACAGTTAATAACCCTGTGAAGGAGGTATGAGATGGGGGGAGGGAACATCATTTCCAGGTAGAGATACTCACCACAGTGGGCTTCATCAGAACCATCTGCGCAGTCTGTAACGAAGTCGCACTCAGGATTGGCTCTGGTGATGCATTGCCCGTTGTCACAAGTGAAGGTGTTGACAGGACAACTGCCTGAAGAGACAGAGTCAGAGGCTGAGGCATGAGGCTGAGGCACGAGGTCGCTGTGAAGGAAAGCGGCGACTGCCCCCTCTCACCTCTGCTACCTCCAGTGTGATAGAAGGACTTCCCACTGGCTCCTGTGGAAATTGAAAAGAACCATGTTTATAATCAATCAAGAGAAACAAGCACAGTGTTAAATGATAAATTACATGGAAGGTTAAGGCTCCAGCCACCTTATAGGTCAAACCTACTCAGCACAAACCCTGTACCCACTGGCAGCCATGTACCCACAGCCCGTCCTCACTGGCAGCCCTGGACTCACAGCCCATCCTCACTGGCAGCCCTGTACCCACAGCCCGTCCTCACTGGCAGTCCTGGACCCACAGCCCGTCCTCACTGGCAGCCCTGTACCCACAGCCTATCCTCACTGGCAGCCCTGGACCCACAGCCCGTCCTCACTGGCAGCCCTGGACCCACAGCCCATCCTCACTAGCAGCCCTGGACCCACAGCCTATCCTCACTGGCAGCCCTGGACCCACAGCCCATCCTCACTGGCAGCCCTGTACCCACAGCCCATCCTCACTGGCAGCCCTGGACCCACAGCCCATCCTCACTGGCAGCCCTGTACCCACAGCCCATCCTCACTGGCAGCCCTGTACCCACAGCCCATCCTCACTGGCAGCCCTGGACCCACAGCCCGTCCTCACTGGCAGCCCTGTACCCACAGCCCATCCTCACTGGCAGCCCTGGACCCACAGCCCGTCCTCACTGGCAGCCCTGTACCCACAGCCCATCCTCACTGGCAGCCCTGGACCCACAGCCCGTCCTCACTGGCAGCCCTGTACCCACAGCCCGTCCTCACTGGCAGCCCTGGACCCACAGCCCATCCTCACTGGCAGCCCTGGACCCACAGCCCATCCTCACTGGCAGCCCTGGACCCACAGCCTGGCCCTGCTCACTGCAGACTTAAAAAGTACCATGCAAAATGATGGTGCTGATTTCCCCATACTGCGGAATCACCAGCGGCCGGCCACTGGACGAGGCATCCAGGCCCACCCTCATGATGTCTTGAATTAATTCATCAGAGTATTTTCCTGCTTTGGACATTCTGAAAGTCAGTCTCATGGTCGCCATCACGCTGTTATTGACGCTCCTGGATGAAAAGAGACAGGACTTATCTACAGTATCGCGTTCAGTCACACCAGGGATTCAGACAGGAGTCAGTCCTCTGACATGCAGCCATCCCTTGAGTTTGGTTCATAACCGTTTATGATAAAATCAACATGAAGGGTATTGACTTACCCATAGGTTACAACATTACTGTCCACAAAACGATCAGCTACTGGCGAAGCGAGGAAGACATTTCTTATCTGTAAATGGTTCAAATAAAACATTTTTTGTTTAAAAATTACAGTAAAGGCCCCTAATCCTGACTAGAATAAGCAATAAGAACAAGGGCGTAACTTTGGTTTGAAGATCGGGGGGGTAGAGGTCCGCACCCATTTAGGGGGAGACATGACTATGAGGGGGTTGTATTGGCCTTGACATTTACACCCATGGGTTAGAAGACGGATGGGCCGTTTCTCTGGAAGTTGATTCTAAGCCTTGATAAACATGCAGTGATCTCACTAAGAGACACGAGACGGGCCCAGACTCCAGGGTGATCCGACCTTGGTCTTCAGAGTGGCGGAGAGCACCATGGGTGCTGTGGCTGCCTCGTCCTGCAAACTGGGATCATACCGGAGACCTTTCAGCTCCACGGTCTCCATGAAGTAATATTCCTCCTGCTTCAGGTGTGCTGAGAATTAGGGGGGAAAGAAAATCCTGCAGACTCACAGATACTGTCAGCAAGAATAAGCAACATTTGATAACTAAGTCAGTTTCATTCACTAAATTAGCTGAAACTAAATTACTTCAACTAGGTGCAGAATCCTTTTCATTACCGATCATCATCCCAGCAAAGACCCCAGTGATGAGGAAGATCACAAAGAATGCCAGGGCAGTGACCCTGCAGCGGCGGGTGGTAGAGCCGGCCAGAGGAGCTTCTGCCAGCTTTGATTTCTCCAGATACTTCTTCATCTCCATTGCAGCATCGGAACTGGAGTATTACCTCTAGAGAACACTGGTCTAAAACAGAAATAAATACCCGAAACAGTTTCCTCAAAGCATCAAACGAGTGCAGATTTATTTATCCTAATTTTACTTCCAGGGCTAGAATTACTCTTGACCCGATTTTGGTTGGTCGTTCCTGAACTCACAACGCCCTCGGCACACTTACTCATGTCTAACAGTAGGTGTCGCAGCAGAGCGACGTATCGAGTGAAATACCAGAGAGAACAGTAGACAATTTGAAGACACTGACCCTCTTCACCCCGGGCGGTTGATGTGGCACATCAGGGAATACGGAGTTAAGGTTGTTAGATAGCATTCTAAAAGCGTTTTAATTATTATTTTTTTGTTTGTCGACCATAGGTGGTATTTAATTATGAGGTGTCAGATGGTAAGCAAAACTATTCTGACAAACCTGTCAGAAAAGACGACATGAGCTACAAAATCATCAAGCAAATAGCATTTTTCACCGTATATTAAATTGCTTTAAATTGTTTTGGTTTGCTTGGCAGAGTGGGCATCTAATTATGTTCAATTATAAGTTATATTGGTAGTCATACTCTGACCTCCAAAAGTCATTAACTACAGTACGTGGGCAAATATATAAATCCGTTTGATTTTCTTTTGCTGTTATTCTCTTATTTGTAAAGTCAAAATTAGAGACTGACAGGACACTCAAGGCAGATTGATTGACTGTTGTGAGGCGCATCTCCAACGTGGGAGTAAAGACATGTTCGGTGTAGGTGGAAACACGTAGAAATGTATAGCTACACAGCATAGAATACTCATCAAAAAATGATTAATGCTTCACTTTCTTTAATTCTGCCTGAAATGCCAAAATACAATCAATTACATGCAATGCGGCCTCCAAACTACAAAAACGATTTGTTTTATTCTTTCTGACCGCGTACGGTGCATATTTCAGTAATACTAACGCAGTTAATACGAAGCAGGCCTATTTTTGATACCAAAACATATTCAGACTACTTCATCCTTATTAAACTATAAAATTTGGCAAATGTTATACAAGCTTCACAAATATGTACTTGAACAAAAAACGGGTAAAATTATTAACATATCTCTAAAGTGGTTAAACATGTTCAGAGATTGTATGAATAAGAATATACTTACCTGTTTCAGCGTCTTTTTCCAGCGTGTCACTGAAGCGCAAAGTATTCTTTCAGCTAGAAAGGTTTCGGGACAGACCAGCTGAACTCAGCAAAGAAACTATCAAGACCACTATTATGTGCCTGACCAGCAGATGGGCGTCTAGGTAACAAAGACGGGCAGGTATCCTGCTTTCCGCCCGCAGGAATCCCCCGGGCCTCCCCTCCCACCGTATCGCGTTGCAAATTCAGCATTTTCTCGTTTTTTAAGGAAAACAAACATGAGACGATAGCGGTCGAAGAGGTTAATTTCATGTTGCACGTAAATGAGATGCTTTAAAACACAACGTTGTGAAGTTCGATTGCAAAAAGAAAAGGTGCGCAGGTGGCCGCGTTCGCTTCGCGCTTCTACACACTGACATTTATATGTCGATTGAAACGTGACACACGACATTACTGATAACAGAAACCAGACCGATCCCGAATCACGCCATCGACGCATTTCTGCACTTGGATGCCTATACGCCCAGATAATTGGCCTAGTCGCCATGGGCCAACGTTTCACATCAAAAGCGTTTACTTCATTTCCCCAAAAAGGATAAGCCCAATGTTATTTGTATTAACTTGGCTCAACTCTCTAATCTGATGTAGTCTTTAATTATTGTAACTGCAAAGTAAGCTAACTCCTTGTTATTTACAATAGGGGCGACTGTGCAATCTTACGGTCTCAACACAATCTTCGTTAATACAAAAACAACGTAAACTAGTGTTTTCATCCAAAATTTGGTATTACACCAGATTTTCTTCGGTAAAGTGATGTTCATAATCCACTGTCCTGCCTCCGTCAGCGCCTCCTGTGTAGCTACTCCGCCATGACCCAGCTCTTACAAACAAGTGTAGCATTGACATTTCCTTTTTAATTACAAGTTGAGTAAAAGAACAATGCGGTAGTATAAAACTCTTTCCGATCAGAGCAGCAGGCGTGTATGTTAATGCTTGGAGCGAAGCCCACAGACTCACAGGCTCTCTGCCCAGATCTCTTTACATCATTTAAGGGGATTCCATTCTTTCTTCAGCAATAAAAATTCCACATTAATCAAGTTTCCGTTATTTAATATCCTTCCACGGTGAAAAATTTTAAAATAATCTTACAGGTTTCAGTTTTTTCGGATTCATAAAACTCATAAATATATTTATTGGAAATAGGAAAATTCAGCAGAAAATTCACACCTGACATCGTAATACTGTGTTATGTTCTGCTCCATTCTGACATTACAAATGCTACACAACAGAAACAATGTAAAAATGTCATAACCTGTCTTTGTAAACGTCTAAGGCTGTAGGTGGACGTGTCTGATCTAATATGTTGATGTATATCAATTCATAACATCGTATTGATAAGGAAATTAATAACAGCCTATTATTATGATTATTGTTAATATTAGGCCTCATAAATAGAAAACGCATGTATTTAGTTGATTCAATAACCGGCAAAATACCCACATGTATCAACACCAGCTCCGCTCAAACGGACTTTATATACCGACGTTACTTGGTCATTCACAGAAATATAACCACTGATAAGTACCTGTATTGGGCGCTGGGGATTAAAGAGGTTATTGAGACTAACTGCCAAAAGTATTTTATAAAATATAACGCCGCCCCATGGGATTCCATAGAGGTGCCGGGAGAAGCACAAGCGCCTCTTTGTGAGTCCGCGCGCGGGGAGGCATGAAGCGCAACACTTCGGACACCGCCGAGCGCCGCAGCCGCAGCCAATCAGCGGCTCTCTCTTCTTGCGCAATCAGAGGGACGTCAAAGCGGTGACGTCAGCGACCGCTACGCGACATTCCTAAGAACTGAGACTGAATAACGCAGCTCCCGGTGCCAGAAAGACACTATAAGCCCGCCTGCTTGGTGACAGAATGAAAACTACGTTCTCTCAAAACATCGTTTTGTCAACACCGGTTATCGACTGCTAAATATTCAACATTTACAAAAAAGACTAAAAAACACTAGTAAGTAAAACTGCTTTATTGTAGTCCTCTGCTGAGGTATATAAAACCACATGGTCCGCTGCAGTCCATAAGTTAGTTATACCATTTTTTTTCGTTATATAAGACTACACTGATGGGGGTGTCCATAAGACAGTCACTCAAACCCAAATGATTACAGAAAAAAAAATCTATGACCCTCTTTCCCAACTAAATTGTACTGCCGCACAAAAAGGAGTTTCGGCAAATCAATTTCCGGACTTGTGTTTGTGGCAAAAATATTACAAGCAGCATTAAGCAGAGTCCCTCTTTCAGTATTCAACTGCAATGTCATAACCGAGGAACCGCCACCTAGTGTAGAACATGAGAATTACCGACATGACAAAGAACAAACCATTTCCGGTCTGTGGAAGGACGCCGGGCCACGAGACTCATAAGTATGACAAAAACAACTTATAAAAGTGATAGCGAGACACTCAGTGTTAAAGAATATTTACGCGTATTGGTAAAATAATCCTCTCACATTCCAAATGTGCATAAAGACACTGACTGTAGCCAAGTTTGTATTATATATGAACAGCAAATGTTACATATTCACAATGTACAAATGTTCAAGTAGCATCTGGTGTAAATAAGTATAAAACAAAAAAAGGTAGCAGGTGTAACACTCCTACTCGCTGTACACAAACCGGCTGCCTTTGGCTTGGTGACACACAGCCCGCTCGGTAACACAAACACAGTACTGGTGCGTACTGCTGAACAATAAACGCTAAAAGTAACAGACAAACTATGAAAGCACATCATAAATACAGTATTCAGTTTCTAATATGTCAGTTTCACACAGACATTCAGTTTCAAACCAAGAAATCTCACTGAGGCCAATATGTAACTTGATACAAAAACTGAGGGCATAGTCTCAGTACAGTTAAAAACGGGGATTAAATACAAGCATGTTGAACTGCCTTATCAATATAAGATACAGGTACAGCTTATACTGAGTGCCGTTATCAAAGACGTAAAATATTCACATGCACTGGTACCGTGGCCGAATAAAGAGGAAAGAAGCTGGACTGAATCTGCCTCGACGAGAGACAAGCCGGTTTTCAGATCCCAGTTTTGGGGAAAAGACAGTGCTCTTTTTAAAGGGTATTCTTGCATGTCCCTCTCTGCATAACAAAGCTGACTGGATTCTAGTATGAGCACTGGAATTTTGTGGGGGTGAAGGTTAGTAATGAAATGAGTGATGGGGGCATCCAGCTCTGACTGAGCATGGCACGCAGAAGGTAGGGGCCCGCCGCTGGGTCGACGGACGCCTTTCTGGGTCGACTCCTTGGCCTCGAGCCGTCCACGCTTCCACCCCTGCCACAGCGAAACGGCAGCATGCAGTGAGGATGTACGGAGCCCCGGCCTGCAGGTTTGCTGCTGCTTGTGCTTGTTGTGTGTGACTTAATTTTCCAGGCCTTAGAGCCTCCGTTTAGTACAGCTTTATTCGGTCTGGACCTGCTGCCAGGTCCCCCTTCCCTCTCTTAATGCCACATGTGAAGTCTTCATGATTTGTAGTCCACTTAAGTTCATATTGTTTCAGTATACAACAGCTTATCCATTGTGAATAGGAAATAATTAAATTAATAAGAAACTGGCATCCCACGCCACTGTCCCTTATTCTGATTGGCCGGCCACATCTGTAGGAGGTGTGGTCTCCTGCAGCGGAGGCGGGTCTTCACTCTGATTGGACACTTCAGCACCATGCTGGTCAGAGCTGCTCAGGGTTTCTTCCGCGGGCGGCTCTGGGGTCTGAGTGCAGTTGATCGGTGCCAGCACTATAGGAGGCTGAGGGACATCTTTCTGTGAAGTGCAACAGAAAACAAGAGTCACGCAACAGCCGAGGGGCATCTCAGCTCTACGCAAGGCCATGAGACACAAGGAGATTCATGCACACAAAAACAGTTACAGCAAAATATGAATTATTACAGCAAAATATTTATTGTTAAAAAGGCCAGCTGAGAAACACAAACTATAAACAGCTCACAGGGGAATGTTATTCTCTAAACCGGTGTCTCTCAAACCAGCCCTCAAGAAACCCCAAGGACTGTTTTGAGGGACACGGCTCTAAACTTCTGGCCAGAAAAACAAGTTAAATGTGTTTTGTGAGAGTTGGGTTTTACTCAACTTTAATTTCAGTTACTGTCAGTCTTAATAACAACAGCATTTTCTGAAGGCACTCATATCAAACTGCTATTCACCACAAATCCACTTCCTGTCCAGAACATGTGCAATTCCTTGCGCCACAGAGCCACTGTCAAGCTGGTGAGGAGTGTGCAAGGCACCAGATATAAGAGAGCAGGCTGGCCCATCTGCATCAGAGCCAGGGCCACAAATGTGATGAGCAGCCCGATGCCATAGGCTGGGGGAGACAATGGCAGACAGACGTCAAGCACCCAGGTTAATACACAGCTGACAATCACCATTATACACATTGTATGAAATAGCGTTTAACAATGGGCAGTATCAACTTATTACTGTTTTTCTGTATACTTTGCTGTACAAACTATATACTGTACTTTATCATTACGGTTTACAGCTCCTTTGTATTGCTATACATTTATTCATCCATCCATCCCAAATATTTAATACAAGAAATATTAAAGGACAAACAGGCACCTTTCGGTATATAACCTTAAGGCATTAAGGCAAAGTTTCATTGTAGACAAAAACATCAGAATGTAGATTCTCCCACTCTGCCCAAGGGCTGCAGGTTCACTTACCTATAGTGCAGGCCACAAAATAGATCTGCGATGAGTGCATCACTATGTCAAACCTGTGACAATAGGCAACCAGAAGGCCTTGCAGAAAAGCACAGAAAAACAGAGTTAGCATCTATGCGTGAATTTCTATGCTGTCCGACTCCTGATGAATAGCTAACTGATCCATCACTCACTTTCGAACACTGAGGATTAAAAAACACACAAACCGATGTGGAAACACTTAACTAAAAAAAAAAAAGAAAAGGAAAATTAGCAATGCGGGGCGCTTTGGTGCATGGCTGATTTTACCTGGCACTAAGATGTCCCCAAAGCCCAGCAGGGAGAAGGGTCGGTCACACAGGGCTAAGGGGGAGAAGTTCAGCCTGGGGACCTTAAGCACCATTGGGAGCTGTGCAATCAAACCACAGAAAAACGCTACAAAACCCAAACCAAGAAGGCATCCCCAGTTACACAGTGCAGTAACATCATAAACATGTATGCATCTTCATTTGGCCATGACTAGTTGAGGCTAACAGGTTGGGCCTGATTATGTGCATGAGGTGCCCCCCCCCCCCCCCCCCCGGTATTAAGGAGAACGCGTGGCAGCCCAGCACACAATAGCCCCCGGAAGGACTTACTTTCTCGTGCGTAGAGGAGTCCGAGGGGCCTGCAGCCACCTCGACCATTATACTTTCTCCACTCTGAACAGTATGCGGGGAAAGAAAACAAACCAATCCTGAATCTCCGAAAGCAAAACACTGGGGGGGGAAAGATGCTGTGGGTGGGGAGCAGCTTGAGGTTACCTTCGTGAAGAGCGGCGTTATAAACACAAAGAAAACGTCGTAGACGAACAGCACCATCAGCAGGAGAGTGCAGGCCTGCCAAAGGGCGGGAGAAGAGGCCTTAGTGTCTCCACAGCGCCGCCGAAGGGGGACTGAAGCCAGTCACACGTGTCCTACATCTCTACCATACCTGTTGTGTTGTCACATCCATTGTATTTATTAGCTCGAGTCACCACCATGGTAGTAATGGCCAAATGAACCTTCGTGAACCATTTGCTGTATTTTCTGACCCCACTAGATGGCGCTCTTGGTTTGCTTTAGGACATGCTTTGTGCCCTTGTTTGAACAGAGAGCACCATCAATTGATCAGAAAATACAGCAAATGGTTCACGAAGCTTCGTTTGACCATCACTGTTTTGTGGGTACCCCTAGCTATGGGTCAGTGTGTGCATGTTCTCTATTTTTATCTATTAGCTATTATTCTCGTTTTTCCCTCTCCCTCATGTGTTGCACTTTTCTTGTTTTTAGTCTATACTTTATGTATATATACACACTACACCGCGGTCCTGGGGAACATGATTTCATGCTACTTTATGCTGTGGATAGTATATAGATGGCATGACAAAGATCCCCTTGACTTGACTTGAGAGGGACAAGAGAAAAGGAAGCTGGACAGAGGACAACACACACCTTAAAAGTGGGCAGCCTGATTGTTTTGAGCATGTAAAGGCAGAAGGCGATTCCCAGCGCATCCTGTAGCACCCAGGCCCACCTACAAGCGAGCACGGCAGTTTACACGGGGGGGGGGGGGGGGGAACCAACAGATTAATCACAGCAAGTAAGAGGCTTAGCAGGAGCAAGAATGGATAATAAAATTTATAACCAAGTCATCGTGTCTAACCAAACACCAACGGAGAAAGCAGTCATTTAAAAACAATATACGTAAACACAAGAGGCTAGCAAGCGAAAATAAACATGTCATTTTTTATGATTAAATTAGCTGTATGTATACTCACTGATCCTCATTCCGGAAAAATCCCCAGGTGAAGCTGACGCCTACGCAGAAGGCCGCCAGCAGCAGCATTCGCACCTGGGGTCTCTTGTGGCAGTAGGGCAGGCTGTTCCCCGGGATCCTGCAGGGGAGGGGGGCGCAGGGGGACACGCTGGCATCACTGGAAGAGCAGGCACTGGTTTGGAGGGGGGCAAACTGCGCACCCGACTGTGGGCTCACCTGCATTTCCCAAAAGGAATCCTGCGCACCAGCGGGCACAGACAGCTGTACAGGCCAATGGAAGCGGCCAGGCAGAATATCCCTATGATCATGTACACTGGAGGGTGGGAAGAGAGGAAGTCAGCCTGTAATTCAAAATCTAAAAGTAAGCGGAATGAAAACAGGGGGGCAATGTGGGGGGGTGGGGGGACTGCCCGTTACCCAGGTGGTCGTAGAAGAAGTAGAGCAACACGAGCATGGAGCAGCACATGACCACGAAGACGCAGATCATGATGGGCGTCACGTCCACCGTCTCCTCGTCCTGCTTCTCAGCGCCGTCGTCACGCTTGTGCTTCATGTAGCGCCTGCGGGGGCAGACGGCGCTCAGGACGTCATGGTTACGCACGTGTCCCTGGGAGACGAGGCCCGGCAGCCCCGCGACCCCAGAGGGCCACACTATGAAGTGCGTTCACTGGCCTAGTGGCTTTTCTTCAGCTTTTGGGTTCCTTGAATGGCATCTCGATTTTAAGCGGGAATGCTTCGCTATGGTAATTTATGCTGCACGCCTACACAGCTTGGTGGTTTAAGTGCAGGATTTCGGATAAAAATAAGTTCAAATCCCGCCCTTTCACCAAAAAACCGTGGCCTAGACAGGTGCGGCCCCTTGGACTAAATAGCAGGAAAGGGTGATACCACTGACTTGCTTTTCAATCCGATACAAATAAAATTTAATCAAATGTTTTTATCCCGAGACCAAAATTCATTGTCAGCACCCTAGTATTCAGTTGCCAGGGGAGGATTAAATTTGGCAGGGAGCAGGGGTGCTCATGATAAAATATTACCTACCTCCAACCAATCAAAAGGCAGCTCTTAGCTTACCTCACTAGTTTACAATGCCGACACCACGCATAGAAACCCCGAGTTAACTCTCCGAGAAGGATAAATGGGACTAGGGTTAACGCTGATCGTGGCAATCAGGGTTAGCTAATGTGGCTCTATCAAGTTAACTCTGGTTAGCTGAAACGTGTTTCACAATACACTTCCCAGGTAACTAAGCCAGTAAAAATTCCCCAATATATAACTGGCTAGTATAAACATTACTTTGCATAGTGCCTCTTTCTAGGAATGCAAAAATAAACACAGAGCGTCAGTTTAAAGAAGAATCATTAAAGTATTCAATCAATCCATCTACCCTACAGCAAAACATCAAATCCCATATATCACACAAATACAGGAAATGGACTTCACACATCTGAGAGGGGAAAAGGTTCTGTATATTTTACCATGACATTACATTTGGTTGACTTATGGTTAATGTTTAAATATAGATTTTCCATAATAAGCTTCAGCACATTTTAATTCTAAAATTAGTAAATACACCAAGTAACACTGTTCAGCCGCTAGTCTGCGTTTCTATAGCAACCCAGAGGCTGTCGGAGTTTCACACTTACTTCTTGATGTCCCGGCTGCCTGCCCAGTAGCCGCCAACAGCCACCGTCCCCACAGCCATGACGAAGATGATCACCATGTTGTAATCCAGGACGGGCTCGTTCGGTGCGTACATGGCCACCTGCCCCCCCTTGCCGAAGGTCTAGAGCGAGCGGGGAAACGCTGTCAGGTCTCGCACGGGGGGCCGGCATCACGGCCAGCGGCACCCCTGGCATACCTTACTGATGTCCAGCATGTCAGAGTAGCTGAGCAGAGCCACAGGGATGTCGATCTCCTCGTACTGAGTCTTATTTCCAGCAGGTGGGGTCTGTAAGCAGACAGAGCAGAGTGGGACTGAATGAAAGCACAGACCTTATTACATTTTAATTGTGTGTGTGTGTGTGTGTGTGTGTGTGTGTGTGGGGGGGGGGGGGGGGGGGGCTAGGGAATATCAATATTTTTACATAAATGGCAGTACAAAGACCATTACAAATATTCAGCATTCTGCTACTATGATCTGCACAGATACACTTGATGTAAATATTTTCAACTTAGCAACACGGTGGCTAAGCAAACAACACTTGTCTTATACCTCCAGGGTTCGGGGGCTTGAATCCCACCCCAACTCAGTGTGTGGAGTTTGCATGCTCTCCTTGTGTTGCACAAGTTTCATCCCACAAAGACATGCAGTGAGGTGAACTGACGTCTTTAAATGGCCCATAGCGCGTACGGGTGCGTGAGTGGGTGACTGACAGCCTGCCTGGGGTGCTTTCCTGTCTTGAGCCTTATGCTACTTGGCACAGAGTACAGCTCCCAGCCACGCTGGGGGGACGATCCCCAGTAGAGTTATATTTCATTCACTTATGACAGCACTGCCTGACAGCTGTGGGGCGGCTTCAGCACACCGTGATGCCCGTAAACCCACTTCCTCACCAGCCTGTCTTTGCTGACGATGAGCAGCCCCTTGGCGCCGTTGATCTGTGCCAGCCTCACTTTCTCGTAGAAGGTGCAGTTGCCCCGCAGCACCATGGGTATGCGGTTGGCAAAGCCACCTTCGGGCACCTCGGAGGATGAGCACAGGACGGAGGCCGTCAGGTCGTGGATCTGCAGGCGGGACTGAGAAATGCACGGACACATGAAAGAAATCCTCAGGCGAAGGAACCTATGAAAAGCAATCAGCCTAAAACTGGCCCCAGAGGGACACCTAATTAATTGCCTGGATGATCAGAAATAGATTTGACTGTATTACACAAAATGTCTGCTTTGTGCAAGCTTTTTAATAATATCTATGATAAGAGGTCTATGATAGTGAAGCGCTCAGAGACTTCGATGAACCCTGCTTGTGGGCAGACCTGCAATTAACATTGGCTCTCATGTCATCACCAACTAACAAAAACAGTCATTACACTTTTTATAGGCTTACATGTATGATTTAAAAAGACAATGCAGGGAAGACATGCATTGCTACAAATATACAAGATACTTCCTGAAACACATTTTTGGGGAATTAACAGGAAGCTCAAAAGGCGACAACACAACCTCAAAAATCCAGGGCTGCTGACTTGATTCCTGCCCCTAGCTCTATCTGATGTTTTCTTGCATGTTCTCCCAGTCCAGGGATGAACTGCCCATTGGGATTATAGCCAAATTACCAGGGGACTGTACATGGACCAGTAGCCAAGGTGTGAAAAGTATGCGAGAGGGGTGTAATTTCCAGGTTTGCTTTTTTCCCTCCCCAGTCCATCCCAGCTACAGCCTAAAAACCATCTCATTTTGGCAAACCAATGTATTAAATGTCCTTAGTGTCCAGTTGTGTTCACTGATGAACTGGCCAGGGTGAGCTCACTGAGACACAAAGGAGATAACTGATTATGGGAACTGCAGAACACACAAAAAATATCTGCTTACAAATTTACTATGACAGATACTGGTTACCTAAAATATCCAACAATACAGATTCAGCACAACAAGTATCAGCCATAGTATTGTACAGCCCTCTGAATAAAGGATATCTGGGAACTATCAAGCACAGTGAGAAACGGGCACTAACACACAAGAGCACGCAAACACGGAAAAGGACCCCCTAATGTCTTAAGCAGCACATTGTCATCTATACCCACAAGCCCCTTAGACTCCAGAACTGACAGGACTACAGTTGATTTAATTCCTCAAAACACAAAGCCTTCCCTGACAAGTGATTAAAGCCAGACACCGCATATGCTAACCTGAAACTGGCTCTTTGGTGTCATGTATCATCATCTCATTATGATCAGTGTCAAAATCAGGCTGGTCTTGGGAGTAAGAGCAGTCCATCCTCTTTCTGTAAATCTCATTATCCCCTCAGTCAAACTGCTTGCTTTTCACTCACACAAGCAACCACATACACTTCTAAGAGGAATTTAGTACTCCAGTCATCTCAGCAGGGGGGCCACTAGAGATTTCGGGGCCCAGTAAAGCATATGATATTGGGCCCCCAACCCAGACCAATCTGATTACATCCCATTGCTTAATCTCAGAAAAGCTAGCAATCCTTTGTATGAAAAATTGTGGGAAAACACACAGAAGGTACCTTATCCGACAAAAACTACACAGCCAGAAAAAAAAACCATTATTAATATGTTCTGTAGACTTTTTCCACATGTCGTGAAACTTCCAAAACATTTAAACCATTATGTACTGCACAATATGAATGTTTACTCACAGCTTTGTGGAGGTCCTGAGGTAAACGGGCCCACTGCGAGTTGAAAAAGATGCAGTAGTCTTTGCCCTTACTCTTGGCTTTGTCACTGAAATGAGCCATGCCATGTTCCCCGAGAGCCTGCAGGACCAAGACGGACACATGGAGTGACACCCAGTTCTGTAACACGCATCTGGCAATGCGGGGCGCCGTCTCCCCGGACGCACACCGTGCACAGCCAATGCAGCACTTATACAACGAGATTTAGTCTGCGCTCCCGCGACAGTTTTAATAGCAGACATTTCCGTTTTGTGAATGGCCACCCTATAATGGACACTTACACCTGGAGACCATTTATTAACTGTGAATCTCCTGAAAGGGGCATTGATTCGCACGGAGGATTTGGGTGGCCACCTGACGATCTTAATCCATAAAGGACAGATCATTCTTCTCCCCATTAACAGAATGGGACTAGCTGGTCAGCTCTACATCACCTAATGCCAACTAGTTATTCTCTATCGAGCCAATAAACACTTACTAGCGACATTAAAAGACGTAGCGATCTATTCACATCATACATATAATTTGACCGGAGCAAAAGAAAAATTCACATTTTTATGAAATGGTAACATTACCCAGACAGCAAATTAACATCTGCTGGCCAAATATAATAGCGAACTGTATGTTGCAATAACGTAGCAGCTAAACAATATCACTGTAGACGGCAGATCTGCGAAAATCGCATATAGAAAGGAAAAATAAATACGATCGAAACAATGTTGCTTTTAAAATTGGGGTATTTCCAGGCCCTTTGGTTTGTCATCTTAGCGCCCCCAATCGGCCGTACATTTCTTCCACCCTTAGGAAACATTGAACACCACAAAAACCAGTGGTTTTATATAGCGGAAACTATATGTGTGGCTTTTGAAAAACCGCAATAAGTTAACCACCTCACCTGTTCCACCAACAAAGCTCCAAAAAACAGAGCTATCGCGTCTTTCATGATGCCTGCCTTCTTTTATTGCCGTTCCCCCCCTACAGACTCAGACGCACAATCTACCAGCTGTTTGCCATTCCCAGCCTGCTTTCCGCAGTGCTTTTTTCATTGGACGATTTTAATCCAGTTACAGGAGAAGTGCATAATAAATGGTTAACGTCCACATCAATCAAGAAATGTATTTCTCTCCCGCCCCCGCCCCCATTTGAGGAGTTTCATTGGTTTTCAGGCTGCCAATCAAATACGTTGTGCCCTCTGGACTGTTCCAAGTTTCACGCTTATAATTTTTCTATATAAAAATAATAATGAAAATTATACAAAATACGACGTCATAAATTTGTCGAGTATGTAGATACATCGTTATTTTAAAAAGTCCAATAAACCCAGTGGCCGCGGTGCAAGTTAAATATTTTAAGACGTTACTCCCTATTAGTCGAAGAGGTCAAAGTTAGAAAGTCCAAAGGAGGAGCTTTTCAGGTCGCGGGCTGCAAACGAAGCTGAAAGATGGCGGTGAGTGTGGCGCTTCGGTCTACTGTGGTTTCAATGAATAAAAGCACGTTTTGTACATTTTGGGGGCTGAATTTTAAATTAACTAGACTTTAAGGTGTGTGCAATAAAAATACACCTCGAGCAGCCAAAAATAATGTAAATAAAACGGTTATACACCGGCGTGCGCTGCGTGCTGCACAAATCAAAGCGTTAATTGCCATTGCAGGATAAAGAGAAAAAGAAGAAGGAGAGTATATTCGACTTGTCCAAGTACATCGATAAAACCATCCGTGTGAAATTTCAAGGAGGGCGAGAGGGTAATATTCGCCGCAAACGGACGAGCTTGCCGGAAAGCCAGTTAGTAGTTCTATTATTTCAGCGTGGAGATAACTAACGGAATTGTATTTTGTGGTTTTGTGCGATTCTGTCCCTTTTTCAGCGAGCGGGGTGCTTAAAGGTTTCGATCCTCTTCTGAATCTCGTGTTGGATGGCACTATAGAGTACATGAGAGGTAAGAAGCGCCGGTGTTGTGCCATTTTTTTTGTTGCCTTGCCAGAGTTTGCTTCCGGAGCAAATAATTTCAATTATCTGTCGGCTTTTGCTGCGTTGTCAAAATATCACACCCATAGTTTTGAATGGGCATTTGTATAAATATTTATGCTCTCAAGATAACTTTCCCAATACTTTTAAAGGGGGTATCAATTTTTGTGCTACCTGAAACTGTTGCCTAAATTTTTCAGCGTAGTAGCCGTTTTTTTTTACACTTTTTTTTGTTGCCACACACCGCTACCTATAGTTTTCATCTATAATTGTGGAATAACTTAATTTCATCAGTAAACACAGTTCGCCCTTCTTGACTCAGACATAGACACGCAGACCTCGCTCTCAAAACACCTTGTAATGTTTTTGTGTCAAACAAATTTAGTTCCAGGTAAACTAATAAGGTTTACATTTATATTTAAATTAAACATTTATATTTTAACTAAAACAAAGCCACAATTTAAATTAGGGTCAAGCAAAACAAATACATGTGTACCGTCAAGTTTAAATGGTAAAATCTGGTCCCACATTCATGGAATTCTGAGTCCGTAACACTATAAACAATATAACAATCACCTTGATTTGTTTAATGCACATAATAAACACAAATATCAACAGAATATGACTAATGTTTAAGATAAACCATGTTAAAACTAACATACAAAGCTCCACTTCTGCTAAACATTCGAGTAGCAAAGACTTTCTGACTTAAATGATTTACGCATGTGCTGTAGCGCTAGGAAGCAGTTTGTTGGGTGGGGAAAAAAGGGCAGAACAGCCTGAATGAAGAGCAAAAATAAAGCACTTTTTTAGTATAACATTGACTGGTTTTATGTGCTTAGAACTGTACATGGTGAGCCAGGACGATCGATGTTGTGTTTTAGGCCAGACTCTGGTCCCTCTTCCAAATGGCTTGTTCCTGTCCTGATGTGCGAACCCGCACACGCGTTTGCGCACCTTTTTGCATCACCGCATTCTGAGTTTTGAACCTTTTATATTCCCCAATTTTGCCCACAGATCCCGATGACCAGTACAAACTTACAGAGGACACCAGGCAGCTGGGCTTGGTGGTGTGTCGGGGGACGTCAGTGGTGCTCATATGCCCCCAAGATGGCATGGAGGCGATTCCAAACCCATTCATCCAGCAGCAGGATGGCTAGTCCACTGTCACCTTTTCTTCCATTCTCTCCCTTCTGCAATCACACAGAGCCCTCCGTGCATCTGCCCAGGGCAGATGAGTGTCTGGGAAGAAAGATTCACATTTACTCATAAATAACCAGTTACTTACCCAGGCTTAATCTGTTAAAGGAGTGTCATTATAGTATTGCACTAAAATATGGAGAGAAACATTGTACATAGCAGTTGGTTTACACTTTTTAATTTAGCACTGCGATGGAAAAATTGATTTAAGTTTGTCTGGTGTCATTTGAGTTTTCACTTGTGTCCAGAGAGATTTGAGTTGTGACTTGTTCTGAACACACAGCTATCTGGAAAATGTACCCTTCAGTTTGTAGTCATTCTTTTAACGTTCAAATAGAAATTTGATAAATTGCTTGATGTTTGTGTCATTCTGTTATTGTGCAAAATCTGAGTGCAGAATATGAATAATTTCATGCTGGTTTAGGGTTGTAAATGTATTCTCTTGCAGCATTAGTCATTAGTAGCTTCCTCCACATACCCACATGATCTGCCAGCTCTTCCCTTGGCTGCAGAAACATGCCTTGCTCTTGAGCATTAGCCTGAATGCAGTAAACTGGATGCTGTATCTGCATCATACGCCGCGTCTTTGGCTAGAGGTGCCGTCTAAACGACGCACCTTGTGCCAGGAGTGTGTAGAACAGTGTTTCTCAGGTCAGTCCTTGGGGACCCTCGGACGGTCCACGTTTTTGCTCCGGTAGAGAGTTGAGAGGGAGGAAAAATGTGAACTGTCTGCTGGTTCCCAAGGACTGGCCTGGGACACACTGGTGGAGATGCTTTAACCCTGAGAAGAACATGGTAACTGGTTACGGAGCAGTCTAGCTCCGTGTTTCCCAATCTGGTCGTCTGGAATGTGGAGTGTCTGGCGGGGCGCTGGGAGTGAGGAAAATGTTACTTGACAATCGGTGATGAGTTTGGAGTAAAATACCTAAGATGGGCGTGAAGGGGGGGGGGAGGGGTTACCATTAACAGCTTGTAATGAAATGACCACAAGTTTTCTCTCTGTGGCTTCTGTGTGATTCTCTCATGTTTCTATGGGCTGTTCAGGGGCACCTTCATCTTCAGCTGTCACTGAGTATGAGATTTACCTGTATATCGGCTTCAGATTAGGTTTTTCCAATTTTTGTGTGCGTTTATAAAATTTTACAATGGTGATCTTAAATGTTTTGTTAGCACACTGTGTCGGTAACTTCTGCTCTTTCACTTAGGGAGACCCATCTGCTTTTTTGTTTGCAGAAATACTACATAATTGCTCATTTTATACAGTTGTTCATATGATCATATGAAATGTCTCCAGTTGTCAGTGTCACCAGCAGACATTTTCCTGCTGCACCATGTCCATCCATCCATTGGCAACGCATTAGCTGCTTATGGTCGCTGATGACAGTGTTCTGAGCTTTAGATGTGCTAATGTTTTTAGCCAATGGCATAGTGGGTGGGGGGGGGGGGGTGCTATATTTAGACCTTGTTTATCAAAGTAAAATGACTTCCAGCATTAAGCTGGAAGCAGCCTGACACATGGTCCTGGGGATAAAAATACTTCACAGGAGAAGTTTATTTGGAGTATAGTTGGTACCATGGCTTCCAGTCAGTTACAGCACGAAGCCCCCAGTCTGGACGTCAGCGCTTCTTCCGAATTGGACCCGGCTGACGTGCGCGTCTGCGGGCCTTCGGAGGAGCCGCCGCAGGGAGACGTGCCTGAGACGGTTCTCCAGGTGCAGACGGAGTGCTTCCTCGTCAGCCGGCGGAGGCTGGCCAGCCTGAGCCCTTACTTCCAGGCTCTGTTCTACGGGGGGGGCCAGGAGAGCAGCCGCAGTCACATCGAGATCAAAGGGGTGGCCCTGGAGCAGTTCCGCGTCCTGATGCATTTCGCTCGGACTTCCGAGCTGCCCCTGGACAGGGAGAATGTGCTGGGGATCCTGCAGGCGGCTGACTTCCTTCAGCTGTCGCAGGCGCGGCTGCTCTGCTGTAAGTTTCTTGAGCGCGAGCTTCACCTGAGCAACTGCATGGGCATGATGGCGTACGCCTGGCAGCTGGGCTGTCTGGAATTGTACACGGCGGCGCGAAACGTCGCGCTCAGCCACTTGCCCGCCCTTGCATGCGAGGAGGACTTTCTGTATCTGACGAAGGAGAGTGTGGCCAGCCTCCTTTCCAGCGAGGACTTGTTTCTGCCCCGGGAAGATCTAGCCTTTGAAGTGATCCTGCGATGGGCGACCTTTGACCCCAGCCGTGAGGAAGACTTCCTGGAGCTAGCTGGTCTCGTTCGACCCGAGTGCCTCTCCCTACCCTACATCAACGAGATGCTGACAAGCGTCAAGGGCTCCGATCCCCGGGCCAGACTCATATGTAAACTAGATGCACACCCACCCGCAAGCTGGACTGTTCCCCGGCCAAGCCCTCGAACCCGAGTAAGAGAAACACTCTACATCCTCGGTGGCCCCCATGATCACGATGAGCAGAGCCTGTTCCAGTTCCATCCTCGCTGTGGGATGTGGCAGTCCTGTGCGCCCTTCCGAAAGAAGAACCTCACCCAGTTTTCAGTGGCTGCTGTAGGTAATGTTTTCTTAGACAAGGAGTGGAAAAGCTTGAATGCAAAAACACAAAAGCCCGTTAGTGCTCGTTAGCATTATCTCACCCTCACAGCTGGGTCCTCTCTTTTTTACAGGTGAGAACATGGTGGTGACTGGCGGTTATTTCCGCGACGAGGTTGTCTGGTACAGTGTGGACTGGGTGCTTGTTTTCCGGTGCAGCAGTGGCACTTGGGTGGACGGACCTGCACTGCAAAAGTCCCGCCACAGCCACTGCTCGGTGGGCCTGGGGGACGAAGTGTTCGTTCTGGGTGGCAGCATGGATGAGGGGCTCGTGCCTGATGTGGAGAAGCTGCTGGTGGGGGCGGGGAGCTGGGGGAGCGTCAGCGCCATGGTGCGAGCAGTGGAGAGAGCAGCCACAGTCTCCATGGAGAACTGCATCTACGTGGCTTGTGGCTTAGACGAGAATGGGGAGGTATACAGTGGCATTCAGAGGTACCAGCTGGAGACTGACCAATGGGACGTTGTCTCCTACTCCCCTCTTCCAAGGTCTGTATTTCTCATACGTTACCTTAGGCATTGATGGATTTTTCACTTATTTAAATTTCAAGTTTTTTTTTGTCACGTATCCCAAGCAGCACAGTGGAATTATTATGCTACAGTTGCAGGGCAGGGGATGGGTGCATGGGGGGGATGGAGCAGTGCAATAAGAAACGAAACGGTTCTAAACAAAGTACATTAAGGTGAAACGATAAATATACAACAAATAGGTGGTGCATATGGGATGGACACGCACAGGTACGGAAGCGTATTACTGCCGCTACATAATAAAAAAAACATTCTCACTATCACGTTATAACATGGAAACCTATCCCGATAGGATTAAAAGTTAAATTGATCAGGGGCGGTGTTATGCATCCCCTTTGATTTTGAATTTCTGCAGCTCTCATCAAGTACATAAGAAATATATCCCCTCACCGACTTCATTACATTTGCACTGACCCCAGCCTAAAGCACGTCTTCTTAATACAATTATTTGGAGATAATTAATTAGTGTCATCTGATGTTTTCACGTTACCACGTGATACGATTTCTCGTTTTAACGTGATGTTTTCACGTTATAACGTAATATTTTCACGTTATAACGTAATAGTGAGAATATTTTTTTATGTCGTGGCAGTAATACGCTTCCGCGGCAGTAATAACCCTCGAATTACTAATTCGTGCGAACGAAATAATATTTTTTTTTCTACCGTGACACCTAAGGGGCTCCGTACTTCCGTACACAGGAGCACGTAAAAGAAGGATCAAGAACAATGATGATTGTATCCTTTGCATAACAGGTTTATAATAATCCAGACGCAGACCATGTAGATGCAGTCTTTTTCTAATTACCTAATAACCTGTGAAGTTTACCTCCACTTACTAAACAAGTGCCATTGCCGTTCACATACATTACACTTCTGTAATTATTCACTTACAGGAACTCAAAAGACTAAATAGCCTCATGCAATAATGGCCTTTACCGTACATTTGTTTAGTAGACACTTTTGTCCAAAGCGATATTCGAGTGAGGGAAGTTTGGGATGAAAGCAGGGTGTGGTCAGTCCTGATTTAGTTGGGGTTAAGGGCCTTTCTGAAGAACCCAAAAATTATATGATTACTCTGCTGGCGATGGGATATGAATGCATAGCCTTCCAGGCATGAACACAAATCCCTAGGCCACTGAGCTAACCACCATCGAATGAGTCCCAGTTCATTGGATGTTGCTCACTTCCATGATGTTTGGCATCAGCTCTTCAGAATGCTCACTCAAACGCAGCCAGACCAGTCTGAGTAGCCTGCATTGGCAGTGCATGACATTTCTGGGGTTCATTTGTAAAGTGAAAAGTATCAGCTTGTCCCAGTTATGTGTGTGAGTCCTGAAGCCAGTTCATCGTCTGATCTCAAGGTATGATCTTCAAGCAACAGTGCTCAATGGCGCCATCTATCTCTTTGGAGGTCAAGCCTTACGCCTGGATGTGAAGACCGACGAGTGGACCATTCTGGATGAAGCATGTCTAGAGAGGAAGTTCTTCACGGGGGGGACAACTTCCAGTGGGCAGATCTTCCTACTGGGGGAGCGGAAGGGAAACAAAACGCTTCCCAATATGATACTGCTGGATCCCTACACAGACACCTGTATGGAAATAGATAATGAGATTCCCTGCCCTGTTCCAATCCGCGGTTGTGTCACAGTTCGGTTCTGTAGTTGATTTTGGATGGTATCATCAATGTACCATTGTACCTGTACAGTTACCATAAGTAGGCCTACAAGTTTACACTAGACTCTCCACATACGTTACACTCTAGATCTGTTGTTTGATACGTACATTGAAATGCATGTTCATAATCCTTCCAGTTTATTGGTATCAGACATACATGCATTAAGTTTTGTTAAAATATGTTCTTTGGTAACAGGAGAGACCACTTACCAGTGTTTGGGATGCTTTGCATACTGTAAGTGGCTAAAATTAGCTTGGTCATATGATATTAAAATATTATGGTAAGAGAACTCATGACAGTTGGCACAGAGAAGCTATTTTCAGTATGAACTTGGCAGGAAAAACACCATCAAAAAGAAGTAAAGTTAGATATGTATTTCCATTGAGTGGCGCTCGTACCAAAAGTAACAGAATTTATGTTTGAATTTTTTTACTTAGTACAGTAATTCTTTTTTCAAAATTGTTTGTTTTTATTATATGATTGAGAATTTGTATTCAGTGGGTATAGAATATAATGTAACTTAATTCAATGCATTTAATTTGGATTTTATAATACAAAGTGTATAAAAATTCCATCCATCCATCTTCAGAACACATCCCTGGCGAGAATGGGGCTGAATCTTCCAATTCAGCTTTAACTGCTGCACATGCATCCATAGAACAACATGGCGGAGGGGTAGGAAGTGAGTTAAATTCACGTTGGATTTCAGAGTGTTTACATGAATAATGCCGGATCTCGTCAGGCTTTCAGCAAACACAGTAGGGAGAAAATGTCTTTGCACTAAATGATTTCAGTTACAATTTCATTTGGCTCATGAAATGATTATGATATGGTGCACTGGAGGAATACTCCCAACTGTCTATATTGCTCATAAAGCTGAACATAAACCTGAATGATTCCTAGTCTCTATGTAGTCACATAGAATGTCACAGTGCAGAGAAGGTTTTGCTGCAAGACAAGTTCATGTCCACATACAGAAAATTGGGAAGAAGAGTTGGAGTTGTCAAATTGTCCGTAGTTGTGAAGGTTGTGTGTGATGAATGTGTCCTGTGATGGGTTAGCGTCCCTTCCTGGGTTATTCTCTGCTCTGCACCTGTGGTTTCTGGGATAGGTTCTGGACCCCTGCAAACCCATCTAGGGCAAGTGGGTACAACGGATGTATGGAAAGGGGGAAAAATGGACACAGATCGAAAATTCAGTGGATTAGCCGTTCAGAATGTGTTATCAGTCCATCTCTGCAGTTTGAATTCTCTAGTGAAGTTCAGAGATGTGTGACTTCCTCGACTCCCATGGATGTACAATTTGGTTCACATAAGAACCAAAGCACTGTCCTGTGAGCTGCTCTGTTTGCCCATCCAAAGCACTAAGGGTTTCCTTCCATTCTGCAGTCCATGTGTCCTGAGGGTCTGTTTGCTGACATGAAGGGCTGAGTTTTTTCCACAGTTGGTTCCAGAATCCCTGATTTCAGTTGGGTTTTTCCATAGTCCTGAAACTGAGTGAGTGACAGTTTAGTCTGTATGCAATCTAATAATTCAATGTGGTACTTTATACACTTTAAGAATTATAGGCACTGAGTTTTTTTTTTATCTTTTTGAAAATTATTTTAAGTGAGAATATGAAACCATATGCATAACCTTGAAACCAAACTAAAATGCTAATTTAATTTTTGGCATAATGTCTAATTGTCTTTTGCTCTGTGTCTTTATCCTTTGTACTCATTGTCATGACTTTTTTGTCCGGTACAGGATTGCAGACATTGCAGTAATTCGCCATCTGTCCTTTAATTTACAAGTTTTTTATTTTCCATTATCACTCATAGAATATGAACAATTTTTGTGCTATAGAGAGTCAAAAGTTTAACATCCAATTCATTCTACAATCCTACAATAACTATAATTCTTTCTGTACCTTAAAGAAATTTTACAGAATTATAGAAAATTATGGAAAGAAAATTATAAAAATGATCAAATTAATGATAAAGAAAACTCAGGGCAGGAGGAATATGACCATCAAATATTGCACCTTCACACAAAAGCAGGAACATGTCAGGGTGGTTTGCTTGCAAACTGTGCATCAGGCAACCCAAACTAGATTAAATATTCCTCCAACATTAAACGAATAAAGAAATTAAAGAAGCTGCAAGCTAAACACAACTAAACATGTAAATATTATCCTGAAATTGACCATCCCCCATGGCATTGACAGGCTCTTGGGTCACCTTCTGTCTGACACTTGGGGGCGCTCTTGTACCACACATTGTTAGTCTAACTTATGATGTTTTCAAGCCAAATCCCAAAAACTTATTATTATAAAAAGCAGTAGGTTTCATAAAAACTTAAAACAACATTAGCAACTTAAACTTTGCAACATTACTAACAGCTTAAGTAACACTTTACTGTGCTGTACTGAGGCATAAATGTTACATATATTTTATCTTGTAGCAGATTATTAGTAGAATTAAAGTTAGTGGTGATGCCAGTGTAACTTCACAGAATAGGCCAGATTGAACATTCTGGTTTGCTAATTATACTGTTTTTCTAAATGGACTCTATATGAATGACTAACAATGAACTTTGCTACCAATGTCTTGAGAGTAATCTCGGTTACAACTTTTGTTGCATTTGCATAACAACACAAAAAAACAGGTAAGAGACACTAAAAATGTTCATTGATTGCCAAAAATCCATACAGTTTAGAAAGTGTAGTTTGAAATTATCAGTGGGCCATGTGCAGTAAATAAGGAATGACTATTAATATGTAATGAACAACAGAGTGGCATTTCTGAACATTTCACATAGTACAGAAGCATATGACTACCTGGTCTTGGGCATTGTGCAGGTAGAACCCTTCCTCCTGTTGCTGAAATTGTTGAGGACACAATTGGACAAGACAGTCAGCTTTGATTTGAGGGCACACTCTCTTTCGTTCCGGGCAGACACATCTTCCTCATCTGCCCTCTCATCCTCTTCATCAGAGCTCTCTTCATCACTGCGCTCATCTCGCTTCACCTACAGGACCAGGAGAGTTGAGCTTGGTTTGACGTAGATCGAGGACAACCCAACACTAATATCACACCATGAGGATTATCTTTAACCGTTCAGGCTTTTGGTCTCGCTGTACGCCGGAGCATGCTGGGTAATCCATAGGGGAGCCGTACTCACCTTGCCCAGGAAGATAAATTTGTAGACCATACGCAGGATGAGCCAGGCCCAGAACACATGCAGCGCTTGGAGAACCAGCAGAAGGACATTAAAGAAGTAATAGCCAAAGAAAGGTTTGAAGAACTCCATAGACAAGACCAGCGTCGCATGGATGATCCTGAAAGCAAAGAGATGGCATGAATCATTCAGCACCCTGACCTACTGCATTTCACAGCATTGCGCCACTGAGTGTAACGCCCGGTGAACCAGGTTCATTAAGAAAACCGGACTGGTCTGAGTGTGATTCTTTAGCAAATCGTCATTCCATGGTTACACCTTTATTGTCATATCAGAAGCTAGTCTCGTACTTGCCGGGAAACAGCACGAGGCGGGTCACCAGGAAGAGCACAGCAAAAATGACAAACAAAACGTCACATATCTTCTTCCAGCCAGCGTAGTTTAACATCTTGGCAGACTGTGGAGAGACAACACATATACTATCTGCTCATCTGCTCTATTTCGGCTAAACAGGACACCATACAACAAGCCTCATGCTCGTCCACTAGCAACTGTTATTAATCTTATTTAGATGTGTTTTGATTTGCCTAAAATTTGGACATTGAGGCATTTGAACAAAGATACAATGTGATCACACACAAGGAGATTAGGGCAGGGATCCTTCTGTGTCCTCAGGTATTTGCTCCTGAAGGGAGTTTGTACATAAGAGTCACAAACGCTGCCCTATAACTCTGACCAATGGAATACACCAATTCCCAATAGAAAACACCGTTGCAAATTATGAACTTGAAGTCTACATGCCAAGTGAGTCATATTCCAAGTGAGTGCACCGTCAACTGAAACGTAATAATAGTATAATAAAATTCGGTATGCTGGAAATCACACAGAGCTACTCCTACCTCTAGGAGAATATCCGTCGAGTCGTGAATCATCAATACCAGTGTCCCAATACGGACGTAATTGGCACAGTACGAGAAGCCAATCAGGAAGATGGTGGTCACATGATGAATGATCTGTTCTTTGAAATCCTGGGAAGAAAAAAAATTAATTGAATCTGGGGTAGATACTTCCAAACTACTTGTTCTGAATACTGACCTGTCAGTAAGTGTCATGTGGCGTATTTTAGACCAGTTAATTATAGGACTGCAAATACATATCTTTCAGTAATGTTTACAGGCACTCAGTGACTTCTAAGTGAATTAATGTATTTTCATTTGTCCATAAGGGGTTATAAAGGCACTATGACCATGTGTTTCCTGGAACAGCAGCAGTGCACTATTGCCTGCACTGATCCATTTCTGTAGGATTTTAAACAGAAAATCAGCGGGAGTGCAGACAGAAAGCAAAGTGCTATTGGTAAACGCCCACTATGGAGGCTGGTGTGATTTGCCTGGGTGGTAAGGGAAGGCAGACTGGGCTGCTGGAAAGGTGATCTGGGTGTGACTTGCCCCAGTACAATTCATTAAATCAGATCTGAGACAAAATAGAGACTGAAAGTCAAACACTGAAGATGTGACTATAGAGTGAATGTGAATGTGATCAACGACGACAAATCAGTCAACTGCAAACCAAGATTACAAGACCGGTAATGTGAACTAAGATAAAAGTTCCAGAGCATAAATACCCTGTACGCTTTTCAAAAGGCCATAATACATAAACGTATTATCTGCCGTGTTGTACACAGCTTCAGGCAAAAGCATTTGCTAAATAAATATGAATGAAAATATATAAAGACTGCAATTTCTGTCTTTAATAAGTAAACGGGACAGCAGAGCAAACAGACATGAACCAAGAGATCGTCAAATCCAGTGACCCAGTGACCTTTGCAGAGACAGAGAATTGGGACTTTCTAGTGACATATGCATATCTACAACAGTGCAGTGTCGGGGGGGGGGGGGTGGCTTAGCCCCTCGGCTGAAGCGTACCTTCCTCTTCACATCCACGGAGACACAGAGAAGGAGGGACCAGTAGAAGGCCAGTTCCATTGCGTAATACCAGTAGTGAGCTTCTGCGATGGACTGTGGAGACCAGCATGAAAGAAAGCACTTTACACAGCGTGTAGTTGGAGTATGGAATAGTCTTCCGGTTAGTGTAGCGGAAGCTAAAACCCTGGGTTCCTTTAAATCAGAGCTAGATAAGACTTTAACATAACTTTCGTAAATCTCCCAAGGCCAAGCCGTAAGAGCAGTGGAGTCGACGTAGGGGAAGTAAACACGCTGCAGATTACAGAACCCAAGGCGAGGGGGGGGGAGCTGTGAAACAATAGGGGGAAGTACTCAAGGACTTGCTCTGCAGCCAAATTCATATCCTTTTGTATGAAAAGAGGGAGAGTTTCCTATTTACAAAAGAAACTATTTTAGGTGTGTGGTGCAACAAAGCCCAGTTAACACTCAGCATTTCAGTGCTGTTATGAACTTGTTTCCTTATGACGTTGATGTGTTGGGCCGAGAGAGACGTGGATGATCACGCATATTTAGTCCACGCGTGCATGTGTTTGGGTGGAGCAGTCACAGGTGCCGCCTGGACTCACTTGTTTTGGGTATCCGTGCCAGCATGCCCTCTGGTCCCAAAGCCAAGGCGCCTGAGGGCAGGAAGAGAGAGAGAGCCAGTGAAAGCAGGAAGCGAGTCTGAGGGCAGGAACGACGAGGGCGTAGGCAGGACGGGTCCATCACAGGGCACACGCACAAAAGGCGTCCATCACAGGGCACACGCACACAAGGCGTCCATCACAGGGCACACGCACACAAGGCGTCCATCACAGGGCACACGCACACAAGGCGTCCATCACAGGGCACACGCACACAAGGCGTCCATCACAGGGCACACGCACAAAAGGCGTCCATCACAGGGCACACGCACACAAGGCGTCCATCACAGGGCACACGCACAAAAGGCGTCCATCACAGGGCACACGCACACAAGGCGTCCATCACAGGGCACACGCACACAAGGCGTCCATCACAGGGCACACCCACACACAAGACGTCCATCACAGGGCACACACACACAAGGCGTCCATCACAGGGCACACACACACAAGGCGTCCATCACAGGGCACACACACACACAAGGCGTCCATCACAGGGCACACACACACAAGGCGTCCATCACAGGGCACACGCACAAAAGGCGTCCATCACAGGGCACACGCACAAAAGGCGTCCATCACAGGGCACACGCACACAAGGCGTCCATCACAGGGCACACACACACAAGGCGTCCATCACAGGGCACACACACACACAAGGCGTCCATCACAGGGCACACACACACACAAGGCGTCCATCACAGGGCACACACACACAAGGCGTCCATCACAGGGCACACACACACAAGGCGTCCATCACAGGGCACACACACACAAGGCGTCCATCACAGGGCACACACACACAAGGCGTCCATCACAGGGCACACACACACAAGGTGTCCATCACAGGGCACACGCACACACAAGGCGTCCATCACAGGGCACACACACACACAAGGCGTCCATCACAGGGCACACGCACACAAGGCGTCCATCACAGGGCACACACACACACACACACACAAGGCGTCCATCACAGGGCACACACACACAAGGCGTCCATCACAGGGCACACACACGCATACAAGGCGTCCATCACAGGGCACACACACACAAGGCGTCCATCACAGGGCACACACACACAAGGCGTCCATCACAGGGCACACACACACAAGGCGTCCATCACAGGGCACACACACACACAAGGCGTCCATCACAGGGCACACACACACAAGGCGTCCATCACAGGGCACACACACAAGGTGTCCATCACAGGGCACACGCACACACAAGGCGTCCATCACAGGGCACACACACACAAGGCGTCCATCACAGGGCACACGCACACAAGGCGTCCATCACAGGGCACACACACACACACAAGGCGTCCATCACAGGGCACACGCACACAAGGCGTCCATCACAGGGCACACACACACACACACACACACACAAGGCGTCCATCACAGGGCACACACACACAAGGCGTCCATCACAGGGCACACACACACACACACACACCACGCTACAGGCCATTCAGAGGTCGTCAATCACCTAACCACAGGACTTTGGTTTACTAGACGTAACCAGAGAACCAAGAGAACAGCAAACATGGGGAGAACATGTGAAACTTCACCCCCACAAAGACACACCCTCCACACAAACACAACTGGATCACTTACATTGATCAAAGATGCGAGACCGACAAAAAACGCCAAGAGGTAGAAAGCAAACCTCCAGCTGCAAAACGAAAGAGAACAGGATAAAGACCAGAGGGCCGATGCCTGTGTATGATAAAGCAGCGGGAGGGAGAAGCACGCGCAATGTGCATAGGTGGAAATTTCAGGTCCAGAAAGTAAAAAATCCTGACCAGGATTTAGTTTCAACCAACCAGTTGAATATAAAGAGTCACAGTCATATAGTACTCAACAGGTTGGCTGAAACAAAATCTTGGCCTGGATTTTTACTTTCTGAACCTGAAACTTCCACCTCTGGCAGTGTGTGACTTTCAGAAGTACCACGTTAACGCAGGACTTACCAGGCTTCGCAGAACTTCTTGGTGTTGCTCGGCCTGTCCTGATTCCTGCGATGACGGAACCATGTCTCGACTTGCCGCTGAGTGAGATCGCACTTCTTACTGAGGCTGATGATGGAGCTCTGAACAGGGGCGGAAAGAATTAAAGCACGCTGGCTGGTGTGTTCAAGGAGACGGTACAGATAAATAAAGCTGGGAAAAGGTTTTTTCCCCAGGCATTCAGATCCTTAGGGGACAGTGTTTAGGATCTATGCATAGACGGTGTCCCACTACAGCCTACTCAACATACTCCTGTGCAGCCTCAGATGTTCTCCCGTTGGACGTATATAAATACTTTTGACTTCCACCTGTCGCATTACTGCAAATTGCACTCTATTTATGGATATTTATGATTAATGTTTAATGTTTATTGATGTTATTTATCTTTAGCTTCTTTCCAATTGTGTCTCTGCTTTCACAGCCCTACAGCAACTAAGCATTTCACTGCATTTTGTACCGAGAATAACTGTGTACGTGACAAATAAAACCATGATTGATTGAGAAATCGATAATTGCAAACCGCCCAAGACTAATATGAGTGCAGATTTGCCCTGTCACGCTTAAACTTGACTTGTAGACAGTGACACAGTTCAAGGCCCTGCAGGGGGAGGAGTCTCTCGTAAATGTGTTGCCCGCAGGTGACGTGGGAACTCCCCGCTGCAGAGGCACATATGAATAATAAAAATGACCTAATAACTTCATTGATCCCTGCGGGGAAACTCTCCTCTTGCTTTCCATGACGCACACAGGAGAGAGCAAGCTTGGCTGGGAAGGGAGGCCACCTACAGCAGCACCCATGGAGCTGGGGAAGCTGGGCTTGAACTGGTAACCATCTGATGACTGCCACTGAGCCATAGGCTGCCCCTGCCCAGACAAGTGAGTGGAGTACAGAATGGCTATCCAGTGAAGAGCACGCGTGTTCTTAGAAATTCTGGGCACCAAGTAAAATGTCACCTTGAGCTCTACGGCGCAATTTCACATATTACCTTCGCAACCTGGATCTACCGGGGTATCCCTGCCTCTCTCAGGCCCCGATCCTGAGCGGCTTATGCAAGAGGGAAGCCTGCAAGGTCCCTGAAAGTTATAAAATTCCTCCTCAGCAATTCCATCATAATTTAACTTGGAGTTTATGTGGTCGGCAGTCATCTATTGTCACACTAACTCAACTCAATGAAAATCACCATAAACGTGATGTTTTTTTCTGAAAGAGCAGCAGCCCTTTTCTGTAATACTACTCCAGGAACCAAGGACAGGAGCATTAAACCAAAGGATCCTTAAAAAATAGGATCCAGGAACCAAGGTCTCCAGTCCAACCGTCTCAACCTACTGTGAAAATAGTACTTTAGGCCAAGGTTACGGCATTCGCTGTTTAAACTGGGCCTCAGTTTGGTCTCCTCTTTACCCATCCTGGCTGTGCTCTGATACCTTCATTCATTATGTTATGTTACAGTCAATCTATAAATCAATAAGAGGACCTGGGAGGGCTGGATAAAGGAAGTAAGCTGGATGGTAAAGGTTCACCTTTAACCTGAGAATAATTACACATTATAAAAAGTTATTTTTTTCTCTAAAAAACCCAAAATCAGACAGATATTCAACTTTAAAAAGTCGCCCCACCACACAACGCACAGCTTTTCTGAAGTATTGCTACCATACTGGCAGTCTTAAGAAATGCATGACCCTACGAGGACATCATGATGGATCAGGGACTTCATTAGACACACAAAGGGCACCAAGTTATACTTGGGAGCTTCATCAATTATTTCTGTGTTACCAATAAGGCCAAATGCTTCCTTATTCTACCCCCAGTGTGAGCGGAGACAGGTTCTCCTCAAGATGCTCCTGTGGTGCAATAACAGGAGAATATGGTTATTATATAAGCCCGACCCTCCCTTTCTCCTCACCTTAAAACTTCCTGGCCATAAAATAAAAGACTGTTTTTTTGTATTGGTATCACAAAGAGACACTGATATCCAGCTGTTTGTCAAACATCTATGCCCACCAGTGAATATTAATTCAGATAAAGTCAGTTTCCTTGTGCTTTGCAGACATTGGAGATTCGAGATCAAGCTACAGATACACACTGATAGGCTGTATTCTAGTGATAGACAAAGAGACCCTTCATGAACCATTTGCTGTATTTTTTTACACCACTAGATGGTGCTCTTGGTTTGCTTTGGGGCATCGTTTGTATCTGTCTTTCGTACAAGAAGCACCATTAGAATACCTGGGCTGTACATCTAAGGGGGCAGCAAACCTCACCCAAGAAACAGCCACCAGGTTAGCTCTGGGCCATCAGTGGAAAAATATTTAATTCACCTTCAAACAATTGAAAATCAAACTGGAAAAAAAACACTCTGCCTACTCTAGCAGACTCACCTGTGAAGGCTGATGGCTGTTTTGATTATAGAAGGATTCCAGCTCAGACACAGGAGAGACTCGTACCCGAATCCGGTCCCGCACCCCCAGCTGCACGCTCAGGGGCCGTGCCACTGCCCTGGAGGGAGTTCAAGGCTGGTTAGGGGTCTGCAAACTTTCAGCTTCTCTGCATAGGCTATGCACTAAACATTGCTACAGTGCATATTTAAGAATGTCCCAGAAATAGTAACCTTCCATTTCAAATGGCTACTTGATATGAGGGCACATCATTTAAAGTGGGGACCATCCTTTGTGGGAGGAGCAAATAAAGAGTATGATTTGTAGTCTAATGAAATGATGCTTTATTTCTCATTTTTCGATATATGAGTCTGGATACACTAGAATGCTTTTTTTTTGCACATCTCATCCTGCTCTCCTTTGAGACACACACAGGTGACAGCAAAGCTGTCAGAGTGCAGAGTCATTTATCGTTTCTCAGGGGGTGATGGACCTTGCTCAACAACAGCATGATTATACCAAGGATGGGATTTGAACCAGCAAGCTTCTGATCACAGACACAAAAACTTCATCTGCTGAGCCCCCCAAGAAGGGCATACCACATCGGTGTGTGTGCGTGTTTCTGTATGCACATGTGAGTGTTCATCGGTGTGTGTGTGTTCACCCTGTGCGTTTGACCTCAAATAACCAAGACCAGAGAGAAGAAGGGGAGGTCAAGGCCCTCCAGGCCCTGTTTCCCTGTTTGCCATGAGAAATACTGAAATCCAGACAACTCCACTCACGGGGGCTCTACTCCCTTAAGCATTATGTTACTCCCTCATACATTACTCCCTTATACATTACTCCCTCATACATTAAATTACTCCCTTATACATTACTCCCTCATACATTACATTACTCCCTTATACATTACTCTCTCGTACATTAAATTACTCCCTTATACATTACTCCCTCATGCATTACATTACTCCCTTATACATTACTCCCTCATGCATTACATTACTCCCTTATACATTACTCCCTCATGCATTACATTACTCGCTTAGACATTACTCCCTCTTACATTACATTACTCCCTTATACATTACTCCCTCATACATTACATTACTCCCTTATACATTACTCCCTCATACATTACATTACTCCCTTATACATTACATTACTGCCTTATACATCACTCCCTTATACATTACTCCATCATACATTACATAACTCCCTTACACATCACTAAGCTATGTGTTCACCTCCTTAGGCTATCACTTACCTAACCATTTAGCGTGTTTTGAATAAGCGATTTGTATGCATGACAAGCGGCCTTCTTAGTTTCGGCACGGTTCCTTATTTATGCCGGAAACATCAAATAAGAAAACCGCCACTAAGCGTTCAGCCCATACTAAAGGATTGTATCTCTTTGTTACTCGTCACTCTGCACCACTCCTGGTCGCATTCCTTGTAACAGGTTCCTTTGCATAATACACAGGTACAGAGACACCTGTGTTCCTGGCAGAGGCCTCTGGCTGAGGCGAGGCTCAGAGGCTGAGAGAGCGAGAGGGCCATGCACAGGGACGAGCGACCAACCACATGCAAGGCACCTGGAGCCCCGCCCCTGAGCGTTTACCTCTCGAAGACGAAACGCAGGCCGACGAAGCCCAGGGCCAGGGGAAGCGTGGCGAGCAGGTCTCGCGGCCGAGGGGTGCCTCCCTCCATCTCCATGTCATCCCAGGTGATGCCCGGGGGGAGCCAGTACTCGTGCCACCACAGCCATCGATCTAACAGTGCCTCCATCTTGTGGGGGGTGGGGGGGGGTGCGCATATTTGGAAATTACAGGTGAGGCGTGCTTCACTGGGTGGGTGTGAAAACGCGTCATATTCCATCAATCAAAGGTGATGAGTGAAGTCTGTTAGCTTAGTAGAAAATATTTTGCTTCACTTTAAGTGAGCTAAGAGTACTACTGTTTTGCACAATTACTACCGCAGGTAAAGGATAAACTGTCGACCACGGGTGCAGATTTGAATATGTGTGTTTAGCGCGAGGGGGGTTATTTAGTCGCTAACAAAGCTAAAACCCAACTGATGCTCATTCTACCAACCACATCAGGGGTACGTAACTGGCGGACTGCGCATGCGGACCACGCGATCGATCCTCCCCGCAGCTCAATAATCCCCTAGGGCCTAGGCACATTTTATAAAGGGACCGCCCCCCGCAAAGCATTGACCCCCACCATTCTCCACGAAGTATGCAAATTCTTAGAACTCGACAACTGATTGTTAAATATCAGAAGAACACATTTTAATATAAGCCTACTCAAGTAAATGACAAAGTACCAATCCAAATGCATGCTATGTACCAAATTCACCAGAACTCAACTGTGGTGAACCAAATGTATCTATTACTGGTGTGTGATGTCCTGTCAGTATTTCAAAACGATAGGATGACCCTGGAGTAAAGGATCGCTAATCATCCTTTGAAAAATATGGAGCAACTAACACCTGACCTGATGCTGCAACATCATAAGCGACCAAGTAAATCCAGAAAGTCCAGAATGAAAGATCGCACATGTAAAGGCATGACAACCACTGAACAACAATGTTTTTCTATAACAGAATAAAATCAAGAGAAATTACTAGCGAAACAAATAGCTACACTGCGACATATAACATTAATAGAAGTAGCGGTAGTAGAAGTAATAAAAGTCACTGCAGGATGATAGATGGCTGATGAGACGTCAAGGTAATTAAGTGTAAGAATGGAATTTTACAAAATATCGTAATGAACACGCGACAGACATGCCACATGATAGAACTTTCCCGGACCCTGTATGGCCGGAGTCCACGCCAAACGCAAACCACAAGGAAGGGCACTAACGCCGCCAGTTACCCACTCACCGCCCGGTCTCCTGCCCCGTACTACACCCCGGGTGTCCCGCAGCATGTATGGGGTCGCCTTCCCCCCCCACCTCGGTAAATACCAGCATTCCCGCTATCTCTGAAACCCCGCAACAGACTGGCTGGAATGGGCGGGGAGGACTGCCCTATAATAAACACCCGGACACCTGGTCCTATAGCCGCTGCAATATACACGGTTTGGGCAAAACGTTTTATGGTGGTTTTCAATCACTCTAGTACAGCAAATAATTGTAAATCACACTAATACTTATTTCGAAAATAACCTATATTTTACAGATATAACATGAAATTACATCAAACCACTTATCGTCTTACAAATTTCTGACCGAATACTGAAATGTAAACAATTTTCTTTTTAACTGCACAATAGCCAATATTACATTTTAAAATCATCATATTATTAAAAGCAGGCATGGCATGGTTTTACGCCAGTCATGTTGAGAAGAGTTTTAAGTTTAAATTACCTGTTCGGGGAATGTCGTTAATCTACAGGCTGGTGTCGCCTGGCTCTTTCTGAAGCCTCGACTCAGGGCAGGATAGTAATAATTCTAATGAGATGCCTTTCAGCATAAGCCGCATTACATAAAAGGCGAATGCGACGTCTTACTCATACGCCTCTGGCTAAGAAACTTACATACATCTTCATTTCTGCCGATGACCATAGCGGACCTGCAAGGAACACTTCGTGGGTTGTTTCGGTAGGGACGAGCGCCCCCAAGTGCTGATTTAGTGCGCTACTGTAAACGCAGCATCGCTTTGCCCGAGAGATCGCACTGTGCCCCCATCGGCTGACCTCCTGCAGTGCTCAGAAAATAAATACGAAATACCATCTAAAAACGATCATTTAAATATCTATCTATCTATCTATCTATCTATCTATCTATCCGTACGTCCGTCCGTCCATCCATCTGTATGTTATAACATAGGCCAAATTTTAAACTCATTTTCTTATATAAAACGGGTTATATAATCTCTTTGGTAGTCTTATATAAATGGTTCATTTAGTATCACATTTGCGAAATAGAATTCCGAATATAATTTATCATATTCAACAGAAAGATATCATATCTTGATTTAAGAGTCTTTGGTTAAATGGGGTATTAAAGAGGTGAAGGCCAGTCAAAACAATCAAGGCGAGAAACTGGCGTATGTGTAATCACTTCAGATAGAAGTAAACGGGATAGCAGCAATGCATGCGGAAGTCGTGGTCAAGTTTACTGAAGAGTCAGCGAAGTGCTGTTGTGTGATGAGAACTCTTAACTAATTCTTCCTTACTTTCACCCACCCTGTCCAGCTGATAAATGAATTCTTGGACTCGAGAACAAATCTTCCGGTGATTTTTCAAGAGCTCAATTAGATTTCCTTATACATGAACTCACTATGAACTCAGCATGGAATTTGTGATGGAGTCACCTTCTCCCATGCAAAATTAATCAACCTATTATAGAAAAAGATTTTTAAAGAAAATGTTACACTTATTTGATCTGGGCGTGTGAAATTAGTCTTGCCTTCACGTCTGAAAGCGGAGAGTGTGTTTCTGGCACTGCGATCTCAGTCTGATCAAAATAAAGGGTGAAATCTGGGGCGATATGCGCTGTGCCAGACATCTTATTGCTATGGGGTTCTGTACTTCTATCACTGCAAGAACTTAGAATGGAAATAAATTGAAATTCAAAGTGGGAGCTTTCAAGGCATAACGTCCACTTGCTTCCACCCTCAAGTCTGGCCAGGGATGGATCCTTATTACCTCTGAAGGGTCCTTACAGATGCAGTAGATCCCGCCCACTTTGGCTGTCCTGTCTGGCTTTGGGCGGCAGACAGCGAGCTCATTTTCCTGGCTGCTATTCCAGATGGCTCCTGGCCAAGGTTTACAAAGGGGTACCATGACTCCCTACCCTAACTTCTATGTCCTGGGGGGGTGTAGTGAACCCCCCCAGCATTTCGGTGGTGGTCACCTGGTCTGCTTATTTTCACACATGGAGCTGGCTTGGTTTTGCCATGGAGAATTCTCCATAGATTATATTTCACATGTAATTACTTCACACCCCAAAGAACAACTTATCTAGGATACGGGTGTTTTCATAGGATGGCTGAAAATAAATATTCACACAGGTGCATCCAAAAATGCATTGGATTAGTTATGTACTACATACACAGGAAAACTGGTGTGTCCACGTGCAATCATGCGTGAGAATACAGCGGCATCCATGCAGGCTGCACTAAACAAAAAGACAGTTTTGCAGATATTCATCTGTCCTGTTCAGGCTCACAGATCACCTTTCCCAGGCAGAATAGGGCACCGTGCAGGAGACGGCCCAGGATCGGATGCCAGTCCAGCGTTAGACAGGAAGCCTGCAAGAACAGAATGCAGATGCAAACTCCACAGACACACAGCAGGGGTTGGATTCGAGCCCCCAGCCCAGAATGTGTGAGACAGCAGAACTTTGCTCTGGGTCGCCTTGTTCAGGTTTGAGATGAACAGAATTCACATGCCTGTTTGCCGTTAAATGCTCAGGCAGCTCCTCATCCTCCCAGCCTCATGTCAGCCTCCGGTCTACACTGCTTCTCTCCCAGGTATATTTTCGGCTGATTTATGACACAAAGCCACCACTTTGTGCTGAGTTTTGTCAGAGCTCACGCTTAATTTATTGACTTAATTCCCCCATTGTTCCTGGTCAGATGAGGCACAGCTTAGAGAAATGTTAGATTATGGCCACACAACTAGGGGCAGGTGGGTGTGGGTAATGATGGAGGCGATGGGATCTGATCCAAGGATCCAAACTTTGGATACAAGGATCTAAGCTTTGGCTGCATTAGGAATAAAATGAACCTTCCCACTTAGTCACTGGGAGACAGATGGGAAAAGGGGAAGAGCAGACTCAGTAGAAAGTGATGTGTATTTTCCCGACACCCAGCACGCAAAATGGCTTGCAGTTAAATGACTCAGAAAAACACAGCCCCACTCTCTTGTGTCCGTGTTGTTCCAGCGGCAGTTTAATTTTCTCATGGAAAAAAGCACCACTACTTCAATGACCCCTTTATTAGAGTGGCACGTCACTGTGAGGGTAATGAATGATAGCTGTTGTGAGTGAAGTTTCTGTGAGGGTAATGAATGATAGCTGCTGTGAATGAAGTTTCTGCTAAGTAACATGTCAGTCACCACTGCTATGAAGTGAGGATTATCGGTGATGTAAAGTCATTTTAATTGATTCCAGTTGACATGTTGGTATAATTAGAAATTCTAATGAGAGTTTTTAAACATTTCATTCAGCTGTAGCTGCCTGAAACTTATACCTGAGAAAACATTATTTTTTATGCAGTAGATTATACACATAATGAGGCATCATGAAACAAAAGACCTAATGATGTAGGAAAAGCAAGAGAAAACAGAAAAAGTTTTACAGAAACTATAAAGACTATTATTTAAACTTAATAAGGAGCTCTTATAAATATTTATAAAAAGACACAACACATTATAGCCATGTCTGTTATGCATGATGAATGCTCTATGAAGCTGTCATCTATAATGCACTATAGATAACTTTATAATGCATTATAATGGTCAGTATAAGCATTAAGGAGGCTTTGTACTGCATTATAAATGTATTTATAGTGCATTATAGATGAGAGCTTCATAAAGCATTCATAATGCATAATAAACATGGCATAATGTGTTATGCCTTTTTACAAATATTTATAGCCATGTTTATAATGCTTTATGGATGCATTATAATGCATTGTGAATGTGTTTCCTCAGGTTTATTGTTTAAGAAGGTACTTTTAGCATCTCCGCAGTCATTGGGTCTGTGTTTAACTAAAATCTCTCCTTTTTTGAATGACAGAATTCAAAACATTCTTGCTTTTCGGGGACCACAGGAAGCTGATTAATAAGTTGGCCCCGTTAATGCAATACAAAATGTTTAAAAACTCGGCAGGTAGAGGAGTGTGAAAAATCTAAAAACGAAACAGAGGGGAGAGTCTGGGGACGGCGGCTGGAAGTGTTTCCCAGATGCTGCTAAGTGTCTGCCTGACCACTAACATATATCGCAGCCAGTCTGCAGGCTCCTGGGGACGGTCTGTCTGACTCGCGTCTGCTCTGCACTGCAGGCCAACAACAATACCGTCAGGGAGGTGGAGAATGTGAGCAGGAAGCCGGCGTTTCACATCGCACCCAGAGCAGCAAGGGTATTCTCCAGGAGATTCCCAGGGGATTCGGGGCAGGCCCTGACCGCGCTGCTGGGGCTCCCCCGTCTTCTGCATGGTCACCCACCCTGAAACGAGACAGCATCAAGCCAAACATGACCTAATGCTGCCTGCTCTCTGGGGTGTTGGGGCGATGGCGGGGCGGGGTGGAGCGGGGAGGGGCACTCCCAGGCCTGTGCGGCACTACTTCCTGTTTCCACTGGTAGTAAATCAAGGTAACTGGGTTAGCACGAATATAAAACACAGCTGGGGAGTTTTTAAACCTGCTAAGTAATCCTATAATTTTAAACTCCCCCTCTTATTCCGTTCACTGTGTATTCATTTTGTTATCTTTGGCTGGTGGTACTGACCTCGAAGTGCAAACTCTTTGTTCAAAAGAAAATAGATCTCACTACTAACAGATTCACTAAAGTACAAAACCCGTCACCAACAATGGTATCACGGCAAGTACCTTGCAAGTACTGCTGGAACAGGATGAAAGGCGTTTCTCGATTCATAATTGTATTCCATGCACCAAAGTGTCACGAAATCGATTTATTACCCAAATACAATTCGAGGGGGTTCAAGCACCCCCAACATTTATTTTATTATTGGGATATATTACAAATCTTTTCAGGGAAATTATTCAGAATTTTTCTGGTGTAGTTCCCAATCTCCAAGCATACGCATTATGAGTGCATATATTTTCTTGATCTCTTGATCCCATCATCATTATCGTAGTTCAGAAGGATCTCACTACCAAATGCTTCTTCCCACGATGTTTTTGCAAGCGCAGAACACTTTGTAAATTATGTGATTAAAAGGTGTTTAATTGAGGGAATTTCGGCCAAGATGTAAACACCAACGCCAGACTGCTCCCTACTCCTGCCTAGACTTTCATTAAAAGTAAAATGACACTGCATACGAGGTAACCTTCAAGTTAGGGGTCGCTGTTTTTCAAGTTTCCCCAGCGCTTACCCCAAGTAATTGGACTCGGTTAAAATAGTTCGGTTGACGTCTGCTAATCAGACCATAACCTTACGAGCCGGGTCACGCACCCTTAGTGACCAGTAGGGGTCTCTCTTTCATCTCACCCTGGCTGACATGTAATACACAAATATATGCAACACGCAGTACATTAATTATAATATAATATAATATAATATAATCACATTTCTGTTGCAATTGTTACAAACTCTTATTGGCTAACATATCACACCAGATTCAGCTAAAATCAAGCGCATGTCGGCGTCCCTTTAGTGAGGGTGCAGAAATGTCACGGGGACACTTCCTCTTCTTGCCAGTTCAGTTTCTACAGACGGCCCCTGCTCCCTCTCTCCCTGAGGTGTGGCGACTCGGATGGACAACACAAACAACCAAACAATATCAATAAAAAAAAAGATTGTCAGTTTTGCACTGGCTCCTCATTTGTTTTTATTTATTTTTATTTTTTTATGTTTTTTTTGCCAAGGGAGCAGTTTCTCGAACAGACTGCTTTCTTGAGAAGTTGAAGGGGAAAGTGGAAAAAGTGATTCAATCAATCGCAGTGCCATTGGGGTCTCTCATGGGGGGGGGAAGGGGGGGCAGCCTGTGTGGAACTGGGCTGGTTCAGCATGGATTGTGTATGCCTGAGTGTACGCCTGTGGTGGAATCAAAGTGTGTGTGTTGGGGGGGGGGGGTTCATGCTATCTTGAATGTTGAGACAAAGTTGCTGTGTGACACCCCCCCAAGTTAAGCAGCTGACACAAACCTGTCTCTCCCCCCATTTACAGCTTTAATTAACAGGCAAACGTTAAGGTCAAATGGTTACATCATTTGTAATTTCAAGACACATAAAAAATCCTGAGGATGCTCTTTTAAAGTCACTATTTTTTTGATGTTTCACACAACACCAGACACCCCCCCCCCAAAAAAAAAAAAAAACTGCAAACACCACCCTGAGGGTGGGAAGGACTGTTTGCAATTACTCCTGGGGTTTCTCAGAAATGCATGATGTATGTCGCTAGCCAGCGAGGAGCTGAGCATCTCCCCAATGTGAAGCAACACGAAGATGACTCATTCTTACCTTCCCCCTTAAATCTGCTCATGTTCCCCGCATCTCCCCAATGTGAAGCAACACGAAGATGACTCATTTTTACCTTCCCCTTTAAATCTGCTCATGTTCCCCACATCTCCCCAATGTGACGCAACACGAAGATGACTCATTCTTACCTTCCCCTTTAAATCTGCTCATGTTCCCCGCATCTCCCCAATGTGAAGCAACACGAAGATGACTCATTCTTACCTTCCCCTTTAAATCTGCTCATGTTCCCCGCATCTCCCCAATGTGAAGCAACACGAAGATGACTCATTCTTACCTTCCCCTTTAAATCTGCTCATGTTCCCCGCATCTCCCCAATGTGAAGCAACACGAAGATGACTCATTCTTACCTTCCCCTTTAGATCTGCTCATGTTCCCCGCATCTCCCCAATGTGAAGCAACACGAAGATGACTCATTCTTACCTTTCCCTTTAAATCTGCTCATGTTCCCCGCATCTCCCCAATGTGAAGCAACACGAAGATGACTCATTCTTACCTTCTCCTTTAAATCTGCTCATGTTCCCCAAGTTGCCCAATCCGCAAGGAAGCGTTTAACCCCTCGAAGGAACAGAGAACAAACTGAACATCATCATCAGGTCCACGTCACTGACAAAACATATGTTATAGGAAGTTGTATATTCATTTTTTTTCCTGTAGAAATGTCTGCTTAATAATTAACAGATGAAGGAGCTTAAATACAACTTCTTTCCTGCACGCTATGCTATAGAGAGGCCAAATACACCTACCTATGGAATGTCAGAAGTACCAAGATAAGATAATATGAGATGAGATCAGATCTTGTTTTGAAGTTCTGCTGACAGCAGCACGGTGTGTGAAGTGCACACACACAAACATGCATCTTTGTTAATAAGTTGAATAAAATGACCACTTCCCAGTTTCTTCCTTCTAACCAAAGGATATAAGTTACTAGCTGCGCAATCAAATACACCTTTATGCCTTTATGGGGTGGTATGTATGGGGCGGTATCTATGGGGTGGTATCTATGGGGTGGTATCTATGGGGCGGTACGTACGGGGCGGTGGGTACCCCTCAGTCTGAACTGGTTCATTAAAGTGAACTGGTTCATAAAAGTACCAGGGTTGTGTGAGATCATAGCGCATGAAGGAACAGGGATACTGTGAGCAGCCTGGATGATGTGACGCTTCGTGACAGAGACTGAGTGACGACGTGCCGGGACAGATTAGCGGGCAGCTCTTTGACGGGCCTCCTGCTCTCCGTCCGCTTCTGTACTGGCATGACGTCATGGAGTCCCTCAGCCAGGCTCCCTGGGAAGCCTCACACGCTTTAATCATTGCTATTATTATAATTATCGCAGCCTATTAATTCTCTCCTGGCCGCGTCCCATTGGATCCTTCCTCTGAAACCATCCAGACAAAGTCGACGGCGAGAGCTGTTGGGAAGTGTAGAGGAGCTGCAGAGGCGCCGCAAACGGCTTTCTCCACAAACCGCGAGCTGTTCGGCGTCTCGCGTGAGGCCTTTGTTTGCCCAGTCAGCTCTTATATTGATCATCCTGTTTGACCTCTGTTTACCTCCCTGATTGGCTCGTCATGCGTGTTCGGCGATGCGGACATAAACCATACAGCCAGGCCCAAATCCAGCGTGCCTGCAGCTTTTGTTTCTGCCCAGTTGTCTGGCCCACTGGTTCTGCATCCTGTCCCAGCGCCACGATTCTTTTCCTTTTACCCACAGATCGCCATTTAGTGGAAGATTAAAACAAAAAACTCTGGGCTGTAAAGTAGGATTCATAAAGAGCAAAGGCTTCTCACTAGAGACCCGCAGTATTTCTATACGTTTAATGTGCCTTATCTCATCGTTAGAGAATTACTGGAGCAGAGAGGGAACAGATTTAAGATACTGACAACACAAAATACACTCATAATGTAAAAACAAACAGGTGAGTATTAATTTAAAAAATATACTACAGTATAATGAATAGCACATCTACAGTATAGATCTACCAGAAGAGAAATACTAGATGAGTTCATGAAAAAACTCGGGCCACTTCCAAGGCTGAACTGTGAGTACTGCTGGTCATGTGACCTCTGATAACCATTGATCATGCCTTAATCTCCGTATCCATAGGTCTGTATTCCGCGCCTGTCTGTTGTGCCCCTTGTGCTGCGAGAAAGCAGGGGCTGCCCATCTCTCTGTCACACAGGGGGCCGCCTCTCCTCAACCCCACGGCTGTGACAAAAGTGCATCCCATTCTCATTCACGAGGGCTTTCACTGACGTGAGAGCTAGGCGGAACTTGAACCACCCCCCCCCCCCCCCCACACCCCCCGCAATCCTTCCTCCAGCTTTCAATGAGAACTTCAAAGGTGCCGGTGCCTGGGAGTTCCTCGGCATGACACCGGCTTGCAGCTGGGTGTCAGACAGAATCCCACTTGTTAATGCCGGGTAAACAGACATTTGGGCTGCTCTGAACCCTGGGACCCCCGCCCCCCCACCCCGGCCCCCTCTCCCCCTCCACTGCCCGCCCACCAGAAGCTGATGCGGGTGTAGATCGTGGCCGTGCCCACAGGAGGTCACGCGGCCCCGCGCTGTAGCTGCCCCGCAGCTGCCGTTTGTCTTCAGACTTTGGCGCTGAGGTGCCGTCGCCTAACGCCATGCTGCACGTTTGAGTGTCACGCGGCGTGTGTCACGGGGCGTGTGTGTGAGGCGAAGACTGGTACCCCGCCCCTGTGTCAACACACACACAAACACAGCTGGTCACCTGATGCGTGCTACACAACCTGACCTCCAGAGCAGGAACTTAGGGATCTTACCACACACACACACACACACACAGGTTTGTATTCATATCTTTGTGGGGACCATCTATTCATTTCTAGTCCCAACAATGACAACTGTAACCCCTACCAAGCCTTAACCATAACCATAACCATAAGTAACCAAACAAAATACAAGTCTTTTGGTGTTTTCACTTTTTTGATTGCAGTCACAGATTTTTATGAAATTGAATTTCCCCTTGTGGGGACCAAAAAAATATGGTCCCCAAGTCAAAATAACAGGCTTTTACCACATTGTGGGAACATTTGGTCCTCATAATGTAATGTATACCTGGACCACACACACACATCTTAGCACACATAAGAAGCACAAGATCAGGTAGACAAATACGCTAAAACTTTAGCAGGTAATGCAGTGCTTTTATGAGCATGTGACGAGCTTAGCTGAGCGTGAAAACGCCCTGCTTCCCTGCCATGCAGCCCTCTGGGGACTCCTCTGAGCTTCATAGCGAGGATCCCCTGGTCCTCACGCTCTTTGCTCTGTGTCACACTCCTGGGTGGTCCGTTGGCACAGTGGTAAACGCTAGCATTTGCACGTGTAACAGCAACGAGACCGCGGCCGGTTCCTTAAGCAGATACCTGCTTATAATATGTCATCCTGCTTACCGATAGCGTCCCAGCCCACCGGTCTTAGGGCCCCAGGCAAATATTTAGGAAACTGCTTCTTAACTAACCTTTCATTCATCTCCTTTTGGAACCTCAGAGACAACAGCTGCAGGAAGTATGTTACACTCGGGACAAAGGTATGATGTTCTGTGATGAAGAATCTCAGCATCTGTTGTTGAAACCCATAATGACCATCAATGCTTTCCATCCATTTGTTCCTACCACACCTGCTTTACCATAATGTCGCACTCATAAAAAGGTCTCTGCGACTCGTCTTCCTCTAAGTTACAGAAGAGTGATGAAGTGTTTTCCCTAGACGGCACATTCTTATACTCCAGGGCTAACTGAGACGATGGCTCTGTGTAAACCTTAAACCTTGGCCAGGTCAGCCAGCAGAAGTGTAGCATGACTGGTTTACACAACGCGCCATCATCCATTGTTGGTTCCATGCCAGCGAGTAAATTAGCTCTACATGGTACCTCAATGGGCAGGACCAACACACTGAAAACCGAAACACTTTCCTCATACAAATCTTTGAGAGCTTTTGAAACTGTTTCAATTTGTTGGATTGACACTTAGAAATTCACATTGTGCAAAGCTCCACGAAACCTCACAGAATAACCCCCTAGGATATAATCAACAGACACTCATTTATTTAAACAGTATTTTAGAGCCCAATCTCTGCATGGCTGACAAATGATATTAACTGCAAGAATGTTTTGGAAAGTTATTGAAGGAATGTGGTTTGTTCCAAGGTCTATAAGTGCAGGGGGATGTTCAGGTCTGGGGGGGGGGGGGGATGCAGAAGGTTTATTATTCCTGAGGCATATGATGTTTCTTCAAGAGACGGTCACCAAGGACTGGCTTCCTGTCCATGACTCATTCATTTCCTTACTGTCTCTAAGGGGGACCGCAGTGTGCAGTAGACAGACAGAGTGGGGGCATGTGCTTAGACATGTGACGTCACGTGTGGATGGAGCTAAGTAATTCTCAGGACATTTTATGGGTGTTTATCTTTTAACCCCCCCCCCCACCCAGACTTCCAAGAAGATATTCACCTACCCACAGCAACAAGTGAGGAACAGATAGAAGTACAATTAAATTAACACGCACCCATTTCTGACATCACGTTTACATCATCAAGCGTTTATTGCAGCAGCCAGCCAGGTCTGCACCTGTTCTCAGTAAGCAAAGGAATGGCACAGGTGCTGATAATTATATAAATTCTCTTTTTTGCTTTTTTCTTAAGTGCACTTGGAGGTAGACTGAGGCCATACCAACGTGCTTTGGCACTCGCAGGTTCCTCAAAGTGTTTCCCAAAAGCACCACTCAGAGGTACTGGCACGTTCGGCCGAAGCGCGGCCCCAGTGGCCACTGTGGATGAGTAATGCTCCGGCGTCTTCCCAGTGCCGCGGGACGGGCGCCAAGGCTGTGGAGAGCCCCGCCCCTGCAGGCGCACAGGGGCGGGTTCGAAGAGTCAGGGCCGCTGCAATGGGGAGTGTCTGGGCCACACAGAGTCTGCTCCACTCTACACCCACTGGAGCTTCCATGAAGGGGAGAAGGTCCTCTACCTCAATTTGGTTTGGATTTTTACTTTCTGGACCTGAACTATATCCACCTCTGATTTTGGGCTTTTCTTTGACCACAGAACTGCAGAAGTTCATTGTTGAATTTCAATTGTCAGGGAACTCAGATCAACAGCATAAAAGCACATATATCTTAGAAAGAGATTCCATCCATCCATCTTCCAAGGGCTTCCCCTGGCGGGCTGGAGTTTACCCTAGGACACACAGACACATGCCCAATGGGCATTTTAGAGATGCCAGTTAGCCTGGCTATTTGCCTTTTGGACTGCGGGAGGAAACTGGAGTACCTGGATGAAACATTTATGACAGAAAATGCAGAGACACAGACAGACAGGAAGTGGGATCTGAACACCACTGCACCCTGGGACGTGGTGTGCCAACAGTGACAACATGTCATCCTGCAACCTTATCCAATCAAGTACAATTTTACTCTTTATAGTACCTGGGCACAATGGTCAGTTATTTAGTGAACGGAGTGAATGACATACAGGTCTCTGTATTAATTTTGGCCCCTATTACGCCTCCGCACCTTAAGAAAAAAAACATAGATTGACACCTGGGGTGTGGGGGGAGGGAATGGGGGTTCCATGAAGTATGATTTCTCAGTTAGTTGGGTGAACTTAAGTTAGAAGCCGTGATTTAGGTGAGGAGCATTCCTATTGGACAATCATAAGGGTTTTGTAAGGAGCATTCCTATTGGACAATCATGACTTCTAGCTTAAGGTGACCCAGCTGACTGAGAAGTCCTGCTTCGTGGAACACGCTGCTGCTGACAGAGTTCTTATGATGATTTATTTTTAAGAGAAATGGTCACTCAACACAGCAGCCCTTGTGGAACCTGAACGTGTACATCGGGACCCTTTCACTGACCTCTGGATACAGCAGGTTTTCTCATGGTCTGGGACTGGAAAACTCAGGAAACTACGAATGAATTATCGGAAGCTTCAATAAATTCCTACAGATCACCCCCTTTTTTTTGTCATACTGAGGGGTGTTTATGAAAGGTCCCCCTGAGCATTGGGCGGTATCAGTTAAGCCGCGTCAGTGTTTGCACGCCACAGGCTTAAATCATTGGCATGAACCTTGCAAAGAGGCTGATGTTTAGCACAGGGGTACACATCCCCACGGCTGGTGAAATACTGCACGAGCTGGCCGACACGACGCATTTACGGCACGCCGAGCTGCACGTTACTCCATCGCCATAATCCCTCCACGTGCAGCCGCTCAGGTAGTAGCTGACTCAAAGTCACCGGCTCATTTTTCACCTACTTTATTTTTCACCGGTGAGACGTGATTCATGGCTTGGCGCTCCAGCTAGCGGGGGCTGGTCACCCAGGAGAATGACTGAAAATCCCCCGCCTGTACGCTGTGCTTTTCGGAGAGGGTCAGCCCCGTGACACGTCTCGGGGGGGCCATTCCCTTTGCGGATAAGCAGTGCTGTAGCGTGATCTTGGTAGGTGGGTGTCCTGTTATACTGTAAAGCTGTGTATATGCACTTCTCTTGTGATCGATGCTTTTTTTTAGAGGTTGGTGTACACTGAATACCTATGTAGACCCACCACGACATCTCTGGGGATAAGGGAACTCCCCCAAAACCATTTTTACCATAGACCATTTTTTCAGAAAGCCAAAAGCCACACCAGTATCAATCAAATGAAATTTACACAAAATATGCAGTGTAAGCACCAGCGATCAGTTTGGGTGGGGGGGGGGGGTACTATTTTCTATTCATTTGAATGAGCTGTCACGTTTTTTTTTTTTTTTTTTTAAGGCAAAAATAGACTCCACTCAGGATTCAGAATGACTTCACACAACTTAGGCTTAATCTATTCATTGTGAAAACAGGAAATGGGGGGAAAAAAACACATACAATATAAGTACTGTGCGACAGCCAATGATCACCCGGCCTCAAGCTTGGAAGTTTGTTTAAACAGTTGTTCGGTTGTTTAAGATGCATGTCTCGGAGAAAAATAAGAATGCAATCGCTTTAAAGAAACAGTTGCTGTTTTTTTACATCAGTTGTGACCATATGCAGTAAATTCCTGCCGTTACTAGAATTCTCCTGAGACAGGATGTTTTATGTTCTTTTGAAAATGAAAGACGCTGCACATCTGAAACCCATTAGCCAAAGGAGCTGTTAGCGAGGGGAGAATTCCTCCAGTTTTCTTGGAATCCTGAAACTTTATTTTTCAGCTTTTTCTTTGTCTCCCTTTCCTTCTGCTTCTTTTTTTTTACCAGTTACAAGAATCATGGAATTCCTGAATGCCTTCCCAGGAAGTCTCACTGCATGGCCCAATGATTCTAAAGCTTTCTAAACGGATCCCATAGAGCGGACTCAGTCCTGTAGGCTCAGGCTGCATGTTTATAAGAAGCAGAAAAGTGTGCTAAAGGGAGCTGAGACAAAGCGTCCTATCAGAGAATGAGCCACGGTCACATGCACACCCACACTCTGATTGGAAGATTACACTCGCCCTCTGCGAAACAGCTTTTTTTTTCCCTGACACAAATGCACCAGTCAGTCCATGTGTATTTTATAAAAAAAACAGAACCTACACCACATTCTCTCACCCCTGAAGTCTTCCTTGTCTCCCATGCATTTTAAAAGTGCTGCATTCCTCTGAATCTGCATCACCGGACTGGCACATCTGCAGGGGAGCGGAGAGGAACGAGCGAGACTTTGTGTTGCAGGGGCGGGGAGTGGGGGGGGTGGTACCCGTGAATGCCGCTTTAACTAGCTTTTACAAACTCCAGGAAAATGAGTCAAACTACTGGACAGCTGTGATTAGGCTGGTGTAAGACAAGACTGCAAAAATAACCTTCTAAGAATTACAGTGCTCAGATGATTGTAAGAAGGCAAATAAAATGAGAGTATGATAACATGGTCAAAGGGGCTTTTCTTTACGAGACGACCTCGGTCAGACAGCCCCCCCCCCCAATACTCTACAAGCCGCTCTGCTTCACCACGGGGGCATGCGACAGCCCCAATAAAGCTCTCTCTCTATGTGTGATTTGTTAACTCGCCCTGCCCTAAAACCAACCATCAGTGTCGGTCACCACAGCCAAAGAGAGTCTCAGCTTCTCAGTCTGTCTTCTCTCCCTTTGCCGGCTTTTCTCGCCTCAATGGAGAGGGAATGATCGCTGTTTCTCCGCGGCTGACTGCTGGACGGCAGGGATCCGCGCTCCGCCGCGTTCCTTCCCGGCCCCTCGGCCTGCACCGCGGCGTCTCCCTGGTGACGGTTACAGACTCCTCCACAGGCACATCCTGCAGCCTCTATAACCAGCCCTGTTTCAATTTAAAAAAGGCACAAAAGACATCAACGAATAGGAAGTTAAGGGTCCCTCTGCGCTCCTGAATGTCTGCTGTGCCTGTTTTTACACGACTGTGGGAGATTCCAGGGTCTGGGATGACACAGAAATGGCTGCAGCGTATGTGAAGCACAGGGAGCACAAGCGACTGCAGTCGTGAGACCACTGGTCTGGGAGGTCTGTCGGCCCCCGTGCCCCCCCCCCCCCCCCAACAAGCTGCACCTTCCTTTCAGCCTCGCTTGGGGGTTTCAGACACTTACCAAACAAAAGGATTCCTATCTTTATTTACACAGATTACATATATTTTAGCTCTGATTTCGCAGTCATACGCATAAGCCAAAGCTCCGGGAGAATTCCACTGAAACAGGGTGCAGACGTTTTCTGTGCGGATTAACGTCTTGGTAGTAAATGGTACTGTAGCATAATTACTGTGATCTTCAAGCGAGTAACACCGCAATTTTCCAGATGTTTGAGATTCACGGAGGATGTGTGGGTATATTTCTTTTTAACGAAACCTTATTAAAAAGCGTTTTTTTAAAACAGCACATTATTTGCGTAATTCATTTTTTGCCTTTAAAATAGATTGGAATATTGCTATGCATTTAGTGCATTTACATGGTTAGGATTACAATGAATTATTCCCGGGTCAGATGAGAGAGAAAAGATGGTTTAAGACATACTGGTCTTGGGATTAATGTGTATTTTTTTTATTGCAGCTGCTCTGGAAGTACAACGGTGTGACTGAATGTCTGTGGCCAGCCCTCTATCCCGCGCTGCCCCGTGGGCCTTAAACATTACTAGGAACAAACTGGGCCCAAAATCAAAAATGTGCTCTCTTCCGCACCCCCCCCCCATTCCTAATTCCACCCCCCCCAATCCACTACCACCTCTCCCCCCCCAAAAATCACAACACCACGAATCAAATGTGGCTCTTAGAAAGTCCGTGCAGAATCGGCCTGTGAGAAATGAGGCAGCTCAGGGCACAGGCTCGACCCATATGGGCACCAACTGTGTTCTCATCTGGTTTCTGTACGACTTGTCATTTCTTATATGCAATCATAGCTGGGAAACGCCCCAACTTCCACGCGAAACGAGGTACGATTTACTGCGTCTGCCCCCAGCAGTCGCCGTAAGGCTATCTTCTGTATGAGCGACGCTAAACAAACAAACTTCCATCGGTATGTGACAACTGGCGGGAGTGTTTTTTAACAGAGAGAACTTACAGGTCACCTTTGCAGTGTGCAGACGGCGGCTGCGTTTAATGTCTTTGTTCTCGAGGCCGATTTCTGCACGGCATCATGGTCAGGGATCATGTAGCTCTTTCACGGTCCCGAACAGGAGTCACCCTCCCAGGCCGCGTGCGTTTTATACGGCCGGCTCCAGGCGTCCCCGACAGCAATAATGTCCGCCGTGCCAAACGGGAAAAGACCAAAGCTGAAGCCTCACTTGTTCTCAAGTTGCCTTTATCAATGAAAACAAACACGGAAACCCAGCAGAAGAGAATGGAGGAAGGAGAGAAGAGTGGAGGCTAATTCGGAACACTGGCCTGGTCCCCGTGGATCAAGACAGCATTGCTTTGGTATGACACAGAGTGGGGGGTGGGGGGGGTGGATCTGTTTATGGAGGAGATAAAACACAGTTTGCTGGGGTGATAAATAAAAATTATCATTCACACCCCTAATTCTGCAACTGGCTAAGTGAGACCATTGAGGTCAAGAACACATAAAAATAATGTTTTTGACTTCAGTTGGCCACATCTGAAATCGTTCTTACATCTCGCTCCACCCGGGATGTGCGACTTTTATTCACCGTTTCTGTCAGTTTGCTTTAAAGTTTAATATGGCAGGCTGATGAAGCAGCAAAGGAGGAGCGTGAAAATTGAAGCAAGACTTCAATGGTAACTGTGAGGGAACATCATGAATGTCCTGAGTCCTCTGCATCGTGCTGTCGTGCTCCTCTCCTGAAGGACACGTCACTGGACATGCCGGCACTAGCATTCGCGAGGCACTCAGCTGCTCAGTCAGTTTGCAGATGTTCACTTCCTTTGTGCTGGAATGGCGCATTTGAAGGCTGTGGTGGAGAACAGATCTCCAAGTCACACAAGGGAGCTTTTCCTGACTCCCAATTATCTTTCAGATGTGCTTCACTTTAAACGGATCCCAAGATGTTGTGAGAAGTCAAAACACATGTTTGGACGACAAGCATTTTTACTCCTCGTTCTATTATTAAGGGAGACTTTTCACAGTAACCCGTCATTGTAGGGTATGATTTTTTTTATGCGATGTGTACCGGCATGTAACAGAACACAACATCCGCTGGCATGACGAGTCTCAGTCTCACAGTGGGCCCCATAAAAGGTGCCTGTATCTCAGCGCTTAAGCGACGCTGCGAGGTCCTGACAGTACTGTTGGCGGACGCTTCTTAAAATGCTCCTCAGTTCTGCTTCTCAGGGCAGGTGGCTCCACAGCCGGCCGGTGTAAGGAAGCCACATGACTTTCAAATGGAGATACGTGTGTGTATTAGAGTATCTGTGAGAGTGGGATGGAGGGAAAGAGGGAGAGCAGAGGAATGCGGTGGGTTTGCCCTGAAGTCCGTCAGCGACCCCCCTTTCTCTCATGCCTTAAAGAAGGACCTCCCTCCTCCCAATCAGGATAATGCTTTACCTTTCCCCCCTTTTTGTCACAAGGGGACAGTTCAATTCTTCATCCTCAAGCATTTACCCCATTTCTATTAGCAACTCTGGACTCACCTATCAGGCACTCCAGCAATTGCAAGGTATAGTACTGCTTCAAATTCGACTTATATTGAGCTCCAAGCTCTAGAAATCGAATATTGTGTCAATGTATTTATATAATAACCAAAAATGTCTATGTGCTTTAAAAACACGTCAGTAAATCTGCATTAATAGAATAATATGTCACCTAGGCTATAGCCCAGTGAAAAATAACTAATTTTAAACGTAATGATTTTATAATGATGTGTGTATATATATATGATCGCCGATCATTGTTGAGTAAATAGAATTTAGGAAGCAAACTGTATACTCGTGCAGATATAGAAAGCCGGGCTTAAGATCGAACCTTATATTATTCTAAGCAAGTTTCGAAATTACAATATAATGTACAATGGGAGAAATGTCTTGAGTAACGGGGCTGCATTGTACAGAGCGGTCTGCACGGCGGGGGGGGGGGGGGGGTTCGCCGCTGCTGTTAGAACGGGCGCACTTTGAAATAAATAGCTTAAGCGAATGGAAAATGTGTTCATATTTACATGAAAATAACACTGATATTTATCACTGAATCAAGTATCGTCTTCTTGCTTGTTGCATCTCTTCAGTTCTGTGGGTGTTTTTTGGTTCGTGTCGACTGTGTAAAATCGATTTTTTTTTTTAAATACGGGACTTTAATCATCGGAAGAACATTAATTAAAACGCGTGCAACCTTACGGACAGGGACGGATTATTACCTGTAGAAACGAAACGGAAGAAAAAAACTTTCTTTGTTCGGTGCTGGAATTCGTCCCGCCCCCATTCATTCGGCAGGCAGCGGCAGTGAGCCGGGCGCTGGGGCTTCGCCTGGAAGTTTAACGTAATCTCATATAAACCTGGGAATTAACCAAGTGCCGTCTATTTTCGCTTATGATATGGTTTATTAATCTCTAGAAGAAATGGTTCAAAATACACGTTTGAAGTTATCGATGTGCCCATTTTGCCACTATAGCAATTATCAGTTTAAAGTTAGATGATTGATATCTATTAAAATGATAATCACGTACTGTGCTTAATGGTGAAGAATAGGCTAATAAGGTTTTTGTATACGGAGCTGCTGCGGAGTGGCCGCGACTTGTCCGTGTGGCTGTATTTTGGAAGGAAGATGGAGAATGGCCATTATTATGTGCAGCATATCCATACTTTGTCAACGGCCGTTAAATGTAAAGTTTTTGTAATTCCTGAAAAATGTAATTCAGGATGCATATACTTTAAAACTGAAAATGCTCTTTCGGCAATCTTTACATTTCCCAAAAGTGCCTACTTCTTATATGCGTTTCCCACCCTGTCTCTGACCCAGCGCCGCGGTCTTGGGAGCCGCAGATAAAGTCCGCAAAGCCGCTTGTAGCCGCGGGGCAGGAAAAAGGCAGAGCGGGACCCCCGGAGAAGAGGCGCTAAGGGCATGTGGAAGCTCGGCAAGCTGGTGCTGGCATGGGCGGCCGTGTGCTGGGCAGCCCTCCAGAGCGCCCACGGCCAGGGGGACGGAAACTACCAGGCGAGCCGCTTCAGTGCGCCCACCGAGGAGAGGGAGGCGCAGAGGGTCCGGAGGAGGGGCCCCGAGTCGCTGCGGGGGTGAGTCTTTTGTTTCATCCCTGTTGCGAAAACTCCAGATTCAGCCTTGATTTAATTGTGACAACGCGGATAAGATTTTAGAGCCTGTAAGGGAAACATTTGATATATCGCTCCCACAGTTATTTAACGGGAATCGCCTGTTTCACATCAAATCTTATTTCAGTTTTAAGGCTTATCCACGATAAAACTTATTAGGCAAAGTCAGCAAGTTGTACAGCATACCTTTTGATAAATACAACTATAGTTCTATTGTGGATACTTTAATTCAGCAATGTTCCTTCAATAATTTGCCCAATGAATGTGGGACAGACTGGTTTTTATTTAACGAATGACTTCTCCCACAAAGTAACTGGATGACATAGATGTCACTGTTGTGTTTGCTTATTGTGCATGTTCGTGTGCTTCAGAAACAAGATGTTTTTTGTCCCGAATAGTTTAAGCCCCGTCATTCCCATTTCTTTCTCCCACAATCCCCGACTCCCCAGCCGAGCTGCGGAGGAAACTGTATTTCGATCGGTCTGATCCGCAACAAGGGGCGCTTGTTCAGTCTGCTGCAGGTGACAACGTAAAGAAAAACACAGCTCAGCCAAGCCAGCTTTCAGTAAAGAAAATAAATGCTTTTAATCACTAAAGGAAAATTGTGTAACATGGAACACGCCCCAGTGAAGTAATTTTTAAAACCTTCACAGTTCTCCGTAATGTTAACTTGAGTGTGCGAAAGTTTTTGAACTGTCAGTGATTTAGGTTTGCAGTGCAGGTGTTGGGTCTGTTAACAGCTGAGACGCTAACAGGCTCCCAGAAATATTTTCCTTTAACATTCCAAAACCAACAATGGGTTTTTTCACCCCCATAATGTGTCGTCCATTACTTGACAAGTTATACCTTTGTCACTTGTGTAGTTTTACTATTTCCTGCATAGACTTCATTTGGTCATTTGAAATATCAAGAGTCTTATGCTACTGAAGAGAGCCAAGTAAAGATATCAGACCATATTGCTCAAAAACGTTGCCAAAACAGCCAGATCATATCCAGACTCTTGATTCAACCCAGTTTGTTGTAGTCCATGGTCTATATTAATGGTAAATAAATCCAGTCTCCTTTTTTGCATAAAATCCATGCTGCCTTGGGCTTCTGCTTCTATACTTATCTTACTTGCAAAAAAAGAGTCTTTGTTGGTCCTGCTCCTTGTACCAGGGCAAGAAAAAACATATCGAAGGCACAGTACACATTAGCCATTATCTAAGAGCTCTGTTGGTAGCAGGAAGTGTGATCCATTGTCATAAGAACATAAAAAATTCACAAATGAGAGGGGGCCATTCAGCCCATCAAGCTCATTTGGGGAGAACCTAACTAATATCTCAGAGTCTATCTAGCAAAATCTTATCTAGCTCTGATTTAAAGGAACCCAGGGTTTTAGCTTGCATTATACTAACAAGAAGACTATTCCATACTCTAACTGTGGTTTGGTTATTGTCCAGTAACTTTTTAAGCATCCCTTGAGTTTCGGTGGATAGAAAAGAGTGCAAAAGTGGAAAGTGAGTCAGAGTTCGAGCACAATGATGTGATAGTGATTCTCTGAGCACGCTGGGCTAGTGTTTGTGGAGCACAGCTATCCCAGAAATGTCCATTACATCAGGCTATGGTTGCAGTGCAGCAATACGGTGTTGAGCAATAGTTGGCCCAGTGTTCCCAGCTATCCTGAGTCAGACGTTGCTAGATATCGTTATTGCTGTGAGTTTGAATGGGTCTGGTGTGCTGGCTTGCGTAGTAAAACCCAATTTGGACCATATCAGAAAGGACGTAGTGACCTAATCTCCAGGGGAGCTCCTGAACAGCACCGATAAGAACAGATCTGGAAGCTGAAGCCTCTGTCAAGAAAGTTGTTTGCACTTAAAAATGGCAAATGCCAATGAGTACGTATTAATGATTAATGACTCTTTGCGGTAACAGTGATTCTTTACAGCCGATTAGGTGAAGGGGGAGAGGTTTGTATATCCTATGTTTGGCAGTGTCTAAGCACAGAGGACTGCATTCAACACCTCAGGGTTCTTCCAAAGTCACCGTCAGTTCCACCCCATGGGCCAATGAGTTTTCTTCATCGCTCCTCGAAAATCCGCCTCGTTTGTTACTGATATCGCGTGATTGACAGTGAAATCGGAGCTAATGTCCCCAGCTGAGGGGAAACGGGCCCTGCTGATAGGTTAAGGGTGACCTATTTTCTGCTGCTGAAACCCCTTTCTGTTTATGTCAAAGTAGTAAATAGGTGGGAAGGAGGTAAAGAGCAGACAAGCAGCAGAACTCCTGAAATTCCAGATGTTCACTAGTTGTTGATGTTTTAGTCATCTGTTGTTTGTTTATATTAAACCAGTTTAATCAGTTTTTCCTCTGTAATTGATACCTGAATACATCCATCCATCCATTATCCATACTTCTTTATCCATCTGGGTCGCGGGGAAGCTGGAGCCAATCCCAGCATCTTCGGGCGAGAGGCGGGGTCCACCCTGGGCAGGCCGCCAGTCCACCACAGGGCCAACACAGACAAACAGCCACATACACTCGCATGCACACCTATGGGCAAGTTAGAGTAGCCAGCTGACCTAATCTGCATGTCTTTGGACTGTGGGAGGAAACCAGCGCACCCAGAGGAAACCCACACATGTACGGGGAGAACATGCAAACTTACCTGAATACAAAGAGGTACAATGTCGATTTGAATCATTGATTTTAATTTCTATCTTGGATTGGATTTGGCAAACAGATTTTTCTGTGAACTCAAATTTCAGCATCATATAGGCTTCAGAGAAGAATATGTGTATTTCAACAGATAAGACGGTATTCTGTATGCGTTTTGAGGCCCCAAACCAAGATTTGATCGATAACGACTGCGATGTTGCTACATCGATGGAGGTCGAGCTGCTGTAGGCTCCATGTCCTCATGTCTCGCGTAGCGTAGAATGAGTTTAGAATTGAAACCATCCTTGTGGCCGGAAAAGGTCAATGGCAACCTATGAGTAGCTTCTTTGGGTCTGGCGGAAGACGTTAAAGGACCCATTAATGTCAGACAGCAGAAGAACAGCAGTCATAGTCACTCAGAACAGAATGAAACAATGTTCTCCTAACTGGGGTCAGATGCCTTTGAAGGAAGACCCCTGACCCCCATGGAGTGGTGAGGCTCCTGAAGCGGGGGTCGCCCCGTTACTCAGACGGCCCCCCAGCCATGTGACTGCCCTGCCCACGGCAGTTGTTCGCACAGAGATGCTCTTTTAGATATTTTATCACCGGAGCCGGGAGCATCTCCTGGGAATTTAGCAGGTCAGCCATGACGTGACTACTTTCGGATCTCAGGGGACTCCCTGCTTTGGTCACAACATTGAAAGAACATTGAAAGATCTCTTAGATCTGCCTTCATTGCTTTCTGGTCATTTGTAACTGGTTCTGTCAGTTTCGAGTGGCATTTTCTCCTTTTCGCTTCACACTTATTGTTAGAAGCTTTTGCTGGATCTTTATGGCTCTCTGTGCCTTTGGGTTACTCAGAAGAGACAAAGAGCTCTTTCTCCTCCCTCCGGCGCTTGTCAGCCTGGTGTTTTCTGTCTGTATTTCAAATCCTCCCCGGAAGCAGCACATCTCTAAGGGAGCTGCAGGAAGTCCCCACTATGGCCCTTCCGTTGTAATATTTCTTTCTCGTAATATGCAGAAGCCTTTCTCTGCTTATACTGTCACCGTCTGTTAATACTATTTATTTGTCGTTTTCTTTGTAGTGGTTTATTTACTACTTACTTAATACCATTTTATTCTTTATGCTCTACTTTTAGTTAATTTATTATCAGTAATAGCACCCAGTACGTAAGCTACAGACTAAATTGTGTTGTACCTGTGCAGTGACAATAAGGGTATTCTGTGCTGTTATTGCTGTTAATCAGCAAACCCTTGGCTGACATCATCAAAGGGTTCTCAGAGTTAATTCCTTTTAAACTGAGGGCTGAAAACAGTGATGTTTGAATATGTAGATCATGTGCCCCAGCAAAGGTGCACAGACTTTGTGAGGAACGAGGTCCGACCTGACAGAGCATATGAAACAGCTTAAACTCTACCTCGGGCTAAATGCGTAATCCCCCAAATATGTATATATCCGGATTTCATGGACTGTTTGGGTCGTATTAGCGAAGCACGGTACCCATGAGCAGCTCTGGACCTCTCCTTCGCCTTGGGAATATGGAATGATGTACGTTTAAATCAAAACGTGTTTCAGAGTCTCTTAAAGATACATATTTCCCTTTCTGCCCTTAGATGTGTGTCATTGATCTCCTCTCCTTTTCTGTTCGTCCCTCTCTTCTTCCGTTCCCCAGTCCCTTGCCGTCCCCCTGCCTGTCTTGCTCTCTCCCAGTGAATCTTTATTACCTCGACACTGAAACTAGTGCCATTTGGTCAAGTGGTTGGAGGTCCACTCAGCTTCAAGACACTTGAAAGATCCGGTTTACGGCTGGACTATAGCCGGCCTCAAACTTCTAATGCAGAAGGAGAGAGAGAGAGAGAGAGCAAGAGAGAGAGAGAGAGAGAGAGAAAGCGTGTCATGAACAGGCAGAAGATGATATTTGCTTCATTGTTGTCAACCCAACAGAGTACACAGGATTAGTGTGTGGTAAACCAGGGGTTTACATTTCATTCCAGCCTGGTTCTTTGTTTATGTGGCCTGTTACTATACTGTGGGCATGTGACTGAAAGCTCAATCAACACTGGTCTGCAACCATGTACATCAAACATATGTCAGTTAAAGAGATATGAGCGACCAGCTAAGGCTTTGAGCAGCACTGGAGGTCAGGTCGCTCTCTCTGTCAGCCATAGAAAGACGGGCCGGCTGCCAGAAATGTAGCACATTTGAAAGGAGAATGTAGGTGAATATAGGTATGGAGATACAATTCAGACCAATAGCTCTTAAAGTCTGTGTGAGGGAGGTGGCCGTCGATGTCGGCCGTTTTCTCCGTGTCATGAGCTCCCGAGTCCTCGGAGCTGGACGCTCATCCGCCCATCGATTTGTTCCAGGCCCAATGTGTGTGGATCCCGGTTCCACTCCTACTGCTGCCCAGGCTGGAAAACTCTCCCAGGAGGAAACCAGTGCATTGTCCGTAAGTAGCTCCAGCGTGCCCAGCACAGTGGGGGGGGGGGTCAGCATGGCGGGGGGGGGGCAGCCATGCCTGCAGCATTTCCCTTGCTACATGCTAACAGCAGGAGTCTAGACCAGGGACTGCAGATTTTATAGTCTCGCGGCAGCAGTATTAGATGATAAATCATGCTGCTGATTCTCTGGACTCTGGATTTGTTGTTTTCCGCACCCTGTGCTTTGCTATGGGCAGCTATTGGTTGCCTCAAACATTTTTTTTTTTGCTAATTGTCTCTTTTGCTGTCCTTCCATCCTTCCCAGCCATCTGCAGAAACACCTGCGGTGAAGGTTTCTGCTCCAGACCTAACATGTGCACCTGTTCCAATGGGCAGCTCTCCCCCAGCTGCGGCGCGGCGTCCGGAGGTCAGTTTTGCCCCACGGGGTCGGCCAGGTCGCCTGTGATCTGTCATGGGGGAGTCGGCAGGCTTCGTGAGGCTCGTGCCGTCTGCGTGAGCCGCGCTTGACGGAGGCTCTGTGGACGGCGGTGTTGATTGAGCGCCTCACTCGGATACAGGCTCCGTCACGCCCGGTCCTGTCAAGACCCCCTTCCCTGCACATCAGCCCCCCGACTTCTTTATGTGCTGGCAGCTCTGTGATGGGGGAGGGGGCTGCCCTGACGTCTCAGAATAGCGGCCTTTTCCTGGCGTTGGGAGGGGAATTACCGACACCGTTCGCTTTTCCCGGAACTAAATTTCGGATTCCATTTATTTTAAAGTTTTTTTTTACGCTTTACAGTTGAGATTTTATACAGTATTAGTTCTTATTCTAGGGACTTTTTTGTCTTTTGTCAGACTTATATGGTATTTATAATAAATATGTAGCGGCCTTTGCAGAATGAAATGGGATCTTTTCACATAAAATGAAAATGCAATTAATATAACATCCGGCATCTTTTAATCCAAGGTCACCTGTCATTACTGCATCTTTTGCATCAAATGTGTAAATTCCAGTGTGAGAAATTTAAATGAAAGCAACGTGAATGCAACAGATTTACCCAGAGGGAGTCACACTGTAGACTTTTGCCAGTCTACAGTATAAGACCAAATTCAGAACATATCTGTTATTTGAGAGTGTTATTATATGGCGTAACCATGACAACGGCACGGCACAACGCTTGGGAGACTCACTCCTCATAAAGAGCGTCACTAAAGGATCCACTCTTTGTTTCACAGCACCCCTCTGAAATGTACCATTCCTCCATTTCAGTGAATAATAATCTTAATTACTTTACCTTTTCTTATTTTAGCACGTAATACACACTCAGCATGAACCGTTTGCTTAAGCATCAGATTTCCCTCAGATATTCTGAAAATCTACTGTGACACTAATTAGGTGTAATTACCGTGTTAGTTTATGGAGAATGTGGAAAGTACGTATTAAATTCCGCCATCAGATTTCACTCATCATGCCTTACTGGTGTCATTCCTGAGCGCAGGCCGTGTGTTGTCATTGCGTACCACTCTCTGGTTTTCTCTGCAAACAGCAAGTGCTTCACCATTTCTAAACCATAGGATACTGTCCAGCATAAAAAAGAGAAGCTTTCTTCAGTCTCTCGAGTGTTCCTTTACGTATATGTTAATATCTTTGCCAATGAGCTCTCCTTTCCGGAAACATCTGTAAAAATACAGCATAGATATAGTTATGGTAAATACAGCCCACAGGGGCCAACTGGCGCATAGCAGGAAGAAGGAACACAAGCTTTTAATCAAGTCCCCGCTCCGTCGCTGGTCAGGCCAAACCGAAGCGCGCATGCCCTTGTAGCCCCTCCCCCCAGACCCGATAGCTCCCGGACGGACGCATCTTGAGCCGGGGCAGTGGGGGCCTGATTAATCTGAACGAGTCCCCACTGATTTGTTTCACTTAGATGCTTTAACAGCCAATGCTCTTGGCTTGAGGATTCCATAGGTCACAGCGGAGCTGGGCTGTGTTTCCCAAAACCTACAATCAACATAACTTAAGAATTTAATGTGAGGACCCTCAGACGGATTCGGTCTCAGAGTTAAGCCCCTGATGTCTTAAGATCCTGGCCGCGCCCCTCTCACTAGACTAGGGTCACTTGACCAACAAGAGCCAGAGTTTATTGAGCATGTGAGGGTAGACTCCATTTCCTATTGCCATTCACAGAGAGACAACACGCACATCCAAACACGAGTTATAATATTAGAACTGTGACTGGCGTAAAGTGCATATCCTGAGTATGGAGCCATTAGTTAATTCTGCATTGACTTGTGTCACATTGGGACCCTTGTAAACAAGGTAGCAGTATGAACGCGCCCCAGCAGGAGGCGCTGTGTTCTTCTTGCTCAGCCGTCTTGTCTCACCATGCAGACATCGCGCGAGGCCTACGCAGGTGCAGGGCGATCGCCTTACATTTGCGTGATGCACCGAGCTCCCACAAGCGGGACCTTCAGTGTGTACGGCTAACGCGCTGATGAAATGGGGTGTGTAAAGTGAGCGCGGATAACCCCCCCCCAGGTGGCCTTCCAGCTGGTCAGGCCCCCGCTTCCCACACTCCGGGTTCTGGTGAAGAGCCGTTATCCTCCGTTGGCTCAGCTTGGAAAGAGACACCTGCTGGAATCACTCGCCCCTGAGCGCCCCCCCCCCCCCCCCCGTGTGGAGTCGCATGCTCCCTGGTTCTAACAGCACGTCTCCCCTTCCAGTTCAGTCCTGCAACGTCAGATGCATGAACGGCGGAAGCTGCAATGAGGACTCCTGCCTCTGTCAGAAGGGTTACACGGGTGCACACTGCGGCCAGCGTGAGTATCCTCCACGCCCCCCCTTCTTTCCGGCCCCCTCCGGCACTTTGGCACACGGTTGATGTCCCGTTCTGCTCTCTTCCCAGCCGTGTGCGAGAACGGCTGCCAGAATGGAGGTCGCTGCATTGGGCCCAACAGATGTGCCTGTGTCTACGGCTTCACTGGTCCGCAGTGCGAGAGGGGTAAGGCCGCCTCTGTCTCCGGGGAACCTCTGCCTTCAGGGAACCTCTGCCTTCGGGGAACCTCTGTCTTTGGGGAACCTCTGCCTTCGGGGAACCTCTGTCTTTGGGGAACCTCTGCCTTCAGGGAACCTCTGTCTTTGGGGAACCTCTGTCTTCATTTCTCCACATGGACATTACATACAGTGCTCAAAGAAAGTCTCATTGGGTGCTTTTTAATTAGTAACACCTTTGCAATAAAATAAAACACCAAACATTTGTTTTTAATACCCCTTTGTTAGCCAATAACCACAGTTGCAATGATAAATAGCAGGAACAGAACGGAACTGAGTCAGTCAAAAAATTATGACACTTAAAAAGAAAATGTCTGTGTGGATGATATGTGCAGATATGTTTCACATTGCTTGTCAATGGACTTTTTCTATGAAACCAATGTATTAGCAACGTTATTACAGAATTATGCAAGCGTGCCAAGACTGTGAGCGCTGTGCTTTGTATTTATTGGAAGGCATGCAGAGCACAGATGCGGAATCACCGTTATATCCACACCACCGCAGTAGTTTGTCGTGCAGCAGTTTATAATGCATGGAGACTGCTTGGTCGTAGCACTAACAGTGGTCATGCATCAGAATCATTGGCTCCGACTGTTAAGCTCCAGCTATAAAAAACTGGAGGGATTAAGCAAGAGGGTTTGGCATCAGTGTGAAGGAGAAAGGGATTGTACAGTAGGGCTGATCCTCCAGGGGGCTGGAGAGCTGGAGCCCCGCTGGGCAGAGGGAGGAGATCACTGGAGGCCCCGCCCTCTTCCCTCACCTCACCCCAGCCGCCCTCTCTGACCTCCCCACCCCAATCGTCTCTAGGCTTGTTTTCTCAAAAAACACAAATAGTAGTGGACGGACTTTCAGACATCTGGCAGTAAACAGAGGTCCTCCAGATGACAGGAAGGCGTTTCTTTGTGGTGCTGTGGACATTTCCTGATGAGGACTAGAGTATAGCTGGGTGGCGTCGGGGGTGTAAAAATTGACTCCCCAGCTGTGCTCACACAGCCGGCCTCAAGCTGGGACAAACAGTCTCGTCTCCATGCTGAGCCATGGCTGAAGAGTAGCTTCAGAGGGGGTGAGTCCAACCCTAAATACCCTCAGTGATGTCCTAAATAGTTATAAATGTCCCTGTTCTCTGTGATGTCCCCAACAGTTATAAATGTCCCTGTTCTCAGTGATGTCCCAAACAGTTATAAATGTCCCTGTTCTCAGTGATGTCCCAAACAGTTATAAATGTCCCTGTTCTCAGTGATGTCCCAAACAGTTATAAATGTCCCTGCTCTCAGTGATGTCCCCAACAGTCATAAATGTCCCTGTTCTCTGTGATGTCCCCAACAGTTATAAATGTCCCTGTTCTCAGTGATGTCCCAAACAGTTATAAATGTCCCTGTTCTCAGTGATGTCCCAAACAGTTATAAATGTCCCTGTTCTCAGTGACGTCCCAAACAGTTATAAATGTCCCTGTTCTCAGTGATGTCCTAAACAGTTATAAATGTCCCTGTTCTCAGTGATGTCCCAAACAGTTATAAATGTCCCTGTTCTCAGTGATGTCCCAAACAGTTATAAATGTCCCTGTTCTCAGTGATGTCCCAAACAGTTATAAATGTCCCTGCTCTCAGTGATGTCCCAAACAGTTATAAATGTCCCTGTTCTCAGTGATGTCTCAAACCATTCTAAATGTCTCTGTCCTCAGTGATTCCCAAGCCATTCTTCCTGAGCTGCATTACATTTGACCTTAGAGAGGGTCATAAATTTGTCCGTTTACACTTTCTGTGAAGTTTGTGGTGCAATATTTCACCACAAACAAAATCATTCTTAAAATCTCTAAGTGGTTAGAGATGAGTGGCCTTCAGACTGTGCAGAAATAAACAGCAGAGGTGGAGTTGGAGGAGCGTGCCGTGGTATTTTAATGTGCGACATCCATGAGTCAGTGTGACCTCATGGACAGACCTCCACATCTGTTAGGGGAAAAGTGAGAAGCGGAGTCCCACTGGAGTGAGGCTGCAGTGGGCCGGGTGGGGGGTGGGGGTACTGAGCTGAGGGGTGCCACTGCATACAGAGGAGGGGAGCGATATGGTGCATAGGGCACACTGTGATTGGGGGGGGGGGGCGGTGAATTACAGTGCACATTGAATTACAGGAGTGGGGGGTGGGTTACAATGTACATGGAGGAGTGAGTTACAGTGCACATTGAGAAATGGGGGGGTGAATTACAGTACACACTGAAGAGTGGGGGAGGTGAATTACAGTGCACACTGAGGAGTGGGGGAGGTGAATTACAGTGCACACTGAGGAGTGGGGGAGGTGAATTACGGTACACACTGAAGAGTGGGGGAGGTTAATTACAGGGCACACTGAGGAGTGGGGGGTGTATTACAGTGCAGACTGAGGAGTGGGGGAGGTGAATTACAGTGCACACTGAGGAGTGGGGGAGGTGAATTACAGTGTACACTGAGTAGTGGTGGAGGTGAATTACAGGGCACACTGAGGAGTGGGGGAGGTGAATTACAGTGCACACTGAGCAGTGGTGGAGGTGAATTACAGTGCACACTGAGCAGTGGGGGAGGTGAATTACAGTGCATACTGAAGAGTGGGGGGTGAGTTACAGTACACACTGAAGAGTGGGGGGGTGAATTACAGTGCACACTGAGCAGTGGTGGAGGTGAATTACAGTGCACACTGAGCAGTGGGGGAGGTGAATTACAGTGCATACTGAAGAGTGGGGGGTGAGTTACAGTACACACTGAAGAGTGGGGGGGTGAATTACAGGGCACACTGAGGAGTGGTGGAAGTGAATTACAGTGCACACCGAGGAGTGGGGGAGGTGAATTACAGTGCACACTGAGGAGTGGTGGAGGTGTATTACAGTGCACACCGAGGAGTGGGGGAGGTGTATTACAGTGCAGACTGAGGAGTGGGGGGTGAGTTACAGTACACACTGAAGAGTGGGGGGTGAGTTACAGTACACACTGAGGAGTGGGGGAGGTGTATTACAGTGCAGACTGAGGAGTGGGGGAGGTGAATTATAGTGCACACTGAGCAGTGGTGGAGGTGAATTACAGTGCACACTGAGCAGTGGTGGAGGTGAATTACAGTGCACACTGAGCAGTGGGGGAGGTGAATTACAGTGCATACTGAAGAGTGGGGGGTGAGTTACAGTACACACTGAAGAGTGGGGGGGGTGAATTACAGGGCACACTGAGGAGTGGTGGAGGTGAATTACAGTGCACACCGAGGAGTGGGGGAGGTGTATTACAGTGCAGACTGAGGAGTGGGGGAGGTGAATTACAGTGCATATTGAGGAGTGGGGGGTGAGTTACAGTACACACTGAAGAGTGGGGGGTGAGTTACAGTACGCACTGAGGAGTGGGGGAGGTGTATTGCAGTGCACATTGAGGAGTGGGGGTGTGAATTATGATTCTTGCCAAGGACTGGGGGTTATAGTGCATACTGAAGACTGGATGGGTTGCAGTGCACACAGGTGTGGGGGTGTGACTTACGGCTCTCGCTGAGGACTGGGGGGTCACAGTGCACACTGAGCAGTGAGGGTGTGACTTACGGCTTTTGCTGTGGACTGGGGGGGGGATTACAGTGCACACTGGGGAGTGGGAGTGTGACTTACGGCTTTCGCTGTGGACTGTGGGGGGGGGGGGGGTTACAGTGCACCCTGAGGCGTGGGGGTGTGAATTACGGCTCTTGCTGAGGACAGGGGGGTTAGCCCTGTAATCAGGGCTTTTCCATGCTCCCTGTCATTAATAAGGCACCACTTATGTGGCAGTACCCAGCAGGCCCGTCATGCTGCCGGCGACCTTATCCACTTCCCAGGCTCTGTCCAGCCTTGGGGGCTTTTTGGGGGGGAGGGGGGGCACAGAGAACAAGCACCCGCACAGGAATGGCGTCAGCTCTGAGGTGATGGAAACAAGCTTGTTTGGAAAGCGGTTGAAAGTGGACTTTCTATTTCAGTCCTGACTCCAGTCTGGATGTTGGAAAACAATCCCTGGTGGTAGGGTGGGGTTTGGGGGGGCTGGGGGGGGCTGAGGCCCAGCTGCCGCCAGCGAAGAGGGAGTTTCCTGTCTGTGATTCCGCTACCTCACCTAAGCAGCTCTGTACTCCTGTGAGGGATTTTGCAACCTTTCATTTACTATATAACTGGCAAACGTGTACAGAGACTCATGAATTGAAATTTACGTGTTACAAGGAAATTGAAAACACTTTGGAAAATGAGTTTAACTCTTGAAATGTTCCTTTTGTTCAGAAACATCTCCTGAGCCAGGAAACCTGGCTTCTGGTACTTTCCCTGGTCCTCTCAGTCTCCCCCCCCCACTTTACTAGGGGGGGACTCACAGATCTGAGGGCCCCCCATCTCTGGATACTGAACGCAAAAGCAGCAGCTTGACAACTAAATTTACCAGATGATTCAAAATAATTGTTTTTTGTGTCTCAGACCTTATCAGCAGTATTGCATAATTATCAGCGATAGGAGAGGACACCACAAAGAGTTAAATATCAAGCCTGCCTCTCGTTTCAGCGTCTAATTCACTTTTTTCCTACTTGTGAGGCTCATACAGGATTTCACTGCGTAGCTCCTGCTGAGGAATGTTATCATTCAGCTCCGAAAGTCAGACACAAAAGCCTTCCCGCGCTGGAAATCGCCGAAGATCCTAATCTGTCAACTGTGACTTTCTCTGCTAACTTTTGAAAGGGTTTCCTTAATCAGGCCAGGTATTTTTAGGGAGTGTAGGAGCAGCGTAGCGTGACCCCAGGGGAGCATGTCCATTTTAAGAACGCGTAGATCTGAAGAACAAGCCTCCATTGCCGCTATCTGCTTGTGGAAAGAGCGCAGCGGGGAAACAGCAGACCCCGCAATCTGCGACGCGCTCCACTGGAAACACAAACAAATATTTGCAGGAAGTTGGAAAGAGGTTTTTTTTGTATAATCCCTCCTTTATGTAGTAATGAAGACAAATGACAGTGAACCATAGTGTTACTGCGTAAACCAAGTCCTGCCTGGGGCAATAGGGGGCCTTATAAAGGAGCTAATGACCCTTGATACTGACTAGAGCCCAGATTTTGCCCCCCCCCTGGCCCCAGTATTCTGTTTGGCCAAAGGTTCTTTGTCCCCCGCTGGACGAGTTCCCTTTTTTCTCGTCTTCAGAAGCACTTCTTGTGCTGCACAACTGCATCCATCAAATAGTTATGCACTTAAAAATGGACAGCAGGACTGTTCTCGTCTTTCCCTCTGAAGCGCTGGTACCTGTGTGGACTTACGCGTATCTGGTTACTTGCAGCCGGCTCAGGTTGCTGTTAATGACGCCGGGATCTTTGGCGTGTGAGCGGTATGAGGCATTGATGCTAAGCCGGGAGAATGCACCCCGAAACAGGAGACAGATGTGCTGGTGGATGGGATAAAGACAACAGAACGCGCAGGAGAACACGAGGAGAGGTGTCGCATGCTCAGACGTTACGGGATTACATGGAGCCAGTCAATTTCCCCTGTGTTCCCAACCCGTCTGGATTAGGAATTAATGGTCCCAGTTGGTTCGAGGCTCCCAGTACACGCCACCCCCACCACCTCACAGCAGGGGTTTAGAAATACGCTCCCCTCACGCCAGTGGTTTGTCCGAGGGCGTGTGTGCGCATACCCATGGGGCCAGCCGACATCGGACCGCGAAGCCGTCTTCCTGCGCTTCCTGCCGTGCCGCCTCACTTGCTAGATCGGTCGCTATGAGCCAGCTGGATGAAACTGAACGCTCGCTCTTCTAAGTGCACCGTGCTGCTTCACGCACCAGTGGTTGGCGATTAGAAACGTGGCCCCTTCACACACACTGGGGTGCTCTTGTATAATTGTATAATTCTCCATTGTATGTCAGCCTGTAGGGTCGTTTTCTGACCCCATAAACCATGGCCTTCAGTGTCTGTTCTGGGCAGCTGTTTGGAAACCCCAGTCCTGCTCTTAGAGCGGATAGTCAGTTGGTCGACTCGCCATGATCTCTAATTACACGATTTAGCATAATTAGCTGATTAGCAGGTTCCCGGGATTGAGTGCAGCATTGATGTTGTTGTTGCCCTGGGTCACACATTTACACTGAATGTGCCATAAGGAAACAGCAGGAGTTGAATCAGAGTCTGGGACGCAAATGGACACATCTGAGACAGAGGTTGCACTTTTGTGTGCCGGATACGGCATTATTAATCAGTCCCAGATACATGTCACATTAGCTGAGCTGGTCACCAAATTTTGGCAATAACATACTTTCCTGGTGTCAGATTGCATTGGAATGATTGTGAGGTCATGGGTGCAAGCATGATAGGAGGCCGAGGGGATGGGCAGGGGGTGCAAGTCTTTTTCCTTCGCTTATGTACCGTATTTTGCCTTGGAAAATAGATATTGCCACATAGCACTATGAGGTGAAACTCCTTATCTGGCATTTTTGATATAAGCAGGGAAATGTGCTTTTTAAACCCGAGCGGCCTCATCGCCTGACAGCACATTTGATTTCAGATGTTAATTAGCCTTCATCAATCCTGCGCGTAGGCCCCTCTTGGCGTGGGACGACGACAGCAGACATCCGGCGCCCCTGATGCATTTTTGGCCCGAATCAGCCCGACATTCTCGGGCTGGCCTCGGTTCTGTAAAAGCCTAGCAGCCTGCTGCTCTTTGGTTTCCACGGTCACCCGTTGTGCAGATGAGTGACCTGGAAGGGATGGAGCAGGAACCCCGCCTTAACATCTGTACTCCCCCTCCCCACGACAGACTACCGGACCGGACCGTGCTTCACGCAGGTCAGCAACCAGATGTGCCAGGGCCAACTGAGTGGCATCGTCTGCACCAAGACGCTGTGCTGTGCCACCATTGGCCGCGCCTGGGGGCACCCCTGCGAGATGTGCCCCGGCCAGCCCCACCCCTGCCGGCGTGGCTTCATCCCCAACATTCGCACCGGCGCCTGCCAGGGTGAGTCCCCGTCTTCCTGCCTCTCCTTCCCCATGGAGTGAGCCTCGGCCCGCCGGAAATGGAGTCATGGGTTCTAGGGTGCAGTCATTAAACTGTCCAGCAGGTGCTCCCCTGTCTCAGTAGAGCCCACCCAAGGCATAAGGGAGCTAAGCTGTTGCTTAGGGCCTATTGGCCACCCAGAGGCCTCCATCCGATTAGCTTCTCGGAATGGTTTGCTTAGGGCCCGCAGAAAGATTGGGTGGGTCCTGAGAAGGATTTGGCGGACCTTGAACAGGATTGGGTGGGCTGGGTGGGGCTGAGAAGGGCTGGGCGGGGCTGAGGAGGGCTGGGCGGGGCTGAGAAGGGCTGGGTGGGACTGAGGAGGGCTGGGCGGGGCTGAGAAGGGCTGGGTGGGACTGAGAAGGGCTAGGCGGGGCTGAGGAGGGCTGGGCGGGGCTGAGAAGGGCTGGGTGGGACTGAGGAGGGCTGGGCGGGGCTGAGAAGGGCTGAGCGGGACTGAGGAGGGCTGGGCGGGGCTGAGAAGGGCTGAGCGGGACTGAGGAGGGCTGGGCGGGACTGAGGAGGGCTGGGCGGGGCTGAGAAGGGCTGAGCGGGACTGAGGAGGGCTGGGCGGGGCTGAGAAGGGCTGGGCGGGACTGAGAAGAGCTGGGCGGGGCTGAGAAGGGCTGGGCGGGACTGAGGAGGGCTGGGCGGGCCCTAAAAAGGATTGACGTCAATGTGATTGTTGCCGAGAGGCAGTGTTAACGCCGGTCTCCCAGGTGGGGCGGGTTGATGTACTTCATTAAGGTTCTGTCCCATTTGGCCGTGTGCCTGGGACGCAGATCATCCATGGTGGCCCCCGGCACATGCCAGGCCCCCGCCCTTGGGGGCTAGGTACGCTGCAGCCTTTTCAGGGAGCTTATCAGTGATCTGTCAGGCACGACAAAAGCCTGAATGGCATAGCATAGAGAGAGGGATTAGTCTAAATGTGAGCGCAGAGCGTGTTCGCTGCGATAAAGTGCTGCACCATTCTGTGGCCTGCAGGCTTGGAAGGGCTCACCCCGCCCACGGAGTGTCTGCTTTTCATGCCCGGCCAGAGCAGGAGCGATAACATCTCTGCAGCCCCCGGTGGCCCAGTTAGCCCCCTTCATTATCACCGCTATGTCACTCCGCAGCTCGGGTGACGTTTCCATCCAGAGTGACTTTGCAGTCAACACAGTGACCGAAGTACTTGGTTTGAAGTACTTGGTAGTGACTGAAGTACTTGGTTTGATAGCAATAGGAGGAATGTGGACCAGCACAGGCTCAGCCTGACAGAGTGGAAGATAAAGGCAAACTTTATCTCACATGGGGGTGTTGCAGCAGAAAAAAATATGATATATAACAATTTAGAACAGTTTACTGTTCTTAACACATTAAAATTACATAAAAAAAAACTAAAAGCATTAAGTTGTAATTAATGAATTTGTAGTGCATCAGTGAATAAGCTAGAATATAGAGACTATTTCTATAGTGCAAAGTACAAGACTCATACATTCAGGTGTATGTCGAATGAAGGTGTAATACACAAAAAGAGAACTTTAACTCCTTGGGAGTCGCTGTCCATTTAGCAAACATTCTATGGTGCTGCTGAGCTGTATAGCAAAATGCTCAGAGGATGATTTGCTGCCGTTTGTTGCTGCTTTTCGAAGCTTTGTTCGCTGTTTTTATATGCGGAATGTTAATGTTCTGATCTTTTCTTTATAAGGAATGACTTGAGTAGCTGGCATTAATACAGTTTGATGTTTACAAAAGCAATTTACCTGCCTGTTAGAGAGGTAAATTGATCTTGAAGATGAGTTCAAATTATACAAATATCACGGCTGTTTATACATGCCGTATAAATATGATTAGCTTCTCTTTTTTTGGCCAGGATACAGTCGTGGTGTAGCTCTGATTAAAGCAGGCACTGGGCATGCTACAGGAATCTGACTCAAACGCAGATCCAACGTGCTTCGCATCCAGACGTTTGGCCACATCTGACAGACGGGTTCTGGCCCATTCCAGATCACGATGTTCTCAAAGTTTGCCTCACATTTACTTTATAGCTAAACATGGCAAAATGTTGAGCTTGGACCTTTTTATCGGAACTGCATGGTAGAGCTTAGAGAGGAGAAATTATGGTCTGATCCCCCCCCCCACCCCCAGGAAAACCAAATAAGATGATGTGGTCTCATAAACACTTAGTTCCAAATGGATTTCTGTCTTGCTACAGCTTCCAGAACTTATCGTATGTAAATAAGATTCCAGGTTTCGCAAAAACCTGCCGCTGACACTTTCAGTTTGCGTGGCCGCTCTCCGCTTGCTCTGAATAGATCAGTCTAAACACAGTCTAAAGTAGGTCGGCTTCTGAGGCCTGCTTTAGATGCTGATATACAATATAAGGACAGTAACGTACTGGCCGAGTGTGAGAGTGCAGAAAAAGCACCTTTGGGGCCTCGTTGATGAGGCCATGGACCCCAGCTCTGCTACATGCTAATGTTGTATACTAACGCCGCATGTTAACGGCGTGTGGTAATGCCATATGGTAACGCCGCATGGTAATGTCGTATGCTAATGCCGCATGCCAATTACGTGTGCTAATGCCATATGGTAACTCTGCGTGCTAATGCCGTACACTAACGGTGTGTGCTAATGCCATATGGTAACTCTGCGTGCTAATGCCGTACACTAACGGTGTGTGCTAATGCCATATGGTAACTCTGCGTGCTAATGCCGTACACTAACGGTGTGTGCTAATGCCATATGGTAACGCCGCGTGCTAATGCTGTATGCTAATGCCGTGTGCTAACACTGTGTGCTAACGACGCATGCTAATGGTTGTTCCTTCCCCGCCAGATGTGGACGAGTGCCAGGCCATTCCCGGACTCTGCACTGGGGGTAACTGCATCAACACTGTGGGCTCCTACGAGTGCAAATGCCCCGCTGGGCACCGGCAGAGCGAGACCAATCAGAAGTGCGAGGGTGAGTGGTGGAGCGGGCTGTGTGAGGTGTGGTGACCAGGTGTGGTGACCAGGTGTGGTGACCAGGTGTGGTGTGGTGACTGCCATCCAGGGGGGTCGGGGGTGGGGGGGGGGGGTCTATGGTCTCAAATGTTCCCCACAATATAATAAAAACCTGCTATTTTGACGATGTGGGAACCACTGTTCAGGTCCCCACAAGGATTTGTAACTGCAATCAAAAAAGTAAAAATGCCAAAAGTCCGTATTTAGTTTGGTCACTTATGGTTATGGTTAGGGCTGGGTAGAGGTTAAGGTCATTATGTTGGGATTAGGGTTTTCCCCATAGAAATTAATAGAGAGTCCCCACAAAGATACACTTACAAACCTGTGTGTGTCAGGAATTACAGTTACTGGCCAGGAATCACAGTTACTGGTCAGGAATCACAGTTACTGGTCAGGAATCACAGTTACTGGTCAGGAATTACAGTTACTGGCCAGGAATCACAGTTACTGGTCAGGAACCCACTCCTGAGTAATACGTACCGTGTCCTGGATGGCGGCTCGGGGGGGCGGGGCCCTGCTGTGCCCCGCAGTGCTGCTGGGAGCTCAGGTCACCCAAGGTCGGCGTGTTTCCAGTGCATCCTTTAATTAGACAGCGAGGCTGGGCTCTCGAACCAGCAGATGGCAGCAGTGAGGGGCGTGGCCTGTGTCAGTCAGCAGGCTCAGCAGGGAGGCAGCCTCTGCTCTTTGAGGCAAGCTGGTGGGGGGGGGGGGGGGTGTAATTACAGGACAATAGAGGGCTGTTGTAAATCAGCCCCCAGGTGAGTAGGGGTGGAGGGGCCGTTTTTATTACCTCAGAGGGGGTTGCTACTTTTCCGAAATTCACGCGCAGTGCCGGCCTACCTGTGATGAGCGTCCAGGTCTCCTGAAGGGCTCACATTCTTCCCAGAGCACGGCTTGCTCCACAGCAGACGCCCCCCCGGCTCACGGCCCCCCACCCCACGGCCCGCGGCCCCAGTACGTAGCAGAATAAGGCGTGTGGCCTAGTCCCCGTTCCCATAATGGTTTGATCTCTCCCTGGATGGCGAGCCGTGATGCGCTGATCCACTGACCCAGGAGTTCTCTGTTTCTTAACTTGTCCTCTGCACATATACATGCACACACACACACACACACAGACACACACATGCACACACACACACGCTCATACATGCTCAGACACACCCAGCCTCACAGAGTCCATCGGTCGGTTCGCCCCTTTCGGAGAGGCCCTCCGCTTGGCCCTCTTCAGCTGCAGCCATTACGCAGCCACACTTCTCACGCTCCCCGCCGCGTGCGTCATCGGCAGGGCCCGGGGCGCGTCTGGCTCCCCGTGCCGCAGGAGGTCGCAGCCCCTGGAAACCGCGGCACACGCACACCACGCCGGCCTTCGGCGCAGGCTGCCTTCTTGCTGAATGCGGGCAATTGCACGTACGCAAATAAATATATCGCATCATAAACCGGGAGCCTCGTGGCTCGCTTCCAGCGCGGCGACGGCCCTCAGACAGCAGAGCCCAGCGCTGTGGTGTAATCTCTGCCCGCCTGCTCTAGGCCGTAATGGGATACCAGTGTACTTCCCGTAGTCTGTACTGGACCACTCTCCTGACCTGTGACTGTGAATGCATGTTAAATGCATTTCAGAACCTTTAAATAGGCGGCAGTGGGATGAAATGCTGTGCCTGTGGTCAGTAGTTTGTAGGTTTGAGTCCCAGGGCCGGCAGGGTGGTGGCAGTGGGATGAAATGCTGTGCCTGTGGTCAGTAGTTTGTAGGTTTGAGTCCCAGGGCCAGCAGGGTGGTGTCACTATTGGGTCCCAGAATAAGGCTCTTAACTCCGAATTGCTCCATGTATGTCACTTAGGATAAAAGCATTTGCTAAATTTGTAAGAGGACTTTTATTGTTTAAACAAATCTGAATAAATGGCAGTAATGTTGGAAGGGGAATCAGGTGACCTCTGACCTCTGGAGTAAAGGTGATGCGTGATGGCATCGGTCTCTGCTTTAGACGGCCGGCAAAAGCTACAAAGAGCAGCTTTGTAGCAAGTAAATGACTTTTACAGTGTCTGTGTTAATCAGTTCGCCATCACACTGAAGGTATCGTGTGTGTGTGTGTGCGTGCGTGTGTGTGTGTGTGTGTGTGTGTGTGTGTGTGTGCGTGTTCTCAGACATCGACGAGTGCAGCACCATCTCCGGCGTATGCGACGGCGGCGAATGCACCAACACTGTAGGAAGCTACGTTTGCTCCTGCCCCCGCGGCTACGTCGCCAGTGCCGACGGCTCCAGATGTGTAGGTATGTGAGAGAACCCCCCCCCCCCGTCTGCTTCTCCCTTCCCAGTCACTCCACTGCAGCCTCTTCCAGTTTGTTCCACGCTTTTCCAGTAACCCGCCGCCTCTCAGCCGTTTTTACAGCATTTCTGCTAACACATGGACGGAGGAAAGACTCTCGAAATGGATGACAGGGGAGGGGGCTTTGGCTGGGACGTGCTGGCCACTTGTGAGCTGGGGGGGCAGGGCCCCCCATGGGTGGTGCATTACTGTCTGGCACGGAGCTCACCTGGCCGATGATGAATCTGGAAACTACCAGTAGGGGGCTAAAATTCAACCTTGATGTCCCAGGAAATGGGGCCAACGGGTGGACAGGCATCTGGGAGCACTTACAGGCCGGGGGGGGGGGGGGTCATGCGTGTGCGGCACCTGGTCTCGGGCCGGGAGGGCGGGGCACGTGCTGGCAGGAAGTGTGCCGGGGATTGGCCCGGTTCGATCAGCAATGACCATTGTGTGTGTGTGGGGGGGGGAGCAGGATCTTGTGTCCCCCGCCCCCTGCAATTTTTCATGCCCCCCCCGTCAGACCCCAGACAGAAATGCCAGCACGTCACGCAGCAGCTATTCCCCCCAGCTAACATTCCAGTGCACATGGGGCAGAGACTGTTGATTCTGGCTCTGGGTCACCACCGCCCCCCCCCACCAAATGGTACAGGCCTCTTCCCTTACAGTTCTCCTCTCCTTCCCCCGCAGGGTCTCCCCCCCCTCCTTCCGTCACCTAGCCCCTTTCTTGTCCTCCATCTAGGTCCCGGTGGCCTGGCTCTTTGACACATCCTAGCAGCTCCAGGTCAAACCACGGCCCATGTTTCCAGCCAATGAATGGCGCGGATGTGACAGTATTAGCTCTTGGAAGGGTTCGAGACCCAACGGTTGCCGGTTCGAGGATCGGGAGTCCTGCTTTTGTACCACAAGACAGCGGCTCGCCTCTGGCTCAGGGTGCAAGGGTTTGGCTTATCGGCCGCAATGATCCCAGCCGTGCACGGCCCCCGGTGGAGAGGATTCCCCCCCCGGGCTTACTAACGTGAGCCAGATTGCTTGATTAGATCTCCCTGCATCTCCTCCCCGGTTGGAGCCGGCTTGGAACAGTGTGTGTGTGTGGGGGGGTGAGAGTCTTGGAATGTTACTGTTATTTTTTCACTTGGGAGCTTTGCCCCATACCGTGGAGCTGGGGGGAGGCCCAGGCAGGGTACTGGGGGGGGGCCTTTTGGGTTGGCATTAATCAGCCCTGCACTGTCCCACTTCCCTGTGAAATGTCAGTGTGTGAAAGTGACTTTTTTTGTGTGGGATCTGTTTCCAATTGCGGCCGTCATCCGCGTTAGCCCCCCCCACCCCGGACCCCAGCTGGGCTCATCCCTGGGGAGCATGGCGGCTCTGTTTAAAGTGCTCGCTCAGAATCCCGAACGCTCGGTCTCTCATGTCGGCAGTAATTGGCTCAGATTGCTCCGCGTGGAGGTGATTAATTCCAGACCGCCGGCTCGTTAGCGATGCTAATCGGCAGCCCCCGATGCCGCCCCCCCACCCCCGCTCTCACCGACACGCATGAATATACCTCCCCCCCAGCTCCTCTCAGATTGACCCTTTACCTAGCGAAAGCAGCTCTCCTTTGGGGGTGGGGTCACCCTTTTCATTACCCTACCAACCTTAGGAACCCCAAGCTCATAAAGTAACTTCCTACCGGGGGGGGGTCATGTCCGGGACACCCTGAGTGGCAAAGTCAGAGCGGAGGGGAGAGCTGGCCTCTATTCTGCAAGCCCCCCCACCCCCGACCCACCCCCATCAGCTGAGGCACATTCCACTCTGTAACTGTATTTCTCACAAATTTTTGTAGTGGTTTAGGCACACATTGTGTGGGGGGGTATTGTTGCCTCCCCCCAACATGCAGTCTCTGAGCACCCACCCGATCTGCGGCCTGGCCCCCAGCAAACCGCATTTCCCCCTCATCAGAATTGCTAAGCACTGGTGGAGCTGGACGGCGTAGCTCATGCGGGGAAGAGGGCCCCCCAGGCTGCATCCACTGCCGGCACTCGCTCCTTCCTCTCCGCTGCTCTTCCTGTGTTTTCCTTCTTCTCTTTCATTCTCTCACTTGTTATTCTCTCCATTACTTGTTCCCCTTCTTCCTGTCTTTCAAACTGTTAAAATCTACATGAAGATCTTAGTAAATATTATTTTTTCCCGACAACATGTGTTGCTATGACAGTGTTTCTCTCCTGCATTTTGCTATTGATTTATTATGTTTCTCGGTGTGCAGTGCTGATGTCACTTCCTGTCCCCCGTGTGTCCCGCAGACCAGCGAGTGGGGATCTGCTTCTCCGCTCTGGCCAGTGGGCGCTGCGCGGGCGAGCTGACAGGACAGTACACCAAGATGCAGTGCTGTTGTGATACGGGCCGCTGCTGGGCCTCGACGCAAGTCCCAGAGATGTGTCCCGTCCGCGGATCTGGTACGTTCCTGTTCTCCGTCCCTCGGCTTGTCGTAGCGCCTTTGTGTGGTACGGAGAACCCATTTATGGGAGGCTGGGGCCCAATCGCACAGAGAAGGCCACGACGGGACCAAGGAACAGGCGCTTAACGTAAAGTGTGACATTAATCTCTGAATTGCTGACTACCCTGAGAACGGGAGAGAGGTTAATGGGTTTGGGTTAATGGCCCCTCAAATTCATTCATTCCTTGGCCTCCTGGCCCTGACCTCCCTCATGACGCAGTAATCCCTCCCATGATTCCTTATTAGGGCAGACACCGTGGTTTTGATAAGGCCTGGAATGTTCTGCCCCTGGCTCCCTGAGAGTGTTCCTACAGAGGACCCTTTCTCTGTTCTCCAGACGAGTACCGGCGGCTCTGTCTCGAAGGCGTCCCCCATGGGACGGGCAGCACCGGCTTCACCGGCGTTGACCGCACCTTCAGCTACAGGTACAAGTTCAACCCCGCGGGTCCAAATGGCAACGGGCATGGCAACGGGCACATAAACGGGCACGGCAACGGCCACGGCAACGGAGGGCAGATCAGAGGCGAAGGGGTGGGAGGCAACGGGATCCCCCTGTCCCAGATCGGTGAGTCCCACCACCAGCCTCGTCCTTGAAACAGGAGCAGACGGTCGGCTGGTTATACAGGTGCTGAAAGGTGTCTTCCTGTGTTCGCCGTGGCCGTCCCACAGGCACAGTGACCCTCAACAACACCATTGACGTGTGCAAACACTTCACCAACCTGTGCCTGAACGGCCGCTGCATCCCCACACCCACCAGCTACCGCTGTGAGTGCAACATGGGCTTCCGGCAGGACGTGCGCGGCGAGTGCATCGGTAAGTGGACATATACCCAGCTCAGCCAGAAGATAGCACACATGCAGGTGGGTCACCAAGCACCTTGTCTAAATGCTTAGGCTCTGCTGCCATCTTCAGGCTAGCTGTGGACCATCCTGAGATTTACAGCATTGTGGTGTGAATGGAAATTCCAGTACAGGCAGCAGTTTACACAAAGTGAGTAAATGGGCTCCTTTTCTCTCTCCCCCAGACACGGATGAGTGTGTTACCAATCCCTGCCTGAATGGCGACTGCGTGAACACCCCTGGCTCCTACCACTGCAAGTGCCACGAGGGTTACCAGAGCACCCCGACCAAGCAGGCCTGCATCGGTATGTCGCCGTCCTGCACCACATCTCTGCCTCAGACTGCAGCTGTTCATCCTGCTGTTCATTAAGAAAAATTTCTTAAAATGTCTTAAATACGTATTTTGACAGGACTTAAAAATTGATTGGATGAACTCGACGTTTCCCTACATAAAGTCACATTACCTTAAGTCTGACTTTTAAGTGTGTTTTTGGGAAAATTTTGTATTGATCACCCTTTAACAAAACTACAGAAAGAAACCAACACGGAAGCAATAAGCGCTACCTGCTAACCATTAGCTGCTAACCATTAGCTGCTAGCCATTAGCTGCTAACCATTAGCTGCAAACTGTGTAGCCTGGTCAGAATGTTATCCGCGCATGCCCAGCTGGTGTGTGGTGATGTGGGGTAACGTGGCGTCTCCTCTCATCAAAATAAGCTGAATGTTCATGTTGAATGTGAGTAAATTCATGTATTTTCCTTCATATCTTTCATACTTTTTTTTCACCAAAATGGACGTAAAATGACTTAAATTGCATTTATAAACACTTGGGGAAATCTGCAGAGACCCTGACCGGTATCATACAGCAGATCTCTGTACCCCAACAGATCTGTCTTACAGTGGCCCTCTGCCTTATGGAAGATCTCTGTCCTGTAGTAGATCTTCATCATACAGCAGATTTGTCCCATGGTATATCTTGGTCCTACAGCAGATTCTCTGCACTCTGTCTGTACTTCTTAGCCCTTAAACCCCTTTGTTCAGACAAGATGATCTCCCACTGTTCTCCCAGACATTGACGAATGCATCGTGAACGGGATCATGTGCCGTAACGGCCGCTGCGTCAACACGGATGGAAGTTTCCAGTGCATCTGCAACGCCGGTTTTGAGCTCACCCCCGATGGAAAGAACTGCATAGGTGGGTATAACTGCTTTGGGCCACCACCCTGTGAGCTGCTCGTGTCCCACGCCGGTCCGCACCACCCTGTGAGCTGCTCGTGTCCCACGCCGGTCCACACCACCCTGTTAGCTGCTCGTGTCCCACGCCGGTCCGCACCACCCTGTTAGCTGCTCGTGTCCCACGCCGGTCCGCACCACCCTGTGAGCTGCTCGTGTCCCACGCCGGTCCGCACCACCCTGTGAGCTGCTCGTGTCCCACGCCGGGTGAGCTGCTCGTGTCCCACGCCGGTCCGCACCACCCTGTGAGCTGCTCGTGTCCCACGCCGGTCCGCACCACCCTGTTAGCTGCTTGTGTGATTTGAACATGAACTGAGCCTTTTTACCTTATTTTCCATCATCTGGTCATGAAATGTAAGATAATATCAGTGAACCATGTGCCGAAGATGCCTGCTATCTAGTGGCTATCAGAGAATCGCCATGGTAACGAGACAGGGACATGCCCCCTCCCCCCAGACCACGACGAGTGTGCCACCACCAACATGTGCCTCAATGGAATGTGCATCAACGAGGACGGCAGCTTCAAGTGCATCTGCAAGCAAGGCTTCTCCCTGGCCCCTAGTGGGCGCTACTGTACCGGTAGGCTGCGTCTGATATCCTCTGCATCTGTGCAGCGTGTCGTGGTGAGGTGACGTGTCTATGCTTCCCCCTCCTTCCCCGCAGACATTGACGAGTGTCAGACGCCGGGCATCTGCATGAATGGCCGCTGCATCAATTCAGATGGCTCATACCGCTGCGAGTGCCCGCCGGGCCTGGCCATCGATGTGGACGGCCGCGTCTGCGTGGACACCCATGTGCGCAGCACCTGCTACGGCGCCATCAAGATGGGCACATGCTCGCGACCCTTCCCCGGGGCCGTCACTAAGTCCGAATGCTGCTGTGCCAGCCCCGAGCATGGCTTCGGGGAGCCCTGCCAGCCGTGCCCCGCCCTCAACTCAGGTGAGCCAGCACAGTGCCTAGGGCAATGCAGTGCTTTGGTCAGTGCAGTGCCTTGGCTAGGGCAGTACAGTGCCACTGCCTTGGCCAGCACAGTGCTTTGATCAGTGCAGTGCCATGGGCAGCACAGTGCCCGTGCCTTAGCCAGTACAGTGCCCTGGGCTCTTGTGCTGGCCTCCAAAAAAACTTGCTGGCCTGTTTGAAGGCGACTTCTTAGCATCTTAACCTTTCGGTTTGGAGGCAGTTTTTACATGATCCCTGGGACTGCAGATGTTCATAGCCACCAGTGTCCCAACTTTAAGATGTTCTGAGAGGGGAGCAGCAGCCTCACTCTAGCAGGGTCCAAGCCCTCCAGCAGACCTAAAGCTAAAGACCCCTAGCGATGTTAGCACTGTTTTCCTGCTCTGTGCTGGATGGTGACCACAGTTAACCTTGCCTGCCCTCAGCTGAGTTCCAGGCCGTCTGCAGCAGTGGCATCGGAATCACAGCTGATGGAAGAGGTGAGCCCTTCATCTTCTCTCTTCGCCCACCTGTATCGAGGGTTCTGTGATTCCACTGACTCCCGTTGGTGTGAGGTTCTAGCATCTGGGTCTTTGAGGGGCCAAGTGATCCCTGTCACGTTGGGGGGCACCCAGTGAGGTTCATGTCTGTGTGCCCCCCCCCAGATATCAACGAGTGTGCCCTGAACCCGGAGATCTGCGCCAACGGTATGTGCGAGAACCTGCGGGGCAGCTTCCGCTGCATCTGCAACATCGGCTACGAGTCCGACAGCAGCGGCAAGAACTGCGTGGGTGAGTCGCGGGGAGGGGCTTTCGTCTGGAAAAGGAGGCTCTGTCCGCCTATGACACGTCTCTTTAATCATCATTAAATCTGGTCCGCCAATCGATTGATCATCCTCCAGAGTAAATTAAAACCTGTGTAAAGTCATTCCACTAATCAGCATTGAGCTCAGCAAAATTTACCAACCACAGGTCGGCAAGTTCAGGTTTTACCGTTGGCTGTTTGGCGGATTATACATATATAGTTTTTTATTATGGCTAAAAAAATCAAGTAGCCTGCTTCAGCTGAAGACCGACTTGCAAGCGGTTATTTGAGTTTGAGAACTCTGATTAAGAACAGTATTTCTCAGTGCAGTCCTCAGGAACCCTGAACGAAGCAATCGAGAACAAAAACAAACATTCAAGAATGGACCAAACAACGAAGAACATTAAATTCTGGGTATTGGTGTGCTGGGAGTCGGGAAGGAGCTGTGGATTGTCGAATGTCTGGGGGTTCCTGAGGACTGGGTTGAGAAACACTGGTATAGAAGATTAATGCATTAAGGGCTCCCACAGCCCTCAATCTGTGCTCGGTCTGTCTTCGTTTACTGGAAATGTAATGGATGGTGGACCCTGGACTCTTCCTGCAGACATCAACGAGTGCCTGGTGAACCGGCTGCTGTGTGACAACGGGCTTTGCCGGAACACTCCGGGCAGCTACTCTTGCTTCTGCCCCAAAGGTTTCGTCTACAAGCCCGACTCAGAGACCTGCGAAGGTGACCCCCCTGGCCTGCCCCCTCGTGGCTGTGCGGCGATAAAAGCGTTTCTGGGTGCCCGCCCCCCCTCCTGACGCTTTGCCGCGTTTCAGATATCAACGAGTGCGAATCCAGCCCCTGCGTGAACGGCGTGTGCCGCAACATGGCTGGCTCCTTCATCTGCGAGTGCTCCCACGGCAGCAAGCTGGACTCCACCAACACCATCTGCGTGGGTATGAGCCCCCGTCTACTGCAGCCTCCTGCCCTGGCTGGGACCCCCCCCCCCCCCCCCCCCCCATGCGCTCACTGGATTTACCGGGTTCTGTTCATCCACATCACACCGTGACAAATGAACCATCACTGCCGCGCAGGCCCTGGCTCCCAATGCTGTGCTGTTGGACGGGAGGACGGTCACAAATGCGCCGTCAAAATGTGCTTTGTTGATTCTGCTTGGCGCCACCGGTAATGCATATCCACCTTCCCCCCCTTCCCAACCCCCCCGACCACCACAGACAGCATGAAGGGCACCTGCTGGCTGAACATCCAAGATGGCCGCTGCGAGGTCAATATCAACGGCGCCACGCTGAAGTCGGAGTGCTGTGCCACGCTGGGCGCGGCCTGGGGGAGTCCCTGTGAGCGCTGCGAGATCGGTCAGTGCACCCCCCACCCCCCCCACCACACACTCCAGGGCCCTGACTTTAACCCCAACCCTATTCCTAACCCATAATCGACATTCTCCTCCGCAGATACGGCCTGCTCCAGAGGCTTCGCTCGCATGAAGGGCGTCGCCTGTGAAGGTAACCGCGCCCCCCCCAATGCTTCCCAGCATGCCGAGCAAGCGGGCGCAAGGCTCTGAGCGCTTCTCTCCGTCTCGCCCGCAGACGTGAACGAGTGTGAGGTGTTCCCGGGCGTGTGCACCAATGGCCGCTGCGTGAACACGCAGGGCTCGTTCCACTGCGAGTGCGCCGAGGGACTGACACTGGACGGCAGTGGGCGCACCTGCGTGGGTAAGGGGGGGTGCCAGTGGAGGGGTTGACCTTAAATCACGCCATAAGCGTCACGTCAGCGTCCTGCAGCTTCAGTACAAGCCTGCTGGCCGAATTCCACACAAAAGCCTGATTGATGTCAGATACATAATGCAGTGTCAGCCTGCAGTGTTCAGAGTTAGCATGTTAGCGGCACACAGCATTAGCCAGGGCCTCGCCCCTCCCTCCACCCGCCTCCCCAGATGTGCGCAGTGAGCAGTGCTACCTGAAATGGGATGAGGATGAGTGCGGGGAGCCGCTGCCCGGGAAGTACCGTGTGGACATGTGCTGCTGCTCCGTGGGGGCCGCCTGGGGCGTGGAGTGCGAGGAGTGCCCCAAGGCTGGCACGACGCAGTACAAGGCAATCTGCCCTCGGGGCCCCGGCTTCGCTAACAGGGGCGACATCCTCACCGGCAGACCCTTCTACAAAGGTACTCCGCCCTGCGTCACTTACAACCTAAAAGCCGCATGCATAAATGCCAGATTCTTTCAGGTGTATTTTATTGCCGTGGTCGTACGGGTATTTATCTGACCGAATATGAAAGGAGAAGCCTAATGCTTTGTGTTTCTTAAACTGAACTAAAGACGTGAATGAGTGCAAGGTCTTCCAGGGCCTGTGTGCCCACGGAACATGCCGGAACACCATCGGCAGCTTCAAGTGCCGCTGCAACAGTGGCTTTGCCCTCACTATGGAGGAGAGGAACTGCACAGGTAAGTGGAAGAGCCCTACCCTCGGCCCATGCCCTACCCCTGCACCCGGGTCCCTCCGCCCCTGTGATCTTGACGCCCCTTGCTCTCTCACGCCCCCCCCGTAGACATTGATGAGTGCCGGATCTCCCCCGACCTGTGTGGCCACGGCACGTGCGTGAACACGCCGGGCAGCTTCGAGTGCGAGTGCTTCGAGGGCTACGAGAGCGGCTTCATGATGATGAAGAACTGCATGGGTGAGTCCTGTGCGCAATGCGGCCTGCTCCGCTGCATCTAGGCTGATGTCATTTTAACTGCATTACTGCTCTTGCCCTACCCAGACATCGACGAGTGTGAGCGCGACCCCCTGCTCTGCCGCGGAGGCACCTGCCTCAACACGGAGGGCAGCTACGAGTGCGACTGCCCCCCAGGGCACCAGCTCAGCCCCGAGGGTTCGTCCTGCGAAGGTGAGTCCAGGGTTGGCTTATCGCGGTGCGTTATTGCTGCCCTCCTGTAGAGGGCCCAGCTCATCGTGTCTCCGCTCTTGGACAGACGTCAATGAGTGCCAACTGAGCGACACCCTGTGCCGGAACGGCCATTGCGTCAACATGGTGGGCACCTACCAGTGTTCCTGCGACACGGGCTACCAGACCACCCCCGACAGGCAGGGCTGTGTTGGTAAGTGTCGCCCTCCTGCCCGCCCTCTCCCGACGATAGGCCCTGGATACCTGACCGCTGGCCCTTTTCAGACATCGACGAGTGCACTATCATGAACGGCGGCTGCGACACCCACTGCACCAACTCGGAAGGCAGCTACGAGTGCAGCTGTGGGGAAGGCTACGCCCTCATGCCCGACCTGAGGACCTGCGCCGGTGAGTGGCGGGGCCGCGGCCGAGCAGGCCTCCGGGGAGGGACCATGGCCATCTCAGCACACGAGCTCACATCACTCCCTCCCCCCCGCAGACATCGATGAGTGCGAGGACACGCCGGACATCTGCGACGGCGGCCAGTGCACCAACATCCCCGGCGAGTACCGCTGCCTGTGCTTCGACGGCTTCATGGCCTCCATGGACATGCGGACCTGCATCGGTGAGTGAGCTGCACCCCCCCCCCCAGCCAACCCCACCCCCGTTGGCCCTCCCAAGAGACACCTCTCAGAGAGATTTGCACGTCCCCAGATGTCAACGAGTGCGAACTGAACCCCAACATCTGTCTCCATGGTGACTGTGAAAACACCAAGGGCTCCTTCGTCTGCCACTGCCAGCTGGGCTACTTTGTCAAGAAGGGATCTACGGGCTGCACGGGTAAGGGGGGGTCCGTCATGGAGGGGGTTACATCACCCTGGTGCACCTGACCAGAGGGACATGGGAATACTTTTATTACAAACAGAGGAAGGGCAGTATTACTCATTTACACCTAGGATTCAGAGGTATCTTGTAGGATACTTCCAGGCTTATGAAGGATCTGTGATTCCAAACCATCATTCCCATTACCCCCCCCACCCCCCCACCTTGCCCGGGGCTGTCTGTCCCTGCGTTTGCCCCTGCAGATATCGACGAATGCGAGATCGGGGCCCACAACTGCGATGTGAACGCGGCCTGCATCAACGTGCCGGGCAGCTTCAAGTGCCGCTGCCGTGATGGCTGGGTCAGCCTTGGCACCAAGTGCGTGGGTGAGTGTGGCGGCAGCCGTGGGAGGGCAGGGCGGGGCCAGGAGTGCCCGACGAGCTTCGGACGGGAGGTTGAGCCCGCTGCCGTGTCCGCCTCTCCTTGCAGACCTGGATGAGTGCTCCACAGAGGAACACAACTGCAACCCCAACGCCAACTGCATCAACACGCCAGGCTCCTACCGCTGCACCTGCAAAGAGGGCTTCAATGGCGACGGCTTCTCCTGCTCAGGTTGGCCGCTCTGTCCCCATCATCAGCAACACCATCCTGCTTATAGGAATGCTTATGTCTGTCCTGGCTGCCGTTCACGTTCAGCACCCTAAGGGCGTTACGCCAGCTCCCTGTCAGTGACCAGCCTGTGTATCCTCACCCCCTCCTGGCAGACATGGACGAGTGTGCGGACAACGTGAACCTGTGCGAGAATGGCCATTGCCTAAACGCGCCAGGCGGGTATCGGTGCGAGTGCGAGATGGGCTTCACCCCGACCGAGGACAGCAAGGCCTGCCAGGGTAGGAGCAGCCAGTAGTCGCGAGTGAACATCCCCCCCCCCCCTTGCAGATGGCTTGGATAGACATGGATTCATTCTTTAACCACCCCCCCCTCCCCCAGACATCGACGAGTGTAACTTCCAGAATATCTGCGTATTCGGAACCTGCCAGAACCTGCCGGGCATGTTCCGCTGTGTGTGTGACGATGGCTATGAGCTGGACCGCAGTGGGGGCAACTGCACTGGTGAGACACTCCGATCTTCAACCGTATGTAACCATATGTAATGCAGGGCTCCCTGGGGGTGAGGCAGAGTGTTATCCATCTGAGAAATGGTGTCAGATGAGTGCAAACACCCATCTAGAAAATAAACCACTCTCCCTAACCATAACACGTCCCTGTAGAGACCCCGGAGTGGAAATGGCCACTGCACTTACGGCCACAACATGAGTCACCACGAAGCTGTCGGCGCCGGCCCTCATATATCAGAGCAGCCATGTCTGTCAGTAGACCGCGCTGAGGATCCCCATCCTTTCAGGGGCACGATGACTTATGTGTGCTTCTGTATGGCAGATGTGAACGAGTGCTCCGACCCCGTCAACTGCATCAATGGCCTGTGCGTCAACATGCCAGGAAGCTACCTGTGCAACTGCCCGCCGGACTTCGAGCTGAACCCCACTGGCGTGGGATGTGTGGGTTAGTGCGCCGCCCTTATGGTCACTGTCATGCTCTTGTCACAGGTCATAGTTTGTACTGTCAATACATTTACACAACTTTCAGTACTCTTCTAAACACTTAGGGCTGCTGCTTTGAATATCAGTTGAAGTGTTTGCGCCTCCTACCTTTCAGATACACGTGTAGGAAACTGCTTCCTGGACACACTGCCACGTGGAGATGGAGGGATATCCTGCAGTGCGGAGATCGGCGTCGGGGTCACGCGGGCATCCTGCTGCTGCTCACTGGGGGGGGCTTGGGGGAACCCTTGTGAGCTGTGCCCACCGGTCAACACCAGTATGTACGCCGATGGGGAACATGAAGTCAATACCCACAATGCAGTGATGAGATACAAATAATGCAGTGCTGTTATACATATATGGAGGCACAGTGGCCTTTTAGAACAGCTAGAAGCTGTTATCTAAAAATATGTGCAGTAACCAGTGGAAAACGTGCATGAAATGAGAAGGAAACATACAGGAATGATCTAAAGAGGTAAAGCACAAGTATGCCTGTCTTTCTGAAGCGTACCAGTGTTTCTTACTTCTTACCATATTGCAGTGTTTCTATTTTGAGACATTTGATTGGACTGGCCTTGCTTTTACCGCTGGTTGTGAACATTCTGAAATGGTTTCCCTTTTAGCGGAATATAAGACCCTGTGTCCCGGAGGAGAGGGGTTCAGGCCCAACCCCATCACTGTGATCCTGGAGGGTAGGTCTGCGCCTTCGTGGCCCACCTCTCCAGTCTGGTAGCAGGCCTTGTGTTTTGCACGTGACACCACGCAAGTGTCTGCTTTGCCCTGACCTGGCCTCTTCGTTTGCTGGGGTGGGGCAGATATCGACGAATGCCAGGAGCTGCCCGGCCTGTGCCAGGGGGGCAACTGCGTCAATACCTTTGGGAGCTTCCAGTGCGAGTGCCCGGCCGGGTACTACCTCAACGAGGAGATGCGCATCTGCGAGGGTGAGCCAAGGCCACGGGGGGCGGCGAGACCAGGCGGTTTTAGGCAGAACTCAAGATCGAAGGATATTTATTTTGCTTTAGCGGATAAGTCATGCTGAAAATAATTTTCCTCTCTTTTGGCCAATCTAGGTCAATATTCCCCATTGACTTTCATTAGCAGTCTGTGTTGATAAATCTTAAGCAGGCAGCGTGAGTGTAACCGTCCGCCTTTGGTGCCGGACCCTAATCGGCTCTGTTCCTCACCGTCCTGGCAGACATCGACGAGTGCACAGCTCACATCGGCATATGCGGCCCCGGAACCTGCTACAACACCCTGGGCAACTACACCTGCGTCTGCCCCCCCGAGTACATGCAGGTCAACGGGGGCAACAACTGCATGGGTGAGTGAGCCCTGGTTGTAAGCTGGCGGGGGCATAAGAGGGGCCACAATTCACAAGGAGGAGCTAATGTTATTGTTAGCCAATGATATGTCAATCGGTGAGTGACAGGGGAGGGGGTACCTGATGGCCAGTCAGCTTTCAGGGGGGGCAGTGCCCCGGTATATATATCCCTGTCTGGTTAGCCTCTCTGGAAGGAGGTTGTACGGTTCAGGTTCACACAGTTTCCAAACCCTAGGTGATGTCTTCAGGATGGATGTGTGAGCTTAGGGTCTCGTTGCATCATGTTCCTCATTGTGTGGTAACATTTGACCCGTCTGCCGCAGACATGAGGAAGAGCGTTTGCTACCGCAACTTCAACGACACCTGCGAGAACGAGCTGTCCTTCAACATGACCAAGAAGATGTGCTGCTGCGCCTACAACGTGGGCAAGGCCTGGAACAAGCCCTGCGAGGCCTGCCCCACCCCAGCCACCTGTGAGCCCCTCCCCCAGCATGACCGACCACGGGACCCCGGCGTTAGCGCGCCCTAGGCTATACCGTGCTAACCTTAATGCTCTCCCCACAGCGGAGTACCAACACTTGTGCGGAAACCAGGCTCCCGGCTTCATCATTGACATCCACACTGGGAAGCCCATTGGTAAGAAATGATTCATTGGTGCCTCCCCATGTGACTCCATGGTTAGGCTTAGGGTTGCTCTCTCAAAGCGGACCCATATATTTTTTTTTCATTGATGGTCACTGTTAAAAGTTCCTTGTGGAGTTGCTGCCCAGGATCTGGGATGATGGAGCTGCAGAATGGCTGATATGTAGATCATCTTAGCAGCCTATGGGGTTTTTGCTGGTGACGGGAATCCCCGTGGCCATATCTGAATGTGTTTGATATTCTTCTGCTTTCTTCGAGATGTTTTTTGCAGTCGGTGATGTGCTTTGCTCTTGGTAAAGCGTCCTGGTTAAGGCAACGTGCCGTCTCTCTACAGACATCGACGAGTGCAGGGAAATCCCAGGCATCTGCGCAAACGGGGCCTGCATCAACCAGATTGGCAGCTTCCGCTGCGAGTGCCCCATGGGCTTCAGCTACAACAACATCCTGCTGGTCTGCGAAGGTGAGGCCCCCATGCCTGGGTGACGTTGGGCTCCCTCGACCCGAGCTCGCTGCTGACGGCGGCACTGATCGGCTCTCGCCTGCTTCCCAGACATCGACGAGTGTACCAGCGGGGACACCCTGTGCCAACGCAATGCCAACTGCATCAACATCCCAGGAAGCTACCGCTGCGAGTGCTCGCCCGGGTTCAAGCTCTCCCCCAGCGGCGCTTGCGTGGGTCAGTCCATCTCCCGCCTCGGAATGGGGGTCGCACCATCTTCGGCATGAAGCGGGGGGGGGGGCTTGATGTTGGTCACTGATGTTGTTCCGTCCTCGGGCCCCATGCCTGTCCCCTCCCCAGATCGAAATGAGTGCCTGGAGATCCCCAGCGCCTGCAGCCACGGGGAGTGCATCGACACTCAGGGCAGCTACCACTGCGTCTGTCATAACGGCTTCAAGGCCACTGCAGACCTGACCATGTGCATGGGTGAGTGACCATGGTGATCCGTCATCGTGGTCAAGCCAAACTGCTGCAGGATCTTTTCTTGTTTTCATATTGGATACATATGTTCCCTTCAGCTTCGGAACAGTTTATTTTGATAGTAAAAACGTCATAGCTCCTGATCGCCGAACCTGACGTGAAACAGCAGGTATCTGAGTGAAGCTAAACCTGCCTGTTTATATCAGCCCAGTCAGCCAAGTGACATTTTTGGGTTGATGGTCGGGCTGCGGCAATCCCTCAACTCCCTCTCTGCTCTGCAGACATCGATGAGTGCGACAGGCAGCCCTGTGGGAATGGCACCTGCAAGAACACCGTGGGCTCCTACAACTGCCTCTGCTTCCCCGGGTTCGAGATCACGCACAACAATGACTGCATAGGTGGGTGCGTTGCTCCCGCAGTGTCGACTCTGTAAGGAGACAGGAGAGGGTCCTTAGACAGCGAGGGGAGTCTCTCAGAAAGATAGGAGAGAGTCTTCAAACAGACAGGAGAGAGTCCTCAGACAGACAGGAGTGAGTCCTCAGACGGAGGAGAGAGTCCTCAGACAGACAGGAGAGAGTCCTCAGACAGACAGGAGAGAGTCTTCAGACAGACAGGAGTGAGTCCTCAGACAGACAGGAGTGAGTCCTCAGACGGAGGAGAGAGTCCTCAGACAGACAGGAGAGAGTCTTCAAACAGACAGGAGAGAGTCCTCAGACAGACAGGAGTGAGTCCTCAGACGGAGGAGAGAGTCCTCAGACAGACAGGAGAGAGTCTTCAAACAGACAGGAGAGAGTCCTCAGACAGACAGGAGTGAGTCCTCAGACGGAGGAGAGAGTCCTCAGACAGACAGGAGAGAGTCTTCAGACAGAGGAGAGAGTCCTCAGACAGACAGGAGAGAGTCCTCAGACAGACAGGAGAGTCTTCAGACAGAGGAGAGAGTCCTCAGACAGACAGAAGAGAGTCTTCAAACAGACAGGAGAGAGTCCTCAGACAGACAGGAGAGAGTCCTCAGACAGACAGGAGAGAGTCTTCAAACAGACAGGAGAGAGTCCTCAGACAGACAGGAGAGAGTCTTCAGACAGAGGAGAGAGTCTTCAGACAGAGGAGAGAGTCCTCAGACAGACAGGAGAGAGTCCTCAGACGGAGGAGAGAGTCCTCAGACGGAGGAGAGAGTCTTCAAACAGACAGAAGAAAGTCTTCAAACAGATAGGAGAGAGTCTTCAAACAGACAGGAGAGAGTCCTCAGACAGAGGAGAATGTCCTCAGAGAGACAGACTCTTACTGCTATCACCAGGGTGCTTTTTTCCATAAGCCTCACATTTATGGCCCTTTCCAGATGTGAATGAGTGCACGGCACTGGTGGGCCAGGTCTGCAGGAACGGCCAGTGCATCAACTCTCCAGGATCGTTCCAGTGTCTGTGCCAGGATGGTTATGAGCTCACTCTGGATGGCAAGAACTGTGTCGGTATGGCTGCCCTTTACTCACATACATAAGCATCAAACACACACACAGCTCATCGTGTTTCTGAATCATGTGGGAAAGCCCAGACACACTCAGGTAAGCCTGGCATTGCTGCCCCGCAAGCCACAGCGCCTTCCAATCAGTCACATCCTTTTTAGAAACATTCATTTGCTCCTCTGTTTCTGTGTCATCCTTGTGTTGGGTCACCTGACCTCCTGCCCCCTCTTTCAGACATTAACGAATGTGTGAGCTTCCTGGGCACCTGCGCCCTGGGCACCTGCCAGAACCTGGAGGGCTCCTTCCGCTGCATCTGCCCTCCAGGCTACGCCGTGCAGAACGACCAGTGCATCGGTGAGGACCCGCGGCTCGAGGGGCGCCCTGGAGGCCGAACGGTCACAGAAAGCTGTGTGCCACCAGGACCCTGCTGAGGAAAACATGGCAGAAAAGCAGCTTTGTCCTTCTCTGCCCTCTGACGTCCCTTCCTCCCTCACCCTCAGACATCAACGAGTGTGAAGTAGAGCCCAACATCTGCCAGTTCGGCACCTGCTCCAACACCATGGGCAGCTTCCAGTGCGAGTGCGAGAAAGGCTTTGTGCTGTCCGAGAACGGCCGTCGCTGCTTCGGTGAGAACCACTTCACATTTGGAGCCGGGGGGTACATTCTGATTGCAGATATCTGCCCCCAAAGGTGCCCACTTTGCAAGAAATACTATGGCAGTTTTAGAGAAGACTTGTGCCACAGAGTGATGTTAACTCAAAAGTCACTGTGATACACATGAATCACAGCTCCTGCCCCGCCCATTCCTGTCCCCCGGCCAATCACGCGCACTATCTCTCTTCTTCAGATATCCGTGAGAGCTTCTGCTTCACTCGCTTCGAGGGGGGAAAGTGCTCTGTGCCAAAGGCCTTCAACACGACCAAAGCCAAGTGCTGCTGCAGCAAGATGCCCGGCGAGGGCTGGGGCGACCCCTGCGAGCTGTGCCCGCGTGAGACCGAGGGTGAGGGGCCTGTCCTCGCCAGCCTCGCCCACTCAGGGAAGTGCCATTCCCCCATTTTTTGGGGACGGGAGCCCTAATCCTTTGCCCCCTCCCCTGTCTCTCTCTTGCAGCTGCCTTTGACAGCCTCTGTCCCTACGGGCACGGAATCGTGCTCGGACCTGGCGAAGCCCGTGAGGGTGAGTGAGGAATCCTGCTCACATGCGCCCCCCTGTGGGCATGTCCTCCAGTGTCAGTGTTCAAGGTTCCTTATTTGCCTTTTGTACATCAGCACTTAGGAATAATTATTCGCACTGGTCAGTCAGTAACACAGAACGTCTGGCAGGCTTAGATGGCACAGAACGCGACAAAGGGACTCGCAAATATCAAAGCAGGCATGTGACTAGGTATTGTAGAGGCACATATTTCTGAAATAAATGTAACATAAATCGAAGAAATTGCTGACGCCACCCCCGCCCCCCCCCCTCCCATGTGCCCTGTGCATCTCAGACATGAACGAGTGCCTGGATAACCCGGACATCTGCACCAACGGCATGTGCATCAACACAGACGGCTCCTTCCGCTGCGAGTGTCCCTTCGGCTACAGCCTGGACTACACGGGGGTGAAGTGTGTCGGTAAGTCAGGACGCCCCAGGTCACGCCCCAGCCCTCGCTGTGCCTCCACAACCGCCACGCCGCTGTGACCCGTCCCCCCCGTCCTCTCCGTCCTCAGACACGGACGAATGCTCCATCGGGAACCCCTGTGGCAATGGCACCTGCACCAACGTGGTTGGCGGCTTCGAGTGCGCCTGTCACGAGGGCTTCGAACCCGGCTCCATGATGACCTGCGAAGGTCGGTGGCACTCACGCTTACACATCCCTCATTACCAGGCACCCAAGCCGAAAGCCGCTTAATAACCAACCCCTCCACCCCCCCCCCCCCCATCAGACATCAACGAGTGCTCCCTGAACCCGCTGCTCTGTGCGTTCCGCTGCGTCAACACCTTCGGCTCGTACGAGTGCACCTGCCCGGCGGGCTACGTGCTGCGCGAAGACCACAGGATGTGCAGAGGTGAGAGGGCGCCCCATCGCCATGGGAACATCGGGCATATGGTCTGTCGGGAGGGGGCGGGGCCACACAGCAGCCTGGAGTTGGCTTCAGTGGAAATAACTGCATTCCATAGATCAGATGCAAAAGTCTTAGGCAGTCAAAAGAAATGAAAGCTGATTATCTGGATAGCAAGTGTCCATTTGCTCAGAGCAAAAACACATTTTGACACTAGAATTTATGCAAATTAAGATTAACACAATGAAAACTAACAGGAAAGTCTTCTGTTCTCCAAAAAGTGACTGATACCAAGTTGGATAGGTAGATGGACGCCAATTCAGGTCCCAAACCTGTCCTCATGTGGTAAATTTCACCCGCAGCTTATTCAAAGTTTTTAAAGTCGATATTGATTAGCTATACGAGGTGTCAAAAATCATGGGTGTATTGGGTGGTTGCTGTAAATGCTGAGGTGATTATAGGAGAGGTTTGAAATGGTTTAGCTAACACACTTTTACAAATATGATATAGTTTTACACAAACGTGAAGGTCATTTAAACATAATTTTCTTTGACTGCCTAAGACTTTCGCACAGTACTGTATATATAAATGCCAACTGGATATACACACTTTAGCATCCACAGGTACATAAATGCAGTGCATGATGCAGTGCGGTTTAATCAGTCCAGCTAGGAGCATCAGTGAATGACACAGAACTGTATATATAAATGCCAACTGGATATACACACTTTAGCATCCACAGGTACATAAATGCAGTGCATGATGCAGTGCAGTTTAATCAGTCCAGCTAGGAGCATCAGTGAATGACACAGTACTGTATATATACTGTAAATGCCAACTGGATATACACACTTTAGCATCCACAGGTACATAAATGCAGTGCATGATGCAGTGCGGTTTAATCAGTCCAGCTAGGAGCATCAGTGAATGACACAGAACTGTGTATAACTATCTTCAGTGTGTCACTCGATTCTGTATGGGAGTCCACTGCAGGGCTACCGTAAGGGGGGGGGGGGGGGGGTGAGGACCATTCCAAGGGCCCCTGAGTGATGGGGGCCCCAAAAAATTCAGAGCATAATTGTATTGGTCTGGATTGGAGGCCTGATATGTTATGCTTTTATGGGGCCCGAAACCAGAAGCTACTCCTCTGTATGATACTGATGATCCTCTGCAGTTTTGTTTCCCTGCTTGTTCTTGCGTTCATCGTATCTCCTCTGTCTCTGTGTCTCTGTGCACTAACACCCCCCCTCCCGCCCCCCCAGACCAGGATGAGTGCTCTGATGGTCTGGACGACTGCGCCTCCAAGGGCATGACCTGCAAGAACCTGATCGGCACCTTCATGTGCATCTGCCCCCCGGGCATGCAGCGCAGGCCGGACGGGGACGGCTGCATGGGTGAGAGGGTGGCTCAAGGGGTGGGGGGGGGGGCGCAGACTGACTGCTCTTCGTGTCCTACGGAAGCTGCCTAATCAGTGACAGGTGTGATGTAAGGCAGTGCGTTTGGCCCCCCCCTAACCCCAACCCCTCGCCATATCAACCCCACTTGTGCCCCGGCAGACCTGAACGAATGCCGCGCGAAGCCAGGAATCTGCAAGAATGGCCGCTGCGTGAACACGGTGGGCAGCTACCTCTGCGAGTGCAACGAGGGCTTCCAGGCCAGCGTCACGGGCACCGAGTGCATCGGTGAGTCAGCGAGCCCGCGTTCGCTGGGGGCCACCGCTGGGGGCCCATACATACTGCGGGCCTGTGCTAGGGTTCCATACTGGGGGCCTGAGCTTGGGGCCCGTACTGGGGATCAATACTAGGGGCCCCGATTGGGGATTGGGTGGCACTGGGGGCCCAGACTAACCCTTCCTGGGGAGTAGCTAACACCCCCGGGTGTTTTAAAATATTTCAATGTTAAATTACCATAATAAACCAGCATGCTAGTAAATATAAAGGTCACACGGCCTTTTTTGCTGATTAATATTTCATATTAATTTATGTAAATGTTCAACGTGTAATCATAGCTGCCCAGTTTGGCAGCTGGTCGCTAGTGACCCATGATAACTAGCAGATGTTTCTATGTGATTTTCAGGGAAACTAACCACGTTGAAAGTTACGACAGTCAGGCCGTGCTGTTAGTGTTTCTGGACTTTTCCCTGCAGAGGATTTCGCTCACCAGAGGGGGCGCGTTTCCAATAAATGTGAAACCTATGAAATGGACAGTAAAAGCGCCTCACTGACCTACAGCCATTGGCCTGAGCTTGTGTGCTGCTTGCTGCCCAGACAACCTGCTGGGATTCTCTACGAAGTCTAATGTCGGCGTCCAGAGAGCAAAAGAAGTGTGTTTTGACGGTTGTAGTGAGCGTGACTTTTGAGGTTATGGAGTCGAACCCAAACTATTGATGGGCCTGGATCCTCCTGCCTGACGGCATTCCCCCCTCCCCCGCCCCCCCCACAGATAACAGGCAGGGCTTCTGCTTCACGGAGGTGCTGCAGACCATGTGTCAGCAGAGCTCAACCAACCGCAACAGCGTCACCAAGTCGGAGTGCTGCTGCAACGGCGGCCGCGGCTGGGGCCCCAGCTGTGAGCTCTGCCCGCTGCCCGGCACAGTGCAGTACAAGCGCATGTGTCCCCTGGGCCCGGGCTACACCACCGACGGCAGAGGTGAGGGTGCTTGCCACCTATGTGGACTGTTCCATTTCAGGTGGGAGAGGGGGGACCGCAGTGCTTCTGAGGTGTGTGTATTCCTTGTGTGTGTGTGGGTGTCTCAAAGGAGAGCATGATGGGATATGTGAAATGAAGCATTCCATTGTACCTGTACTCATACTTGTATAAATGCCAAATAAAGCATGAATTTAAAAGCCAATGGGGGTGGTACAAAAACCCTCCATTTGGTGTTTATTACACCTCCTACTAAGAGGAGGCAGGGGCAGACGGCCAAATCAAATGAGTGTCCAGCGATGGCACGCTCCACTGCTCTGTGTACGCAACGCTGCCTCCATCGCATGGGAAAATGCTGCTCAGAGCCCAGCACAGTGGCCCCGCGGTTGGTACCCCGTGCTTGGTGGCCCAGGTTTGGTTGCCCCGCGGTTCGGTGCCCCGTGCTTGGTGGCCCCGGTTTGGTGGCCCCGCGGTCCGGTGCCCCCGCGGTCCGGTGCCCCGTGCTTGGTGGCCCCGGTTTGGTGGCCCCGCGGTCCGGTGCCCCCGCGGTCCGGTTCCCCGTGCCTGGTGGCCCTGTCCCTGTCTCTGAGCACTGTACTGTCCCCATTGCAGACATCAACGAGTGCCAGGTGATGCCGAACATGTGCAAGAATGGCCAGTGCATCAACAGCATCGGCTCCTTCCGCTGCCACTGCAATGTGGGCTACACCCCAGACTTCACAGGCACTGCCTGCGTGGGTAAGCCCCTTGCATACTAAATCTCACTGGAGAGCAGCTGCTGCATGGAAAGCAGTAACACCGACCCCTCTAACCGCTTTGTGGAACTCATTCTATCCACGAGATTGTCTTGGCCTCCCTGGCCAATCCATTGGCTGGAATGGGGGGCACGCAGCCCTCCTGGCCCATGTCATAGTTCTCCTCCCTCCTGTGTTTCAGATGTGGACGAGTGCACCCAGTCCCCAAAGCCGTGCAACTTCCTCTGCAAGAACACAGAGGGCAGCTACCTGTGCTCCTGTCCCAGGGGGTACATCCTGCAGCCAGATGGCAAGACCTGCAAGGGTAGGCGGTGCTGAGATCCTGAGCCTGAGATCCTGAACCTGAGATCCTGAACCTAAATACTCTGAGAGGGCATTTCTCAACCTCCCAGCTCCCAGTCAATCAAGAACATCAGTGCTGTGTTCCATTCACGTCGGAGGTCGGAATTCAGAGCTGGGAATGACATCACACTCGAGTTAACTGTGTTGCAGTACAGGAAGTCGGAAAGCCATTTAGCAAATCCAGGTCTAGCCAGGTTCCTTGTTAGCCCTTTTTTGCAATGTCATTTGTTAACAACATATTTGGTGCATGCAAACACCATAGCAGCATATCCACAGATAGCAGTTGGACAGCACTTTGTGTACGACTGATTTAATGAGACACAAATAATACATAAGTGCTAATAAACAGTATATAACTACAGCTTGAACTTCGGTTGGTAAAGGAGCAGCCATCTTGAATTCTGAGGTCGGGGTTGCAGGGGTTCCTCTGACTTTCTGAGTCAGAATTCTGACTTTGACAGCATTCCAGATGAAATTTTCCACTAGGAGATTCTGGAAATTCTGACTTCCGAGTTCGAATGGAACACACCATAAAAACTTGGTACTGGTGGGCTGGGAGCTGGGAGCTGGGCGGAAGTATGGACTGTGGGGGGGTCCCTGAGGACCGGGCTGAGGAACGCTGCTTTAAGAGACAGCAGCCATAGACCCCAGCAGGATTCATTCTCACGACAGCCATGTTCCTTTGAGATGTGTGCGCCCCTGTGCGCCCCTGCTGTGTGAGAGTAAAGCCCCCCTTTGCTCCGCCTCCTCGCAGACCTGGACGAGTGCTCCACGAAGCAGCACAACTGCCAGTTCCTATGCGTGAACACCATCGGGGGCTTCACCTGCAAGTGTCCCTCCGGCTTCACCCAGCACCAGACCACCTGCATCGGTAAGCGGGGAGGGGGTTCATTCGCTGGGGTCCGCATCAAGCATTTTTTGAGGGGGGCACTGAGACTCACGCCCGCCTCTGTCCTACAGACAACAACGAATGCAACAGCCAGGCGAGTCTGTGCGGGACGCGCGGCTCCTGCCTCAACACGCCCGGCAGCTTCAACTGCGAGTGCCAGAAGGGTTACTCCCTGGACAGCAGCGGCCTGGACTGCCAGGGTGAGCCCCCCCGCCCTGCCCCGCCCCACACCTCCCCTTTGAGTCCACGCCCCCCCCCCAAACTTAGCCGTAAGGTCTTGCCCTGTCTCCCTTTCTCCGGAAGATGTGGACGAGTGCAACGGGAACCACCGGTGTCAGCATGGCTGCCAGAACATGTTGGGCGGTTTCCGCTGCGGCTGTCCCCAGGGTTACGTGCAGCACTACCAGTGGAACCAGTGCGTAGGTGGGTGTGTCCCGCGCACGGCCCCACACACAGCTCCGAGGCTGCTGATCACGAATGGCCTGCACTGTCTTGTCCTGTATTGCACTGCCATTTGTCCTGCACTGTCTTGTCCTGTATTGCACTGCTATTTGTCCTGCACTGTCTTGTCCTGTATTGCACTGCCATTTGTCCTGCACTGTCTTGTCCTGTATTGCACTGCCATTTGTCCTGCACTGTCTTGTCCTGTATTGCACTGCTATTTGTCCTGCACTGTCTTGTCCTGTATTGCACTGCCATTTGTCCTGCACTGTCTTGTCCTGTATTGCACTGCTATTTGTCCTGCACTGTCTTGTCCTGTATTGCACTGCCATTTGTCCTGCACTGTCTTGTCCTGTATTGCACTGCTATTTGTCCTGCACTGTCTTGTCCTGTATTGCACTGCCATTTGTCCTGCACTGTCTTGTCCTGTATTGCACTGCTATTTGTCCTGCACTGTCTTGTCCTGTATTGTGCTGCTATTATGCAATACGAGCAGCTGCAGCATAAGAATTTCACGTGATAGTAAGACCCGAACCTTGAATCTGGAAGCTCCCTCACCATCATCTCCCTCCAGATGAGAACGAGTGCTCCTCGGTGGACATGTGCGGCTCTGCTTCCTGCTACAACACGCTGGGCAGCTACAAGTGCGTGTGCCCATCAGGCTTTGACTTCGAGCAGAACACCGGCAGCTGCCAGGACATCAACGAATGCTCCATGAACAGCAACCCCTGCAGCTTCGGCTGCTCCAACACGGACGGCGGCTACCTGTGCGGCTGCCCTGGGGGCTACTACAGAGCGGGACAGGGGTGAGCAAGTGGCCAGCAGCGCTCCAGAGTCCTCCGAGGCAGGCCGGGTGCTGCTCTGACCCGAACCCCCTGGGGGTGCGCTGCCCGCTCCGCATCCTGATTTTCTGTTTCCGAGCAGGCACTGCGTCACTGGCATGGGTTTCCAGGGCCAGTTCGCCCCCGGCCCGGAAGAAGACGATGATGAGAGCCTGTCTCCGGAGGCCTGCTACGAGTGTAAAGTCAACGGGGGCAAGAACGGCCGACAGCGGCGCAGCGCCAACGAGCTGAAGCAGGTGGGTCCCGTCGCCGTCACCAGGTGGTGTCACACAGCTCCTGCAACATTCTGCCCTATTCTGCTCTTCACTGATTGTTCTCCTTTGAAGGTCACTCCAAATTATAGTTCTTTGCAAAGTCAGCAAGGTGATGTCAGAATGTTAGCGTCCCTTTAGCCTCATTAGCTTAGCATTTAGCATGGGGACCCTGAGAGTCACCGAAACCCCCCCCCCCAAAAAAATACAGGGTGGAGTCAGCCTGGCCAGCGTGGACACGCAGACCTCCATCCCCATGAACCTGAGCCTGGCTGAGCTGCAGAACAAGGAGCCGCTGCTGGAGCTGCTGCCGGCCTTGCAGCCGCTGGAGCACCACGTGCGCTATGTCATCACCCACGGCAACCAGGGCGACCACTTCCGCCTGCTGGAGCGCCGCGATGGCAAGAGCGTGCTGCGGCTGGGCCGCCGGGCCCCCGCGCCGGGCTCCTACCGCCTGGAGATCGCCGGGCTTCCCCTGTTTGGCCCACGCAAGCTGCGGCACCTGGAGGAGCGCCACGACGCCGACTACCTGCAGGGCGAGATTGGCGCCGCACTGCACATCAAGCTGGACATCCACCTGCACTGAGTGCCAGCCCCGCACTGCCGGCCACACTCTGGGGGGGGCGCTCTCTGAGGAACTCGGTCAGCCAGCTACCACTTCTTCGTTCAGTATTTGTGTGCTGTTTTTCGTTCACATTATTGCCAGGTTACGCCCCGCCCACTTCCCCCACCCCTCCCTCAGCCCCCGGCCCCCGTGTGAAGGTTGCAGGAAGGTGCCTGGTTTTTAGGCTACCCACTCCCCCCATCAGTGCCCCCAGTGGGGTACAAAAGGCCTTGGTAACACTGGGAATCATCTGCTTCCCTCCTGCCCAGCCCGCAAATGACTTGACCCTCCCATGGTAACAGCTGGGGGGCTGGGGTTAACCGTGGCAGCAGAACCTTAAAGGACGACACGTCCGATTGCATTATGTACAATTTTCTTTTAATGGATCTTCGGAAGTGGCCAGGTCACCTTATAAAACATTGGATAATCTTTACCAAATGATGTTTTGAGTTCACCCTGCATAAGGGTGCAATACATTTATAATGTGAGTAGTTTTTCTCTTGTTTCCAAACAGTCATTCACCTTTCTGTAATCTGAGTGTTCTTTGCTCCATGCAATATTTTGTGTAATCTCCAATTTATAATATTGTGTAAAAGAAACATTTTCACATGAAGGACTGCAATGGTTTCAGATTTAAAGAAAAAGGAAGCGAGTTAAAACTCAAATGATCAAATAACTGCTTAATGTTGCCATATAATCATCCCGTCACAAAGCTGAAAGTTTAGGTGTCTTCTGTGTGTTTACTTGTGCTGTTGCGTTCAGTTACCTCAACTTTCTTCACATACTGTACAAGAACCACACCGTAACCGTCGTATAGCTATTTCCAGCAGGAGGCGACACTGTCCCTTTTTACAGAACTTAGGGAGCAGGAATATGGCCGTGCGTGAAACCCCAAGGTTTGATTGGACGAACGGGACGTGGTTCTCATGGTGCTGCAGTTTCATCGTGCACTGAAACTTCATTAATATATCAGGGAGACGTGCCAAAGTAGAACACGAACACAGACATACAACCACAGATCCCAAAGTGGTGAAGAAGATGCCAGTGCATTGGTGAGCAGCGTAATTCAGTTTGTGAATTCACCATACCAAGCACCCTGAACAAACTGTGTTTTTTTTTGGTCGTTACGATACATAGTTGGGCAGAAGAAAAAAAAAACGATGAGCGCACAGCAGACAGGGACATTCCGTGACGTGGGAGACGGAGGGTTTTTTTTTTTGCAGCATCTACCACAGACGCATGCACAGTTGAACACCTAACCTCAGAACAACATACTCATCAGGTCAGCTAACGAACATCTCACAGCCTTTTTCCGTAAGGAACCTTGGTGCTACACAATCACAGATGTACGAAATCTTAAATCCGCAGTCTTGAATCTCGATCGCAAACATAACAATTTTATGACAAGTTTCCGTTGTTTGTATCCGTGTCTTTTTTGTATTGTCTCAGTGCTGAGAACCAATATTAAACTTGCTTCATGAAAATTAAATTGTATATTTTTAAGTGAAATGTAGATTTTTTTTTTAAGCGCCTTATGGTTGCCAGACTAAAAACTTCTAAAAAGGAGACTGAAGGTATGTTGACGGTGCTCTCGCATCCCGAATCCGCCACATCCGCAGCCACGCCCTCATCCCACTATCTATTGTCCCTGTGTGTTTTTTTTTTGTTTTAAATGCAGTGATTGATGGTGAGCGCGGAGCTCTGATGGTGGAAGGAGACCGGCATTTAACGATACACTGAAACGGGCACATAGGGGCGGGGCAAACCCCCACCCTCATCAGTACCACCGCCGGGGGGGGTCGCTGACATTCAGCCTCTGGTGCTAGTTAAGTTTTGCTCTCTCAACATTGCGATTACTGCACTGTAAGACAGCCGGAGCTATATTTATGCATAACCGTTTCTATTGTGGGAACCTGTATACTTTGTATCTTTTTCTGGTTTTGTCTGTTTATATTTTATTTTGCCACTATATGTAAAAGATGTGTGTATGTACTGTATCTCAGCCTGCATCGTCAAACTTGAAGTACAGCGATACCATTGATCTGTAACTTTTTTTTTTGGGGGGGGGGCGGGGATGGATACCCAACCAAACCAAAGAAGTACTCCCTTACGCGTACTCGAGAAGTGTGGCAGAGCCCTCCAGAACGCAGACACGAGTCATCGTTTGAGCCGACTGTCCTTACTTCCCGTCCACTTTGTCAGTTTGTAAACTTTTAAGTACTTTAAGTTTTTTTTTTTTTTTTTTTTTTTACATTTTGCTGGGGAAAAGTTTAATGAGCATTATGTGGTCTTTGGACACATTAACATCTGTACTGCCAATGGTTGACTTTTTTAAAAAACACTTGTTGGAAACAGGAAAAAAATGGCAATAAAAATATTGTGGGTTATATTTTTAAAATGTCTTGTGAGTTTAATTTAGCTTGGTGACATAGTCATGTGGGACAGCTTCTGCAGTGTCCTGCAGGCAGAAATGACGAGAGACAGAACGTGGAGAGGAAACCCCCTATTTTATTTAACAGCATTACCCACCACATCGGACACGAACAGCAGGAAAGCCCACTAGAGCTGTGTTTCCCAATCCGACCCTCCGGAACTCACTGACAGTCCATATTTTTCTCCTACTGTACCAGGTTAAGGGAGGGATGAAAAATGTGGACTGTCTGGTAGGGAGCTGGGAAGGTGGAGGGACTGTGGATTCCCAACGACCAGATTGGGAAGCACTGCTCTAGACTACATCCAAAATATCCAAACCTTAAAATGTACTGTTATTCATGCATCAACCCTGTAACTTTATCTAAAGCTTCGGTGTCTTGAAAATCCAATAACATCAGGAACTACAAATCAGAAAAAACACTCACATTAGCAAAAAGGGACTCCAAAGGTGAGTCCGGATACAAAAATAAAGCATATCTGAGGTCTCTAAAAGTTCCCACTGTATCACAACATTGTCACTATGCTTGGGCAGGTAGATTAGCAGCGGGGGAACTGTACAATAAACAGAATAAAAGATAGTTTATATGGCTTTTCAGTCAGATAATTATTCCATTTGAAGCCAAAAATCTCTAAATTTTTAACATTGCTGTCGCTGTAGAAAATATCTTAAAGGGATGCAAGGTTTCTTAAAGGGAATGTAGCTTCTTTAAACAGCATTGTTATCGAAAATCCATGAAGACATTTGAAAGGAAAGTCAGATGTTAGAGCAGTATGTATGATGGCAATATTCCTTACGGACTTACATTCTAAAGATGTTCAGAAAAATATTTAGCTTGTCTTCTTCATGAGCAGTGAATGTTGTGATGCACAGAATTTTATCATGCAGTGAAGCCATCTATGTAATCCAGGTGATTATACTTTAATGAGTCTTTGTTGTGTACAACGTGATATGATGCACCTTGCATCTCACTCCCGAAACACCTACTAAGCTTCCTCCTGAAAGCCAAAGTATGTCGCTGTAAAGATCAACATATATTTTGACTGGCGGTCCACACTGAGCTGGAACTCCAGTGGTACATCTATAGTGTTTGTAACATTAAAGTTGTGGTGATTAATGTCAGAACAGTGAACGCATACGCTGGCTTTCGTGACTCCATTGATGCACGATAGCTAAGGTGACGCTGAGGTGAAGTGCTCTGCTCCAGGGTGCAGTGTCACGCCAGGGTGCAGTGTCACACCAGGGTGCAGTGTCTCTGGCTTGCGGCTTGGCATGAGGGTCAGAGTTAGGCTGAAGGTCAGGTTTGCAGCTGGGGTTAAGGCAGGCATCTGCGCAGTCCGCCCTCCTCCCCTGCTAAACCAGCGCATAGTCAAACTGACCTCTCTCCAGCCCCTCCTTGTGGTCAGTCCAGGATGAGGCAGGCATGCGGCTGTAGGGGTCTAGGAGGATGCGGAAGCAGCGCACCAGCAGGAAGACCAAGAAGAGCAGCAGCAGACCCACGAAGGCCAAGGCTGTCTTCTGCTCGGCGTCACCGGCCAGTGGAGGGCTGCTGGGCGGCCCCGGGTGCGAGGGCCCCACAGACAGCAGCTCGTAGTCCAGCGTGGGGACATCGTCCATCCTCCACGCAGGCCGCTGGCAGGACTTGCAGACCGTCTGGATAATGGGGAAGCTGAGCAGCTTGGGCAAAGCAGGCCAGGGGGAGAGAGAGGTTCTGATGAGGACGTTTGGATTTGGGCAGAGACCAATGACTCCCTCAGAGCCAGACGACCTGGGGGGGGGGGGGGCTGATGACAGGTCTATTTATTTCACTGATGCCACATCAATTACAGCGCCAACAGGACACGACAGGACAGGCCCAGCGGACGGATAAATAACCCAGCCAATCCCAGTGCGGCTTGTCATGTGCCACACGGCTACAGATGCAAACCGACAAGGCGACAGGCTGCCTGATATTCAGAGGGGCGGGGGGGAACCCGAATAAACAGCGGGAGGGGCAGGGGGATGCGACCGTGTGCGGCAGCACCTCTCGAAAACACGATGGAGCTGCGAGCACAGACAGGCGCTCATTAGCGGGCTGCAGAGGGACCCCGTCGGCGAGCAGGGAACCGAGAGCCTGTCATCTATTCCTCCATCCCAGCGGCCTCTAAGAACCTGTCCAAAAAAATGTCTCTTTAAACTGCCAGTGTGCCTGATGGGCAGCAGAGGTCCCTCGAATGGCCGACGGGTTCTCTTCTGGATGGACGGAGGAGCGCGACCTGGCCGCCGATGCAGGTCTTATCTGTGGACAGGTGACTGTAGGTGGCGCTGTCGTGGTTTGGGGGGGGCACGGTGAGCAGGCAGGCTAGACGGGCTACTCCTGGTAGCCTGGGTATAGTGCTGGGGGGGGCGGGGTCTTCAATGTCTCCCCTGCTCACCTGGGAAAAGAAAACACACAGATAGAATCACATGGCGCTTCAAGGGCTGCACAAAAAATGCACCCCACCCCAGAAGATTACATCCCCACCCCAGAAACAAAACATTTACAGTGACCAGTCAATATTTCACATCTCCATACTGGCTTCCCGTTCCCTCACGGGTTCACCTCCACCGCTCCGTCCAGCGGAAGAACGAGAACGTTCTGCCACTTACCAGCTGCGCTCTGCGTCTCCGCGACTAGCAAACTGACATTTGGTGTGATTACAATTACTCAGCAGATTATTACTGTGGCTTAACGCCGGGCAGTAATGAGTGACGGTGACGGCCGTGTAAATGTCGGTATTGTAAATGTCAGTGACATTCATCTGGTGGCGTCGCGACACTCGTTAATCACAGGGCTGTTAACAGCAGCTGGTGGAATGAAGTCACACCTGCCAATGACTAACCAACACCAGACACGCTGTACGGTGTATTTCTCAGAAATACTAGCATACTCGTGGAAGACACTGCAAATAATGACATTATTGCAGGATATGGGGGTGCAGGATATGATAGTTTAACCCATCAGATTGTAGAGGAGGAGGGTCCAAGCAACTAGAGGAGGCGGGACCAAGACATCTGATTGGCTTATCACCTTGCTGTCATCTGCAAACTTTATGATGGTATTAGGACCATTTGTAGGGATGCAATCATAGGTGAAAACAGTGTAGAAAATAGGACTCAGCACTCAGGCTTTTGGCAGACCGATATTTAAGGTGAGGGTAGAAAAACTGTGATCGTCTAACCTGATACACTAGTGTAAGTTAGCTTCGGATCTAGAGCAGGACTGGGTAATCTTATCCGCAAAAGGCCAGTGTGTGTGCAGGTTTTTGGGATAACCTATAGGTCAGCTCTTCATGCCCAGGTGTGAGGACAGTCAAGAAGTCCTCTAATAAGTGATCTAATTAGGGAGCTGCAGTGAAAACCCGCACACACAGCGGCCTTTTGAGGCTAAGATTACCCACCCCTAATCTAGAACCATGCGCAGAGCCTATCAATCAATTAGCCAATCAAGTCAAAACACCATGAGAACTTTGCACTAGACAATTATAAAATACTAAGCAAGAACATCCAGTGTTGCCAAGAGACCATAACCAGGGAATTGTCAGAGATAGCAGGTCACTGGCAGAATGTGTTAGCTTAGGTTCCCCAAACCTCTTGAGGTCTTGAGATATTTCTTGAAGATTGTCAGTAATTCTATGGAATGGTTTACTGAATGAAGTTCAGTATTTGATATTTAAACATGTGCTTAAACAACAAGGAGGAGAAAAATTTTCATAAGAAATCAGAATTCCCAAAACTCAAATTTGCAAAAAGGCATCACAAAAATCCATGATTTCCTACACAGAAACACTGATACAGCTCAACGATGAGTGCAAACACACACACACACACACACACACACACACACACACACAGACAGTCACACACACACACACAGAGACAGACAGACAGACAGACATACAGAGTCACACACACACACACAGACATACAGAGTCACACATACACACACACACACAGACACACACACAGACAGACAGACAGACATACAGAGTCACACATACACACACACACAGACATACAGAGTCACACATACAGAGTCACACACACACACACAGACAGACAGAGTCACACACACACACACACCAGAGGTTTGTCTGATCGCTGTCTGTGATGGGGGCAAGACCCTGGAGCCCATCTAAGAGAGCACTTCCTCACATCTGCGGATCTCAAGTCCCGTGGGATGCACACCTGTGTACAGGCCACCTTGTGTCAGTCACCACCTGCTGGAGGCTCTGTGGACGCGCGACCCCCCCGAGCAGCACTCCGTCTGCGGCGTGAGCCAAGCGGCTGACATCACCCTCGGAAGCATGCAGCCCAAAGATAAAGGGTGCAGGGAGTGTTTGGAAACACAGGAAAGGAAAAACCATTAGAGCGATGAGGCCAAAGCCAAAGCAGGAGGGAAGGCGCCGGATTATTTCCTCTTCCGGCACAATCCGCCTGGGGAGCAGGAAACCGGTCCCCATAAGGGAAAAAAATGGATATTTATCACGTTATGGGGACATTATGTCCCCATAAGGATAGGTAAACCCGCTCGCACACACACAGACACGCACACACACACACCCGCTCATGCACACACACACACACACACACACACACACCCGCTCATGCACACACAAACACACACACACACACACACACACCCGCTCATGAACACACACACAAAAACAGACCTGTATTCATATCTTAGTGGGGACTCCATTCATTTCTATGGGGAAAACTCTAATCCCAGCATGATGACCTTAACCCCTACGAGACTTTTGGCATTTGGGGACCTGAAAAATTAAACCCTGCAGTTAAAACTGTGACCCCTGGGACCTCGGGGGGGCCCCTTGCCGCACCCCCACAGCCCAGACGACACGCTGCAAGGTGCTCACTCCACATGCGATTGCTGAGCATGCAGTTAAGAGAGTGCAGAATGAACTACCTGCAGACTGCTGACCTTTCAGAATAATACAATAACGGCATAAGAACGGCGCCTTCTACATTCTGAAATCCCTACAGGTTTTTTTTAATCAATTCACAGAAAATTGTAGTTTTCGTCATTTGCCATGTGTCAGCCCCAGTGCCGTGCATGATTTAAATAAACAGACTCTATAAATACTAAGCATTATTCATGAGCCCCCTTCAAAAAAATCAATGACTTTTGTAAAGGATGTGATTTCAGAGAGGACTGGCTGTATCCCTTGTAAAGGATGTGATTTCAGAGAGGACTGACTGTATCCCTTGTAAAGGATGTGATTTCAGAGAGGACTGACTGTATCCCTTGTAAAGGATGTGATTTCAGAGAGGACTGACTGTATCCCTTGTAAAGGATGTGATTTCAGAGAGGACTGACTACTTGTAAAGGATGTGATTTCAGAGAGGACTGACTGTATCCCTTTATAAGACACAGGATGGGGCAGATCTGCTCAGTCTAAGGACACACAGAGTTTCTTCTAAAGTGTGAGGTAATACTGGTTCTTCACTGGCTGCATTGTGGTTAGTGCCACTTGATAAATGCATTAGCATTACTAAGGCAATTTGTTAACTATTAAACAGTTAACTATTTGGGTAGAAATGGTAATACTTCAATTGAGGGTAAAAAATTAACTCTTTTACTACTCAAGAACAAATCATGAATTAGTGTAGGTTTCCCCATGAAATACATGAACTGTCATGGTTGATTAATGATGAATGAACATTCAATCAGTACATAGTTACTGGTTAATTGATGCATTAACTAACCACGTACTACTACATTATTCATGTCCCTGAAGTAAAGTGTTACTGGTTATGTCATGGGCACATACGTCACACAACTGACATTCATGCTACACTGCCTGGCATTTTGTATCTGTGTGGCCATGGATAATGGCTTCCTGATTGTGATGCAAAATCATTTTAAAACTGCGTATACAAGGACTGTGAAACTGCATCAACTTTGAAAGCTGAAGGTCAGCATTACTCTTGGCGCTGTTCTCTTAAATCAATCATAAAAATGCACTGACCAGTCAAACCCAACATCGAGACACATTTAATTAAATTCCCAGCACACGCAGACATAAAATATTCAGCTTTGCAGGGGACAACAACCACGGAAGTGAGTCTTAGGGGCATTACCCTTTCTGCCTTACCCCAAACAGGCCAGCGGGGGGCGCATATGAGCCGAGTTGCTCAAGGGAAGACCAGGCTGGCTTTTCAGAGTGGTGGCCAGAGACGCGAAAAGTCCTTCAAAGTCACGCCTGGTGGTCATAAAATGACTAGAATGACATTAATCAGACAGAATCAGGACTGGAGGAAACTTCCCAGAATACGAAGAAGTCAGCACTCACAAAGTCAGATGCCAGCACTTTCGACAGTGTGCATTGCTACCGCCAAGGGGGAGCTATGAAAACAAATATATTACATGGTGCGCAGTCATATCTCTAAGGAGACACGAGAGCTTGCAGAGCCAGATCAAACTGGCTCCAAGACAGCGGTGGCCCTTGAGCCGGGGTCCGGCTCTGATGAGAACGGCAGATCTCATCCAAGGTGTTACCTGTGAAGCGTGCCATCAAATTTCATAATAATTTAATAGTGGGGGGGCATCCTTACACCAAAAGTGGGGGGGGGGGTCTATAATGCAGCCCAGTGGGTAAGGAATCAACACTCATGTCTAGATGGCCGTCGGTTAGAATCTCAAGGCTGGCAAAGTAATTATATCACCACAGGAACCTTGAGCAGGGCCCTAAACCCTAACTGATCCAGCTGACCCTGGATCAGATCCCCAAAATTTGCTCTCACCTGTCATTGTCTCCCATGGAGACCAAGACATCTGCTTGTACGTGTACAAATGGAGAATACAATGTTTCTTTTTCCATCTGGACACTCTGGGCCCATGCGCACACCTCGTATTCACACTACGCCTCCTGATTGCATGCTGTTTAGGGGCCGGTCATAGCGAAGGGCAAGAGGTCACCCTGAGCTTAATGAATCTTGCCGAAGAGAAATTTGAGTGGGATGATAAAGCCGATTGCCCCGATCCGACTGCTCCCAGCCCTGCGCGGATTCTCCAAAAGGAAACACTCACCATACAGATTTAGGGGCTGAATTAAAGCTGGGGACCACATTTGGGAGTCAGCAGATTCTATTCCAAGGGGGCAGACTGCCGCCTCACAAAGACAGGTTAATAGCCATGAGCTCTCGAGGCAAAGAGGCCGCCTTTAATGGCACGCTACAGCGCCCAAGCAGCACATGGCACCGAGGCAGTGACCCACCGCCGGCCGGCCCTTGTTTATGATAAAGACGGACACTTAAAGGTAAATGGCGGAACATCCAAGGAGGTCAGGGTACCATGGCGGATAACCCCATGTAAATACTTGCCTAATTCTTAAATGCACTGCACAATTTGGGGTCTCTTTAAGATCTCTCAGAAACAGAGAATAAGCACTTTATTGCAGGAGTCTCAAACTACCAACCCGCGGGCCACATCCACAGCATGTTTTTATTTCACTATTTCATATGGCCCTCAAATCAATCTTTACTTTGTTCTAAGTATGAAATGGTTACTGGGTTCACGGTAATACTCCCGATACTTAGTATTACCATTTCAGATTTTAATTATCGTTAAAACAGTGGTTGATTATGGTGCTTTGAAAAACTTGTCCAGCATCAACCAAAGGTGGCAACTGTCCCGCAGACGCAGCATGCAGGCACAGTACACAAGTGTGCAGGCACAGTACACAAGCATGCAGGCACAGTACACAAGCATGCAGGCACAGTACACAAGCATGCAGGCACAGTACACAAGCATGCAGGCACAGCATGCAACGTGGGATTGTTTTATGTCAGTAAAAACATGGTAGGAGGCAGTGACAGCATTTAAGAGGACTGAATCTGGCGTGATCGTATTTTGGTTTTTAATCTTCCTGACCGCCACCCACTACTTCATAGTCAATGCCAATTTCATCTCAGCTTCATACTAATGTATTATTCCTTTAATTGAGCAGAGGCCTGATTTTTATAAATGAATTCAAAATTTCAAGGTGAAAAAGATAGGACTTTTTTTGTTGTGTGATTTCTCCCGTGGCCCCCTTGGGGAGAACACCACACAGCCAGTGGCCCCCAGGGAATTGGAGTTTGACACCCCTGCTTTCATGAAACTACAGCTAAGGACACAATTGACTGAACTATGTCCTTTAGCTGCAAGCATACTTTGGGCTGTACTGAAAAGATATGCCCAACAGTGCAGGAGAGAGAATGATATTATGGGACACAATCATGAAGGTCTATTTGTTGGGGGATGAATGAGGTCAAATTAAAAACTGGGGGGGAGGCCATGTACCCTGGTCTCCCCAGGTCCATACCCCCTTAATATGCCTTAAAAAATAGGTATACAATACACGCCTATTGCCTACTGCTATAGTCTAACACATATGGCAAGGCTTATTCACGCATGCTTGCAAATTTAAATATTCATGCCACAAAAATATAGATTAAGAAATAATTGTTATACGGTATTGTTCAAAGTACGTTTACTTTGTGCGTTTATCCAGGTAGCTATTTATAATTTCAACGTGGTTGACATTTCAATGTTTTTTCAAACGCCTCCTCCGATATTGACAAGCAAAGGCACAGTCAGTGACACGTAACTCAGAGTAAATAATGAAATTCATGATTTAAAAGATCGTGCTTCTATATCCATCACATTGTAACTTTTTACACTCTTACTTGTAATAGCACACAGTATAATAGTAAGGTACTTTTGTGTCTACTGGCAATGCAGGGCTATTGTACGCTGTCCTTTTTGTTAAATTTATCGGTAACAATTTACTTGACGGGGCACAAATACTTAGTAATAACTCACCGCTGAAGTACAAAACATGAGCAAATATAGTCGCTACTTGAGATAAAAGATGCGTCACGATTCATTAATGATGAACAAACATGAGATCAGTATTTCACTTGTGTTATTCATGACTTGTTCCTCCAGTAGTTCACAAAGGTTTACAAAATCAACAGATACAGTAAGTGCTTAGGATAAAAGTTGCATCATGAATCATTAAAGATGAAAATATGAGATCAGTGTTTAACTTGTTATTCACGACTTGTTCCTTCAGTAGTTCGCAAAGGTTTACAGAATTACAGTAGTAACAAATATAGCGACTATTTCCAGATAAAAGATGCGTCACGATTCATTATACATGATGAATTAACATATGAGATCAGTATGTAACTAAGAGTTAGTTTGTAGTTAATTTTTATATACGTAATAGTATAATACGGCATTATTTGTGTCCCGGAAATTAAAGAATTACCAATTCGTGTATGACCAGTAATTTCAATCCATATGGTTAGATCTTATTGCCGAATTGCCATTTTTCTCATTTCGCGGAAGAAGATAAATTGGTGAAACAACACCTATATATATAATTGTTAAGTATGATTAGTACTTGTTTTTTCCTTTCTCTCTAAAATCTATATAATCGTTTAGATGTTAGAAGTGACCTGTAGTTATTTTTCATGTATAACACTTAATTTCCCCAATATATATTGGAAAAATTACAGGTAAAACTGTCACAGCAGTAACCATTACAGTTTTCGACAAAAGTTGACATTTTAAAATATATCTCTAATTTCCACTCAACACAACATATTATTAAATCCTAATCAGTTACATTTTTAAAACACAGCCGCGTATTATAAAGGGCTAAAGTGATTAATTGTGCCTTGTATCGCGAAAACACAATATTTCCGATATATATATATCTTGAAAAATATAAATGTTGTGTAGTAATAATAATTTATTGCTGTGATTTAGGAGGACGAATGTTTTAACATCTGGGCTAATAGTGAAACCATTTGACGCTGAGCCGTATCGCTTCCTATATGTTGTTATTGGTTTATGAAATTACGCTATAAGATTTTAATTCATTCATTCGTCGTCTATAGCGCTTGCCATATGAAATCTTAAAAAACAGATCGAGCCCATTACAGCACAGTAACTTTCCCGACGCCGCCAATGACCTGCATGTATGAAATCCGAACTGTATACGCCGCAGTGGTAAATTACTCTGTTGAAAAGCAAAAATGAAATGCATACATTGGTTTCTGATCAGTGTATGATAAAACGCCGGGAAAATTAAAACCATTCCGTCCAAAACAAAATGCACGTAATATTGGACATCTGCCAATCGTGCAAACTCCAGCAAAGTTCCCGCAGAGAGAGAGAGATCGGCTCGGCGTGGCTCTTACCGCTCGCCCGCTCCGCACCGCTCCGCTCCGCAAACTTCCCTCAGCCTCCCCGGCCGCTCGGCGCTCCCCTTTAATAACTCCCTGCTCCGCCAGCTTCTCTTGCTTAGGCTGGCCATCTGTTTAAGGGCTTTGTCGACGCGCCAGCCTTTTAAAGCAGCCCATCACATTTAACGTCATGGCTTCTAAGAAAGGCGAGCATACCGTAACCTAACGAAACACAAGCATGTCTAACGTAGCCATTTACATTATTATTAGAAGTATTGCTATAGTTCATTCTCATTAAAATAAATAAGGAGTCCAATATGTTGTCGCCATTATTTGTATAATATTAGAGATGCTTGGACCGGTTAAAACCAGTAGCTTAAACCTTAAAAATAATTACTTTGACATGTACTGATACACTTACAGGTACCGCGAAATACAACTACTCTTTAAAATATAACCTAGAATAAAAGTACAGATCTCCATAACGTATTCGAGACAGGATGAAATCGATGATAAAATTATCCTAGACGTTTATATTGCAATTTCCAGTGGGGAAGTTCTGCTCAAAGTATTTAAACAGACTTGCCTCTGTACACGTTAGGTGTAGCAGGAGAATATTTTACAAAGAAAAATCTCAAAATACTTTTTGGACAGGGGACCCTATCAAAAATTTAATTGAAACTGAACCCAGTAGATTTATCATCTGGTCTTGTTATACAATTGGATTGCTATGAACCGGCTTCACGTCTCAATCAGTAGAGTCACTATTACAATCATTGGTTTAATGCAGCTATTATTTCTAAGCCAAATCAATAGTCCATTTCAGATGTGCAAAAGCCCGTTTGAAAACAGTTGAATGAAGTGAAAATCCGACTTGTATCTAAGCCATTTTCGCAGCTATAGCGCAGCCTGCTCTCTTAACCTGCTGTGGCTGAGAGTGATGACTGTTTTCATCAGGGCTGCTCATCTGGAACAGTTGGATAGATCCCCATTTGAACCTAGCCTGCTTTGGATGAACTAAGCTTGAATACAGGCTGTCACTTTGCCGCATCAGTGCAAGATGCTGCTGACATAAAATTATTAAAATGTCTCCACATTGTTCGGGAAATAGCCTAATTGCATTTTCAGTTTAATAGCACCAAGCACATGTTATTTAATCCGTGCAGAACTCACCTTATAATTTTGTCACAAACTGTGCTGTTTCATTCTTGTCATGAAACAACTTGATTTTTGTGCACAACAATCAGAAAAACGCAGGCATGCATCGTCAATACATTGAATTTAGAATTGCTGTTACAGACACTAACCAGCAGAATACTTGAGTGCACTGTCACAATATATATTCTTATTATATTTTTCTTACATGCACAGTGCTGAAGTACAATGCAGACGATCAGAAGAGATAAGATGTACGTCAGGACAAAATAGATTCTGAAGTAAGGAATATTATTTTCCCACTGATTTAAGAATACCCTATGTTAAATATAACAATATGTTACACTGCTATTCTAATTAAGAGAGTGCTCATTGAACATCGCTTATACCTGCCACTGGCTGACTGATTCCTATTGATTACACAATCCCAGTATTTACACGCTCTTTTACATTAATCATTCCTGCAATACAGTCATTGTTATTGGCATTGTCATCGATATGTACGCCCTCACATTTTCCCTGTACATTTGTTAAACAGAACATAGAGAGATCGCATATTGACGTATCAGTATAGGGATTATGTGCAGAACGGTGTAACATGAGCATTAGCTCAACGTATTTATTTATGAAATATCTGGTTAGGAAAAAATAAATCACTTGTGGAGGGTGAGTTATAAGAGGTGTGAAATAAGTTAGAAGAGAAATAAGTGGAGGAACAAAGACTTGAGTAAGAAACTCAGATCAAGCAGATTACACCGAGAACACCTACAACTTGTAACAATGCCACAGTGCTCTTAAAAATGGTGGTGGGAGGTGATGACATCATTGGGTTATAGGCATAGGTACCGTTGCGATTAGGTAATATTTTTAGGTAATATGTTGTGATTTGGATCTCCCATGTCTGCTGGGGGTTCCCCATGTCCACTGGGGGTTCCCCATGACTGCTGGGGGTACCCCATGTCCGCTGGGGGTTCCCCATGTCCGCTGAGGGTTCCCTGACACGTTGGATTGTGCAGTGCCCCACTTAAGTCACTCAGCTGCCCATCTGCTCCAGAGCTTTGCACTCATCTGCCTGCTTGCTACAACAGCAGAGACACCTGCTCCACCTGCTGCCAGTAACATCTGCTTCCAGAAGCATCTACAGCACTCCTTACGCCATGCAACTAAGTAAGCGGCCAGCTAATGGAATAATGTGCTGATTTAATCACTGTTATGACTCATTTTATATTCATTTGTCCAGCTCCTCGTAAGTGTAGGATTTGTGCGTGGATGGTGGACAGGTCCATCTGATACAGGGATTGAAGTATGAAAGGGGGTTTTATTTAATGGGGTAGGTTGTGTTACATGAGAAGGGAATGGGAACCACAGAGGGGTTCAAGGGATTATGGGAGGTGGGGGTGAATTAGAACTGGGGGTGGGGTTCCAGACCTCCAGTCTGTCCCTGGGTGAAGAAGTAAAGAGTGTAAACTTTTGACAAGGGTTGAATAACAGGCTTTGCTATTTGACGTCATTCTGCCCCAAGAATGCCCCTCCCCCTCCATCTGACATCTGAGCACGTCCCGGAGATGAGGAAGAAGAATGAATGTCGCCTTTAGGTTGAATGGAATCAAGGCCAGTCGAGTCGGTTCTATGAGCTTCCGGGAAATGAGACCGCGGCTTACTCACGGCCCGAAGACTAGTGCCCACAGCCGCTCCACCACTCTGCTGCCAGTCTCACCCCTACAACCAGCCACACCAGGGAAGCAGGGCCTTATCCTGGCCATCTGTGCCGCACGCTGCCATCCCAGAGCCCGGCTGCCTTAGCGACGTCGCTCGCTTCTCCGGTGCCGCCTAAGACGGGCCAGAGCCCCGAGCGGCAGCGTCGTTACAGACAGCGTGCGCGCAGAGAGCATCGTTAGGGCCCCCGCTCTCCCCCAGGCTGTCACGCCGCCGCACGCTGCATTTGGAAGGGCGTCCCATTAGTAATAAAAAACCAATCCACTCTGCCTCACTTTGCTTTTCCAGCTGACAGAACTGCCAATTTTCCGTATCTTTTTTATGCCTTTGAATGTACTTCCAGCAGCCTCTGTTAAAGGCAGCATCCCAAAGTCTTAATTTATATGCTTTTAAATAATCAGAGAGGACATTTTGCGGGTCAGATTATTATGTATACATGTACTTTTAAGAGGAAACAATCCTTTATGTATGTTTAGTGATTTAGAACTGATTAATAATTATTTGATTTGATTCAGTTTGAAAAATATCTTTATTCTGTGCAGATTAGATTTGTGTGTGTGTGTGTGTGTGTGTGTGTGCGTGAGAGGTCATGGAGGCTCTAAACCCTCAGCAGGGTTCGGTCCGTTAACCAGGTTGGGCTGGACAGAGCCTGGAGCTAAGAGGAAGGCAGGTGGCCCAATCAAATCAATAACCCCGCTAATGAGATCCACGGGGGGTCATTACTGCCCATCCATCACCCGGAGCTCCAGCAGTGAGTGTGTTTTTCATAGTGCGATGCTTCACTGCTGAATACACACACAGTTCTGAACAAGCTGCAGTTTCAGGAAAGGAAGTCTTCCTCCACGAGTACTTATTTTATTTTCCCCCAGTTTGAATCATAACTAAAATTTTCTTGGTAAAGCTGAAGAAGGAGAATTCTGCTGTCCAAACGCACCTGGGCGGAATCCCAAAGCAGGAAGCACCGTGCTGATTTCCATGGAGGGAAATCGCTCTTGTGTGTTGAAACATAGCAGAGCTCATGGATCAACCATCCATAAAATGTTACGTCATAAGTGTCATTCCCAGTAAGCCCTAAACGAGGCTACTGAGGCATCATTTTTTATTTCTGTGCTTATTTCTGTGCTTAAGTTACACACGGAATCAAATTTCCCTACATATTCACATCTGTTACGGAGAAACTTAGAACGCAAAGGTAAAATAACTCGTCACCTGACATTTCCTGTACTATAAGCATTACAAGCCCACGTCTTTCGTATAGTTTTCCCACAAAGAAGAGGGGAGTGAGTATCCCAGGCTGCGTCTGCATATCTTTCGGCTCAATGAAGGCTTGTGTTGGTTCCTGTGTATGTCCATGTTTCATTTTTGCCACGGGTGGGGGGCCGCTAGAGCTACATGCGGAATGGGCAGTTACCAGGGCCCCCAAATTACCTGCATTGCAGAGGAAGTGACATGATCATCAGTTTTCTTGGTAGGGGGGCTTCTCAAATAAAGCTTTGCCCAGGGCCCCTGAAAAGAGAGATCCATCCCCAGCCACAGGGCCAGTGCAGCGCAACAGACCATAATGTAAGATGGGTATTTCCATGGCAACTTCCTGGCCAGACGACGGACTGTCTGAGATAAAGGTTGAATTGTACTTGTCTGGACATCACCTCGCACAATACCACCCTGTCCTCTGCTCTCAGACTTTTGGCTGACTTTTCAGTGCATTAACCGCTATAGAGTGGCTGCCTGGTGTGGACCGGACAAGGTTCGGACTGTATAGCCTGTGTGTGGATGAGGACGAGAACAAAGGAGTAATGTGTTTGTTTGTGTCTTGTTCTGAGCATGTGTGCTTAGAGCTGTGTGGAGGGGTGGCTGTTTTATTAAGATTATGGTTTTATACATTAGCAAATGATACGATAAAAGTAGCCTTTATAGGCAAAGTCACACTGTTAGTTAGAATGGGTGAGACTCTGTTCAAGGTGCTAAAGTTGTTGGGATGTTCTCCTTTGAGTAGCTCAAGGACATGCTGGTCAGGGACCTCATGCTAAATCCTAATCCTAACTGTCAAGGACAACAGATAATCACCAGTCTTTAATTATAAGCCCCACAATTTCCAAAAAGGCAGGAATCATGATTAGAGGAGGCTCTGGATAAGGGGGACAATTAATTCAGTGGATTTACATATCTTGTTTATATGCCCTGTTTATATCTCTTGTCTATATGTCCTGTTTTGACTTGCTGTCCCTTCTTTAAAATATTCATAAGGTCATATATATATATATATATATATGGCTCTGTTCATTCCATACATATGTTTGTTTGCTACTTTAGTCCAAATCAGGTGAATATTTTTTCCAAAGTAATTCATATTAGTTCAAAAGTATGCAAATTGCAAATGCTAGACTGAAGGAGTACTCTGCCTTCACCTTCTGCATGCTAAGAGAGTGAAGAGATGCACTCAGTATATTTCTGATTCATTTTCATATGCATTCCTCTGCCATCTTAGCATAGTGTTACACTGGCACCAAAGGCGTCTTACATAGAAGGGAAAATTCTCCAAAGCCGTTACAAAAAGAGGGGAACCAAACGGAAATCTTGCTGAGCCAAGACGATAACATGCAGACTGGACCAGCTCACCGATTTAAAAATCTTCCTCTGTCAGCATATCATGTAATCAGGTTTAACTTTGACTCTTAAACTCAAATTTGTTTGATGCTTCAAACTAATTCTGTACAATCAGCCTTGAGGTTGTACTGCTTGAAAAGTAACAATGCACATGAAAGAGGGTGGGGCAGAGTCCTTAGGGGGCAACACTGTCATAGGAGGTCAGGTTCATTTATTTTTTATGACATGACACTGTTGAATATTCAATTCTGATTGGTCAGAAGGGTGTGTAATTTTCTCTAACAGCCAGGTGGACCACAGCAATAATCTACTCGCTATCATAAACTTTAAGTGACTAATATTACTTAAAATTCCGATTTAACAATTTCAATTTCATGGAATCTAAGTGGAAATGTTTAATCACTATACTAGAAGAAAGTAGTTCTACTGAAAAAGGTGTTTTCAGCCCATAAATGTGAACATGGTTTAGGTACAAACATCTAAGCTGAATCTATATGTTCCATCTGTGCATGTACTTCCTTTGCCTCTGCAGCCCTGTGATTAAAAATGTTTAATGCTCAGCTTCTCAGTTATTGGGACACTAGCCTGTCCAACATCTCACTCTGAATCACAGGGTATTAATATGAAGCCGGCTAACCCTTAGCTGCTACGGTAGCCTGTACTCCTCTGGGAGGGCTTTCCGTTCTGGAACATACTGGTGGGATCTTCTGCCATTCAGGTTGGGTATCGATGCTGGGTGATCAGTTCCCTCTCTGTGAGTTTGTGTGGCCCCCACTTTGAAGCTGAACTTGCTCCCAGATGTTTCCTCCTCACAGTCACGTGCAGTTGACCAGGGCAGCTCTAGCAGGACAGACATGTGGAGATCTGACTTGTTGGAAAGGTGTCCAGCGGCGTCCAATGAGGGTGCCAGGCTGACTAACCTCTTCTGAATGATTCTGCTGCCATTGTTCGATGCTGCAGGTCGCATGGCTGTGAGCTTAATTACGCACCTGTATGTCAGCAGTGGGTGTGGCTTATGTGGTCAAATCCTGTAATTACTATGGGTGTCCCTGTACTTTTGTCCATTTAATGTAGCTTCCTGCCAAACAGGTGCCCTGGGTGGGGGTGATGCCCCTCAAGGTGCCCCGGGTGGGGGTGCTTAGTGATGCCCCTCAAGCTGCCCTTACGCATGGTGATGGACTGGCCTTCCATGCAGGGTCAGCCCTGCCTTGTGCCTCAGTGTCTCTGCACTGGCAAGCAGCTATGGATGATGGATGGATATGTAGGAGGTGTTAAGCTTAGTGGTTTAGGGATCAGTGTCTCCGTCCAGAAGGCTGTTGGTTCGAATCCCATGGCTGAATAGAATAATCATATTATTGTCAGGGTGTTGACCAAGGCCCTTAACCCCGCTGCTGGGATGCTGGATGTTGGCAGATCCTCCATTGCGGATGTGCAACATCATGCAATTCGACGCATCTCCAAGTGAAGAGGTCAGGGCCCAATCCAAAGCTCCAGAAAGCTGGTGATCTTTCTAAATTGCTGTCAGTTTCAAAGCCCATTTCACCAATTTACTTATCCACAGTGAGCAACGTTATGTCTACATGAAATTAAATCAAGCCAAAAATGCAATTACTCAAAACTGAGCAAGATGACATTTAATTAATGAAATGATATTTTCTGTGCAGTTACCGCAACTTGACAATTAAGTGTTACCATCCATCGTGGTACTTATGAGTGAAGAGTTACTGGAGGTAACTGAAGTCGGCCAAATGGATTTTACACCAAGTAGTTTGGTTATTGATAGGCTGCTGCTAATTGCACTGGGGAAGTCACAGGCTTATGCTGACAAAGTGGTTCTTCTTCATGGTTCCATGGCGTGGTTCTGCAAACCTGTAGCTGTCACACATAACCTTGCAGGTAAATGGGCGACACAGCATTTCCATGCAAGATGCGCTTTCAATTCCCAAAGAAATATTTAACCTGTAACTGTCCCATCACAGCCGATAAGATTCATGATGCACCCGGCATGGTTTGTGACCGCTGGGGTAAGATATGCTATGCTATGCTAAAGATGCAGGTGAATAAAAGTCATCAATCAACCCAAAGGTGGAGCTTCTCGACCAACACGGAGAGTCAGAATTTCAAATTGACATTTTCATTCACTGTCAAAAAAGTAGGTTTTCACATTTTTTCAAAATTTTGCTCACGGTTTAACTTCCCCCCCCCCCTTTTCTTTCCCTTTGTCTGCTATCCATCATGTGTTTGGACTTTAATATGCTTTACTGAGTAATATAACCCATTTATCATGGACCAGGTCCCGTTCTCCACCGCATGCTGTAAATTTCATAACCCAGTAAGCGACGAACAAACCAGCTGTAACGCGGCTAATACCACTATTCATTCTGGCAGGCCGACCGAACCGGGCCTGTCACACTGAGTCCTCCTTCGAGAGACTCAGCTCCACTCTGCTCACGGAGCCTCGGACCTTTTCGTTCCTAAATCCCAGAACCGCATCTGACCGACAGGAATGAGAACCCGATACACTAGTTCAATTACTGGCTGCGATCCTTTTCTAATATATAAAATCTGAACTCAGAATGAGTCCAACGCACACGAGACTCATTGCCAACAGAACACAGTTCACCCCTAACTGGAATCTGTGTCAGATATGTAATGTATGCTGTTAACTCCAATATTAAACACAGACTCCATTCTAAGAAAAACTGTAAGAAATCCCTAATATCTTGCACAAAATTGGCATTCAGAAATAAAAAAAGAACCAGTTGCTGAAGGACTGGACTGCTGACTATCAGACATCAAAAACTTCTGCAGATGGTTGCTTGTGTTTCTGTCTCTGAGATCCACAACTGACTCTTATAAGTCCCTGTGATGCTTGGATGTGATGAGGAAACTGAGGAGATGATATGACGTGTGTCATTTCAGCGTTCACCACAACGTGAGCTGTAAGCCCATGAAGATCATATTGCCAGACGCTTGGTTTCCGTGCTGCCGCCAATTCCGCGTCTCGTCTCAGAAGACCCTCCCAGCCCCGGTCCCAGGACAGGAAGCGTGAAGATGAGACAGAGGACACAGACAAGAGGGACAAGGCGGTGCCACATGTTGCCTGCGGATGGCAGAAGCTGCCCATTGCCAGGGGCCTTGCTGATAATTGATAGGACGGCACTGTGGTTGGGAGACTTAATCTAATAGGGCATCATCATCATTAGCGTTATTGATAGGGCATCCGGGGAGGGTAGGGGTCTGTCCAGCAAGCCCGGGCACTGCTCTCCTTAACTCCCAGCGCTGATTTACACTTATAGATTAAACGTCATTTCACAAGAGCAAACAGTCACTGGCGAGGAGTAACACCACCCGCCCTCGTGGCAAAGACAGGACCATTCGTCACCGCAGATCCCCAGGGGGAGGGGGAGGGGGCGGGGGGTGGAACAGGCACACGGCAGTCATGCACGAAAGGCTGTGGGCGGAATTAAGGGGGCACACCGCCGTCGTACAGCACAGCGCCGCTGGCATGACGTTAGACACGCTGTCTCATTTCTCATGAAGCCTTTCTGTGTTTCTGTACTGGCCAGAGCCAACGCCCCCACTGGTACCACCTAACCAGCAAGCACCGAGTTGCACAACCATCTCAGAGCATTTGCGATACATGTTTTTATGGCTGTAGCGCATTAACGTGATTGGACTGATGACCATGGCTATGGATGCTGTGAAACTACTTGGTAGATGCAGAGACACAGTCAATATACATTTGCAGATGAATAATGAGGTTGTTAGTGTCTCTGGGAAAGAAGCTTTTATTTACAGCCTGTTTTCTCTTGTAATGCCACGGTAATAGAAATTATCATCGTCTCCGGTCTGACAGGCACAGAAATGCCTGCACCTAAATTTCATGACAGATAGCTTCCCTTAACAGCGGTGACGTGTAGTTCGAGGCTTATACCACCTTGCCTGCATCTGAAGAAACAAAGTGTTTTTTTTTTTAGTTTAAATTGGAGGTGAAACTGTGAATTCAGGCAAGGAATCTGGCCCCACAATTAGCCAGGGAGCAGTGAGCATGAATGTGTGTGCGTGCGTGTGTATACCTTACCTTATGGGGACACACTGTCCCCACAACGTCATGAATGGCAATTTTTCAACTCAATTTAATAAAAATCTGTGACTGCAATGAAAAAACTAAAAATGCAAAAACTCTTGTATTTTTTTTTTTGGTTACTTATGGTTATGGTTAGGGCTGGGTAGGGGCTAAGGTTGTCATAGTTAGTGTTAGCATTTTTTCCATAGAAAGGTGTGAGCGGTCCCCATGAGAATATGTTTAGCTGACTGTGTGACTGTGTTTGTGTGTGTTTGTGTGTGTGTGTGTGTGTGTGTGTGTCGGGGAGAGCGAGTAATGTGGTTTGCAGGGACGCCTAGTGCGGGTGCAAGGTTTACAAGGCAATGCCATGCGAGGCCGCCATGGACCCTCTGCCACTCCGAGTTGGCGGACACCCGGTGTGTGGATGAGAGTGCCCCCCCCCCCCCCCCCAGCCCTTACTCCTCTTCCGGAAACGCTGGAGACTGAGAATTGGAGATTTTGGAGTCACACAGTATCACCTCAGCCAACCTTCATGTAGGAGATGTAGCGGGGCATTCTGTAATCGATATTCATCGGGAACACCTGTAAAATACAGTCTATGGACACAGTGCTTGAACGTCTAAGTGTGAAAAAAATTGCTAGGCTCACAGGACAAAATCCTTTTCTTTACTTAGCAGATTCTTGTATCCAGTTTATCCAAAGTGACATACACCATGTGGACATAAGTATTGTGACACCTGGCCATTTCACCCACAGGAACTTTGATGACATCACATTCTGAAACCATAGGCATCAATTTGGACCCCCTTCTGCAGCTATAACAGCGGTCACTCTTCTGGGAAGGTTTTCCGCAGCATTCTGGAGTGTGTCTGTGGGAATCATTGCCCATTCATCCAGAAGAGCATCTGTGACGTCAGGCACTGATGTTGGACCTGAAGGCCTGGCTCACAATCTCCGCTCTAGGTCATCCCAAAGGTGTTCAGTGGGTTTGAGGTCAGGGATCTGTGTGGGCCAGTCAAGTTCTTCAATATCAGACTCACCCAACCATATCTTTTTGGACCTTGCTTTGTGCCCTGAGGCACAGTTATGCTGGAACAGAAAAGGACCTTCCCCAAACTGTTCCCACAAAGCTGGGAGCATACAGTTATTCAAAATGTCTTGGTATGCTGAAGCATTAAGAGTTCCCTACACTGGAACTAAGGGGTCTAGTCCAACCCCTGAAAAACCCCATACCATTATCCCTCCTCCACCAAACTTTACAGTTGGCACAGTGCAGTCAGGCAGGTAACGTTCTCCTGGCATATGCCAAAGCCAGACTCGTCCATCAGACTACCAGACAGAAGTGTGCTTCGTCACTCCAGAGAACACGTTTCCACTGCTCCAGGGTCCAGTGGCAGTATGATTTACACCACTCTGTCCAATGCTTGGCATTACGCTTGATGATGTGAAGCTTGCATGGAGCTGCGCAGCCATGGAAGCCCATTCCATGAAGCTCCTGGTGCACAGTGTTTGTGCTGGAGTTTATGCCAGAGAAGGTTTGGAACTCTGCAGTTAATGAGTCAACAGAGCGTTGGTGACTTTTACACACTATGCAACTCAGCACTTGGCAACCCTGCTCTGTTACTTTATGTGGTCTGTAGCTTCATGGCTGAGTTTGTTATTCCTAAACGCTTCCACTTTGCAATAATACCACTTACAGTTGACTGTGGAATATTTGGCAGGGAAGAAATTTCACAAATTGAATTATTGCAAAGGTGGCATCCTGAGACAGTACCACACTTGAATTCACTGAGTTCTTCAGAATGACCCATTCTTTCACAGATGTTTGTAAGACTGACTGCGTGGCTGGGTGCTTGATTTTATACACCTGTGGCAATGGGTCTGAATGAAACACCTGAATTCAGTGATTAAGAGGCAGGTCCCAATACGTTTGTGTGTAATGTATATTCGGAGAAAGCAGAGTCAGACATTCTGTAGAGAAGTTGGGGGTTAAGGGTCTTACTCAAGGACCAAATAGTGAAACTACCCAGCCATCCGTGGTATCTGAACCAGCAACCTTCCATTCACAGGCAGAATGAAAGCCTAACCCACTGAGACACCCACCCACTTAGTGACTCAACTGGCTTTAAGTTTTCTACATTTTCACAGCCATCACACAACATGCCTGTGTTTCCTCTATAAGGGAACATGAACTGATATCCCTGAACAAACAAACTGAACTTTTTACACCTTCTTAACACCTTTTTGAATTCCTCCCTCAGGTTTCACCTCACCCTGTGTCTTGTGCTCTCATTGGCTGCAGCTCGTCACTGCACTCATTGGCTGCAGCTCGTCACTGCACTCATTGCCTGCAGCTCGTCACTGCACTCATTGCCTGCAGCTCGTCACTGCACTCATTGCCTGCAGCTCGTCACTGCACTCATTGCCTGCAGCTCGTCACTGCACTCATTGCCAGTCTCAACACTTTTCACGCCTACAGGATTTGGAGATATTTAGTCTTCAAGATACCTGACGGGCATCTGTAAAACATCGGCGACTCCGTCGGGTCGTGTCTCTTAACAGTTCGCACGTAGCGATCGATTTGCCAGCGCCGATGGAACACGGGTTTGGCTCCAGTCTGGGGGTTTTGTCGGCAATCTCCAAAAACTGTTGGCACGCAGAAAATCGGGGCTAAAATCACGTAGTGTGGACTTAGCATTACGGTAACTACCACAAGAAACAAAAAACAGAGAGGCGTACAAATTAAACACAATCCGCTGTTTCATCAGTTCGAGAACCAAGGTCATGAAGCTAATTAATCTCTGCCTTGCTGTCAACATCTGCTCTGTAGCCTCGTTTCCCAGCAGACGACTCCAGGGAATAACGAACAGCTTTTCCATCAAAGATTTCTCTGTTCTTCAGCGTCTCTTTGTCATCCCGGCTCAGCGCCCACCAGCCTCCAAAGCGCAACCCTCCCCACATTGGGTCAGAACACGCAAACAATAGTCTCAGCCCCTCGACTCTTCAAAGTGTCAGCGTGTGCCAGGGCCTAAGAGCATTTTAACTAATCCCTCAGCCCCCAGACACCTCTGCATCCTTCCCCAGTACAGCTGCAAGGGACAGACAATGTGAAAGACTCAGATAATAGACACAGGAGGACCGCCCTGAAAATCAGGCCTTCTGATGTCACCGAAGAGTCAATACTTCAAGGACCTTCAAGCCCACTCTCCAGAATAACCCGTGGAGCTCCGGCGACAGACTAAAAGCAGAGATTCCCGCCAAGGGAACTGAACTTCGACAACATGCATAAGAGCGTTCTCTCATTAAGAATTCCATCTGCGGCAGCCTCCGCCCAAGCACACCGAAATTGCATTTGTTTGGCATATTTGTGAAGAAAGAAATGTGACTATTGTGCCATATTCAGGTTTTCATACTCAATTCAACTCTACAGCAACAAATCTATTTTAATAGCTTCTGCCATATCCACTCCCCATCTCTCCTGTCGGCTCACTTCTTTTTAAAAATCTACACCCACCACTTCAAGTATTCTGTGAACATCAGCAGGAACACATTTTTCTTCAAAAAAAAGTTTGCTTAAGAGTCATTACCTGGAACAAGGATGGCCTTCCAGTCCACAATAAATAAAGACGATGGGATTAAGGGGAGCAGGAGATGACGGTAAAACCCCCCTGGATGAAAGATAATAACCTGCAGGCTGTTCGTTATTTGTCGTAAATTTGGTGACGTTAAACTAATCAGGAAAATAAAAGCCAAGCGTTTCACTTGACAGTTAAGTGATATGTATAGATAAGAGGGCTTGCTTCCCGCAGCCAATTCTGGCTACCTAGCTCATAGCTCACACATGCCTCTCCATCTCAGATGAAGGATGGCCAAACACGGAAATGCTAAGCTAACGCTAAAAGATGCCAGAGGACTCGACGCGTCGAGGTTTCCGTCTGTTACCGGAAAGCAGCTGTTCCTATTAGGCACAACAGTCATGCGACCTGACATGACTTAACTGAACAGCAACGGCAAATGTAGGAAATATGTAGAAACCTTTTATCAAATGTAGTTTAGAGTAGATCATTAAGTAAAATTCAGTGATCTGTCCATCCATCAATTGTCCAACTGCCTATAAGAGAGCAAAGGTAAGAAGAGTAACTGCAAGCCTTGGACTGCAGGGGTAAACCTGGAACCTGCACACAGAAATGACAGGAGCGGGAAATTAACACCTGGAAGTATTAGGCAATAGTGCCACCCACAGAGGCGCTGTTAAATGACTACACTGTATTAATAAATTTACAGTACTGTCAGGGAGGGAGGGGGGCTCACGGTGTGAACCTAGGGGTGTCAGCGAAGCTGCGCAAGCATTTTTCCCACGTAACAGAGGGTCTGATGTGTTTTCTCTTACTGGGAAAATCCCCATGGCAGCACCAGTATGCTGTTCAAGGCTCCATACATGAGTGTTTGGGTAGAGAAGCCAGTGCCGTCACATATCTCTGGCTCGGGGAGTTAGCATGGCTGGAGAACTGCAACCAAAGTGCTGCAGCACCTCCCAGAATAACGAACAGCTAGGCTAAAATCGCTAGCATGCTGTCACCGCTAAAAAAAAATCGCTAGACCCACAGAAAACTAATGCTAGTTTAGGGAAGGAAAACCAGCTAAGGTTTATATCTAGGACCCCAAATGTAACCAGGGCCTGGAAGCATGGAGTCCCCTTAGTTTGGGCTAAACATGCCACTATGGGCCAAGGTCTTAAGGGGGGAGACATGCAGACTCGCTGGAATGTAGTTGTAGGTGTCGCAGCATAACACACAGCTCCTACACTGCATTATATCATGCACAGTGCGAGGAAATATTACAGCATCTACACAGCAAAGAATCTGTCAATCAGAAGGAAAAATTACGTGTAATGGGCCCCAATTCACCTGGTCCTTCGATTTTCTCACTAAAATGCATGCATATCAAAGGGAATGAATTATCCCCCATGATGTCTCCTGTGGGCGACCTATTGTCTCAGATGTGACAGCAAAACATACAATCCTGCACAATATATTGAGCATTTCTCAAACCCACCTCAGCTGCCTGAATGATGCTTAAAATCCATCAATAAAATTATACCACTACAGCCGCCACAAGACTCTTTTTTTATTCCTATGAGATGCTGAGAGCTGAACTCTCTGGGGGAGCCGAACTAGACTTAACAGCAAAAAAAAATTCTTGACCTGGACCCAAACCACTCTTTAAAAAAAAGTATTACAGTCATTTTCAAAACAAATCAATTTCCCATCTGAGCTACAGTTTTATTTAGTGATGCAGGGTAAAGGCAGCAGGCAGGAAATTTGAGTGGGAAAGAAGTTTGTTCAAGAAATGCACTCAAGTTCCGCTCACATACTACAGATCAGTGTTTCCCAGCCCGAGTCCTCAATGACTCACAGACGGTCCAACGGGAACCAGCATCCTAGAAATAGCAAGTGGACCAGATTGGGAAACACTAATATAGATATTTAAATGACATCTTTGGGGCTTGGCACCAGGGGGATGTAAACATACACATACAAACACATTACAGTCAAATGCAATGCAAAAACCACACAGTGGACTTTCTGGACGCCACCCCAAGATGGTTAAAGACAACTAGAAAACTTTCTCCAGCCCACCAACACGGATGGATTGTTACACAAATCCAGTTGCTATCCAAAAGACTCATTTAAAGGTCTAATTAAATACCTACTAATCACGGTCCCTGCAGCCCGCAGTGACTCCAGCACGGACAGAGACTTCCGGAAAATCAGGCTCCCGCCCAGTTCAGGGTGTTCCCTTCTGACAGATCCTGGATATAAAAAACCTGATTTACATAATCATCTGCACACACTGTGAAAAACATGCTGGTGAGACAAAAATAGGGACCAACACCCCTGCTTGGTAGCCCAGAGGTACTGCACTTGCCTTCCGGGTGGGTCATCAGTCATGTCACCCCAAAAGCATCTCTGGATGGATTGCAGCTAACCTTCCAGCCTCTCTGGTTTCTGATCACCATTGGGGAGGTGGCATACCTTCTAAGCTGAAGAGTCCCTCAAAGTGTTCCTTCCACTACGAAACGGGTGCCTCAGCAAGTCCAACCAGCCCTGTTGTGGCTTTGAAGAATCTGCAAAATATCTTTGGGGACACCCAATAATATCTCCCTGTGGCCTCTGCAAACTTCTGCCAACTTTTGCTTTCCCACTGTCCAAGGAAACCCCCATGCAAGCATTGCCCTTAAGCAAATGTACGGGGGAGTGAGGGGAGAAGCGGGGGGGGGGGGGGGGGGTCGGGGCACCTGCTCGTTTTCCCCAAACTATTTAAAGTGTGTGAGCTTTAAAGGTGTCCGCTTTTTAACCTTTGAGCACCTGCCCCTCAGAGTCTCTGCACAACCCTACGCTCAAGACCTCCACCTTCAGCCTGACAGCTTCTCTCTAGTGTCCCCCAGCAGGTCCTAAGGTCACTGCTCCAAGCACAAAATGCCTAAATGCCCCAACTCTCTGCAGCTGCTTCCTCACGTTCAGTGCAGAAATACTGGCAGTACGTCGCCATTGGAGGGAAGCTTGCAACTTGATAAAGACTTTTTCTTGCTTCTTAGCAAGTATACTTCATTAAGTTTACGCAAAGAGGCCATCAGATGGCAGAAAAAGACACTCTGTCAGTGAAAGAAACATCCGCTGGGGTCACCAATCAGACCCGGAGGTACCTGCTGACGTGAGAACATTCATCCGGATGATATTTCGCATATATTGATTGCTGCCAGCCGAGAAACAAATAAGGGTCGAGAGCTTAACATTTCCCCCCCCAGCCCCCAAGATAGACCACCCTAAGACATAAAAATCTGAGTTTTTCTCTCTGGACTTTGGAGTTGCAGAGGCAATGCTCGAATACACTTTTATTTGGCAGATGCATTTCTCCAAAGTGAGAGTCCCTGGAGCTGTTCTGAGGGCAGAGATACAACCAATCAGATTATAGAGGAGGCAGGACCAACCAATCAGATGTCTTGGTCCCAACTCATCTACAATCTGATTGGCCATCTCTCAGAACCAATCATTTTTCTTTCTTTTTTGCAAGTAAAATTCCCACGAGCATTATTATGAGGCAGTCTGGGTCTAGGCTGCGGACAGACCGGGTCGGGGGTGAGGAGCCGTTAATTCTGCATGAGGGGGGGGGGACAGCATGTGTGAGCAGCTATCAGAGGCCTCAGGGTAGCGACAGCTGGTGGCTCCTCAGGACGGTCCGGGGCCCGAGCTCCACGTGCGCGTACTTACAGGGAAGACGGTCCGGGGCCCCGAGCTCCACGCGTGCGCGTACTTACAGGGAAGACGGTCCGGGGCCCGAGCTCCACGTGCGCATACTCACAGGGAAGACGGTCCGGGGCCCGAGCTCCACGTGCGCGTACTCACAGTGAAGACGGTCGGGGCCCGAGCTCCACGGGCGCGTACTTACAGTGAAGACGGTCCGGGGCCCGAGCTCCACGTGCGCGTTCTTACAGGGAAGACGGTCCGGGGCCCGAGCTCCACGTGCGCGTTCTTACAGGGAAGACGGTCCGGGGCCCGAGCTCCACGTGCGCGTTCTTACAGGGAAGACGGTCCGGGGACCGAGCTCCACGTGCGCGTACTTACAGGGAAGACGGTCCGGGGACCGGGCTCCACGTGCGCGTACTTACAGGGAAGCGCCCACAAATGGTTCTCCTCAGCAGCACGGCCACAACAAACCACAACATTCCCACAATTCCATGACATACTTTAGTTAAATTATATATAAAAGAAGAAAGAGTAATGAGTGAGAGAAGCAGATATAAGTGCAGCAAGCAGTGTGTGTTTGATGACGGGGAGCGGACCACAGGCCTGGCTTTTTATTGGTACTCTTGAACACACAGGTAACATTTCTTAGATCAGGAGAGACTGTCCTGACTGCAGTACCTGCCCCCCCCCAGCAGGCGGACGCACAGCAGGAATGTAAAGACTTCATATGCAAAACAACACCCATGTTGAAACGGCTCCCTTTCTATGAATGTGGCTGAACTCGGACTGTAGTTCACTGACACAGGAAACGACCCCCCCCCATCCTATAAAAGCTTTTGGAACACCTCCCACCTTTCTTAATGAGGACTCTTCACTTAGAAAATGCTCTTCCGCCCTAAGTGGAGTTCTTTGCTGATTTCACGAGCAGAAAAGCAGCCATTCTCAGCAGCTGACAGTAGGGAGGGACAGACAGACAGCGTACCCTCACAGCTGAGACTCAGTCAAGTCAGAATCAAAGCGAAACTAAATGTTTCTCTTCAACACGAACCAAACCCATAACGACTTTTATTCTTGAATAATATGAATAATGAACTCCGTTCGACGTGCACGCACCCCCATTAAAACCCTGTGGCATCTTTAACCTGGGGGGGTGGGATGGGGTCGGGGGTCATGCCTGCAGACAGTCGCCCATATCGCCTTCAGGACAACTGACACATCAGCTGTCAATCTCTCACCCCGAATGAGTAGCAGGGGTGTGAGACCGTGCCGGACCGGACCGAACTGGGGCTGTCATGAGGACAAGTAGCAGCAGATCTGTGCAAACACTGCATTACAGCCATGTGCTTGAACCAGTTAGCTATAAGCACAAATAAATGATCCCAATTTGTCTTGGATGTTCAAGTAAGGGCAGCTTTCATAATCAGGATACAGTCAATACCCCCCTTTCCCAGAGCATGCATTTCAATACAGACACTGAGCTCTGAAAACAGAATCTCTGCTGTTGACCAGGGAACACAACTGTTGAATAAATATTTTTTAGGTTTGTTAAATTGCAAAAATAAGATGGGTTTCTTTCCTTTCCCTTATTTTTTTTTACAAAACCGTAGGCATTTATGGCACAGGCAAACCAAACAGCCTAACATAAGTTTAAAAATAGCATCTTAAACATGTGTTGGAACGGCGAGCAGGATGGAGCGGAGGAGGCCTTATTTCCAGTCAAACTGCCGCGCGTCACGCCACGATGACGGCTCAGTCTGAGACCCGGGCACGCGGGTCAGCTCAGTCCCGCTCAGTCTGTGGAGAAAGACCTGCCCATTCCAGAACTGCTCCTCAAGCAAGCAGAGCAGGAATGGGGGGGGGGGTGGAGGGTGATGGAGCAGCCTGTCGTTCCAGGTGACTGCTGGCGGGTGATGGGCCAAGCCAGCATGCCCACGTCCTCCATCCCTGCACCGGCCGGCCCTCAGAGGATCTGCTCTGAACTGGATGCGGAGATATCCAGCAGCCTCCAGGCCGCGTACGGGTTCAGCTCCTCCTGATCGCGGCACAGCGCCCACACGTACATCATACGCAGGACCTTCTCCTGTGGGGAAGCGAGGCTACAGTCAGTCTGCAACTCCACCAGCTGCACGCCCCCTAGTGGCCGGAACTGCAGCCTCCAACAGACAGGGTGCAGCGTCTCTTATTAAATCACCAAACAGCCCCATAAAACCTGCATTGACTGGCAAACTGTAAAAATGCAATCTACATGAGTAGCTGCCAAGCCTGCAAATATAACCTAACGTCAGGGAAGATGGGATGTCGCTATGGAAACGAGAAATAACAGAGTGGAAAACAGGGCCTCTGTAACTAACAGCTCTGACTGTGTAGACTGCTGCAGTCTGACCGTGCTGCGGGCCCCACCCAGAGCAAAGGGAGCCTCAGTCCTCCTCCACCCAGCCCCCCCGTTCTCAGAGGTACCGTCAAAGCCTGCCCATGGTAGATTTAAGACGGGGTGGGAAAATAGGTTTTTTTTTTACATGTGACCTGATAGCTGTCAGATCAGGAGAGTCTCTTGGCTGACCGGGTTTGATCTGCAAGTCCACGAAGCAGGTCAGCAGAGCCATATATCAGACCTGCAGGAGATCCCCCCCCCCCCCCCCCCAAGCTGCAAACAGCCCAGCCCCCTTAATGACAAGCTAAGAACAATATGGAAGCCCTGAACCCAAAAGGGCAACGGGAAAAGCCCCCCACGGCTACATAAATCACTAGACCAGTTTCACATCCTTATTTTGATGAGCTCATATGATCTGGTCACCAGGAGCTTAGGGAGAAGTGGCACTTAATCAAAGCAGCACTTGCCCTGCGCTTGACCCCACCCCCTGGCCCCGCCCCCTTGACCCCGCCCCCTGACCCCACCCCCCACAGCTGACTCACCGGGTCCCCCTCCACCACGTCTCCCTTGGTGTTGCGGATCACCATGACCAGCTGGGCCTGGAAGGTGATGATCAGCACGGGACCCTGTTCCATCATCTTCCCCAGGGCAAGCTGGGGAGAGAGAAGGGGGGCAGGGGGCAGGCTGTCACAGACCCTTTGCGGCATGGAACCAGCTATGTAAGGGAGACCCTGTCTGGAACATTCTAAAAATCGACAGCCTCTTGTTTTTAAAAGCACAGTCGTCCTCACAGAAAAGGTGACAAGTTCATAGTTTATTTCAAGCTGAAAATCCAGACACTTAACTTGTATGATGGATGTTTTTATGAAAGGAAGGAGAAGCCAAATGGTAAAAAATAGCAGTTTAAGATAAAGGACTCAGAACGTTCCAGTGTAACCAGGAACAATGTGACAGGAAGGGACTGTCACAAATCGAGGAACGAGAACGAAGTCGCCCCGTCTCTACAAGGCAGAAGGAGCACACTCACATCGACGTTGTCAATGTCCAGGATCTTAGAGTGGAACTGCAGACCCATCGTCCTGGCCTGCTGGATGGGATGCGCTAGTTGGCTGTACGTCTGTGGGTTCGAGAGACAGATCTGCTTAAACGGAAGCACAGCCTCCTCACAAGGGAAACATGCAGCTGACATCTTACTACAGCAGATTCACTTCGCAAATACATCAAAGAACCGATCCCAAGGTCTGTCATCACCCAAGTAGGCACTTTCAGGCAAGCAGAGGCAAGCATAAGAGTGTGGGGACAACAGCGTAGACAACCTAAGGAGAGTACTTACAGCTTCATAGCACCAGTCCTTCAGGACGTCCAGATCTCCACGAACCATGGCCTGCAACAATAAGAGGTTCAACCGAAAGTCATTTCCAACAACGGTCTTGTGGTCAAGCTGCTCACAGGGTGCTTTTCCACTGCACCTGGTACTGTACTTTGGTACGGTTCCCCCTGTACTTCTCCTTTTCCATTGACTTCCAGTGGAGTAACAGTACCAAAAGTACCAAGCCAGCTGGGGCACTACTTTGGTAATTAGTGGTGGGACTTGAAATGCGTTCATTGTCAACTGGTTATGAATACCGCCCTGCCTCTGATGCACAATGCAACTGCGGTCTTGAAAAGTTTGTAAACGGAGCAAAAATAAAAGTAATAATGAATGTGTGGACAAAGTAAGATTCAAGCTTTAAATGCGAGATACGAGATCAGGCAGGATGACCCCCTGCGCTATAGTGTCCATCCAGAATGAAAAGTAAGAAAAAGCCTGATCTTAAGTCTAGCTGACTAGCGATGTAAGAACTGCAAGTGCATAACATGTGATGTTGGTCTTAATATCACACGTTGGCCACTATAATGTACCACAACCATTTTTCGAATACAGTACCAAACTCCTGCCTCGCGCTGTGATATTCCGCACCGGTGCCCGTTTTGACGACAGTGGAAAACCAACACATCAAAGGACCAAAAGTATGGTACCTGGTGCGGTGGAAAAGCCCCCAAAGACAGCACAGAGGAGCAGTGCTCACCTCTAGGATGTTGGGAATGATGTCCTGTTCACACTGCTTCAGGAAAGAGTCTTTGTCAAAGTTGGGGTCTACCTTCAGGATCTCAGTCAGCACTTCAGACATCTCCGTCTTGGAGAACAGCCCACCTGCCCGACAAAGTACAGCGACTTTTAGCACTCGAGGGAGACGGAGGCGAGGCAAGTGGCTGATGGGGGGGGGAGGGGATGGCTAAAGTAAGCGAGGGAGAGTGAGGTGTGTTTACCAATGAGATCGGTGACTTTATCCGTGACGGCACGCGAGGCGCGGATAAAGCTGTTGTCACTCTCATCATATTTCATCTTCATTTCAAAGAACCCTGGCAGGGAGACACGTGGGGGAGGGAGGCGGTGAATATGACCCCCCCCCCTCAAAGGCTCCCCACCACGTTGGGAGCCCGAAGCACATGGAAAACCTGACAGCCCACTAGAAAACTAGAGATTTATGGGTCACAGGTTTGAAGGCATTACGCCCCCCTCCCTCGCCAAACGCAGACTCGGGATATCACAATGGACGTAAGCGGGGGCCCGGAACACGCCACACCCTGCGCTCGTCATGGAGACCTCGTCAGCTTCAGTCTTAACGAGGTTTTAACATGGCGAGGGGCTACACACCAACACAGTATCAACAGCTTCAGAGCAATGCTGTCTGCTGCCCGTGCAATTTCTACCTCAGACAGTGTTCATGAACGTTAGGGTGTCAGGTGACATATACATAGGGACAGGCAGATACTTGTGGATTCGTATCGTCAGGTCGCGTTTGCTTTACCGAGGTCTGTCTGCAAATGCAGAAAAGATGGCCGATCAACTAAAAAAAATAGGTATTAAATCCATATATGCAAGTCCACAAAGCAAGTGGGTGCATCCAGGCCTTCACAGCTTCACAGTTTGCTGCCCGTCAGTCCAGAAGCCCTGCTGTCCATCAACACCCATTGGTAAGAACATTTAAAGCCCTTTCATATTTTTATTTGGAATAGGCGCCACCTGCTGGCTGAAAAGTGGCATCACGTTACTAAAATATGAAATTTAGAACTAACATCCATACACAGGGATGCACATAACTGGCATGCAAGTACACATTTGCAGAATACAGAGATACATGTGGCATATTATTTTACGTTCCTTCGCATGGTTATCAAGTCACTGTGCATTCTACCCGGCATACTGTGATTGAAGAACACATCAGCCGTATATAAAAGGTTCAAATGCATAGTAATTTCCTGTCATAACAGCAGGAAATAAATGCGCATCTGTACTATGACAAGAAATTGTCGTGTGCATCACTTAATGCAGCAAATGCGTACCTGAGGACCAGAATACCATTGTGGATCATTACGATTAAATACAGGGAATATTAGCTTAATACCAGCCACATTACAGTACCACTGCAATTAGGGTATGTTTAACACCTTCACATGAGCTCTCCCACAAGGCATTAAGGCAGGAAGAGAGTCAGGAGTCACACGTCAGGAAGGAGGCGTGAGACATAATGTTCTTACTGTTGAAAACCACATTGTTCTCTTTGAAGTCCTTCCACTGCTGGTACCACTTTGAGTCTTTGTGTAGAACCACACCCATGGCTTCCCTGCGACGGAGAGAGTCAGCAATTCAGCCCTCGGCCGCTCGGGGAGGGGGGGGGGGGGTGGGGGGGGGCAGGTGGGGGGAAATCACAGGATGCTCTAGGCGCACAATTAAATCTAAGACCGCGGGCAGAGTCTCCCACCATTACTGTCATCCATAACCTCACCCCCACGTTCCAGTGTTTAATTCAAAAGCGCAGAAGATCAGGGTGCAGAAGACCAACCAGCACGGAGGAAACATACTCATTAGCTTCAAAGACCTTGGACACCGCCCCCCCCGCTTTGGAGGAGAAGTCCGTCCTCTTCCTTAACTGGGGGGGGGGGCGGTAGGGGCCGCTCTGTCCCATGTCGATCTCCTTCTTGACCGTCTCCATGCCCTGCACACAAACACACCGAAGGAAATGAAGCATCAACAGATAAATAAGATCAGAGGGCGCCGTGCATCTCTGCGTGTTAGGACGTTGTGCTCGAAGCGAGTGGTCACATGGGAAGACCGCGCGGCCACATGGGCAAACCGCGCGGCCACCAGACTCACTACACCTCTGGGCCCCTGAGCAAGGCCCTCGACCTCAAGTGCTCAAGGAACTAGCCAGCCCTGCCATCTCACCTGTATGCTGCTTTGGATGAAGGCATCTTCTAAATAACTGTTCATGTGAATGTAATACCACTCCTGACCACTAGAGGTCCTCCCATCTCACTTTCTTCAAAATTTTGATGTTTGATGTAATTTGTACCGTAGCACATTTACATAACAGATTTTATATCACCTAAACTCAAATTCAAATATAACTAACTAATGAAACCTTAGACTGGTTATTCAAAGCCTATGAACAAGAAAATAAGCAGGTCTGATTAATCAAGGAGAAAATTAAACCATTTAGCAATCTGATCAAATTAGGACATTTCAGATTACACTAACATCCACTTTTCTCACTGAATCAAAACTTAACAGTAATAACTACTTTAGCTCTTAATTTTGATGGTTTGACTGGGATTTTAAGTTGTTAGTCATTAAGAGAATGCAGAGTCACCGCACCATCTCACATCCAGAAGTCTTGCTCACATTCTTCTGCTAAATCCCCTTAAATTACAAAAGTGCATCAACTTAAACCGCACATCAGCAAGTGCGAGCCAAAAATGCCCACAGAACCGTAATGTAAAAAAAAAGAACAAAAGCAGCCATTACCAATGCCCAGTACAATAATGACGACTGCAGACATCTCCACCACATCGGCGCACGGCCCAAAAATGACAAGCAGCCGCTGGAACGAACTCCGGCCTTCTGAGGTTCTCGCAGCTCGTGAGTAATTCACAGGAGCGCCAAGGGACCCGCTTTCGCGGCCTCAGAACCACGGCTAATCTGACACGGGAATAAGGATCCCATGAAGCTTCGCCCGACTGCGGAGCGCACCTGAGAGATAACCTTGAAGGCCCCGGTCTTGCCCAGCTTCTCCCCACTCTTGGACACGGTCTCCGCCGAGCGCTTGGCCGTCTTGGCGGCCTCCTCCATGCCCTCCATGACCTTCTTACCCAGGTCTGTACGGCTCACCTCCTCCAGGCCCTGCGGGGAAACGTCACACACTTTCACGTCCAGCGCCAATTTAAATGGATGAAACAAGCACAAGATGGCGCTGTGGGGCCTGTGCCCGCCGGGCGGGCCGCACCTCTTTCATAGTCTCTGACAGGGATCCCAGCTTCTGCTTCAGTACCTCAGATGTCTTCACAGTTTCAGATTCAATCGTTTTCTGAGGAGGATAGAGGAACGAGAGTTTGGTCAAGTTGCTTTTAGAGAACTCTTCAGAATCTCTCTGAACCAATCAGATTGTAGAAGAAGTGGGTTCAAGCAACTACAGGAAGTGGAACCAAGACATCCGACTGGTTGGTCCCACCTCCACTAGTTGCCTGGACCCACCTCCTCTACAATCTGATTGGTTATCTCTCTGAAACAATCGATTTTCATTGTGCCCTCAGAACATTTTTGTGTAAGACAAAAACTCCCGTGAGCTGTCACTTCATTGGCATACAGCTGTTAGCAATTCCAGCATGACATTAGTATAACAGGTAACCTCAGTACATTTCAAGCAGCTCTCCTACATGATTCTGATGCAAAAATACAACATATGCGAACTTTGGACTGAGTCCAGCCTGTTTACGTGGGTGGCCCAGTCACTAGGAACACCAACCCAATGCCTGCTAACAGAGGTATGTCCCAGTAACCCTTTTTTAGACAGTACTTTTCCCTTGCTACCTTTCATTTTGGAGGGGGGGGGGGTCTTTTGGATAATCTCTCTAAACCTTTCCCCACACACACCGGTACACCACAGACGCCCCTGTCAGGTGACGAAACTGCCTACACCACAGACGCCCCTGTCAGGTGACGAAGCTGCCTACACCACAGACGCCCCTGTCAGGTGGCGAAGCTGCCTACACCACAGACGCCCCTGTCAGGTGATGAAGCTGCCTACACCACAGACGCCCCTGTCAGGTGACGAAGCTGCCTACACCACAGACACCCCTGTCAGGTGACGAAGCTGCCTACACCACAGACGCCCCTGTCAGGTGACGAAGCTGCCTACACCACAGACGCCCCTGTCAGGTGATGAAGCTGCCTACATCACAGCTCAGTGATGCACACAAAGCCCGCTACCATGAGGTCTGCGGTGGGATGGAGCCCCCACCAGTCTGGGAACACAATAGTTATCTCATGGCTTCAATAAAAGCCCCCCTGATGGCATAAAGCCAACACCCTACCGCAGACCTTTCCATGACCCAACACGCATTCCGTTTTCTTGTGTCCGCCTCCTCTGGTGGCCTTTTCGCTGACCGTACCTTTTGTCAAACCTCTCTCCAAATAAGGGTCCTCTCCTTCCTCCCATCTGTCATATGCTTCCGTTCACACCGGAGAAAATCTTTCACAGGCACCACAAAACTTCACATTCAGCTAAACCTTTACGGCAGGGTGATTTCTGGTCTACATGCCAGATTGCTGCTGGAGCAGTTTCAACTTGACCAGGAAGTTGCATGTCTAAATTTCTAGGATGCTACCATGAGTGCAATGCTTGACCTAAATAAATTTTGGAGCTATAAGGCTGAATGTGTGGGAGAAATACAAATATCCAGGCCACGCAGATATAACAGTCACATTCTGACCCTACGCATCCAGCGACAAACTTTTTGTGTTTACAAAGCTGAAAAGCCAATTGAGAAAATACAGTTAAATACTTTGCTTTAGTTCTTTAATGATAAATCTGGCAGTTATCCTTAAACCTGCAATCTTCTGGCCACAAAGAACTTCCACATGGATGCGCCACAGCCAGCATAAGACCAGAAGATCCACACGTACGTATTTCCTCCTGGCCTGCTTGAGTGCGTCCGACTCCTCCAACCTCTTGGCTTCTTCCCGAAACTTCCGAATGTTTTCCTTCATTTCCTTGTTCTTGCCGAGCTCCTGCTTTATGTTGTCCAGGATTTCCCCCAGGAAGCCCTTGCGGCCGCCACCCCCACCGGATGCATATCGCACCTTAGGTAGGACAGGAACATTGGGAAAGTTCTGGTCAAGGAGTTTTCAGAGAACGGTACTCTTATAATTGCTAACAGGAATCCGATTACCTGGGGAAGGGCTTTGTGTGATCCGCATATCCTGTATGTGTGAGCTGTTCCAAATGTGGACACATACAGACGTGTGGTCAGGAACAGGCAGCTCCTCCGGATGCCGCGCTAGAGAAACACGGAGAACCAGGAGAGTCAACAGAACCGAACCAGAACCACAAGAGAATCAGAAGAGTCAGTGTTTGCAATCTTATGATTCCACACAGTACCTACGGTTCCTAAGAGGCAATAGACAACTAGAATAAATTTACAAAAATGGCCAATATATACTGTGCCAAGAACTTGACTTATAGCTGATATGCCTAATAAAGAATCAAGCCGATTCTGAAAATAAGATTTACCCAACTACTGTTTTACACAGCTAATGTTCAAAGCAAATCTTGAACTGATATATATGACCATGAACAACAGCAGAACTCTGGATTTTACAGGTGGTTATGGGTGAATTGATGCAACTGACCAACACAGAGAATAAAGCATGCCTTTGAAAAGAAATAAAACTGCGAACAAAATCAGCTTAATATTTAGTTGTAAAATGATAAACAGAAAGTGCTTCTTAAGGCACAAACTTTGACTCTAAAAAAGATTCAAAGAACTTTATTAATCCCAATGGGAAATTGCTTTGTCTTGGTTATACAGTTGCTCTGATTAATTTACTGGGAAGAAAGGAAAAAAAAAAGAAAATAGTTTAGGAAAAAGTATTAGAATGGAAAAATAGATATAAAAATTAAGAAAAATACCAATAAATAGAAGTAAAATATAATAAAATTAAATTAAATATAGCACACATGTTAAGTAATGCACTAGAAATGCCGTGTAGATAAGGAGAAATATTGCACAAATGTAATAGTCAGATATTGCACTTGGAACATTAGTTGAGAACAGTAGTGTTGTAAAATATTATGCCAAATATATTAAGTATTAATCCATTAATCACATTAATACACATTAATCCAGAATAAATACAAGTCCCACTAATATTTAGATATAAAAAGGGAAAACAACGCTGACATTCAGGTGAGATTAATAAATACAAACGACAGAATAATACCTTACTTAATATATTTGGCATTTATCTCCGAAACACAAATGACAAACTGAACGAGATATACAGACGAAAAATATATACATATCTAATTACGCGTTCACCTAGATTAGGGCATTAAAATACGACTCGCGGACACAACACGCAGGGCAAAACCAAAATGAGTAAAGTTTATATAATAAGAAAATCAAAATGCTACAACGGTACGGTAGGAACTACTCAATCGCCTTCCATTCCTCTTTTAATCGTATTGTAAGATATTTGAGAAAGAATCGGAAGTAAGCATTAAATTCAAACGGAAATGTTACTTTAAAAAGCACGATTATGCCAGAACAGTTAAAATCATGATCCGATTTTGCGACCTCTGGTACACAGGCCCAGTATAACACACCAGCGTGCTCCCAACATCATCTCAGCCAACCTCTAAACGCAGGCAAACGCATCTGGCCGCAAGAACCGCCTGGACACCTGCAAATGTCCATTGCAGAAACAAACCGCAACACCTCCAGCGACAGCAGCAGCAGCACTGCAAGCGGAAACACCGACGGAATAAGCCGTCAATGAGCGCTGTCCACCGGCATCTCACCTGGTAACACTGACACAAGGAGGCCGCCATCTTCGCTATCACACCCGTGACCTTTTTCTGTACCCGAGCCTCTGACGGCGCAAAAAAGGCGGAGCAACGTCACAGGCCACGCCCCTTTACGACGAAACGCCCTCTTCTGTGTCTGCGTGTGCGCACGTGACATGTGGGGGAGCGGGCGGCGCTTCGCTGCGGAAGCCCTTTATAGGCAGATTATATTCAGCATGAGGGCAGAGTGACTCTTTGACAACTTCATAACGTGTTTGTAGAACGGAAATTAAAACAATATCACATTGGGAACCTCCTGTTTAATTAAAACAGCACTGTGCACCGGGACCCAAGGAAACAATATTTCGTTCCTTTAGGTTGCACAGTGTGCTGATTTGTAGGAATGCAAATAAACCTTTAAATCTTGAAAATGATTTACGTTAATGGTATGTAATATAGCAGCTTTTATATACAGCATAATTGAGAAAATTTGCACACACGATATAACCATCAAATCTGTTTCCTTAATGGGGCAATGTAGACGGACGTGTGTCAGAGTAAAGTGGATTCCCTAATGATACCCTTTAAAATCAATGACCTTTGCCTCATAAAATCAATGTGGCACTTAACGTTTTGAAACGCCTAGCGGTCATTTAAAGTTTGTATGAAAGAGTCAGAAGACTGAATGAAAGCGTAACATTTATTTCAGCCCAGTTAGAAGTTTCTGTGCTGTTGTGTGATCCAGCTTGCATGATCCAGAAGGCAGTGGGAGACTCAGGCTGTTTGGAGAGCATGGGTGAAAGAATAAGAAGGACAGCTACTGCTTGACATGTCCCCCCAACATGTGTAGAGTGGTATGCTATGTTTGGTGCAATAGTTCCTGATTAAGATTGTTCAGCTCATGTTTTGTGGACTACATAGGAACACCTAGAGAGTACGTTATTCATCTACTCACATGCACAGGAAACTGCATCTCATAGCGCGGCACCGTATCTCATTTCCTTCCCTGGAAGGGCACCCATAAGAAAGATTTTTCTCTCCATTATAAGGGCACTTCATACCGGCACCCCTTGCCATTGGAAGGGTACCCATAGGAGCCGCTTAGACCATTGTAAGGGCACCTTATAGGGCACTGCGTCACATTCTCTCCACTAGACGGGCACTTCATGATGGCACCCTTTTCCACTGGAAGGGTACCCATAGGGGCCGCTTAGACCATCGTAAGGGCACCTTATAGGGCACTGCGTCACATTATCTCCACTAGAAGGGCACTTCATACCGGCACCCTTTTCCACTGGAAGGGTACCCATAGCGGCTACTTAGACCATTGTAAGGGCACCTTATAGGGCACTGCGTCACATTCTCTCCACTAGAAGGGCACTTCATACCGGCACCCTTTTCCACTGGAAGGGTACCCATAGCGGCCGCTTAGACCATTGTAAGAGCACCTTTTAAGGCACTGCGTCACATTCTCTTCACTAGAAGGGCACTTCATGATGGCACCCTTTTCCACTGGAAGGGTACCCATAGGAGCTGCTTAGACCATTGTAAGGGCACCTTATAGGGCACTGCGTCACATTCTCTTCACTAGAAGGGCACTTCATGATGGCACCCTTTTCCACTGGAAGGGTACCCATAGGGGCCGCTTAGACCATCGTAAGGGCACCTTATAGGGCACCGCGTCACATTATCTCCACTAGAAGGGCACTTCATACCAGCACCCTTTTCCACTGGAAGGGTACCCATAGGAGCCGCTTAGACCATTGTAAGGGCACCTTATAGGGCACCGCGTCACATTATCTTCACTAGAAGGGCACTTCATACCGGCACCCTTTTCCACTGGAAGGGTACCCATAGCGGCCGCTTAGACCATTGTAAGGGCACCTTATAGGGCACTGCGTCACATTCTCTTCACTAGAAGGGCACTTCATGATGGCACCCTTTTCCACTGGAAGGGTACCCATAGGGGCTACTTAGACCATTGTAAGGGCACCTTATAGGGCACTGCGTCACATTCTCTCCACTAGAAGGGCACTTCATACCGGCACCCTTTTCCACTGGAAGGGTACCCATAGCGGCCGCTTAGACCATTGTAAGAGCACCTTTTAAGGCACTGCGTCACATTCTCTTCACTAGAAGGGCACTTCATGATGGCACCCTTTTCCACTGGAAGGGTACCCATAGGAGCTGCTTAGACCATTGTAAGGGCACCTTATAGGGCACTGCGTCACATTCTCTTCACTAGAAGGGCACTTCATACCGGCACCCTTTTACGCTGGAAGGGTACCCATAGGGGCCACTTAGACCATTGTAAGGGCACCTTATAGGGCACTGCGTCACATTCTCTCCACTAGAAGGGCACTTCATACCGGCACCCTTTTCCACTGGAAGGGTACCCATAGCGGCCGCTTAGACCATTGTAAGGGCACCTTATAGGGCACTGCGTCACATTCTCTTCACTAGAAGGGCACTTCATGATGGCACCCTTTTCCACTGGAAGGGTACCCATAGGAGCCGCTTAGACCATTGTAAGGGCACCTTATAGGGCACTGCGTCACATTCTCTCCACTAGAAGGGCACTTCATACCGGCACCCTTTTCCACTGGAAGGGTACCCATAGCGGCCGCTTAGACCATTGTAAGAGCACCTTTTAGGGCACTGCGTCACATTCTCTTCACTAGAAGGGCACTTCATGATGGCACCCTTTTCCACTGGAAGGGTACCCATAGGAGCCGCTTAGACCATTGTAAGGGCACCTTATAGGGCACTGCGTCACTTTCTCTCCACTAGAAGGGCACTTCATACCGGCACCCTTTTCCACTGGAAGGGTACCCATAGGAGCCGCTTAGACCATTGTAAGGGCACCTTATAGGGCACTGCGTCACATTCTCTTCACTAGAAGGGCACTTCATACCGGCACCCTTTTCCACTGGAAGGGTACCCATAGGGGCCGCTTAGACCATTGTAAAGGCACCTTTTAGGGCACTGCGTCACATTCTCTTCACTAGAAGGGCACTTCATACCGGCACCCTTTTCCACTGGAAGGGTACCCATAGGGGCCGCTTAGACCATTGTAAAGGCACCTTTTAGGGCACTGCGTCACATTCTCTTCACTAGAAGGGCACTTCATACCGGCACCCTTTTCCACTGGAAGGGTACCCATAGGAGCCGCTTAGACCATTATAAGGGCACCTTATAGGGCACTGCGTCACATTCTCTCCACTAGAAGGGCACTTCATACCGGCACCCTTTTCCACTGGAAGGGTACCCATAGGGGCTACTTAGACCACTGTAAGGGCACCTTATAGGGCACTGCGTCACATTCTCTTCACTAGAAGGGCACTTCATACCGGCACCCTTTTCCACTGGAAGGGTACCCATAGGAGCCGCTTAGACCATTGTAAGGGCACCTTATAGGGCACTGCGTCACATTCTCTTCACTAGAAGGGCACTTCATGATGGCACCCTTTTCCACTGGAAGGGTACCCATAGGAGCCGCTTAGACCATTGTAAGGGCACCTTATAGGGCACTGCGTCACATTCTCTTCACTAGAAGGGCACTTCATGATGGCACCCTTTTCCACTGGAAGGGTACCCATAGGGGCTACTTAGACCATCGTAAGGGCACCTTATAGGGCACTGCGTCACATTCTCTTCACTAGAAGGGCACTTCATACCGGCACCCTTTTCCACTGAAAGGGTACCCATAGGAGCCGCTTAGACCATTGTAAGGGCACCTTATAGGGCACTGCGTCACATTCTCTCCACTAGAAGGGCACCCATTAAGACACTATCATATTTTCTTGCTCTATAGGGCACATTTCCTCTCATGAAGGAGGCTAAATCATGTGATGGGTGGCCAATATCCATGTTTTTACCACTCAAAAGGGCACTTCAGCGAAATTTCTTCAGCTACAGGGGCACTGGGGGGGCACTTGCCCCCTCTGCTTCCCCATAAGTCCACCAGTGCCAGAATGTCCAGGCCACAGTGTCTCGATTGTCATACATTTACATGAACAAAATGCAATTGATCAACATAACTTATCCACTGAAAGCAAATTATTCTTGGTTTACAATATGCTGTAAATGATGCTCCCTGATTGCAGACAACCCTGGTTGTCTGACTATCCCGCCATCCATTCATACCCAGACAGCACAATGTCTCCGTGATGCTTCAAAATCCATCGACAAAGCATCTCTATGAGGTCATGTGCTCACTGGTCCAACATCGCAGAGATACCGCTACCAAATATTGATTTGACATTTCCTCGATTAGGCTATATATAACCCACAATAGGGTTATGCTATATATATTTATATACTATAAGGTAGATTTGCTCTGTTTACCCTGCATGTAGGTACAGCTTAAAACCATATAGACCTGCTACAGGAATAATTTACCAAATTAAAAGACATTATTTTAAATATTGACAACATGACAGAAACAATAACAATAGGTCTATGCTGAAGTGATTAGACCAACACTATTGGAAAAACTACTGAAACACACATTAGCTTATATAATAATTTAATTATTGTTAACAAATGGAACACGATCATTGAACGTCATTCCCATATCTTAAACCAATGTCCCGGCTACGTAAGCCGGCTTTTTGGGTAGTAGGGGGCCCTTTGGCAACTCAGGGGCCTCTCTGACCATTTTAATGCGCCCTGCCGTATTTTATTAATTTTTATTAAAATCAAAACGCTGGAACTCTGTAGGTTTTATTCGAGACGGTAATATGCATTCTCAGTGAAGCAAAGCTACACTACATGATGATCACAAAGAGATCGGAAGCTAATTATTCTGCCGCACCTTTAACTGCGCCCTGCTACCAAGACACACAATAGCGCTAACTACCTTTCAAAAGAACTGGATAAAGTATAAAAAGTGTTGAGCACCATCGTGCGCATGGTATGGGAAGGCAGAGGACTCCTCCCCCTCTGCAGAGTCAGGAAGATCCCCTTCCTCCTGCACTCGGCTCCCCGTGTGACAGATAGCGCATTGTCTCGCACTTTGGCATATCGGAAAAATAGACACCGCCACTGGAATCACAAACACATAATCAGACCGGCTTTGCGGCTCTGTTTGACATCGGAGTGCTTGTTCTTAACATGGGGAACAGAGATGATGAATACGATTTCTTGTTCAAAGGTAAATTTAGATATCGACGACTCTACGTATTATGCCAATAATATAAAATAACAGTTTGTTAGTGGACCGTATTGCGCTGCAGGCGCTAGTTAAATCAGTGGATTCGCAATGTTGGTAACGGTTTCAGAACTGCGAATACTGATTACTGATTGATATTTCATGCTATCATTTCTGTTTGTCGCATTGTGTTTAGCAAAGGCTATCCTGCAACCAAAAAACATAGGCTCTGTCTAGGAGTTGACATTGTCTACTTGCAACATGAACTGTCGACAAACCAACATAGTAATATTATTACATTTTTTAATTAATTCTGCTATGATGTCTCATGAAAACACAGGACCGGTTACCCGACTAGTGATTTGATTTCCATTTCATCCGGATGCGTAGCATAACAAGCCCATTCGCATTGCATATTAAGCGCGCTGTGTATGAAATAGCTAATGAAAATATTTTTATTCGCATATAACAGTCGACTGTTACACATGCCTTGTTTCTCTTAAAGATAAACGCTTTTGAGTTTGTTCAAATATTAGAAGAAAAATCACAACAATGCAGATTCTTTCAGTCAAAACCTTCTGTTTCCGTGGACGGACACCCGATAGGATCACTGCATAGCCGTATTGGCTGGGCTATGCTGCACACCCCAGTCCAACTTTGGGGTTATCAATAAGTAAAATAATTCATTTTTATATAAGAATAGAAAATTTCATACCATCGGACCGCCGCCACCAATACATTTCTATTATTATGAGTGTGTTTTGTTTGGACTGCTGTTGCTGTAAATCCTACCCTAAACTGTTGAGAGCGTTTGTCTTGAAATCCGGCAGCACCACGATATGGCAATGACTTTAGCTGGCAGTGACTCAAAATATTTTCAGATACTTTCGCTGCAGATTTTTAATTAAATCACTTCAAGACAGCATAAACATTGCCTGCTTTTTTCATTTACAGGCACAGAACAACACATGTTTTAGCCAATGGATTCAATTGTTGATATCTGATCTCTTTTGTAGTATTTATGTAGAGGTCAACAGTTTATTTTTTGTGGAACTGGCTGTTTTTATTTAGCTAACTAGGCCTATATATATCAGGTGTCATAAATATCATTCTTTTAAAGGATTCATATGTAGTTTAAAAAGATGTAGACCAGCACACTGTCTGCACTTTATATACCTCCAAAACACCCTTATGAATCACACTTTAAATCAGTTGCAGTTGGACATGTGTATAGTAGTTTTACACAAAGTATGTATGGTATATATTATGACTAAATGACTTGTGTTTAATGTACACCTAATAGGTACTGTATAGTTAAAACTGTCACCAATGAAAAGAGGTTTCTGACTGGGGCACTCTCATTGGCTGTCTGTTGGCTTCTGTTTGTCACAGTGGTGCTGATTGGAGACTCCGGCGTGGGGAAGAGCAACCTGTTGTCCCGCTTCACACGCAACGAGTTCAACCTGGAGAGCAAGAGCACCATCGGGGTGGAGTTCGCCACACGCAGCATCCAGGTGGACGGCAAGACAATAAAGGCTCAGATCTGGGACACGGCCGGGCAGGAGCGTTACAGGGCCATCACATCAGCGTGAGTACGGCCGGCCTCGGCGGGGGCGGGGGGGGGGGGTTTGACGTTAACGCGCCGTTAGCCGGAGAGACCTGATTATCAGTCCGCACCATTTTAATGTGACGTCACAGTATTGACAGTAGATGACTCAAGTTGTATTATTGTTTATAGCACTGTTCAGATTTCAGTTTTGACATTAATCAGCCCGCTCTCAGACCTGCCGGGGGGGGGGGGGGGGGGGGGAGGTGTATGGGGGCCTTGCTGAGTGGCGAGTGAGTGTGTGTCGCAGCATCTGAGCCGCTCTGTGTTTGATAGGTACTACCGGGGTGCAGTGGGGGCCCTGCTGGTGTACGACATCGCCAAGCACCTGACCTATGAAAACGTGGAACGCTGGCTGAAGGAGCTGCGCGACCATGCGGACAACAACATCGTCATCATGCTGGTGGGCAACAAAAGTGACCTGCGGCACCTACGGGCCGTGCCCACCGACGAGGCGCGGGCCTTTGCAGGTAAAGTGCGTTCCTCGCCGGCCTGGGGGGGGGGCGCTCAGCGTGCTCACGGGTCACTCTCCGGCAGCTCACCTCCTGCTTTCCCCTCTTGTGCCTTCAGAGAAGAATAATCTGTCGTTCATCGAGACCTCAGCTTTGGACTCCACTAATGTTGAAGAAGCCTTCAAGAACATCCTCACAGGTACGGCGTGGGGCCAGTTTGCAGCACCAGCTGCCCTGCAGTCACGCCCATAGTTGTTTTAACCTTCTTAGTCACAGATGTAGATCATCTGGAGAACTTGAGGGTCCAGTTTGTAGACCACCATGCAGCTACTGCAGCAGGAGTTTCAGTCCATATGTAAGCTAGTGATGGACAAAATGGCACCTCATGAACCATTTGCTGTACTTTTTGACCCCACTAGATGGTGCTCTTGGCTTGCTTTGGGGCACGCTTTTCTGAACAGAGAGCACCATCTAGAGCAGGGGTGGCCAATCTTATCCGCAAAGGGCCGGTGTGTATGCGGGTTTTCGCTGCAACTCCCTAATCAGATTACTAATTAGAGGACTGATTGGCTGAAGAGTCCTCACACCTGGGTTTGAACAGCTGCCCTACAGGTTATCCCAAAAACCTGCACACAAACCGGCCCTTTGTGGATAAGACTGGCCACCCCTGATCTAGAGGGTTCAAAAAATACAGCAAATGGTTCATGAAGCATCATTCTTTCTGTCACCAATGTAAGCGCAGTCATCGCTGACTGACGACTTCCGTGTCCCCTGCAGAGATCTACCGCATCGTTTCACAGAAGCAGATCGCTGACCGGTCAGCGCACGACGAGTCTCCGGGCAACAACGTAGTGGACATCAGCGTGCCCCCTACCACTGATGGCCAAAGGGGCAGCAAGCTGCAGTGCTGCCTGAACCTGTGACCCCTGACCTCCAAGGGCATCAACCCCATGCCTTTCATTTGTGCTTTGGTCCTGAGTAACGTGCTGCTGCTTCTGCCCCCAGCCCTGTACACAAAACTTTCTTTTTAATACTTGTCAAAATTCACATGTATTCATTTGCCATGTAATGAAGTTTTACAACCTTTTGGTCTGTTTGTCGTTCATGGACTGATACCCCCCCCCATGCTGTCGCAGTGCGGGGACCGGTTAGTTAGCTGTGCATTAACTAATGCTACTTGGAAGTGCTTTAATGGTTGTGTAGTTAAAAGTAATGTCCACTAGGGGGTGCCTGTGAATATTCACAAAAGCTCCAAATACTCCCGAACACTAATATATCAGTATTAAGCACTGTTTCTCACTACATTAAATTGCTTGAGGTCAGTGAGTATTCTTTTTATTCATGTAACTGTTATTTGTAAGTGAGATTATTAATTTCAACACACCTGTATTAACATGCAGTTTCCATATTTAACTCTGTCTTCCTAGCCAAAAAATGTACTTCATTAATTACTGATGCCGTGTCCTCAGTAATTGGAGGCGAATGATAATCAACAGCTTGTTTAGTAGTGATTGACTGCAGTACAAGTATTACAATGTTGGCCATATTTATGGTACAAATGTAGGCTTGGGGAAAAAAAGCAATTTCTTTGAAGTATAGAAGAGTTTTTCAAATAAATTTTTAATTTGTCTTCATTAGTACAATGTCCCAATGGCCGAGTTTATTCATTATTAATTCAGATCAGACACATTACAATGATAGTGATCTGACATCCAGATATGCTACAAAACATTTTTGTCTTCAGTTTTGTATCATTGGGAGATCTGAAAAATCAGGGGTGAGTTTCCCGAAGCGTTCTTAATGCTACGTCGTTCTTAAGTTCTGTGTTAAAGGATAGAACTAACGAACGACGTAGCATTAAGAAGGCTTCGGGAAACTCACCCCAGAGCAGTCCAAATTTACTGAGAGGGGTGCCATACAGATTTTGAGCCCCATGAAAACATGACAGACAAATCCAATCATATTCCAAAATGTTTAGGACCCTCGTCTCTCAGGGGCCATTGGAATTGTCATAATTCATCGTTCAGATAACTCCAATTTCATATTATGTGTCTATGCCCTCGAAGAGTGATTCTGAACAATGTTAGTGAGATTATCCTAAGACCACAAAAATATGTGTAAGCCAACAGGGTGTCTTACAAACTCAATGTGAAAATTTTCTTATTTTTTGTGTAATTTTATTTAAATGAAATTGATAACTTAGGTAGAACAGATGTACTGGTCTCAAGTGACCAAATTTTCCAGACTTTGTATTCAGAACTGGCTTACTTCATTGTCTTATTAAAAAATAAATATAAATAAACCAAAGTAAAACTAATAGTAAAACATAAAAGTATAATGTTAATATCAAAATTATTACTATATTTACTATTTCTGCATGGAACTCTCTGTACTTTGATGTTTTTAAAAGTATCCCAAGAACAGTCTTTGCATTTCATATGCTTAAAAATGTGTCTTTTTGTTCTGCCTGAGGATAAAATTGAAAAACGGTCTATGGAAAGTGATAGGTAATACTGCAAAAATGGGAAACTGCACGCCTGATCCCGTGATACATGCACACCACTGAGCTGCTGTTTTGGGTGGAGATTAAACCAACGGTCAGGCTGAAAGCCTCTTATATTCAGCAGATGGAGGGGTGAATTCCTCTCTTTCCATAGGGACTTTTTCTGTGCGAGTTTCAGCGTCAGTTACAGCCTGCGGTAAACTGTTATAATGATGTTCAACACAATGGAAAGTGTTACGTCATGTATTTGAACAGTGTTTGAGTAAAGTAAGGGCACCTACTGTAGATTTACAGAATTACAGTGATGGCGTTTTGCTTACCAGACCTGAAAGAGAAGTAGAAATATCCACTGAGACCGATTACCGTCCATCTGAACATTCTGGAAGCCGGAACTTAAATGAAGGTCATACTCTTTCATTCTTTTTTCAGCCAACATCCACGTCGGTCTCAAGGATCAAAATTGAGATCTCAGTGACTGTATCTGCTTAAATTACTGAAAAACATAGGTGAGATAAGACACTTGTTTTACCCTTTTGGGGCCAATCTCATCGACCACTAAAGCATCTCCTGAAGTCAGGGACAAATGTGATGCACAATGATCAGTTTCATCTGAATGTAAATAGACACTCATTTCTTATTGTGCCTGGTAACTTGGCATGACTCACATATTCATATATAGATATTACATTTCTTTTTTTAAGACAGCACCTCTGCACTCTGGGTTAGCACTGCAGCACCCTGGAATGTAGGTTCTAATCCTGCACTTACAGTGTGTGGAGTTTTCATGTTTCACTGCATTGGTTTAGCAGACACTTCTGTCCAATGTGAAAGAGAAATAGGGACAGACAGTCAGTCAGCATCCCTAGAGCATCTGGGGTTTAGGGTCTTGCTCAAGGTCCCGGTAGTGACAAGATTGTCAGACATGGGAACTGAACCGATAACCTTTTAGATGAGCACTGACCCATGACCTGCTGAGCTTCACACCATCATCCTCTGTGGTCGAAGGACTGTGGATTCTCCCAGCAGTCCAAAAACACGTGGTTAAGCAAACTAACCTCCAGAATGTGGCATGTGACAGACTGGAATCCTCTCCAGGGAGTTCCACGCCTTGGACCCTGTGCTTAATGGGACCAGCTCAAAGCTCACCACAGCTCTGTACTGGATAGAATGGAAGATGACTTTGATCAAAAGTGTGGTGTGACATTTATTAGTGTGCATGATTCATTTCCTAGGAAAACTGAAACAAACAGCAATGAACTTAAGGCACATTAAGCAGACATCCCTTTAAAAAACACACGCCAGCTTCCATTTAGTACAGCTTCAGTTTAATCGTTTTAATGTTCTCTACCTTCCGTTTTTTTCTTGGCTGGCTTCCAAGCACCCACCTGTTGAGTAGGACAGTACAGACAGTGTGCTCCACTGCAGAACACAGACACAGTACATTGTCATAATATTTCCACTGAAAACATTCAGAGCAACAGGAATCTGGTTCACGGCATGTCCACTTCATGATTAAAAATAACATTTAACAAAATTAAAAATCATTTAACAAATATGCAGAAAAATGAACAGGGTTTAAAAAACCTCTATACATTACTGTATACATATCTGGAATACATATGTATTTATATCATGTTGGTATAATACAAAATATTACTCTTATGGGTTTAAAATTCATTGCATTACAAAATTAAACAACTTATAAAAGACAAGATATTAAAAAAAGAAATAAAAAGGAAATAAGATATGCATGACTCCTTGGGGAAAATGTCTTGCTGGGGGTAGTTACAGAGTCTAATACTGAAGAGAGCTTTTTGCCTCTGTAAAGCATATAGGGTGTGAAGAGAGGGAAATGATAAGCAGGTCGAAAATGCCATTAGATCACACTCCAGACCCCTAATACAGAGACTATTCCCATGGTCCTGAAGAAGGCATTATTGTAGCTTATTTTTAAACATATTTTATATATATATTATAAAATAACAACTAGTGATGGACAAAACGCCATGAACCATTTGCTTTATTTTTAGACCCCACTAGATGGTGCTCTTGGTTTGCTATGGGGCATGATTAATGGACTTTTTTTGAACAGCACCATCTTATGGGGTCAAAAAATACAGCAAATGGTTCATGAAGCATCATTTTCTCCATCACTAATGATAACATTGTCTTGTTTTGTTAAAATGTCATTCCTTTGCGCTACTATGTCCTAAACTGCAATAAGCAGCCAAAAATTGTCAAACCTTGTAGTCCAGAGAGGGTGTGTGAGTCTGATATACCCCCATCAAGCAGAATCTGGCACACAGGCCACATCCCCCCCCCCTCCCCGCAGTCTCTCCCCAGCCCACAGAACAGGCCCCGCAGCCTCACGTTACAAGTCAATGAGATTCATCCATTGTGTTATAGGGAGGCCAGGCTGGACCGTGACAACACAGAAGACAGGCAAGAGCATCCGCGAAAGCCCCTGCCGCCGTCTTCCAGCTCGAGGTTTACACGAGGTGTGGCTATCTGCCAATCACAACGGGTCCTACGATTTGCAAAATCATTCATTTTCACACAGTATTAGGGCATCAGTAAGTGACTTAGATATACATATTACACATACAAAATATTTGGTGGGGGATCAGTTCCAGGCAATTAAGCAGCTTAAGCAGGGGAAACACAGCTGTAAATTTTATTTACTGCAAATTTTCAAGGTCCTTATTTAAACAAGTGTGCTGTCACATTGGGCCTGGGTCCAGCCAGAGACCTGAGAGACGGGGCCACTGGCACAGAACAGAGAATCACGGCACACATTCACTGCAAGTGAGAGGCCAATGTGATGAACACGCACGCACGCACGCACGCACACACGCACACACACACTACATTTAATTCCTGCAAGATTTCCGGAGATGATGCATGACAGTACTCTCGAACCCTGTCCCACAAAAACTTTGTGGATGATGCCCTCAAGGCAATGTCCTTATCTGGACATACTTGGTCAAAACTGAGAGTTAAAATCATATTTGCCATGTTGCTGAGCAAGCAAATGTACATCAGAAATATAGGGAAAAGTATGTAAATCCATCTCCAAATTTACATAAAGTGTAGACATGCAGCAGCTGTTGTCTTCATGTTTCAAGTTCATGGTCTAATCAGGAAAAAAAAATAGGGGTGATTCAGTGAAACAGGAAAAGCTAGTAAACATTCAGTTTATCTTCGGCAAAATTACATAAGCACGCCACAATGTGTAAAGGAAAACATAAATCCCACATGGAGCATGCAGTCTGGGGACCAAAACAAGGCTGTGACATACAGATGTAAACCCAAACGACGGAAAATTAACAATGAGCTTCTCGAATCCAATGCTCACATAAGACACACACAGAAAAGCCTGAGCACATTCAGTCACTGCAAGGAGCTGTGAACAGCCCTGGTGTTCAGCATGCACTGGTGCTTTTGCATATTCCCCACTGCACTCCTTGCAGTGATCGAACAAATTATGCTGCAAAGAATTAGCAAAATGCAAGTTATGCTGCTCTGGCGACGCAGGAACAAGGGCAAACTGACGTAATGAAGATCCTGTGAATCACCACAATCACAAACACACACAGCATACTTGGATCAGAGAAACTTCAGGAGAAATTAGCCTATTCTACCAACCAAAACCCAACCCTTGCATTTAACCTACGAGGGGCAGTCATGACCTTTCACCCCTCGGTGACAGAGAAGTCGGGTCTTGCCTGATTCATGAGCTGATTTGATATTCATGAGTGGTCGCAGAGAGCACTAAGAAGAGCTGTTCACTGTCATCCGGCTTGCCTGCTTGCCCATGTGTGGGGTCGAATAATGAGTTTCCGGCTCTATTTTCAACATCTGAAAATTACACCTGGATAAGTGGGGGTGAGGGCGGGGGGGGGGGGTTGGAGGGGCTCATAAAAACATCTTTGGCGAATCACATCGGCCTCCCTGGCACTCAACGGGCATGACTGAGCGTGCTCGCAGATTCAGCTGCGAGTCTGCTGATTTTACTATAAGTGCTTATTTTTGACTATGTCAGCAAACAAGTAAATAAAAACAAAACGAAACACAAACAAAAGCAAAATAAAATGTGTCCATGTGCCACATGCAGTTAAGCATTCTCAGCATTTTTATTGCACATTTCTCTGGTTATCTGGCCGTTGACTCTGCTCTCCCATGGGGAAAAGTAAACAACACTTAAGGGGTGGGAAAAGGGAAAAAAACAAAAAAAAAAAAACATTTTCTGCAAAAGCCACATCCAGAGGCGCAAAAGGGATACGTTCACATTTCTGCTTGGTTAAACTGCTGGAAAATGCACCTTCCAACATTCCTTATCTGAAGCTTGGGGGGGGTGGTGGTTAGCAAAATCCTGAAGAGTTACAGAAACACACGGTTTGAAACCAAAATACATGAGCCATTACGTAGTGTTGGGGCCTTAACGTGCCTGTGCCTGTCCCTGCAGAGATCCCCCCCCCAGTCTCACTTGGCCTCACTACACACACTCTGGAGCTTGTCAACGTCCACACAACTGCCTCCACAGCATCTGCAAAGCAGGGTCACTCCCTTGGAGTCTCAATTGGGGGTCTGTCTTCAGGGTGATACACACATCACCTCAGTCATGCCTGGGCTTATACAGGACGGAAGATGAACCCTTCGACGGGGAAGAAAACATGCCTGTGGCCTCCTTTGTTCTGGCGGCTTGGGGGAGAATCTGGCCCCTCCCACCGGCCCACAAACGCACTCCCCCTCCCTCATCCGTCCCTTCCCCTGGCTCAGACGACAGTCTCGTCCGCCGTCTTCTTCAGCAGCGTGGAGGACAGCAGGGATTGTGGGGTGGAGTGAGCCCTCCTGATGTCGGGGATGAGCAGGCGTACTTTCTGGTTCGTCCGTCTCCACTCCGAGTACAGCTGACAGTGGTAGCGGAAGGACACCTACAGAGGCATGCAGTAAAGCCTCAGCATTATGGGATATCCATGGCACATCAGTAAGGTATATTACCTTACCATATACCCAATACCATACCGGCAACAGCAATGGGGAGGACACGGGATCCACCACTTCTGCACATGCTGCAAGGAGGGATGGCACTGGACGTGCAGACTATACAGCTAACCTTCTAGACCAGGGGTGGGCAACCCTGATCCTGGGGTGCCAGGATCCGGCAGGTTTTCCATCCTACCTGATGAGTTACTGTCTGCCTGAGATCAGGTGTGGCTCATCAGAGAGCAGGTAGGATGGAAAACCTGCTGGATCCCAGCACTCCTGGATCAGGGTTGCCCACCTCTATTCTAGATAAAGGTACGTAAAGCTCAGTAAAAAAAGAAGACCACTGCATATATTTTTTTTTATATCTGGATTTTTAAATCCTGATTTAATCCTGGTTCTGCTGGCAGGCGGCTGCATGGCTGGTTACTTCCTGGCTCAACATTTCTAAGGCTGCAGTACCCAAGAACAAAGTGAAGCAGGAGACACTGGGAAAGACCAAAACCCAGCCGGGTAAAGGGCGGAAGTGACTTTCTTAATGGATGACCGTTAACTTATCCGACAGTGTCTCATAAATCGGAGGATGACATCAAGTGACCTTCAAAAGGAACGGGAAACATTAAGTGCAGGTGTGATGTGCACTGCTAGGACAGTTTGTATGAAGCAGGACTGAGGTCCCATAAAGCAAGGAAGAAGCCCTTCATTAATGAGAAACGGAGAAGAACCAGGCTGCAGTTTGCAAAAATACATATTATTCACAGACGTACGCCCATAGAGAAATGAGTGAAACAATTTTTTTTTCCCCATGGCTGTATGAGTCCTCCATGATGTTATTCAGTGACAAAGCAGGTCCACCTGCATCAGCAGCAGGTCTTAAAACAGGCCTGAAAGCTTATCCAAAGCATCAGATATTATTTTTGAAAATGTAGGATACTGTTAGTCATCTAACACGTTTCCTCATTATTGTTTTGCGTGATGTCCCCTGTTGTTTCATGTAGAATAAGTGGTCTGCCACTAGGGGCAGACTTCTGTACATTAATTCAGCTAGCCAGAATGGGTGAAACCAGCCGACAAAGAAATAATATGACGCGTGGACAGTATAAAAAATTAAATGCTATCCAAGCATAGTTAGAGATGGGCAGGATTTGACTGCATGCATGCCATTTGTTTAAGCGTTAAGATATTTTATGCACATAAGCCTGAGTGAGCTGTCTAATGTCAATTGTTTGATATTTTTAATTTCATGCCAAAATTTAGCCGACTTTTGCTGTTGTTGCAGGTGCATCTGCCCTGTGGGTAGCTAAATAAATAGAGCTACATTATATATTATTGTCTCCTCGTCATTTTGCTCACTTAACGTTGCAGGTTTTATTTTTTCATGGTCAGCTGAACAAAATGAGCTTAGGTTAGAACACCATGCTGGGCTGGGTCTGTAGTAAAACATTACAATTAATATTCCAATTTCTTCCGAATGATAAATCAGTCGCATTATAACAATTCAAATGCCTTTTTAAAAGGAGTTTCCCAGCTCTAATGTCAACTGTGACTAAAGGATAGATAACTTATATGTGTTTTTTATTGAGCAAAGCAGTGCAGGCCAGGCAGGTGTTACTAATGACTTTCCTTTGACCCCAGTCGGTTGGCAGCTGGTTTCTTTAGACAGGGAGTGTTCAGTGCACTCACCAGTGTCCAGAGAACGTAGATGGTGAAGAGGGCAATAGTGAGGGCGATGAGGCCCACAGCCTCGAGGCGGCTGTCAAAGTGCAGGTGATCCTGGGCACCCTTCAGACAGAGCCAGCCCGAGATGGCCGCCAGCGGGGTGATGAACAGAAAGCACACCATGTCGCAGAAGAGGGTTCGCTTCTCATTACGGGGCCCCGGGTCCCGCAGCCACTGTGGGAGCAAGGGAAGGGAAGTGAGTACGCTGCAGGAAATCAGCTGTGTCTGTGACCTACAAACTCAGGACAAGCCTGCGCTCTACAACACAACAGAGAAGCTAGAAGAGACTCATGCCACTGACATTACAAGACTAACTTTATGAGTAACCTTTTATTTATATATATGACTTGTTTGTACAAGATATGTTTTATTTTGGCATTTTTACTAGATTCAGGGGAATTTTTTGGTTTTGGCATATGGCATATAAGATCAGTAATGTACAGACAGACAGATGCAAGTTAAGCAGATACATAAACATAACAGGGAGGCAGACCGACATACAGACATAACAGCAAAGCACTCAGAGAGACAGACAACAGTGAAGCACCCAGACATACTGATTGCAGAGAAGCACACAGACAACAGTGAAGCACTCAGGGACAGACAATAAAGCACACAGACATCCTGATAACAGTGACGCACATAAACAATAGTGAAGCATACAGACACACAGACATAATAGTAAAGCACTCAGAGAGACAGACAACAGTGAAGCAAAGACATCCTGATTTCAGTAAAGCACATATACAAAATATTGAAGTGTACAGATAGAGTGCTAGAACAGCAGAGCACTTAGAGAGAGACAACAGTGAAGCACACAAACATACTGATTTCAGTGAAGCACATAGACAGACAATAGTGAAGAATACAGATAAACATAAGCATGAATTCAGACAGGTAGGCAGGGCAGGTACCGAAGCATTTACCTCGGTGAGGGCCCGGGGCCGGCGTTCGACACTGAACTCCGTGTGACAGAGCTCGCAGTAACTAGTGTTTGAGGAGGACAGCCACCTCTCCAGGCAGCTCTTGTGCACTGTGCCCAGCGTGCCAGTGCAGTCGCAAGGCGAGAGCAAGCCCTCGGCGCTGGCCCCCTCGTGACAGATCCGACAGATGGGGCCATCGCTGCCGGGAAAGAAAAGCAGGTCGTCAGCGAGGCAACTGATGACCCAGTTTACCCTCAGAGTGTGGATGAATGGGGGGGGGTGGCGGGGGGGGTTTACATCAAGTAAGTAACCCCTGCATACACTCCGCACGTTACACTATCAAAAGGTGTGATACAAAATCGCTCTGTATTTTAAGACTACAAAGGAAGAAAGACAATAATTGAAAAGAAAAAGTGACTAAATGACAGACAGTGAAATGGAGGACTGACACAGGGGTTAGCGGAGGGGGGGCTACCTCTGAGTACCCAGCGATTTGATGACGGTGGACAGAAGCCGGCCATCCTTGGCTGTGACCTGGGTGATGCAGTGTGCCCGCCGGACGTCGGACTCCTCCACGGTCTTGGACAGGGCCACGTTACCCGTGCAGTCACACAGAGAGCCTGGGAGGTGGCAGCACTCCCCTGTTGTCATGGCTGCCCAGACCAGGGGAACTGGGGTGAGCGAGTGGCGAAGGAGGAAGAGGAGCAGAAAGGGTAGGGGCAGCTCCTTCTGAACTGTGGCTCAGATCAGACCTGCCCCTGAGCTGCAATAAGACACAAGGCCAACGGTCAGCTAGGCCCTGGCTGCTATGCCGTTCACTTACTGATAATGATGCTTCATTAGCATTTTGTACACCTCTTTGGTTCTTCCATCTTCTCTTCTACGATAGGTGACTGCAATTTTTGGAGTCCTTGGAGTGGGTCTTAGCATTAAGGTTCTAGCTCAGGAGACTAGCAGTCATATGATTATCAATCAACCAACAAACCAATCAATTTATTTTTGTATAGCGCATTTTTACATTTTACATTTACACTACATTGTCTTACAGGGCTTTACATTGTCCCTGCCCAATGCCCCAGAGAGTAAGCCAGAGGTGACAGTGGCAAGGAAAAACTCCCTGAGAGGAAGAAACCGATGGAGATTATTCTGAAAGCCTCAGGATTCACATTGGTGACCTTTGGGACACAAAAGAGCCTTAAGTAGTGTAATGGTAAGATTGCACAGACAGTAGCCCCCATTTGCCACATGGTAAAAAAAAAAGCAGGGGGTAGATAAGATAAGATGATCCCAGGGTGGTCCAAGGATCAACTCATGTGTCCCACCTATTACACCTGGATGTACTAAAAAAAACTAAGAGGAAAAAGGCTAGCAAAGGTATACAACTAAGTGAATAACAGTCAAGGAGGATATATTTAAAGGGTAAGTTAAGGTTCAGAAGATTCAAAGTAATACCAGAGTAAATGCAATACTGACTTATTAAACATCAATTAATCAGCAAAGTAATTCATTTATGCCTCTGCAGCTCTGATATATTTTAAAACACTTGTGACTAAGTGACGTTTCCCGCAAATTAACATTTCACTAAAATGGATATCAGGCACTGTTCAGCACAAAGGGCGAGGCACTGGTGGCCACGGATCGAGCAGCATGGATCCTGCAGCAAGCACACAGCAGGCCTGCTGTTTAAGGTGGGCCGGTTGTACTCAAGGCCATTTGTCTGCCAGGAGTATTGTTAGCTATTCCTGCACGTTAAGCTCCTACCCTTACGGGCCGGAGACCAGGTGACATGGCTCTCTTTTTCATGTTTGCTTTCTGTGCAGATGTTTTCTCATACACCGGAAGCTAAGCACTTTTACCCCAATCCAGGCCGACGTTTTCGGTAACGAGTGAAAGGAAAAATAACAATAAACGGGTGCTAAGCAAGAGTCGTAACCGATTTACCATGGTGAGCAACGCGTTCAATGATAATTCGTTGTAACGATCTTACTAATCTTTCTACTGTCATCAAAAATATGGCAAAAATTACATTTAAAATATTCAAGCTACTATTCCACACACAAACCTGTCTTATTCCGTACACATTTTAAAAGGTATAAGCATGAACAACACAGAAAAAATAATTTTTACCACATCAAGAATATATCATAATACATGTATAATGCCCAGGTATTGATATGAGAGGTTAAGTACACAATTTGCTATGAAAGGGGTGAATTATCAGTCTTACCTGCTAAATTATTTAATCTCGACAGACCACAGAATAGACGGCGTGTTATATTGCAATTAGGTGCAAGCCAGGTAGCTAATTTGTGGCCTTTTCAATCAAAATGACTCAAATAATATGCGATGTACTGGATTAAGTACTACGAAATCTAGCATGTTAACGTTTTCTTCATGTCGGTATTCAGATATCGAAACACCGGGCCACCGCTGATTAAACGTAAACACAGAGACAGTAACATAACAGTTTAACTCCGATCACTTTTTCCCCACATTAATCCGTGTCGCCGATATCGAGGCGTCAAAATGAAGCCACGGTCGAGTGAGACGCGGTATAAACAACAAGCAGGGCTAGCGATCGGTGCCAAGGCCGTGCGACAGACAGACAGCAGCCAGCCGGCCACCGTCGGAGGACGCCAGGCGTGCTAACAGGCTAACGTGCTAAGGCAGTGCCGCCGTCGCGGCGACACTTTGGCTGGGGAGACAGGGCGCCGCACGCCCATAAACCAATAACATTTCCCCAAAAAAATCATTCGCGCAAAAAGAATCCGCATTCCCTCAATATTTTGCCTGGTTTATACTACATGAAACAGGAATAAAGGTTAGTTAGCTGGCAAACTGAATATACATTCCTGCTGGTCATAGACCGCTGAAAAACAATAATTCTCCAGCGTACGTGAAGAGCTACTCACCGGCACCGTCTCCCCTTTTCATATTTAAGCAGCCACCGCAAGTCTATGCATAATGAGACGGGCACGTAGACCGTGATAACGGCAGGGATACGTCTCCGTCGCGTCCGCGTGCCGCCGCGAGCTCGGCTACAGCGCGCCGCTTCGCAGCTCGCAGTTTCCACATTGAACCTGACGCTGAGGGATGGATGGTGCTGCCGCGCGATGCTGCCGGGGCGTGTGTGCGTGCGGAAACACAATCAAGCGCCACGGAGCAGCGACTCCACACGGCTGCCAAATGCTGTCAGCACATTCCTTTATTATTATTACTTCCAGGAACAAATAATCAATCATTTTGTTTCTAGTACTTTATTCCACTAGTTTTTGATTTCTAAAGTTTAATATATTTACAGTAGCTAAGCCTTTTGCTTCTACTTCTTAATATTAACAAAATAGAATTGTAGACTTACTTCATCCCTGTTGTAGATATATATCGTAGGTTGCTGCATCACATCTCCGCAATTAAACCTTTTCTTTTGTGTGCGAATTTTCTTGGATAGAATTAATTTATCTCAGTGGGGAAAGCAGATTTTTTTTACACATCCCATTTTGCTCTCCATGTGAGAGCAACACATACATACATATACACATGAAAAGTTTGGGGTCAGAGTGCAAAGTTAACCAGCATCCAGCAAGCAGCTGAGAACCTCAGCAAGCTGAGGGATGTAACGAAACATCTCAGCAAGTGTCAAATCAATCCCTCAAGATGTTCTCTAAGTAGCTGTAACAGTAACAGTATGGTGTTTCATAAGATGTGCTTTATCTTAGACCTACCAGTTAAATAACATAAACTCTATATTTGGACATTACAAACATAGAAGAAACACACAGACACAGGTGATTTTTGGCAATGTTTTTTTCCGCCATACATTTTACCATGCACAAATGACATATGTATTTACAGAGTGGATTGCACTTAAAATACAGAGAAAACATACTGAATGACCAGATATAGAAGCAAGTCTTTTAAATGGAAATAAAGCTTCCTTGGGCAAAACTTAAAAATACATTCTTAAAATATAGGATGAAAATTGTCTTGTTGTATGATCTCAGTTGAACCGATTCTGTAGCACGTGAAAATTAGGATAAATTCTGTAAGCTGATGTTCTCTGGATATCTATAGAATAAAGATGTTAAAATGTAAGGCAACAAAACTGAATGTTCACATTCAAGCATGTTCAAGGTAAAGCATCACTGAATGGCCTATCAGCATACAGTAAATGTACTTCTCTACTTTTGTTCTATGCCACAAAATCATCTAGCTGTCCTTTCATTACCCCAGTAGTAATTTTTTGCATATAGGCACAGCTTTGCTATTAACTGAAAAGCATGTTATGGTTTTGCACTGATAAAGACCACATTTAAACCTAGTTAGGAGCAGACTGCACATCCATTTCCCCTCAAATAAGTTACCAACCATGTGTGTTCTGAATCCACTAGCTTGCCTAATATATTCCACAATAGATTAATGGCATGCAAAAGAACAAGGGCAATCATATAGCAATCGTTAACTTAGCAAATAAGGCGTCAAACTGAGAAATGTCTAAAGAAATGTTTTGAAAAAAAAAGCTTTTGAAGACATGAAGGACTCTCAATGTATTGTCAAGTAAGAGTTGATGGAGGGTAAGTATACAGGTGGACATAACTCATGGTCACTTTAAAATATTAAAATGCATTTTTAAATAACTCATTTATTGAAATTAATTTTATTTGATGATAGGGGAAATTGACTGGCAGGACACAACCTACACATTCTGCAAAACTGCAGAACAATTTGCAAAGAGAAAAAGGCATGTGGCTTTTTTTTTTTTTTTTTTTAAGAATGCATTATTAGTTTTGGAAAAAGTCACAACTTCACAAATGTTTTGATTTTGACAGTTCAGTGTGTGGATGAGAATTAAAGACTGTAGATGAATGCAGCCTCCCTTTGGCATTTCTGTGTATCAGGACAAGACAGTGATTCATTCAGCAGCCTTTTCTTCTCAGAGTCATCCAGAAATTAAATATTACTAAAGAAGCCTCACATTTCACTCTCTGTCCAGGTCCCAGGGCCCGGAGGATGTGACGGAGGGCCTGGCAGCTCACATGCCAACCCCTCACCAGAAGGTCACCTGGAGCAGGTCAAATCTGTGCCCGTTTTCCCAGTGCCACTTGTAAAATTTTGAGGTAAAGAAATTAAGGTTTAAGAGGGGAAGAATCCTACAAAAAATGAATGATAGAGAAACTGGCCATAAAACTACAGCCACGATAAGAAAAATGGTCTAAAAATGACATGAGATATAGCAGCACAACACTTGGGAGCAAAGCACAGACGTCTAGTGTGTGGAAACAGCAGGGAGAGAAGGGAACGAGGGGTGTGGCAAGGGGTCCTGAACAAGGACGTGGGTCACAGGTTCTGGCAACACTGCAGCTTGCTGCCCCTTTGGCCATCAGTGGTAGGGGGCACGCTGATGTCCACTACGTTGTTGCCCGGAGACTCGTCGTGCGCTGACCGGTCAGCGATCTGTTTCTGTGAAACGATGCGGTAGATCTCTGCAGGGGACACGGAAGTCGTCAGTCAGCGATGACTGCGCTTACATTGGTGAAGGAAAGAATGATGCTTCATGAACCGGTGTGTGTGCAGGTTTTTGGGATAACCTGTAGGGCAGCTGTTCAAACCCAGGTGTGAGGACTCTTCAGCCAATCAGTCCTCTAATTAGTAATCTGATTAGGGAGTTGCAGCGAAAACCCACATACACACCGGCCCTTTGCGGATAAGATTGGCCACCCCTGCTCTAGATGGTGCTCTCTGTTCAGAAAAGGGCATTAAGCGTGCCCCAAAGCAAGCCAAGAGCACCATCTAGTGGGGTCAAAAAGTACAGCAAATGGTTCATGAGGTGCCGTTTTGTCCATCACTAGCTTACATATGGACTGAAACTCCTGCTGCAGTAGCTGCATGGTGGTCTACAAACTGGACCCTCAAGTTCTCCAGATGATCTACATCTGTGACTAAGAAGGTTAAAACAACTATGGGCGTGACTGCAGGGCAGCTGGTGCTGCAAACTGGCCCCACGCCGTACCTGTGAGGATGTTCTTGAAGGCTTCTTCAACATTAGTGGAGTCCAAAGCTGAGGTCTCGATGAACGACAGATTATTCTTCTCTGAAGGCACAAGAGGGGAAAGCAGGAGGTGAGCTGCCGGAGAGTGGCCCGTGAGCACGCCGAGCACCCCCCCAGGCTGGCGAGGAACACACTTTACCTGCAAAGGCCCGTGCCTCGTCGGTGGGCACGGCCCGTAGGTGCCGTAGGTCACTTTTGTTGCCCACCAGCATGATGACGATGTTGTTGTCCGCATGGTCGCGCAGCTCCTTCAGCCAGCGTTCCACGTTTTCATAGGTCAGGTGCTTGGCGATGTCGTACACCAGCAGGGCCCCCACCGCACCCCGGTAGTACCTATCAAACACAGAGCGGCTCAGATGCTGCGACACACACTCACTCGCCACTCAGAAAGCCCCCCGCATACTAACCTCCCCCCCCCACCCCCGCCGAGGCCGGCCGTACTCACGCTGATGTGATGGCCCTGTAACGCTCCTGCCCGGCCGTGTCCCAGATCTGAGCCTTTATTGTCTTGCCGTCCACCTGGATGCTGCGAGTGGCGAACTCCACCCCGATGGTGCTCTTGCTCTCCAGGTTGAACTCGTTGCGTGTGAAGCGGGACAACAGGTTGCTCTTCCCCACGCCAGAGTCTCCAATCAGCACCACTGAGACATGATAGAGACAAAGAGCGCTTGTAAGTAACCGTCACACTGTATTACAAATACCAACCAAACATATACAACTCAATACTCCCACGGCTTGAGTCACGAGGCCGTCTTAACAAGCGTTCTTCTAAAGACACCGTAATCATCTACAGACTGACATATTAACCGAGGAACTGACAGAAGAGAGAAACTAAAAGGACTTCAAATGAAACAGGAGATTACAGAAAAGTTAGTATAAGCGTATGCAAAGATCAGCATCATGGTCATTCTCAAGTAATTCAGATATTTCGCAACAAATGTAACAAGTTCTAGGGCAAAATTGTACACACATCTAAACTGATCTAATTTATTTTGAATTAGACAGGCATTATTAGAATGTCACATTTGTGCTCATTTGAAGCCATTTATTATTTTTAAAGAGCATTTACTTCAAGTAGATTCAGGTTATAAAGTATTATGTGTATGGTAACAGAACAGGGAATATCTGCCGAGGTATGGCGAACATTACTGAACTACAGTGTTCAAGACAGGCTCCATAACGAGCGTCAAGACCAGTCAACACCGACATCTTTTCACAATCACTGGTCTATCAGCATCACACATTCACATCGTGCTAAATATGATTCATGTCAGAGATATGGTCACCCAGTCTCCTGCTAATCACAAGGGACGGGCTCCGGGATCTTCTGTTAGTTGAACATTTACTTGTATACTGACACTGCAGTAGTATGCAAGATGTCCATGTAAAACAACACTCCATAGCCGGCCAGCTGTGCTGCAAGCCCAGCCAAGATGCCAGTGCATCTAAAACGTTTCCAGGTATTTATAAACAAGAAGGGATCCGCATCTTCACCGATGGTATCAAAACACAATCCCTAAATCACCAGCATTAGATATTGCCGTCAGTTACCTGCCTGTCCACCCTGTAACAAGCACAGCAAACGGACGTGGCCCTTGGCAGCCAGCTACCGGCACACCTGGTAAATAAAGTCACCCCGGTCAGCCAGACAGCTAGCGGGCTAATGTGCTTTAGCCAGCTGGCTAACATTTAGCTTGTAGCCCCCGTGGATCGAAGCATAATGAGATCAAAACAAACTAACGATGGAGCGAGACGGTTGGTACGTTTAGCTACACAGCTAAGCGATGCTCTTGTCGTTAACTGGCGCAAAACTCAGCCGGTTACCACTAACGGTCGCGGATACGGGAGGTAAAAAAAAAACATCGGCGGCAGGCGCTGGATGACGGTGGAAAACAAACCAGCCCGGCCGCAGGAGCTCGTGTTTTACTGTGTGAAATACGCCGAAGCGCAGCTTCCAGGGCCGCCGCTGGCCCGCTAATCATGGCGGGTCCCGCTTCTCGGCCAAATCTCCGCCCGTTACCGGTCCCCAAACCTGCGCGCCCATTCCTTCTTGTGCCCCCTCACCTTTGAATAAATAGTCGTATTCGTCGTCCCGCGTCCCCATCGTGTCACCGTCCTGCTTCAGGAGCACAACGCCGCTTCTCGGTATAGCCGCCGGCAGGAAACCGAAGAGCCAGAGGGGCGGGGCCTGACGATGAATGACAGCTGCGCCGGCCAATAACTGGCCAGACTGACCTTGACGTATCTCTGCTCATCATAGAGCAATCCTGAATTTTTATACGGAGTGTGAAATGTACGCCAAATAAAAACACTCATTATGAACATGCGATTCCATATTAGTTACATTAACTAAAAGTAAATATAGTTATTATTTATAACAATTTAGTCCGTGCGGCCCTGTACTGGATAAACAATTAGTAGATGTATAACATAACTAATACAGAATCATATAATTTAATATAAATATGCATACATATAAATGTACTTAAAATGTTGCAAATGGGTTTTTAAGTTAATCAAAATGACCTAATTCAGGCGTTTTAAAAATTCAGTTAAATACTCTAACGTGCGGCACTTAAAGTTGGATTTAAAAGTCCGCCCATTTTATAACCCCCTACCCTGGTCAGGTTTGCATCAGGCAGCATAGGCCGGTGTACACCGGGATGCCAGTTCATTTTGTTAACAGAAAAAGAGCTAAAAGTTCATAAGTATTAACAAATCATTTCAGCATAGCAATAGATACAGCGATATTATAATTTTGATACTTCGATCCCCTGAAACTTCCGCAGGGGCGTCTAGTTTTTGCATTCGTGGAACTTTTGCAGGACTACCTGTGTATCTGAGAGTATTGCTATTGCAGATAGCTATTGGACAGATAGTTAATAAACGTAACTGTCCATAAATTTACACGGCATTTCCAAGTTATCTTTTTGAAATGTTTTCAACAGGTGTTACACACGGATCCTCGCAGGAATATCTTTTGGCCACCAGATGGCACTAGTTACTCCAGTCCCCTAAAAACAATAAAATCGGAACTTTCACACTGACTAGTCCGGCAGCGTTTCTACTATGACAATTTTGCACATATATACATAGCAATTAAAAGAAAGGCAACCGTATTTTTTTTTTATGATTTTATTATTTTTTCCCTAATGTCATTATTTTTGAATGTACATGGTATATACATATTTTTGAAAAGTAATACAACTGCAAGTTATTACAGTAGTTTGGTTTAGTTACTGTTTTCAGGGATAATTATAATTACCGGGTGCTACACGTTCTACAGAGAAAAACAGTCCAATATAATAAATAAAACTGAAGAACAATAATACGGCATAGTTATATCAGAAATGATTACTTCTCTGTCCCTAAGATAAACAACACACCACCAAAGGTAAATCCCACCAAGATCAATAAGTAAAAAGAAAAATAAGCATAATAATAGTATTTTACAAAAAAAAAACACAATACAATTAGCCACAATATGGGCAAATAACCAGAATTCACAGCTTTTAACATCTTTGTGGAAAAATGTTAGCCTTATCCTAAACATTTATTTAAAAATAAGTAAAATGCATCAGTTATTTTGACACACTTATTTATATACTTAATGCATAATCAAGGGGAATTTTGCAATGCAGTGCAAAACATGTAGAAGTATATACACATCCGAATTATCCAAAAGGTAGAACACTCCACTTTCAGCCATAATGCATAATTCACTCTTCACATATTCGTAACAGTTCAGTATTGGTCATTTTCTGCACAAGTTCAGACCCAGCTCCTGTATACAGTACATGAGAACAACAGGAAACGTCTCTGAACAGCAGTGGTCATTAAAGTCATTAAGACGTTTCCCCCTTTTTAAAATTAGTATTGCTGCTGTGTTTAGAGGCTTCATGCAACCAACCGAGAGACGGTTATAATAGTCATGTTTTTGCGTTTCTTTTTTATTTCTTTACATACAGTACTTTTAACTGACAGAATGTCTACACAGATTTTAGCTGAGTAGTCTTTACAGTACAATGAGCGGTAATGAAAAAGCATCACGGTAGTTATAGGGACTCTCATGAGAACATTTCCGAAAATGTGGGGAAGAAACGACCTTTATTTTACAGCATGTCATTGACACCAGCACGAGAAAGACAACATTTCCCACTTGCATACTGAAGTTACACAGTCTAAGTTATTCATAAGAGGCAAATGTTTCAACACACAAATACACTATTTTATATAAGAAGCGTTTTTATTCTGAGTTGATTCTGGTCTTTACAGTTAAAACACAAAATATCCATCTATTTACATCAAGGCATAAATAGATAGGTACATACATAATACATACATGTTCCCAATGCACATATTCACATGATATCATGCTATGGAATCCCAAAGAGGGTACACAGCATTTTGAAAACGCACATATGTGTACACACAGACACACGCACTCGCATACATGCGTACAGACACAGGGCTGGAGAGCACAGCAGTACGCATATCCAGCAAGCCTGGAGTTAGGACTGGTTTACAAACAAAAATATTCATAATCTGAGTTATGTACAGAAATTATAGCTGCATCTCAATATGAAGAGTACAGGAAATCCACTGGGATCTTAATTCTTCCTAGCACAAATAAAATAGAGCATTCTCTGTCTCAAATGAAAAATATATATATATTTATACGCATAATGTACATTTCTTGTTATATACACGTCTCGAGGACTCCATTATTCAAACATGGCTTGGAAATTCATGTTAGTAAAAGGGGCATCTTGCTCTTCTGTGTATCGATAAGGCAATCAAACTGAAGGGCCTTAGCCTGCACATGTGCAATGTTAACACTGACATCGCATGTTATGCACATGCAGTTGTCACACTGCAAGGACCTCGATAATCAGCTGGGTTGACATTAGGCTTGGGCAGTATCACATTTTTCACAATGTCATCAGGACATTATAGCCTGGCATACAGTATTTTGACATTATCTTAAAAATAACATTTGCCGAGCGAGTGGGGGGGGGGGGGGGGGGTCCCCCATGATATGATTTGTCGAACAGAAATCAGTTTCGCTATAGCATTTTTACTCTGTCATAGGAACCCACACTTTGCAAGCTTTGCAATTCGAATGATTGTTCCTTCTCAAAATTATTTAGTAGGCCTAAAAATAATTAGTGTACGGTTAGCCGCTGCGTCTTGTCCTTGCTGTCGACTCGCTCATGGAAAGCGAGGCGTGTTAGTGAGAAATTTAACAAAACAAAAAAAAGAGTGAAGAGGAGGAAAGAAATGGAACAAAACCTGCTTACCAAAAGACATTCGTCCTCAGCTGTATCAAAATATTTTGGATTCCACAGAGATGATTTAGAGCAAGAGCAAGTGCTTTGTCGGCACTGCCGTGCGCCAGTCGGCACTGCCTTGCGGCAACATCACCAACTTATATAATAGATTCTACTGATAGATAAGTTCTATTTGGATATAGCTTAGTTTGGGTAATTTTTCAATTCATTTTTTGTTTTCTAAATATTGCAATATTTATCGCAAAAAAACATATGACAATATTTGAAACGTTTCCAAAATCATGCAACCCTAGTAGGTACCATACATATGTGTAAACACACATATATGCAAACACACTCAATTTTGTTGTAATTAGTAACTGATCAGTAACTGGTTGTTTTGCCTAAACCTCATTCAGGTGAAAAAAATATTTCAACTGCATGGTATGGAGGAATGCAATGCTGTTATTGAACACTGGACTTGTACATTTTACACAGAACAAAACCAGCCTATCAAACAGAGGGGCAGAGTCGATGCATTGTCACGAACAGCTGAAACAGCACTCAAACACTGACTGATTTTGCGAAGAGCAGCTGAAATACATGGACAGACATGACCTATAAGCCGTGATAGAGACCATGGTGAGGAACGTGTGAGACGCCAATCGAAACATGGTGAGGATTCGCACAGAGGGGTCGAGAGAGGGCCTTCCATCCAGCGTTTGCGCAGCTGCCCCATTACTCTTTTTCAATCCCCTAAAGGGTGGGCCGATGCCACCTGCCACGGACGGCTGCCTATTGTGTGTCACCTGCCATGTTTACCACCAAGACGCTTTGAGAATGCCTTGGTGCACGTCTCCAAAACTAACCCACTCCCTGGAAGATTAATGATGGTCTGACTTTGAAAATATAATACTCCGTTTTGCATTGCGGACACCAATGTCACACATGCTCAGGCGAGGATGAAGAGTGGAGCAGGGTCTTAATATTCAAGATATATTTTATAATTATGGTTATAAAGTTATACACATTATATAAATACCTAATATTTAAAAATAATGTTTACAGATCATAAATGAGAATTAAGACATAAGTGATGAATTACTACAAAAATGCCCGAAAAATGCAATGAGTTCCTAAAACGAAAGACACCACTTTGGAGGCAAATCTTCACATTTTTTGCTAAAATTCTTTTAAAAGGGGGCGAGAGCTTTTCCTTCCACGAGGCTGAACTGATGTTCCTCTAAAAACCAGAACAAAACAAAAATCTTTACAATAAAACCATTCCGATAATCTGTAGCTCACACATGTTTTATGGCATACAGTGTTATTAAAATATTCACAGTATTAAAATATGTTTGGAAAATACACAAAAACCTTTTATACAAACACCTTCCTGTAACTCGCATGCCGGTCAGAGAGGGGGCGCTGTTGGAACAGGTGTGACCATATGCTGAGGGGAGGGAGATGCACTTTTGGATTAGGCTGGAATTCCCATCCACCATGTACATATGCACACATAACGACAAGGGGCACGGATCGGGCTATTCCAGACCTCCCATTCACACCCCCCAGGGCCACCCGGCCACCTCAGACCCCTCTGACGGCTCCATCTGTAGCGGCAGACCTGGCTTGGCTTCTGTAGCAGTCAGGTTTACTGCGGGGAGGGCAGAGAGACGAGCGTCAAGTGCTGAATCAACCACTTCATGAACAAAAGCAGCCAATCATCCAGGGTCGCCAACTTCGTTCAGCTGGCTGGAGTGAGATTTTCAACTCGAGACCAGTCTGCACACACATGCACAAGCGTTTACACGTATGTGACAGTTTTACTGCCTTGTAAATAGTCTGTAGGGTTTGCAAACTACCCCAGCGCTTTTGAAGTAGCTAATTTTAGGTTTATAATGGAATAAATCAGATTTGCCATAAGATGTCTTGCGTGAGAGTCACGCCAGATGCGCGAGAGTTGGCGACCCTGATCATCTTGAAATCATACTGACAGGTACAGAATACAGGCACAGAATACAGGTACAGAATACAGATCAGAGAAATAAGTCCTCAGTGCTGCTATTATTGTACCACCCTGACTGACAGGGTGAAGAACAGTGACCTGAGAAACACCGAATCTGCTGGTCTGGGCAGGACTGAACCGGATTACTATTAAACTTGAATCAGGCAGAGTCTGTTTTTACTGTTTGCTTTGAGGGTCACTGCAAAGACAGTGCAGCTCACATGATGTCTGGCACAGTGTGTCGTTTCGGCCTAGTGTCAAAACGATCATAAGGCCGTCCAGGACAGAGGAAAACGACACAGGGGAAGGCCTGGTGGGGATCCCTGGGGTGGAGCAGATCTGACCCCAAGCTGGGGGGAGCAGCCTGAGCCCCCGCCCTCAGCAGGGTGACTCAGTGATAGGCTGACTCACTCAGAGAGCCGGCAGGTGACAATCACAGCCTCCCGTGAGCCGTGAAATGAGGAAACGCTCGTGGCTACGAGTGACGGTACGACTTACATGCGGGCAAAGTCTGTGCCCACCCCAGCCTCACTGCCGGTCTGCCTCCCGGCTTGCCGTAGTTCTACTCGGAGGATTTACCACAGTGTGCCGAAGGAGCAGTGTGCGAGGGGCCAGGCCTGTCTCTGCTCCAGTGCTGTGCTGTGTCCGGGTGCTGTGCAGTGCAGTGCAGTGCTATGCAGTGCAGTGTGGTGCTATGCAGTGCAGTGCTGTGCTGTGCTAACAAAGCGGGCAGAGTTTGGATGTCTGAAACTGAATTCATGCATTCCTGTTCTCAGGTCAGGCCAATCCCTGTTCACTGCCTGGAGCTGTTTCTTTGTCCTGTGACTTGACCAGGAGAAGCAGTTAGAAGGTAGATGGAAAGATGGGTGTCTTTTTTTCTCCCGCTCCGCTTCATTGTGCTTGGGTCCCCCACACCCAACCCCCCCCCCCCACCATCCACCCTCCACTCACACCCACAATTTCGTGGGGGAAACATTACCGGCCCGTATGAGGTCGCACCTTGCGGGGGAAAAAAAGTGGGTCACGGCAGGAGGAGCCGAGCCGAGGCGACCAACCATTTCCTGTGGATTCGTTTTTAGCAAGGGAAATAAAATTTGGTAAAGGGACGAAAGATAAACAACGGTGAAGGCCATCGATTAAAGAAAATGGTGGAGTCAGTGACAGGTAGTGAAAGGGGAAGGAGGAACGCAACAGCGCAGGAAATGAAAGCAGCAAACAAGAAAAAAAAAAACACTGTTAAATGCAAATTGAGACGGGGGGGTTAAGGCACCTTATGGACAGGAAGCGTGCAGGAAAGCCCAGGCACTTACGCTCTCCCTGTCTCTGTCTGACATGGACCAAGACTCCGTGCCATAGTGCAGAGGAGAGTACACCCAACTGTCCTCGGGAGGCTGCTTAGGACAACAGGGGGCGCCAGAGGAATCGAAAGAGAGAGGGGCAGACAAAAACAAACGAAAACAAAACAAAAACAAAACAAAACAAAAAAAGGAGCATAGGGGAAAAAAAGATGAGAAGTGAAAAGAGGTGAATGGATGGACTGTCTCCCCCGGTAACACCTGCGTGTTTCCCACACAGTTAACAGAATCAGCATGTAATACGACAACATGAATCGTTTAGAATATCTTACATGTGCTGTTTAACATACTTAAAGTAAAAAAATAATCCTAGTTATTTGCTAGTCTTAAATTCATGCAGCAATAGAAGGTAGCAATAAAATATTATATATGTATGTATATAAATAATATAATATAATATAATATATTATATATATATAAATCTGTCCTCTGAATTCCTTAGAAGTCATAGCTGACGAGCAGCAAATCATTAAATGAACAAACACTTTATAGATATTGTCACATCTGGGGGACAAAGGGGAGAGCAAACGGGCAACGCGATTGGTGGAAACAGGAGCGGCACACTTTGCACTGATAGGCTGGGAGTCTTCTATGCTGTGCCAGTGACGACACGCTGTCACGATGGGTCAGTGTCAGGGAGCCCACTGAGAATCCCACCAGCAGAGCAGATGGTTCCAGCACAGCAACCCCCCCCGCCCCCCCCCCCCCGCAGTCTAATAGCCGGAGCGCTTTCGTCCTCCACATGCACACGGTCACCCTACGAGATTCAGCGGCATCGTCACTGTCACGTCAGTACGGATAACTAGGCCAAAAAAATTAGGCCATTTTAAAAATAGCACATTATTCGTGTAATCAGATGCCGTCCACCAATAATCCTGATCTTTCACTTCTGCCAATCACATGTAATGACAGATAAGATGATAGTGAGTGATAACTGGTGACTTATGGTGCTGAAACGCTGTCACAGGACACGTTAAAGTCCGGAGCAAAGGCAGAATGAGCGTCGTCTGGGGAGAAGTCAAAAAGGATGGGGAGCGATCAGAACTGGCCGCAGAAAATCAGAAGGCGGGAGGGGTTAGGCCCTCGAGCTGGAGAGCGAGGGGACATGCAGAGACTGTAAAAACCAGGACAGATAAACGGACAAAGAAAGAAAGAAAGAAAGAAAAAACAACAGGCCATGAAACAGAAGCTACAACCAGAGCCAGGAAGGGAAAAGCGGGAGAATTTCAAACACCCGCAAACAGAGAGACTGGGTTTGTTTGGTGATTAAGTGAGGGCCGGAAACAGCCTGTGCCGCAGACAGAGTGTAAATGCAGGTCCCGGGGGGGTGAATGGAGAAGTGGGCCGGGCCTTCCCACCGGAGCTCTACCGGCGAAACGTGACCTACACTTAATGCTGCTGGCACCGCAGGGCAGAGCTCAGGTATGGGCCCGTGTTCTGGTACCACGTCACTTCCCCGCCTTCACCGTCACCCCCAATGAGGATCCGCAGAAGGCAGCCAGCCACTGAAGACTGCCATTGCTTTCTGGATCCACAGGGGGAGCCGATGAGCCGGGAGAAATGGAGGCTGGGCTCTCTCTCGGACACGTGCCCCCGCCCCCGCCTCCGCCCCCATGACGCCGCCCTGGGCCAACGTCGCCACCTGCAGGCTGAGCATCTGCTCCCGCCCGCACTCCTCACGACCACATCAGCCCCGAAGCACGAGTGAACACCAACGAGGTCAGCTTTCATCCGACAAGCGGGTATTTCTTGTTTTCATATCGTACGGCCATGTCGAATTTCAAGGAAATGCCCGTGACGACGTCAGGGTAGCTGATAAACACTCATTTTACACAACATTAAAGTACAGTAATAGTAAATACTCATGGGTATTCATATACTCATTATGGGATGTAGGAAATACGGGCCATTTGCATGTACGCAGTGAGTGGCAGTTTATACACGATCCCCGCAGTGTGAATGGTGCCCCCACAGGCCAGCGAGTGCGCTTACGATGAAGATGTCGCTGATTGGCACGTCGTCCTCCTCCTCCGCGGAGGCTTGGCTGGCGCATTCTGACAGCTGGCTGGTGACGTCGGGCTCTTCGGTCACGCGGGGGCTGGATGGCGCGGGGGCGGTGGGGGCGGGGGCCTCAGCTTCGGGCGGCTGGCTGCGTTTGCACACAGACACGCAGGGCCATGGGAAGGGGGGAGAGCCTCAGGCTACGTGTGACTGTACCCACACATGTGCTATGCAGAAGTTAAACTTTCCAAAGTCACTCCCAGGAATAGCCACTGTGTGACTGGCACGGGGTTTTCATACACGCCCTGCAGGCCGGCTTCGGTGCCAAGTATACCTTAGCACCGCATGCTATCAGAGGACAAGACGGGTTCGGTACAGAGACGGCACCCAGATGGCTGATTCCACACTCCCCAAGCGCCGGCACCCCCCCCACTGCGCCGACAGGCCCCTCCCCCAGAACAGCCTCCTGATCTAGGTCTCCCCAGCTTTCTGCATTCTCTCTCAGCCTCTCTGCTTCCTGCCGACTCCTCCCCCCTCCAGACAGAGAACCCCGCCCCTTGTCGGGGTCATGTGACAGGCTGTGTACCTGGTTTCCGGGGAGGCTGCGGGGGTGCTGATTGTGAGCTCACTGCTGGGTCTCTGTGTCTCCACCTCCACTGTGATGGTCTGCTGGTCTTCCTCACGGACACCAGGCTCCTCCTGAGCCCTGAACAGGGAACAGAGACAAGCCTCCAGTGGATGGTCAGGCGCACGCACACGCACACGCACACGCACACGCACAGGCAGCTGTACTGAATCTGCAGCCTGTGTGCTGTATGCTAACAGTGCATGATGAACATCTCCTGGCTTTTCAGATGCTTCACGTGTGTGTGGATCAGTGAATGACGTGTCTTCAATGATATAAATGAAATCAGACGTTCAGCCAGAAGATCAGACCTCCTTGACATGTTTCATGCATGATTCCTACCTGACATCCTGATTGGATGCTTGGGGGTGTCTCCTGCAAGTGGGAACAGAGGGAGGGGCTGAGTGCACCCTGACTGCGGGCTCGTTTGTGTCCGTCTGTGTCTCTGTCTGTCTGTCTGTCAGTGTCTGTGGCTCTGTCTGTCTGTCTGTCTGTCTGTCTGTCAGTGTCTGTGGCTCTGTCCGTCTGTGGCTCTGTCCGTCTGTGTCCGTCTGTGGCTCTGTCCGTCTGTGGCTCTGTCCGTCTGTGGCTCTGTCCGTCTGTGGCTCTGTCCGTCTGTGGCTCTGTCTCTGTGTCCGTCTGTGTCTGTCTGAGCCTGTATGAGGATGTCTGTGTCTCTGTCTGTCTGAGTCTGTCTCTGCTTGTTTGTGTCTCTGTTTCTCTGAGTCTGTCTCTTTGTGTCTGTCTGTATCTGTCTTTGTCTCTGTATATCTGTCTGTCAGTCTCTGTCTGTCTTTTTACCTCCATCTCTGTTTGTCTGTTTCTCTTTGTGTCTGATTTTCTCCCTGTCTGCGTGTTTCTGTGTGTGTCTGTCAGTGTGGTGGGGGGCAGAAGAGGTCAGCACCTGTAGCGGAGGCGCTCAGCGTCCGGAGGAGAGCGCTCGGGGTTGGTGAGGGAGGTGGTAGAAGACAAGGTGGTTGCAGCTGAGGCCATCATCGCCTCCTCAAAGGAGGGAAGGGCGCAGGGCAGGAGATCCGGCCGGACTGGGAGACACGGACACGGGGGTCACTCTGCGCTCCTGGGGTGCCGCTAGCCGATGCGAGAGTGCGGCGGGCAAACGCAGGGCGGGGGCTCACCCTCGTTCTCCAGCGTGGGGAAGCTGTGGGCGCCCCGCAGGTCGTACATCTTCTCGTCCTGCTCACAGGGCAGCTGGGAAGCCGACCATGCCGCCCCGGGCCCCGGGTATTTGGGGACAGTCAGAGCAAGGCGTCCCTTCTTGGAAGGCGACGATTTCAAGGCTGGAGATGCCAATCGGAGCAAAAAGCATCCAATTAACAACCGTCTCCTGAACCATAACTAGACTCTTTAACTTGTGTATAATGCAATTTGTATAATTAGAACGCAATTCCATTTCTAAATAATGCTTTACTAATTAGATCATTATACACTTTAACAATCAATTTAAAACGCTGCTGTACTCATCAAGTCCGGGGTTGCATTATAATAATGAGAGACACTTTCTAAGTGTGCTTCAAAGTAATTTAACATAAACACATTAAACGCACAAGTGAGAATAATTTAAAATGTGTCCTGTACACTGTGTTCCTTAGAGCTGCGTAAGACCCCTTATGTGCAGAGTGAGCTGTCCTGGGTGATGGGACACACAGCCTAGGGGACACCCCCCTGGGGACACTCACAGGAGTTCTTCTTGAAGACTGTGTTGCTCATGAACCTGAAAAATCTGTCTGCGTAGAAATTAGGCCGGTGGACCGAGACCGTGTCCTGCAGAGGGACAAGAAAAAAAAAATGTTATTAAATGAAATATAAAAGCCCTGGTTTTCAGAAGCCATTCAGGAATAACATGTTGCACTGCTTGCGGTCATCAGAGCCTGTGTATGACACCCTCACACTGAAGGGCCAAGGGAACCAGGGGGGGTGTTGTGGGCACCATCCGTGCCCAAGGAGGGGTACAGGGTGGCACCAGAGGCAAATGGGCTGTTCTCAGGGGGTCATTTGGGGAGAGTCGCTAAACACCCTCAACCCCTCCAAGACCCATCAGTTAGGTCACCGTGACTTTGCTCTGCTCAGACACTGTCACTATAAGCAGAGAGCCATTTCCCATTGGCCCCTTGAGCACGGCCCCTAACCCCCCGCTGCCCCATGGACAGGCTGACCCTGAAAGTCTCTGCTTGATAAAAATGTAACTCAATGGTTCCTGCCTAAGGAGCATAACAAGGATCTAAGAGCCAGGCGGGATGCCCTGAAGACCCTCTACGCGCTGAAGACCCTCTACATGCTGAAGACCCTCTACATGCTGAAGACCCTCTACGCGCTGAAGACCATCTACGCGCTGAAGACCATCTACGCGCTGAAGACCCTCTACATGCTGAAGACCCTCTACGCGCTGAAGACCATCTACGCGCTGAAGACCCTCTACGTGCTGAAGACCCTCTACATGCTGAGAAGCAGGGTCTCTCTTCAAAGAGAGAAGGTCATGCTCCTCCCTCTGAGCAGGAAGAGCAGACGTCATTCCGCGGAAGGTCATTAAGGACCGGCGGCCGAGCACCTCCCTGTGACATCATCAGGCCGCCGCAGGCCCAGCCGCGGTTAGCAGAGGTCTGTGTGACACGGCGGCAGAACCGCAGAGTCAGTCACAGCCCGGGCGACTATAATGTGAGAGGGTGAAGAAGCTCATGGCCCCAGAGGTGCAGGGTGAGGTCACTCTAAGGGGATCCCCGAAACGAGCCAAGACAACAAGCCATGACATGAAGACTCACCCCGTCGTGAACGAGCGCTTTCCACGTGTGCTCCAGCTTCTTTATCAGTCTTTGAGACGGACGGACGGACGGACAGACAGACAGAAAGATAAATACAAAGGTTACTTAGAAGATGAACAAATTTATCACCTGCCAGCCAAAGCAGAAAGTTTCCTCCATTAGAGGTCGGGGGGGGGAGGGCATAGTCACCTGTATGACTGCAAGATGTCGATGATTCCAATGAAGAGCAGCAGTCGCTCCCCCTTGCCGTTGACAGCCGGGATGCCGCCCATCCTGGACGGACACAGGAAGCACAAGCCACCGCGTGAGCCTGGGACCCTCGGGGTGGGGGGGGGGCGGGGGGGGGCAACGGCCCGATGCAGACAAGAAGCCAAAGCACTTTTGATTTAGACCTGAGCTGCCATGAGTCAAAGACCGTGCCGTTCTCAATGTCTCGTGCGACACTCAGCCGGCGAGAGCCGATCCAAGATCCACGAGACCCTCCCGCAGATATCGCTCTAAATCAGCGCGATCAAAACAAGCAGCTTCTATTCATCTCCACGGTTCCCTTCATACATCATCGTCCACGGCTTTTTAATTCAGTGCAGAGCTCAGCCTGAAGCCAATCTCAGGACACACAGGGCAGGGGACGCCCTGAACGGGATTTTAAGAGATGCCAGCTTATTTAACCACAGGGTTTTGGACTGTAGATGGAACCTGGAGGACATGAGGAAATCCAGACAAAGGAGTAAACCTCACAGCCACCGGCGTGGGACTGGAACCTGAAATTCGGGTTAAGTGTGAGGCTACAGTCAACATGCTATTATTACATTTATGCCATAACAATGACATAATCAGTGAAATGATACTGTGAGGTCACACTGCAGGGTGCCCGGCAGAGAAGCGGAGACCCACGTGTTGTCGGTGTCGACGGACTCCCCACAGGACGCGCCCCCCTGGATGGACTCTATGGCGGTGGAGTACAGGGCCTTCTGGGTGATGGGCCGCTTCTCGTCGCCGACGTCCTGTGAGCCACCCCCCTCCGGCTCACGCTCCGCCAGATCCATGTTGTGCACCCCCAGCAGAAGGCTGTAGTCCATGATCTTGAAGCTCTCGAGGACCTGGATCATGAGGAGCAGCAAGGTACTCTAGTTACCTGGAATGCCAGTGCGAACTGCAGAACCAGCCGACACACCACTGGCTGGCTGGACATAGACCCTGTAGGGCAGTGCTTCTTAACTGGTGTAACCTCAGGCCCTGCAAATTTCCTTGGGCGTTGAGGGTGCTGCCGGTTACATTTTCCAACCAGCAATGGGATCCAGTAACTACTGTAGGTGACCCAGGGACTAGATGACCCAGGGACTAGGTGATCTAGTACAAACTCTAAGGGCACTTTCCACTGCACCAGTTACCATAGGTACCTGAGGTGTTCTGAAGTCAAAATGCTGGTATCCCAGTCACCCCATAATGGTGGTCCCACCTGCATGTTGCTGCTTGTTTGATCAGAACAGTCATGAGATGTTAACCAAAGACCAAGTTTTTGAACATTCTGCATCACCAGGATAATAAAGTGCATTTCTGAAGCTGATTTTGCATTTTGGGTAATAAATATTTGGATTTATAGAGCGAAAAAAAAAAAAAGTTAAAAATAAATACATTTCTCAGAAAATTGTCCTGGAGTGATTTAAACCGCAAAGATGATGATTAGAAAATGATTAGAAATCCCGCACAGAGCTAATGGAAAAGCAGCAGCGTTAAACTTTACACTGATTTTTTAATCTTGAAAAGGAACAATCATTAAAATTGCAATGTTTTGTTTCCTATAACAAAGTACAAATGTTTAGTGAAAGCTTGATCACAAAAAAGCTGCCTATTGCGGTCCTTGCAATGTGAGAATTGTATGTACATAACATGTGATGTTGGTATTAATATTACGCATCATCCATCCCATTTTTCAAATTCACTACAAAATACCTCGGGTCGTGCTGTGATGTCATTCACTGCCGGTACCAGTTTTTACGGCAGTGGTAAAAAAACATCTTGAAGCACCAAAAGTACGGTACCTGGGGCGGTGGAAAAGCACCAAAAGCGTAATATATCACAGGGCCTCTAGTACTGCCAAGTGAATCCATTTCAAAGGAACAATCAACGAGTGCAGAGAGCAGGCAAGGGGCAGGAGAAGGTGGAGCTCAACTGAAGCGAAGGTCCGTCTGTAACAGCGACTGGACTCAGACCCGCAGCCCAGGACCTATGAGACTCTAGAGCTGTGTACTGATCCGTACACCCACCATATGACAAGGACATGCTGACAGCTCTGAGCTTTTCATAAGCACTCGTGATGTTTCTCAGGAGGCCATTTCAGGTTAAGTACCATCCCACAGGAGAGCTCCCCCAGGGACCTTCATCAGCAGCCTGGAGGTTCCAGGTGCAGCTCCTAATATCAGCCTGACGGCCATGCTGGCCAGTGGCAGCCCCCACACCCCCCCCCCCACACCCATACCCACGCACCAGGCAGTCCCTCTGCAGGGTCTTGACCAGCGCCCCGTTAGTGTCCACGTCCAACATCAGGCCGTCCGGCAAGTCCTGCATGAAGTCCAGGTCCTTGAAGGTAGGCCTGGCCTTCTCGCGCTCTTTCTTGGAGGCCCGCCGCTTGTACGTGGAGCCCTTCAGGTCGTACTTGAGGTGCATCCGCACCGCCCGCGGCAGCACGTTGTTCATTACCACCACCCGGATGTTCTTCCCCCCCGACTGGACGCAGTACAGCCCGAAGAACTTGGGCAGCAGCGTGCGGGGGTTCTGGTTCAGGTTCTACAGGAGGGAGAGGAGGGAGGTTAACCGGCAGGAGAAAGAACCTAGGATCACATCTCAAGCGAGAGTTGAAGAAGTTTAAGAGAAAATATCTCCCTGGACCTGTGATCATTCCTATAACATGACAAGTAATTCACACTATTAATAACTGTGCTGTCAACATATACTTTACATTCTATTCATAATGCTGATTAATAATTTACTCCACCACTGCAAAGATAAGCAAGTGCCTTCTGTGCAGGTGTGTGGTGGGGATAAAATGACATTTTCTGGATTTTGAGAATGACCGCTGGCCAGTGTAAGGACAGACCAACCACAAATCTTGGTCGTCAGCACTGGCTGGGATTACCCACCGACATTTTCACTTTCACCAAATAATAATATATTAATAAATCATAAATATACCCCTCCCCCAACTGTCCTTAAATGACGGGTGGGTGAAAGCGCGACCAGCTGGTGAAAAGGCCTTCCACTTTTAAGTTGGATTTCTAAAGACTTTTTAAAATAGAAAACTGTATTTAGCGTAGGATGTGTGAAATGCCGTCTGAATAACAGAGGCAGTGCTGCAGTGAGGGTGAGATTCCGCACTATTAGAAGCTCCTAACGGAAACACTGTGTTAATTAAAACCGAGCTGTTTGTCAGAGAGGTTATGCACAATCACCGTGCAGGTTTTCATTCATTCAAATGCAAAACAGCCTCAACCTTCAGGCAAAGGAGGAGTGGAAATTATACAGGCACCGTAATTCATCATCACACAACTTCACGGGCAGACAAGGCTCAGTGGTGGAGACTCACAAAGGGGCCGATGCCATCAAAGAACCGAGGCAGAAAGGAAGCAGTGTGAAGGCTGAGAGGAGGCAGTGTGGAGGTAGTGTGGAGGCAGTGTGGAGGCTGAGAGGAGGCAGTGAGGAGGCAGTGTGGAGGCAGTGTGGAGGCAGTGTGGAGACTGAGAGGAGGCAGTGAGGAGGTAGTGTGGAGGCTGAGAGGAGGCAGTGAGGAGGCAGTGTGGAGGCAGTGAGGAGGCAGTGAGGAGGCAGTGTGGAGGCAGTGTGGAGGCTGAGAGGAGGCAGTGTGGAGGCTGAGAGGAGGCAGTGAGGAGGCAGTGTGGAGGCAGTGTGGAGGCTGAGAGGAGGCAGTGAGGAGGTAGTGTGGAGGCAGTGTGGAGGCTGAGAGGAGGCAGTGAGGAGGCAGTGTGGAGGCTGAGAGGAGGCAGTGAGGAGGTAGTGTGGAGGCAGTGTGGAGGCTGAGAGGAGGCAGTGTGGAGGCAGTGTGGAGGCTGAGTGGAGGCAGTGAGGAGGTAGTGTGGAGGCAGTGTGGAGGCTGAGAGGAGGCAGTGAGGAGGCAGTGTGGAGGCTGAGAGGAGGCAGTGAGGAGACTTAGAGGATCTCTCAGGAGAACTACTGTGGTGCCTCAAGCAAATTACATGTTTGCTGACTTCAAGATCGTTCATTATTAACAGCTTTATTAGCCCTTTGTAAGTCTACACCTAAAAAAACGAATCTCTCAATTAATTATTAACCAGCCAACAATGCATAACAATGGATCCCAGAATAATCCAGACTCATAAATAGGAGATCAGTCATGCCGTAAGCCAGTTAGTTCAAACCGATAAACAGATAAGTCACACAAGAAAAGATGTATGGCTATCCCACAAACCCACGAGGTGTGCACAGCGCCTACTAGAGTCTGAGATGGGGAAATACAGGTGTCAGGGCCCCAGGGTCAGGATAGGTAGCCCCCCTCCGAACCCAGGACCCTGTCGTCCGGGGGAGGAGCAGGAAACCCAAGGGAGCGAATGAGACTATAGCAGAGAGGGGGAGGAGAGGAAAGGAAGGGAGACAGGGATGGAGAAATGAAGAGATGGAGGAGGGAGCATGGAAGTGAGGGAGATGGAGAAAGAGAGCAGCTTCTGTGTCTGCGGGCACAGCCTGAAACCCAATAGGAGCCGGGTTCTGGGCCGAACGCTCTCGGTTCCTGCACACATGGACACGCCCCTCTCTACATAAACTCCGGCCTGGGAAGCAGGCAGCCAGCATGAATATCCATGCTCAGCCCCCAGGACGCAGCAGGACAGGGTGGGGGGCGCAAGCAGACTCCCAAAATAACTCTGTTTGACGAGCCTCTCAGAGTGTGACGGGCAGAATTAATCAGCCTTAAAGTGAAATGTCCCCTGTCCGTACTGACCCTGACGGGCCACGGCACGTTACGGTCCTGGGGGGTACCACACACCATCACTGTCGGGGGGGGGGGGCTAGGGGGGGGTGGGGCGTGGTCAAACTCACCATATAGTAGCCGGGCAACAGCTTCTGCAGGAATTCAGCCTCCTTGTGCATGACGGTCTTGATGATGAACTCGTCATCCTTGGTGAGGTAGAAGACGGAGCCACTAGCCCCGGGATTGGAGAGCTCGATCAGCGGCTCATTACACAGAGAGTACTGCAGGGGGAGGAGGCAGACAGGCTGATTAATTATGGGGGGAGGGGGGCTCAGCAAGAGAGAGCTATAATCAGATGTATAGGTATAACCAGGTAGCTTACTGGGGGCTGGACAGCACCTTCAGATTTAACAGTGATCCCAGTATAATATGGCACTTTTCACGACCCGAGCCGGACCCAAGTCACTCCACTGTCACCACGACCTGAGCCAGACCCGAACCAGACCGGACCCAAGCCATTCCACTGCCACCATGACCCGAGCCGGACCCGAAATGGACCCAAGCCACTCCCACTACACCACGACCTGAGCTGGACCCGAACCGGACCCAAGCCATTCCACTGCCACCACGACCTGAGCTGGAACCAAGCCATTCCACTGCCACCATGACCGGAGCTGGACCCGAACCGGACCCAAGCCATTCCACTGCCACCATGACCGGAGCTGGACCCGAACCGGACCCAAGTCATTCCACTGCCACCACGACCCGAGCCGGACCCAAACCGGAACCAAGTCATTCCACTGCCACCACGACCTGAGCCGGAACCAAGCCATTCCACTGCCACCATGACCTGAGCTGGACCCCAGCTGTACCCAAGCCTGACCCAAGCCAGCCCGCAAACTGGTGATTTTCCATGGTATGTATGCGAGCTAAAAGCGCGACCAAACCGAGCCGGTTGCGTCACATCATCCGATTGGTTTACAACGCAGGGAGATACTAGTGTCCCATGTCAATACGCATAGATTATCTGAAAGGAAAAGACTATATTAGATTTATTACCCATTATTAGTCGTATCGCACATCACAATCTATTGATACTTTCCTGATAACTACGAACTTCCAACTTGCTACTTAAAAAAGTACTATAGGACAGATGAAGGGAATGGATTCGTAGTGAAAATTTACTCAAGCGAATGCTAATTCTGCTAGCATCTGCTGCTAAAATAACACGGTGACTCTCACAGATGTGCTAGCAGAAATTAGCATACAGTGAAAATAACAATTGCCCTTAGCAAATCATGATGTACACCATGTGAGCAATAAATGAGCGTCTCTTCGGGTTTATGTCACTGTCACTCTCCAAACCCAGCGACGCCTTTACCGAGCCGACCCTTCTGCAGTGGAAAACCGAAGTGAGCTGGAACCGCACTGTAACTAGTCTGTCTTCGCGGTTTGGCTCAGCTCCTACATGCCAGTGGAAAAGTGCCAATAGGTGGGAAATTCTCCAGCATTTGCTATGAAACACAGCAGGCTGCAGTCAGAGAGCCTTTGGCAACGGCTGAGAATTAGGCACAGGAGTCACCCGCGGACACAGAAGCATTCCAAGGGATCGTCTTCCTGAAGGAATCAACCGTGGACACATGCGCGACCTCCAGAGCTCCGTGCGCTACAAAATGACTCACACCCACATGCACAGAGGGGATTTTCCCGGGGGGGGATAGTCAGTAGGCACATGGACCCCCACCCTAAGCGGGAGGACGGTGCGGCCATCCTGCGCCTCCCGGTAACCCTCCACGGACCCCTTACCAGGTAGTCGTCGGGCCGAATGCCGAAGAGCTCCCGGAAGTATCGGAAGGCCACGGGGGCGTAGGTCTTGAAGCGGAAGTCGGGGAAGTGGTGAGCTGGGGTCAGGTTGCTGCCCTCACTGGTGGGGGGAGAGAGTGCGGGACCATCAGTGGAACATCGACACAAGCAGCGGCCATCTTGCCTGCTCAACTGCAGCTGTTTTAAATTAGCCCTCATACTATAACTACTCTGTACAGTCCTGCCTCTGGAACGATTGAATTTGTGTTCGTGCATCGCTCCATTATTCTATATAAAACTTTCTCTTCCTGTTAACCTGATGTCACTTCCTGTTCATCATGCAGCTATGTCTATAAACAGCTACCAGCTACCTTTAAATTTAGCATGTTTTTATTGAAGCTTTTGACAGCAAAACTAAATGGCCAAATAACTCTACAAGTCATTAGCACATTATCTGTAACACAGAGCGCGGTCGCTAATGATGAAGACGTCACAGAGAGAAACTGTGTGTCCCTGGGTCACCTGGGGAAGAAGATGCTCTCCACCACGTAGAAGTCTTGCATGAGAACGTCTCTCTCGGGTTTGGAGCTCAGGTTGCCCACAGTGTACCCGATGCCCAGCTGGATGGCCCCTTTCAGGGCGGAAGACGTGGTCTGTGAGGGGAGATTTGGCCATGTGATCCATTCCATCATCACACAGTCTAGGTCACTGGTGTTCAGATGTGTGTGTTTGGGGGGGCACCTCACCTTCTTGTAAGTGGTCTCCCCCGACGCATCCACTCCCCGGTGACCAATCCTCTTCCCTGGAGCAGTGGCGGAGACCAGCTGGTGGGGGGGGGGGACAGAGGGAGACTATGCTAAAACCGGCAGACACTAAAACAAGGAAGTGCAGCTCAAGGCTCCATGGGGTGCAGATACACTCAACAGGCTCCCAGGCAGAGCAGAGAGCATTATGGGGGATTGTGGAAGAACAGCCCTTACCTCTGTTATAACCGACTTCTTAGCTGTGACATCTGAAAGAAAGCAGAGAGAGCAGATAAGATGAGCTGTTGGTAAACAGAGGCTACATGCTGGAGATCTGCAGTGTGACTCTGAGCTGGGAGACCGCTTACGCTCCGCGACTACGGTGTGAGGAGAAGACAGCGGCAGACAGGCAGGTGGGGATGGACTGAGATACAGCAATCAATCCACCCTGACGCTTGGTCGCAGGTGTCCAGAGCCTCAGAAACTACGGGCACAAGGCAGGGAACCCAGGATGCGGTGCCAACTGATTGCCCTCAGGTGGAGTTAATAGGAAACGCTAGGAAGGTCCCGTGGCCGCCCATGAGGTTGGAATGTACTGAAATTATTACAAATACCAAGCACTTTTAAAAGGGCTCAACAATGAAAAAAATCAGCAAGTGGGATTAAATGTGTCCCCGTCCCCGTTATCGATATTATTATGTGTGTTAGAGTCGCATTCAGCCACTCAGGCTCGAAAGCTGCCTGCCACCAGCTTTGGGAAGAAAAAGATCTGAAACAGATTAAAAATACTGCTTTTCCCACAAGTTAGAACCTTCCAGAATATCTTCAGCCCCAGAGCGCCACTGGCGGGCAGCCACATGACTGAGCCGAAGAGGGGTTCTTCAAGCCCCCCCCCCCGGACCCCGCTCTCTCTGACGTCAGCTGTATGGTCCCTCAGCAAGTGACAGGGGGCGGGATTTAGACAGCTATGCTGGCGAGGGGGGCTTGTCGTCACCATAGCCTGATGCCGTTTCCAGCATCTCTCCTGGCACCTCCCCCCCCCCACAGCTGCCCCAAAGCAGCCTGTCACAGCTCTGGTTCCGGCACCTTCCACCGCCTGTCACCTGTATGTCTTTCGTTAACTCGCCAGTCAATCTCACGTTCTCTAGTTCTGTGAAATATCTGGAAACAACTGGCTCTGCCTTCCCAACCAACCTATTTCTCAAAACAAGTTACTAGTCTCAGATATAAGGGGTATAAACACCCGCCCCCCCCTCCCCCGTCCACCCCTCCAGTTTAGCACCTCAGCTGAGTACTAGGCTATTCACCTCAGGATGTCACAGGAAATGACTCTGGGTGGCGAGAAAATGCCCGCAGATTAACGCCCTTATGTTCTGGTTCTCTATGTGGCCGGTTCTACGCCCCAACCAGCCACCCAGCTCAATGCCCAGTCAGCAAGTTAAATTCTCCATTTCACACAGTCATACACGAGAAAACATGTCTGCCTTTGCCGGAAATTCACATGCATGACCGTCGGCTGGGTGCCGGATCAGCGCAGCAGATGCATCCGACACGGATCCGCACGCTCTCCCGGCGCCCCTCCCTCGTTTCCATGGCACCCCCATCCAGGTCAGCTGGCTTCTTTTTTTTTTTTCCAGGCCACCCGTCTCAGGGAAATGACAAAGGGGGCCGTGGTCGCGCCAAGCCGAGAGAGGGACGGCAAAAACCAAACAACGTCTGTCCTATGCTTTGCCAAAATCGACAGTTTTGTGGGACTTCGGGCCAAGCTGTTAAAGAAATCATGAAGGAGATTCTGAGAGGCTCAGCAGCCTGGGCGAGAAGAAACAGCCTTTATGACCACGACGTTTCCTAAGGCCAAAAAAGCAGCCACACTGGAGAACGACATGAAAAGCTCATGGGTATCAGATCCATAGCCACACCCCCCAACTCATAGGCCCCTCCCCCTCAATGTGAGGCAGCTCAGACTCCGCCCATTAACACACCCCGCCTGGGTGTTCCCAAAATATACAGCATATCTTACTTTTGCTTCCCGAGAAATACTCAAAGGGTTTGCAAGAGGTTCTGTCAAAGGTACAGACCAGGCAGGGTGCCGGCGAAACAGGTTTCCCCTTCCTGACACATCAACTTCTCAAATCGATACGGAAAGGCTGTAACATAATGTGTGGTTAGCCTGACATTATCTGTCAAAACTGAGGTGTCGTGACAGTGCAGGACCATCTCATATGAAGGCTGCGGTGGAACGAATGAGAGAGCTTCCAGTGTGTAATTCAAACGCCTTCGGATGGTGTTTGATTTCACAAGCGTCCAACATCAAGGGCTGAGCTTTGTTCTCATGTTTGTCTCTGGGGACCCACTGATTACTGAGGCTTTGTATCCACAAGCGGCCTTTTAAATGGACCTGAATGTAGATGTTACATTAATGCAGGCTGAATGCAGTTATGCTAATAAAAATAAAAATGTTCCCTCATTGTGATTTTTGGTTCTTAGGGCAAAGCCTTTCGCAGGTTTTACTGAACGTTTTAGAGCTCAATGGCACATAACATCCAGCAAACACCTCTCTTACTCCTAATTAGTGAAGGTGAGCTACAATAAAAACCAGTCTGCACAGTGGCGCCCCCTTTGGGAGAGTCAGTAGCAGCGACTGACAGCATTGTCTTAGAGGAGCTTGCAGATGAGTAGAAGCACCACTTCCCAGCATCCCAGCTTGATGGCGTCCAATAGGATACCATTACAGTTCCCTAACTATGCAGGACGTTATGGCGCTGTTGCGTTACCATGGTTACCTCCACTGCTACAGCCACACCCCACACTCACAGCTGAAAACCCGCCCCTCGGCATGACCATCATACAACACATGCAACACACGGCTGCAGTGGAACAGTCACCATCACCGAAATCACCCAGCTACACGTATCTGGGCCGGAGAAAACAGGAGTATCCTGGAGGAGACTCTACAGAATGTGAGTAGAACCTGCAAACTCCACACACAGTGCAGGAGTAAAAATAAAGAGAAGCCCCGTTTCCGAGAGTGTGCTCAATATACAGCTGCCAAAGCCTGAAATACACACATGGGACCCCCCCCCCTTGGGGACCCCCCCCCCCCCTGAACCTCTCACTGACAGAAGAGCATTTTTCAGCTTGAAGCCACAAGCCAGCACACAGCCAATAAATTTTCCTTAAGAGCAATTCTGGTAGTAATGAAAACCCATCTCCGCATCGCTTCCCACCCCCCTCCAAGAATGTGTGGAATCGTAGCTCAAAATCGGCCAGCACTTTGCACATGCTGTCACACTCAGCAAAGACGGATGTTACATCAAACAGCATCACCGAGCGCTTATCTCTGTGAACACAGGGCCGTCCTTCATCACCGCCGTAAAAACACATACCGTGCTGCCAAGACCAGCTTACATTTTACCCGAAATCAATGCTCCACGCAGATAAACCAATAACACGTGTAGTTAGGTCCCCCTACACTGGGGAGATACGCATTTAATTAACCTGGCACGTTCACCGGAGCTCGTACATTAAACGCTAACACAGGCACTATCTGACATCAAGCACTTTGCTGCAGGAGAACATTGAACGGCCGCAGCCTTTTGTGAGAACAGAAGTGTCAGTTAAACATTTATTGCAAGAACAGCCCGCCTAAAACCCGCTAAGTTGGATCTGGAAGGAGAATAATACAATCTGCTGACTTGTCCTATGGCTGACATCAGAATTATCGATTTAGTCCAAAATATAACATTCTTATCGTCTAACAAGAATCACAATGAACATGAAAGCCCAGCGACTGTCAGAATGGCCATAAGAAAAGGCAGCCACAATCAATAGCCCGGGACACTCAGGAAGATATGGGGCTAGTTCTCTGTATCTTATGCTGAGGCGTCACCTACACGATTTGAGGAGACGTTTAAGCCGAGTTTTCTCCCACATCTGCACAGATGTTCCCCACAAGCCTGCCAGATGTTGCATTCGTTCTGAGCTTGGGCACAAAACATAATGTTCTTATTATACAATATCAAGACAAGAAAACTGGTGAATCACTATGCAAAAGCACATGCTTCAGGAGGTAATCCTCTACTATGCTGGTTTTGATGGTTTCAAGTGGGTGTTCAACAGCTTTCACACCTGCCCAGAATTCTTGATTTAGATAATATTCTTAAAGTCTAAGAAGAATCGCAATGAACACGAAAGCCCACCGATTGTCAGAATCTTCATAATTGGTTCCAAGATGACACAGACGTCGTTGGACACCATCCTGGTTTCTCTGTCGAAACTCATCTTTAAACTTTAGTTTTTTCTTAATATTTTCACATTTTCTGTCAGTTACAGTTACAACTGATAGTTGTAATTAAACATTCGCCCCTCACTTGTGCACCAGGCACTTTACAGGAGCGACGTTGCACATGTTTGAGTTTCCTTTTTTTATTTGAAGTCTTATTGCTTTTCACAAATTCTCACTATGGCGGCGCTGACCACCTTGCATTTCACTGTATAACATTTCACTGTTATACTCTGACAGTGCATGTGACAAATGAAACCCTCGAATCCTTGCCCCTAGTAGTAAGAGAACAAACCCCCAGCATTACTATGGGCTTGGCTGTCCTTCTGCATGGTTTGACTGCTTGCCACTACCAGCTACCTCTGGCAGGCCAGCCTGTGCAGCCTCACGCAGGGTTCTGCACTGGGAACTCTCCAGTTTTCTGCCTGTGCTCTACATCCACATCCGCACCCCTGTGTCGCAGGGGAGCAGCTGCAGCAGTGCTACCACGGTGACAGACTCCCATGGTCCGGATGGCACCCAGGACAGGAGGATCACTAGAGATTACAGAAGCTCTCCAGTGGTGCTTCCCTTGGTGCTGGTGAAACAAAACACCACATATACCTCTGAGGTGAGGTGCCGAGCTCAGACCGGAGCACCTCCTCCATCTTTGGCTCAGGTCCGATTATGTTTCAGCCACTTCCCGGTAGGTCCTCAGTAATCAAGCACGCGCCAAAGATACCGATGCCATCCCTTAACGGGTAACAGCTCCGGCTGGATCGCACCCATCCATTTCCAGGATACTGCACCGCCGGTGACGTCTGCAGCAGCCAGAGGATTGGCAGAGGCTGTGATGGGCTGGGATCGGGAGGTGCGGCTGCATGTCTGGCAGTCGCCATGGTGAGGGACGACATCCTCAAACCCTCGTTGCCAGTCCCTCTTGTCATATTTGCTAAGCTGCCAGAAACTCCATAAACAGAAAAATCAGACCAGGCCCATGTTGAGTGTCTCCCTGCTGAGGTTGGGCGTACAAATAATAAACTGTCTAACTGCCATGACAGGAAAGTCTTTGCAGACCCAAGGAACCCATGCATGACCTCCTGAAGACCAGACCAGCATGGGAGTCAAACATCTCAAATCAATACTTAATAACCAGAAAAGCTCCACGCTGGCATGTTGGGTGAGGCGGCGCCATAAACCAGCCATATTTCTACATAAAATCCCTCAACCATTCAATAAAGTCAAATAATCCCCTAGAAGATACTCTTTGAAAACAGTAGCCCCACTACAGGTCAGAATAGAGAAGCTGCTCACAGCTGACACAGCTATAAAACTGAAGATTTATTTCAGCAATTCTCGTAAATTCATCCAACTCTGTGGGATGATGTTGAGAACCAAGATGTCCAGCGATTCCCACAGCCCGTTAGATACCACTGGGTACATGCCTACCGCCTCTCCGGACATGCCTCCAGTTCCTCAGACTGTGTGAAGGTGACTGCATCCAAAACGCTGATTCCAAGCCCTGGCAGTGCCTGAGAGAACAGTCTCCGCCAACCCGCACGGAGAGGGCAACAACTTTCCATCCCAATTGTGCCAACAGAAGATGCACCCTTAGTGTGGGATGAATTGGTTCTAGAGTATCTATATATACGCACGTCAAGAAAACTGCAATAGCATCTTAGCAAAAGAATATATTGTGCAGAGATGCCAAGAACAGAGAATATCATAAGTGTATATGCAGTTCAAACTCAAGTACTGTGCCAATTATCGCATGAGTCTAGCACTAGGCTAGGGGGTCATTTTTAAGAAATCTTTTACACCTAATTCCCTTTTTTCTTCAGGAAAACCAAACTCTTCAACCAACCTATTACCTAAATAGCAAGTAGATGGATTCGCCTAAAATAATCACGGGATAGAATGAACAAAGGTCTTAGAACATAAGCGAATAGATTTATGAGTTTCCACCACTGACGTCCCAAGCCGATATCAAAGATCGCAATCAGGGCTGATCCAGGCATTTTTATATTGATTGGTATTGGTTACCACATCCCGATCCAAAGCCCGATCCATTTAATTCCCCGAGTCTGCCTCATTTACATCAGCTACACAGATTGTAAGCTTTCATCACACATGGCTTGGAACTACAAACTATCGGGACGTGTGGAAATTCTTTAGACTGGAATCTCAAAGTAGCCCAACTGCTACCTGCAATGTTTGCAATGCCGTCCTTTGGAGGCGTATGATACAGTGATACAATGAATCTAATTAGACATTTGCAGAAACATCATAAGGAAGAATACTGTGAAATGGCTTATCCAGACGAAGAATGCACCGAAGCCTACTGTATGTCTATGTATATTTAAATATTTATTAAAAGATCGAATTGGGACTCAGAAACAGGAGATATAAATATTGAACGGATTAGATGGGGGTACCAAAGTGAATCGGGATCTCATATTTCCACCAATACGTTCAACAACATCAAACAACAAACACCGCACTGCCTAAAACTCTGAGAGCTGAAGGCATCAGTAAAGTCAGGGAAAGGCCTACCTCGTGCTGCCTCATGCTGCCTCGTGAGCTCAGCGGGTGTCACAGGGCTCCAGTTAAGAAACGTGACGAGGCAGAGCTCTGTGACAGCTTGGTCTGTCACACATGGCGCGCGAATCATCCTCTCCGGTCAAAAGACTAAGCTCAGGACAGAACGGAGCCCTGGTGGGCCGGGGGCCTCTAAATTGCCCCCATCTGTCGCAATTAAGTAGGGGGAAGCCAAAGGAAGCCACATGCAAAAAGGAAGGACACATTCACCTTGTTAAAAGCCACACTGAGGGAATGTGTCCATGTGTGATACTGAGGACCACTAATGCTAATGCTAATGACAGGCACTGCCACAACCACCCAACACGCAATTTGTAGTAGTAATGTATTGATTATTTGTCAAACGCAGATGATATATATACACAATATTTAATTCAATATAGCTTTTAGATGCACCTCTGGGCAAAAGGACTGTAATTTTTAAGGCACACAGAGGTCTGGCTCAAGGAGACACAAATATACCTCACCATCACCGGCCAACATTAGCGTTCAGTCACTGAACACCTGACTGAGTTTGCGGCTTAAAGCTGGGACCCCTGCCTCCTTTTCAGGGAGGGGGGGGGCATAAGCAGCGCAGTGAGCAGCGACTGTTTAGCGAGCTTCTGTGCGGCACAGCCAGGCGGGGGGGGGGGGGGGTCTCACGTCTCCCCCCAGACCCCCAGCCAGCTTCCCTCCAGAAGCACCCCAGTCGCTGGACCCTCTATTAGTCATCATTGCGAGTCAATCGCCAGAGCTACGCCATTCAAGGTACATAGGGGACCCAGCATCTCTCAGCCATGTGAGCTAATCCTAAACAAAGCAGTGAACGGGACCCAGCACAGCATCCTAGGGAGGGAACAAATCGGGCTCATAAGCCCCTAATGCTGGATCTGAGCAGGAGATAAAATATCCACAGCTCATTGTATCCATGTTAGTGCATTTACCGCTTGGAGTTCATGAGCCTTCACTGCATACTGCTGAGAATGAGCATGAAACACACACACAGTGTGTTAATCTGCACACGGCACCCCTCAGCCCCCCCCCCCAGGACACCGCTGCTCCAAATAAGTATGCCGGAGCGGGTCAGAGGCTCACGGCACCCCGCTGAACAGCCCCAACCTGCCGGCCGGGGAGGGCACCAAAGACGACATTACATAACCGCTGTTTGTGCCGTCATCGCCGAGGCCCTCCGGACAGGAGCCGCTCTCTTTCATGGATCTCCGGAATCGCTCAAGGTCGGCTGGCTGAGATAGAGGGAGGCCCGTAACCGTCAGCGCCGCGCGCGTTCCCGGCCGCCGCCATCGCTGTGTCCTCAGCAGCTGGGATGGGCCGTGTTTAACCTTCCGGCACCCGAAAGCAGCAGGGGGGACAGAGGGCGGCCCAGAGCCGTTTTGGGACACGGGGGTCCATCGGCCCTAAGCTGGTCCCCTTTTAAAATTTCCTGAAACGAAGAGCGAGCCTGATACTGCAGACTAAGCGAGACACAGGACCGACACTCTCTGGCAGCTGTTTAAACAGCAGTGGTGACTCACGTTCATGCGAATCTGTGCAGCGTTTATGAGCCGTACAAACCTTCATAAACGTCACTCCTCTCCCGCTCCAGCAGCGATGCTTGAATGAAAAGAAAGGCTCACTCAGCAAGCCGAACGCCAGGCTGCCACCCGCAGAAGCGGGACCTCAGTCACCAAAGCAGAATAAGGTAAAAATAAAATACATTACATGTGGGCACGGCCGATTACCATCCAGGCAACGTTTTAATCGGTTATCCTGCAAATCCAGCTGGCATGACTGACTTTATAGGACATAAAGGAATTAATATTTCTAAATAAATGAATAAATATCTCAAACAGTCAGGCAGTAACAGAAAGATGCTTTAAAGGAAGGGGGTCCTTCCAATGAGGATTCAAGGCTGTGCATTAGTGAGCAGACTATTTTGCTAAATTTCAGTTGAACGGCCTGTAAGAGAACGTGTACGTGCATGCAGGGATAGAGTGTGAGGGAGACCAGCCCCTTTTACAGCGTAACACCGCGGTGCCTACCCTGCTTGACTGTATGGGGGGGGGGGGGGGGAGGTGCAGGGTGTCAGGCACGAAGACACAGGGCTGTGATGTCGACAGGGAGGCCACACCCTCATCAGACCTGACAGACACATTTCAGCCTGTAAACGGTGCCAGCAGCCAAGCCTGAGCACAGAATAAGGCTGGAAAATGCAGACTGCAAAAGGTCTTCAGTCCATCCAAACATCCATCCATCCCTCCCCCAATGACAGGGTCACTGTAAGCCTGGGGCCTATCCCAGGCAGAACAGGATACCAGGCAGGGAACCCTGTGTGTGTGTGTGTGTGTGTGTGCCCTGTGATGAACTGGCATCCTGTTCATACTGATTTTATAATCTGCCACAGTACAGCCATTTCCAAACCAGTTTCTGCAATAACCATCCAATAAACCATGTATTTGTTGACTCAACTACTAGCATGCCATGTTTTTCCTAATTAATTTACCTAGCTAATTAAGTTCATTCATTAAGTGAACTGGTGGTGCAATTTAACAAATGCATGGAATAGTTGGAGCGTGTCTGCAGTGAGGCTGGGGAACTGACACGCAGTTCTTCAAGCCAACCCGCAAGACGTCCTGCAAGACATCACTTTTTGCAAAACAAAAGAAATTCTTGGTATTTTTTTTCGTTGACTGCCTCAGACTTTTGCACTGTACAGTACTTGACATATTTTGCATTGCAATCATATTAAATAATGACATGTTTCACTGCGGGCACGACTGAATTATACACTGAGACATTTCCTCGAAACTTCATCCATGGCAGGAAACAGAGGTAATAAGGCAGAGACACCTTTGACAGCAGGCCAGTCTGTCTCAGGTTCCACACACACATAGATCCTATCACACACCTTGGGTAATTCAGAGATTCCAGTTCAACTGGGGCAGGAAACACTGGGAAAACATGCAAAATACATGCACATTATTTGTTTTTAAAAATTTGTCAAACTCAATATTGATCCGTAAAATTTATGGATCGATCTATTAGAGTAATATGCAGTGTCTCCCGGTCTCCAAGGTTCATTTCCCCTATGGGTAAACGTGGGTTGTACCGGACCGTATTGCAAGGCAGATTTGGGTGCCTCTTAAATGCCTGAGCAGTCCATTGAAATATTTGCCCTCAGGTGCAACAGAAACTTCCCCACAGCTGACGTGCCGTTGCTAGCTAACGTTACACTTGCCCTGATGTCAGGACAAGCCTAATGTTCTCCAGCTACTTTTAACCCCCGAACAAACAGTGACGTCAGCATATTTTCAGAGGGGGTGTTTTGCTACACGCCTAAACAGGAAGACATATTTCACCTGTCAGTCATTATGAAACATTATACAGTATTATTATTTGTACATTATTTCAAACAGAAAATGATTTAAAATGGATATAAAGTTATAGATTTTATAATGTTAAGATTATTTTAGAACTATGTAAAAAGTTTGTTTAGAAAATGTTCTTAGTGTTTAGGGAAGGGGGATTTATTAAAAGACGGCACAGTTACGGTTACTTATGGCTTGAGTTTGTATCTAGGTATGCAGGGCTGCTGTACAGTATTTTATATTTCATTCCTATTGGACTGATCGAATCGGAACCAAATCGAATTGAATTGAATCAAAGATTTAGGCTGTGAACTGGACATTAAACCTGTCCCAATGCCCAACTTTTGGCATTTTTAGTGTTTTGATTACAGTTCCAAATTTTTATAAAATTGAGGTTATCATTGTGGGGACCAAAAAAATGTCCCCACAAACAAAAAAGTTACAGGTTTTACCATATCATGGGAACATCTTGTCCCCACAATGAGGTAAATACAACCCTCCCCACAGAGCAGGGGAGGGATTCAAACCCACAACCCTGAAGATACGAGCACCGTTAAACACTAAGTCCTATATGCCAATATAATTCTCTGAAATAGGAAATTAAAATGTTATATAATATTTCGCTTGTATGACTGAGGATTAACAGTGAAGCATCACAGAGCTTCTGGAGAGTGAGATTAGGGTCAGGCAGACATAACGACAAAGGCAGCCAGACTGAAGGTTCATCAGAAAGAGAGAATTCAGAAAATCACGACAACAGCAGAGTGCAGTGAAGGTCACCCTATGGCATAAAGGGCGATTACACTGAGCTGGGTTCTACGGCTGAGTGCAGTGAAGGTCACCCTATGGCACGAAGGGCAATTACACTGAGCTGGGTTGTACAGCAGAGTGCAGTGAAAGTCACCCTATGACATAAAGGGCGATTACACTGAGCTGGGTTCTACGGCTGAGTGCAGTGAAGGTCACCCTATGGCATAAAGGGCGATTACACTGAACTGGGTTCTACGGCAGAGTGCAGTGAAGGTCACCCTATGACATAAAGGGCGATTACACTGAGCTGGGTTCTACGGCAGAGTGCAGTGAAGGTCACCCTATGGCATAAAGGGGCGATTACACTGAGCTGGGTTCTACGGCAGAGTGCAGTGAAGGTCACCCTATGGCATAAAGGGGCGATTACACTGAGCTGGGTTCTACGGCAGAGTGCAGTGAAGGTCACCCTATGGCATAAAGGGGTGATTACACTGAGCTGGGTTCTACGAGAGAGAACAGGTTCACATGCCAGGGCAAGCTGGAGCAGAATCAGCGAGAGTGCAGGAATCACCCCCGAGCAGTGCAGCCCCCCCCCACCCCACCAAGTCCTGAGACAACACAGGAAGGTTACTCAGCAACTCCCCTTCAGCAGGGGGGTAAACAACAGGCTCAAAGCAGATCTGAGGGAGGGAGTTAGACCCCCCCCCCGGTACTGCAGGGATTACTCAGCAGCTCATCTGTTGTGACCACTAACTAGGTTAAGCCAACAAACTAAGGGCATTTATTAGTACTGAATACCTCTGGATAAGCCACTTCTCATCACAGATTCACCCTGGAAAATGGCCACATCAATGTCTCTTTGAGGGAGAGACTGTCACTTGCATTCTGTCAAGCCTCGAGCAGTTACGAAACAATTAAACCTAGCAAACGAAAGCTTGCAACTGCAGATGTTTAAATTTTTTGTGAATATGCTGAGCCAAACTGAAACACTACACAAGACTCCATAAAGATATGTGATCTAATAGTTAGGAGAAGTGTATTTGTGATTGAAAGGTTGCTGGTTAATATCCCTGACCAGCAAGGTACCACTGAGGTACCCTGAGCAAGGTACTGCCCCCTGTGTGATAAAAAATAGGTGCCCACTGTTATGTTACAATGTCACACTGTGGTGTGTCAACAATGACAATTAATCACATTCCCCATATGTCTCATTGACAATAAGGCTTCAGCGGCTCCACCATGACATACACAAGCATGACCATTTTCCATCTTCTTCTGCACCCAACCTTCATGCAACATTTCACCTTTAAGTGTGTCCAGAAACGTACCTGTCCAATTTGCGTCTGGATGACAAAATATAAAAGTTCACCTCAGTTACTAGACAGAAAGCTGGTTACTAGACGAGCTCAGAACCACACGCACCAGCATTTCTGGGAGAGGATGAAATAGTGGTTTTGAGTTCATCATAGAAACCATCCCCAGAAATTTCTTTCGAGCCAGGTACCGTCTGTGAGTACTGAAGTCATTATTAAGACGATACTGTGGTTTCGAAAATTCTTATATTTAAGTAAATAAGTCAATATATTTGATGTTCTTTTTTTTTTTACCTTACATATGCTACAGTACAGTCACACAGAGTAAACATTGGGGGTATTACGATAATAATAGAGCTTACCTCAGTACTTTGAAATCTTTGCCCCCCCCCCCCCCCCAATTTGGCAAATTAAACCTCAACAATTTCAAAATACTACAATAGCGCTGTTTTTGAAAATACAGGCATTATCTCCCAGTACAGCATGATGGTATGAAAAATGAGATACCGCCCAAGCCCCACACGAGAGCTAGAGGCGAACGGAAAGGCTGAGAAGGTCTGCTTTAGCACGTCTAACAGCGAGCAGGACTACAAGGCGGGAGGAGCTCAGCCCAGGGAGCTCGCAGACGGGGAACGTGATTCATCCAGCGGGCCAGATGCTGGAACATTCAGGAGGAAGGAGACGGAAGATAGTAAGAGAGCAGCCTCCGGCAGGTACACAGGCAGCAGCTGGCTGAGAAGGTCTGGGCCGGACTGAAGCTTCCTGCATGGGAACAGACTGGTTCTCACCGAACACAGGAACTCTCTGCGTCTGACCATCAGGGAGCAAGTGCAGTCATAGCAACAGGACCTCTGTCAAACGCCAATGCCTTCACTGACACGTAAGCGCAAGCAATTTCATACATGGCCAGCCTCATGCTCCACGTTCCTGCATGCATACGCTTGCCCATGTTTACTTTCATGCAGACCAAACCATCGCTTTTCAAGGTGAGGAATGGAGGGATGGTTGGATCATCAGGAATGTCTGTTTCCAGGCAGCTGTGCACTGGTCACACAATCAACGTCGCCAGGTTTACAGCCGGCAGATTAACTTGGGAAAATGAGCTTCACTTTCTGTATTTCATCCGCATTGTGCTCAACTCGCGCTCGGTTCTGATACACTGGACTTCATAAATCACCAGCTCCTACAGTGTAACAGGGGGAAAATATAAGCTTCTGCTCCTGACCAACCTATCCGATCCAAGCCAAAACCAGAACATGCTTTATCTGAGGACACACTGGTCATCAAACTGCATCTGCAGAGACAGACAACAGCACTGCCGAGTACAATGGCCAAAGGAAGGCCTAACATTGGTCTGTTGGGCTTTTTGAAGGCACCTGGCACACAGAGAGAGAACAGTCACCAGGAAGGTCTGCCCAGCGGGCTGGTACCCAGCCGCCGAAAGGCGGGAAACCCAACACCAGAGAACAGGAAGTGACACGTTCCTTTCCTGTGACAAAAGGAGCCCAATAGGAGGACTCTGCAAACTGGGGAACATTTTTTATTCTTCACTTTAACATCTGCGGTCATAGATGTTAGACAATCACTCTGTATTTTACCCCTTTAAAGGAGGGAGAAGGCCTCAAAGCAGCAGGCCAGCTCGATGTGACAGGCCTGTTCCATGTGACAGGCACAGCTCCATGTGACAGGCACAGCTCCATGTGACAGGCCTGTTACATGTGACAGGCACAGCTCGATGTGACAGGAACCGCTCCATGTGACAGGAACCGCTCCATGTGACAGGCACAGCTCCATGTGACAGGCACAGCTCCATGTGACAGGCACAGCTCCATGTGACAGGCCTGTTACATGTGACAGGCACAGCTCGATGTGACAGGAACCGCTCCATGTGACAGGAACCGCTCCATGTGACAGGCACAGCTCCATGTGACAGGCACAGCTCCATGTGACAGGATGCGCTCCATGCGCAGGGCTTGCATCATGACGGCCGGCTTCGGCAGGATGAGCGCACATTGCCGGCTGCCAGCCTCCCCCCCCCCTCGCTTTGTGGGTCTGTCGGACGACGTAATGCCTGGAAGGGGCCCCCTTTCACTCGCTTCTGCCCACTGCCCACTGCCCACTGCCGACAGCGATCGGACCCGCATGCCAACGGGGAGAGAGGGGTCACCCACAACAAGGCCTGTCTTTATACACTCCCCATGTAATATACCAACGTAGATAGACAGCAGCATGACAGCCGTGGGGGGGGGGGGTAGGCGGTCGAAGCCAGTCCTGCCTCGATCTGGCCGGCACACCACTGGTGAGGCCCAAAGCTAAATAAATATGATTGACTCTATTGCAGATCGTTCCTTGGTCCACCAATATTTACTTCTCTCTCACTCTCCCTCTCTCTCTCCCTCACTCTCTCTCTCAATATTCTTCCTACCGTTCATCACTTACTAACGGCTGCAGTGCAGAGGCAGCTAAGAACAGTGAATGATGGCAAAACTGAGAGTAAACACAGTATTAATTACAAACTGCTAAATTAACCTTCTAGACGGGGAGTGGTTATACTTTGCAGCAAAGACAAAATATGAAAAACTGGAGTAAGTTTTTTTATTTATTTATTTATTACGTATATGTGAGCAGTGGTGGCTTAATGGTTAGGGAAGAGCACTTGTAATTGAAAGATTGCTGGTTCAAATCCCCGACCAGCACATCACCACTGAGGTACCCTGAGCAAGGTACCACCTCCCCCACACTGCTCCCCGGGCGCTGAATAAGCTGCCCCCTGCTATGTCACATATGGGTTAAATGCAGAGGATATATTTCGTTGTGGTGTGTAAACAACGATCACTAAATTCTATTCTCAGAATTCATTGTATCAGTAGCTACAATGGATAGGTATCATGCCAAAACAAAAATGGCGATTTAGTCGTGTCTGAGAGCAACATAAAATTGAACATGCCACCACAAGCTGCTATAAATTCTTGTAATTACATATTGGAATCTAGTGCAGACTTTCTTTCCCAGAACAGGCAAGGTCTCCAGTGTTCCATGTTATTCTGATTCAGGTCCAACGCGAGGACCACCAAGATGCTCAGCTGCATCTTAACAGCCAGCATGCAAACGAAAAACCCAACATCTTCCTATGAAAAAGAATGATGTACAGAGGAGAGCTGCAGAACATTCGTGATGAGTAGCAGGGAATAGAGAAGGTTGTCTTGTTTTTTAGATGAACCTGTTGGTTTGAGGTCACACATGTGCCTAGAAATGCTCTGTAGCTTGAGAAACTAATGTCTGGACATCTCTGCAGAACTGACCATTGGAGTCTTGCAATGTTCCATAAAAAAAATCAACCAGGTACCTCCTTCCTTATATAGTGATTTCTCAGGACAGACAGATTCAGGGCGACATCTATTTAATTTATTTCAGTGTGGCAGCAGCTTAACCCTAACCCATTCACAACCTAATCATCGCAGCCAGAATCGGATACCTGCGACATCTCTGACAACAAAACACAGACAAGGAACCGGCGAGGTCCATTAATGTGACCCATAAGAGAATAACAGAGTGATAAGGTAGGTGGAGCTGAAAGACGACCTTAATGAAGGTGACAGGTGACCGGCGGCCGCGACAGGTGCGGATGCAGCACGAGAAGCCACCTTTAAATCAGGACTGGCCACTTTCTTTTTATTTAGCGCACAAAAAGACACAAAACGGTTCGGCCACTTCAGTGATTGTTTCAATCAGAGGTGACGGCAGGCCGCGCAGGTTAGGGCTGCCGATGCCACGACCGAATAATCATGATGATATAACCCAAAAACATTCGGGTGAATCTGCTATACCGTAGGATTTGGAGCGGGTAAATCTGACGGCACGGTCATTCTTAAAAACGCCACACAAACTCTACACCGTGCGATAATTTTGCTTTGCACCGTAATAACCCCAAGCAGACACTCATCGGCAGATTTCTGAATTGTCACGCTTCGGCTCAGCGGACCGACCCCGATACTTCAATGCCAAAGACAGTACACTGATGCAGCTATCCCTATGTACCTATGTCCACGGCGTCCGTGCCCTGGCTGACAGCGATGACAGCGTCCGTCTCGTCGGGCGCCGCGACGCCGGGTAACGGTCTCCGCTCCCCGCCCTTGGAACGACTCGCCGCTGCCTCCCCCGCCGCTTCCATGCGGGATCCCGAACACAGAGCAGGATGGCAAACAAATAATCCGAGCAGAGGCGAACCAAAGGGAGGCGACCGACAATACAGTAGATCAAGAAGACATACGATGAATGAATTGATCTAATACGTTAACTAGAAAACCACGTAGCTCTGCATTGATCGTCTCATCCTCATCGGCGTACGCGCACCGCCGGGGACCTGAAAGTGCGTCTCCTATCGCTACGGCTGCGATGTTTGTGTGCTCTTCTTCGCGCATTTACATAGCAGCTCCATTCAGGCGTGACGGGGGCATGGCCGCCATCTAGTGTCTCGGAGTGTAAAGAGAATATCAGTTGGTGACGTCATGTGATTGAAATAAAAAATGGAGTTAAATGCCAACATTACGCCCGATATTTTGCTGGATTAAAATATTTGCCTATTACATTTTATTAAAGCGTTAATAAATGTATACGATTATTATTATTTAACTATTAATTATTTTTATTGCTCAGCGGATTTTCAAAGCAGTATTTCAAAACATTTGCAAAAAAAAAAAACCTTTAGTATTATTTGTTTAAATGGGTAAATTTGTAGGGATGCAGAACATCAGCTAAACGTCTTAGTTTCGCTTATTGTATGCATTATAAAGATCTTACTATTCCTACTTAATAGTAGTTGTGCAAAACAATGATAACTATAGGTCTGTCATAACAATGTTTAAGTATAGACCTTGAGAAAATCATGATCCATTCATTTATTAACTGCTTAGCTTGGTCATGAGCTGGTGACTTATAGAATCCGGTTTTTCAAAACCGAGTGTGAGATGAGCACACTGAACTGAAAACAGTGCAGATGAAATCAAGAAGTTTCCAAAGTTAATCTGTTGGCTGTAAACCTTGCGATGTTCCTTGCTTGAGTAGTGCTCAGTGCAAGGCTAGGATGCACTTTGGGCAGTATTGGGCGGTATGCTGGTCCATTATGCAGCACATGCACGCACACACCCACACGCACAGTCATGCAATATGGGCAGCTGAGACGACAATTAGCCTCCCTGCATGTCTTTGGACTGTGGGAGGAAACCTGAGCGCTGGGAAGAAAAACCACAGCACATGGTGCCAACAGGCAAACTACACACATGCAAAGCAGAAGTGGGATTCAAACCCACAGCCCCAGAGGGGTGAAGCAGCAGTGCTGCCCACCGAAGCCCAACTTATTAAAGTAATTGATTAACGAAAGAAACTCATGGAATGAAATGCATGTATTCTTAAAATCAGCAATATCTTAATGCAAGGCACCCAATTAAACATAACAGATCTATTGTTTAAGCGAAATTTAAAATATCTTTATGTTGGTGTACATCTGTGATATTGTATCTGTCAAAATGTGTTAACTTAGCCCAGTTTCTAAAATTATTTGATACAAGCATACAATTAGTTTTCTGAACTACATTTGTTCATAATTACTTTTTCAGCAAAACATAACAATGCTATTCCTTTAGTCCAGACAGAAATTCTTTGTTGCAGCTGATAAGTACTTTTCAGGATATTTGTGCATCCTACAAATATATATATATATATATATATATATATATATATATATATATATATATATATATATATATATATATATATTTCATGGTACTCTGAGCTTTAAATGTTGCCTGAAGAGGTGATGTGTTTTTGAAGGGCAGTATTGTGGATATTCTTCATCTGGCCATAAATTGTGAATGTACATTGCTGCACCGCCTCATGCATAAATAGCCAACATGGCATTTATATTCAAGACACTAGAGGGCTAACGTCAGCTCTAACTCATTGTGTTATTTTTATTTTTAACAGCTCAGAATTTCCATGGAGTTCTGGCGTCTTTGACGTGATGACACTCCTGTTCAACGGACTGTAATGTTGATGTCGGGCGGCTCCTGTTTCAGCTCCCAGCTGATGGGTGCCTTGCAGAGTTTTGATGTACCACGTCTCCATGGTGAGGACAAGATGGAGGACAGGGAGAACCCAGCAAGGGGGGGTGAGGACCGGCCATGGGGGGCGGGGCTGAGTGCATTTCAGATAATGATTTGGATTTGACAATTCTTGTTAAGAAAAACTGCAGTGACACAGTACTGTTCTACTCATGATTTATTTATTTATGTATAAATTATTGCCAGGTACAAAGCCAAATAAGCAAATAAACAAAGTCAATCATTTGTTGTATAATGTATCGCCTAACTTATTGTATAATCATTACTAAGCAGCTCTGACATTTTCCTTGCGTCCTTTTTCTGACAATGAAATTGCTTGTATCAGTTTACTGATTGTAACAGAAAAACAACAATGCCAGTCTGGCTCGGCTTCAGACCCGGAGACTGTATCAGGAAGCTGGATTTTTGGGTTAACAAGATAACGTGTTGGATTTAAGGTAGTCTGGGCTAAATGTAAGTCAGTTAATGTAAAGTCCACTTAAATATGTTACTATAAATCCAACAAATTATATAGCTAACAAACATCAGTTCATTTCGTGATACAGGCCGCTACTCGGCCCAGTGGAGGCAAATGGGGTGTTAGTACTGGTCGACCTTCAGTGCTGTCCCTACAGTCTACACAAGGGGGTGCTGCAAGAATGCTGTATTGGAGAAACATAGCAGCGATTTGGGGCGACTCAACGAAAGTGCAAAGAGAAGGACACAAGTGGCAAACACTGCCTGCTAAGTAGCCATGTGATAATTTACATTCCGGGAATTACAGGATGAAAGGCAAGGTTCCGGTCTAGACTGGGTTCCAGTCCCTGAATGGGCATATTCATAGGCAATTTAGAGACGCCAATTAATTAATAAACTAACTTCCTGGCAGAACTGAAAGCACTGGATTTGGAAATGAGGTCCAGATTTGAAGATCACTGGTGTACAGTACAGCTGTAAAGTCTGAAAGTGTGCTTTAAATGTGTATGTCACTTAAATAACATACAATTTTATAAACCAGTTAATACACCAAACAGAAAACAACGTGGAACTGTATTTACCCAATACCCCTTTATAGACTTAGTAGTTAATACATTAGCCAACAGAACCCAAACCTTAATATATGACAAAGTAAGAGAGATAAGGCTTCCTGACCCCTGCACCAGGAAACACGCCTGGTGTTGGTTTGCATACCATGTTTATCTGACTTAGACTAAATAGATGTTTGTGCTGAATACACACACTGTCCACTGTATCCCTACAAACAATATGTGTGTTTTTGTTAGGTGATTCTGATAAAATCTTGGGCCAGTGACAACCAAATACCGATGAAGGTATTTTAAAACTGTCTGTAAAAGCCTAACAGATAAGATAGTTTATTGTAAGATAATTTTCATAATTTTGTTCCACAGTTATTATTTCTGTTTATTAACAAAAATGTCACAAAAAAGAAAAGATAAAACATACTGCTGTGGTTGGGGGTCTCAGAACTGCTTATATCCCTAAACACAACCCATACATATATACATGGGGGAAGGCTTGAACCCGGGCTAGCCACTACACTACCAGGCCACCCAGCTGACTAATTCATGATATATGTGAACCCAGTTTCCTCTTGGTTTCATTGTTTCTCTGTTAGTCTAGTGATTGCTTGGAGTAGCTCAGTGGGCTAAACTGTGGTGGGAACTAAGGTGTCTCGGAATATATATATATATATATATACACACACACTGCCAGGCCAAAAAATAGGCACCATTTGAATTTTTCATTGGACCGCCTTTAGCTTTGATTATGGCGCACATTTGTCATGGCATTGTTCCCACAAGCTTACGCAACATCTCACCCTTTATTTTCATCCAGATTTGCATTAATTTCTCACCGAGATCCTGTATTGACAAGCGAGTTGAACCTCCATAAAGCCTCCTTCATCACATCCCAGAGACCTTCAATGAGGTTAAGGTCACAACTCTGTGGTGACCAAGTCACGCGTGAAAATGATTCCTCATGCTCCCTGAACCACTCTTTGACAATTTGAACCCAGTGAATCTTGGCATTCGTGTCCTGGAATATGCCCATGCCAACAGGGAAGAAAAAATCCATTGATGATGGATGGAGATCTAACCTGGCCATTCAGTAGATTCAGGTACTCAGCTGACTTTACTTTATTGCTGCATAACGTTGCAGGACTGTAATAATGATCTAGTCATTGGCTTTTAAGTATTTGCTGATATAAATTCAAATGGCGATGTTTTTTTTTTGCTGGGCAGTGTATATAAATTAGTTTTGCCCAACAACTTGTGAGCGTGTGCCCCATGACGGACCGGCTTCCCACGCTGGGCGTGCCCCATGACGGACCGGCGTCCCACGCTGGGCGTGTCCCATGACGGACCGGCGTCCCACGCTGGGCGTGCCCCATGACGGACCGGCTTCCCACGCTGGGCGTGTCCCATGACGGACCGGCTTCCCACGCTGGGCGTGCCCCATGACGGACCGGCGTCCCACGCTGGGCGTGTCCCATGACGGACCGGCGTCCCACGCTGGGCGTGCCCCATGACGGACCGGCTTCCCACGCTGGGCGTGTCCCATGACGGACCGGCTTCCCACGCTGGGCGTGCCCCATGACGGACCGGCGTCCCACGCTGGGCGTGCCCCATGACGGACCGGCGTCCCACACTGGGTGTGCCCTGCCATATGTCCTGTGCTTCTTGCTATAGTTAGATTGATATGTATGTAAGGCATTGAGATATTTTAAATCAATGCTGTCACTTCTGCAAATTTACAGACCTGGAGAATCTCAGCTGAGCAAAAAATTGAGTCAGGGTCTGTTCTGCAGCCAGAAGCATTTCACTGACCTAAAAGGGACTTCAATGCTCCAAAACCAGGAACTTCTGGTCAACTGGTGACTCTCAACTGGCCGTGTGCACCAACGTATAGCTACAGTGAACAGTGAGGTCACAAATCAGTCAAGAGCACAGCTGATGTTTGTCTGTTTTTTTTATTTTGTTCATAGTACACAATCAAAGTGCATTATAATAATTCATTAATGCAGGAATGGGGGAAGACAATTTCCTGTCAGGTGGTTTGTCTGGACCGGAGGAGTCCACCCAGGGGGGCACGCAGGAGTCATCGGGCCGGTTGTATCCGCCATGCGGGTTTGACAACAGGCCGTCACTATCCTGGGAATGGACCCACTGGGGTCCAGCCAAACACCAGTCAGGATGGTTCAAGAAGATACGTGGGAGAAAGATGGCCAAGGCATTCTGGCAGAGGTTACAGGTATTTATGCAGATCCTTCTCCACCACCTGTCACATGGGAGAAAAGCAATGAGCTGAACTGTACAGCATCAATCTTAAATATTCCCTGCAGTTGGTCTCCAGCCTTAGTCTTCCCCCGTCCTTTTGCATTCCAGTCATTGCTAATAAACAGCCAGAAGCCAATTTTGATCAGCACACAAGTTTGGCACAGACTGATCAGTAAGTCACAAGACAGAATGTTACACTGAAAAGAGCATTAGAAATATTAAACACAAAATGAGTGGATTGAACTAATAATATATAAATGAAGAGCTACTTCAAATAATTATAAAGACTATGCTACAACCAAACACAGGAAGAAGCCAATTCCAAACACATAATTTAGAATAAGCAATAAGGTCAGGCTTTGTGCAATATACTACCTATCCATCTTCTGAAACCACTTGCAAGGGGTCTGGAGCCTATAGGTATGAGGCAGGGAACAACCCAGGATGGGGCGCCAACCCATCGCAGGGCAGGGAACAACCCAGGATGGAGCGCCAACCCATCGCAGGGCAGGGAACAACCCAGGACGGGGCGCCAACCCATCGCAGGGCAGGGAACAACCCAGGATGGAGGGCCAACCCATCGCAGGGCAGGGAACAACCCAGGATGGAGGGCCAACCCATCGCAGGGCAGGGAAAAACCCAGGATGGGACGGCAACCCATCGCAGGGCAGGGAACAACCCAGGACGGGGCGCCAACCCATCGCAGGGCAGGGAACAACCCAGGATGGGGCGCCAACCCATCACAGGGCAGGGAACAACCCAGGATGGGGCGCCAACCCATCACAGGGCAGAGAACAACCCAGGATGGGGCGCCAACCCATCGCAGGGCAGGGAACAACCCAGGATGGAGGGCCAACCCATCGCAGGGCAGGGAACAACCCAGGATGGAGGGCCAACCCATCGCAGGGCAGGGAACAATCCAGGACGGGGCGCCAACCCATCGCAGGGCAGGGAACAACCCAGGATGGAGGGCCAACCCATCGCAGGGCAGGGAACAACCCAGGATGGAGGGCCAACCCATCGCAGGGCAGGGAAAAACCCAGGATGGGACGCCAACCCATCGCAGGGCAGGGAACAACCCAGGACGGAGCGCCAACCCATCGCAGGGCAGGGAACAACCCAGGACGGGGCGCCAACCCATCGCAGGGCAGGGAACAACCCAGGACGGGGCGCCAACCCATCGCAGGGCAGGGAACAACCCAGGACGGGGTGCCAACCCATCGCAGGGCAGGGAACAACCCAGGATGGGGCGCCAACCCATCGCAGGGCAGGGAACAACCCAGGATGGGGCGCCAACCCATCGCAGGGCACACTCACGCATCTACACATCTATGGGCAATTTGACAATTCCAATCAGCCTCAGCATGTTTTTTGGACTGTGAGGAGAAACCAGAGCACCTGAAGGAAACCCCATGACAACATGAGAGAACATGCAAACTCCACACACATAAAACCCCAACAGACACTTGAACACGGGTCCCAGACGTGTGAGGTGACAGCGCTAACCACCAGGCTGCCACTACAATATACTATGGCAGCAGAAAAATTTCTAATTTTGTCTACGGTAAAATGTCTCTAATACATCACTAATAAATTTTCAACCAAGGTAATACACACACACACACTAGTAATGACAGGCACTTCATTGATCCCCATGGGGAAATTCCCTTCTTGCCTCCCTCTCTGTAGGTGAGAGCAAGCTGGTGATGAAGGGCAGCTAACCCCAGCAGCACTGAGGCATCTGGGGGTTAAAGGTCTTGCTCAAGGGCCTGCAGATGTGGCAAGATTAGGCTCAAACCAACAACCTTCTGATCACAAACAAAGAGGCTTAGCCCACTGAGCTACATGCCATCCCTTTCATAGCCTTGTGGGGAAAAACCCTAACGTCAACTATGACGATCTTAACCCCGCTGATCAGATAGAACCCTCTGGCATGATTAACAAGCCACTAATTTGAGAGGGAAGCAGCCCTAACTAGATGTTAGTAGCCAGTTCATAGATACGTACAACTGGATCGCTCAGCGGGGAGTAGCGCTTCACAACTTTGCCCTCTCTGTCGATGAGAAACTGAAAAGAAAGAAAACAAGCAGCGATCATCATTCTAACAGGAATTCTGCTGTGTGACAGGAGCCACACTTGTCTGTTTATCTAGACATGAGGGGGAGCATATAAACATATAGGAATATATAATACTGTCTTTAGATACATATACAAATTATTCAAATTAGTATTAGAAAACCACAAAGCAGGTTATGCAAAGGTATTTAAACTTTACTACTTATGTAAATATCTAGCTGTGTGCATCAAATGTTAAAAGGGCGACACTAAACTACAATACAGATAATGGAATTTGTTGGACAAGTTTGGCATTTAAATATAACATTTATTTAACAGTCCTCAGATGTTCTTGGGGAACTAAATAATCCCCTGGACTGGTTATGATGTTACATTAATATAACAAAGACTGACATCATGACGTACCTTGGTGAAGTTCCATTTTATGTTGCTAGAAAATAGACAAATGATGCCATTAGAATATGATGACTTTTGCACACAATCACTGAAACACATTTCAGCACAGGGGGAAGAGCAGGACCCTCAGGACCTCCAGCGCCAACTCACTTCCCAAACGTTCCCTTGCCCTTAGGCTGCGCCTTCATCCACTTCCACAGGGGGTGAGCTTCATCCCCGTTCACGTCGATCTTACTGAAGAGGTCGAACTCTGCCTTGTAGGACTTGGCAAACTCCTTAATCTGCTGTTCCGTTCCGGGCTCCTAAGAAGACAGAATGGCAAAGTGGCAGACAGGTAGAGTGTGCCGTCCTGTGCGTTACTAAGGGCTGCGGCCAGATCTGCCTACTGCAAAATCCGCGAGTTTGTACACACTGCAAATAACTGCTACATGCCAGTGCTCTACAGGCCCAGTGATCAGAGTTTAACCAGATTTACAGTGCAGACACGTTCCTGTGTATCTAGGCTCATATCGCCACACAGGAGGGTGGATCATTAATGAAGCAAAATGATGGCACAACCGATTACCATTCTGCTAAGAACACCTACTCATGGTCAACCATACCTGTCGGCCAAACTGATTAGACGGGAAGGCCAGGATGCATAAACCTTTCTCAGCGTACTTGGCGTGCATCTGTGCAAACTGAGAGTAGTTTACTGGGGTCTTGCCTCATTTAGAGGCTACATTGGTGATGATACAGACTTTGCCTCTATGTACAGGGGGAAAAAAAAAGAATGTGAGAATTTTTTTAATGCATTGGCAAAATAATTATAAAGGTTATATACACAAGACAAGACTAATTTTGAAAAGCTAGTTAAGCAAAATAAACACTGCATATGGCAATACAGACTGTGTAGAAATGCATATCGTATATAATGACCATGCTGACCTGTACTTCTCCAGGGAGACTTCATTGCCATCAATGTCCTTTGCTGAGAATTCATAAATGGATGTAGCTTTCTCCCAGCCTCCTGTCTTGGTGGACTGCATTGGGAAGTTGAAGCAAACTGAATCAGCCACGTACATCAGCATCTGATGTTACTCTCCTACACCCTAAGGGCTGTACTGCCCTTTACACCTTCACTTTCTAAGGTCTGAAGCGAGCATGAGAAACAATGCATGCTTAGTGGCTCTCTGTTGTGAATTGAAGTTGAAAATACCTCAGCGGAGATGAATAGCTCATTTAGCTTTGGGATACATTCCACAGCAGAGCTCAGCCCGAACAAACGTCACCTCTCTCGGATAGCTGAAAGCGACATGCTTACCACCATCGGCAGGAGGACGGAGAGAAGCACTGTGGACAGCAGCCAGGGCATGACTCAGCAGAATGGTGCAGCCTCGCGCCCACCGTGACAGCCAGCGGCTGGATCAGCCTCGCGCTCGCGGTAACAGCCAGCGGCTGGTTCAGTCTCGCGCTCGCGGTGACAGCCAGCGGCTGGTTTAGTCTCGCGCTAGTGGTGACAGCCAGCGGCTGGTTCTGTCTCGCGCTCGCGGTGACAGCCAGCGGCTGGATCAGCCTCGCGCCTGACAGACAGTATTTGTAAAGCTACCTCAGGGTCAGTAATGCAGCTGAACAGTCCCTGATTGGTCCTATGTTTTGCTGACTAAACAGATGTGAATAATCCTGATTTCGACAGAAGTCAGCATGGTACATAAACAGGGATATCTATCTCTGCGGGATGATACCAGTGAGTTAACAGTGCTGGTCCATATCAGGGCAGCTGGGTCATTGAAAACCAGGCTGATATGGTTACAGCTCAAAGTAATGCTGTGGCGAATTATAATCTCTCCCCCCCACCCCCCCTCCACCACCAGTCAGCTAAACTTATCACTCCGCTCACCCCCCCTTACTTTGGTGGCATCGGCATCCCATACAGGGAATATTCAAAACTGTTTTAAGCCAGACTGAAGCAATACGTTTATATTTCACTAATTCAACTTAGCTGTGTTTCATAAACATGTAACGTTCCAGTCCGTGGCTGACAGAAGCCCAGCAAGTACAACAGTAATTACAGATTTGTTATAGCTGCTAAGGACCCCGACAGTGACAATCCCGGGTGACTCTGTATCCAGCTGTTTTAAAATGGTAGATGAGAGACTATCTACTGACCTTTTCACCAGCTGTCAGCCCTCTTATTGTGGCGATATCCCTATTTGCTATTTTCCTGTTTAAAAAGCAGATCTGAGGCTAAGAAATACATCACCTCCACAGGAAAGTGACATTTTTTTCTGACTGTTGTTTAGCACTGTAGCATTCTACTGGCTAAATTAAAAAAGCAGCAGCTCTGTGAAATAAGTACAGTGAGATTTTGGGCCTTTGGGTTAGTAAGAAATTAAACATTTAACTGTTATATAGAGTACCTGCAATTGAAGTTGAGTAGTTATATTTCTGGGCAATAACAGTTTCTTAATTTCTCGGACATTATACTCACTGTAACTCACTGACAAGCGGCACTTTGCATGTGGTGGATGCGTAGTGGGGCAACTTTTAACATAAACTCTAAATAAAAACTCACCTCTGTGCATATCTGTTTCATTGGCATTATTCTTTGTAACAACTGCGACTTTGCCCCAGCGACCAGATAACAGGGATTATGGGTCTCATATAACAGCACACAGCATGACGCACGGTACCCGTGCTGAGATCTTTGTTTTTCCCTACAGTGCAGGTGGTCACTGTATCTTCTGCACTTTACCCCACACAAAAAGCCGCTGTGAAAATTATGGCGCCATGACCTCATTCCGGCGTTTTCCGGACATGACTCATGAAGCCAGTTATTGTTATAGTTGTTTTTATGCAAACATGGTACCCGATGCTGTAGATCCACAATTAGACGCAGATCAAAGTTTCCTGTTGCCGTGAATTGGATATTCAAAGGTAATTCCTGATGAGAACAACGTTGTTCACTGAAAAAAGAAAATACCAGCTCACAAAGCACATGTAGGCTGTTAGCATACTGTAACAAACTCTAATACAACAGTACTAGGGAGGTCCACTGCTCCATGGCCTGGCCAGAATCTGCCTTATTCCACCTGAGCATCAGTGTCCTGGCATAAGCTTTTCCTGGGAGGCTGTGACCTCCATATAGCTGGATCACACCCTTTTAAAAATAGAGACCACCCTGGTTTGCCCAATCAGCGGGGCTCTACGCACCTTCCCTGCCTCACTGAAGAGACATGTTAACCGCTTCTCCTAATGATGGACAAAAGGACACCTCATGAACCATTTGCTGTATTTTCTGACCCCACTAGATGGTGATCTTGGTTTGCATTGGGGCATGTTCTGTGCCCTTTGTTGAACAGAGAGCACCATCTAGTGGGATAAAAAAAAATAGCAAATGGTTCATGAGGTATAATTTTGTCGATTGCAGCCTTTCCCCCATGGAGGTCTCTCACTGCCTAATATCCCAAGTGTTGGTCAGCAGATCCCCACTAATATCCCCAAAATCTGTAAACCAAGGCAGTCATTTAGTTAAAATGTCTTTATTATAATAGAATGTCCTGACTGGACTGCAACAAAGGCTCATGCATACAAACAACAATAAAGTACTCCCAACTGTACAAAAATGTTCCTCAGAGTCCATTTCTGTACCGTAAAAGGAAAATTTACTAGTGATGGATGAAATGATGGTTCATGAACCATTTGCTATATTTTTGACCCCACTAGATGGTGCTCTGGGTTTGCCTTTCACTGCCCAATATCCCAATGCTTTGTGCCAATTTTTTAACAGAGAGAACCATCAAGTGGAGTGAAAAAATCAGCGAATGGTTCATGAAGCATCATTTTGTCCATCACTAACATTTGCCTACAGCTTGGGTACAACTGGCAGACCCTTGAGGGTACAGCCCTAGTGACAAGTAATTGTACCCTCAAAGGTACAAGTTTGTACTTTTTTCCTGACCGTGAAGCAGCTCGTGTTTTCTTCAGGGCATAATGTCACGATCCGCTCCGTTCGATCCCGATGTGTGCCACGCCCACCTCGTTACCTCGTGTGATTCCCTGATTATTCTCACCTGTTGCCTGTTCCGTTTGCCTAGTCTTTTGTATTTAGTCCGAGTCTCAGTCCGTCTTCCCGAGATCCGTCATTGTATTGTCTGTATTGTCACGTTGGATGTCCCTGCTTGTCTGTCGCTTGCTCAAATAAACCCCTGATTACCCGTGAGCACGGCTTGCTCTGCTGCTTCCTTGCTCGCCTCCTTGCCGAGTCATGACACATAATACAAATGAACTGAGGAATTCTTTTTCGTGGAATCTTGTCCCTTGACACCAAAGAGCACTCAACTCAAACAACATAAAAATTTTGTTTATAGAACATGCCTACAAACTACCCATTCTGAACATCACTTTCCACTCCTACTGAGCACAACCTAAGCAAGGTCCTACCATAAAGGAAAATAAGCAGAAAGGCTAGAAAGCTCTGGTTTGGCATGTCCAACACCGAGCAGCACTACAGGGTGGTAGGAGCGCAGCTTGAGCAGCTTGCAGAAGGGGAGAGTTACTCATTCAGTGGGCCTGACGCTGGAACATCCACGAGGGAGAAGACGGCCACACTGTCCAGGGAAAAGACCTGTAAGACAGCAGCCTTCAGCAGACACACAAACAGCAGCCAGCTGAGAAAGTCTGGGCCAGACCAAGCCTTCCTTTCTGCACCAGAATAGTATCTGTTACTCCAAATGTGGTAACTCTCCAGAATGACACTGAAACTGCAGTCATGGCAACAGGGAGATTGCAGGATGTGCCTGTGCAAGGTGCAGGACTTCTCTGAAACAGCAAAATGCAAGATACTTCAAATTCAAACTAGACATTTGAAGGTTCCTGAATGTAAACCTTATATAGTGATTTCTCAGGACAGACCGATTCTGGGCAAAATCTATTTAATTTATTTCAGTGTGGCAGCAGCTTAACCCTAACCCATTCACAACCTAATCATCGCAGCCAGAATTAGATACCTGCGACATCTCTGACAACAAAACACAGACAAGGAACCGGCAATGTCCATTAATGTGACCCATAAGAGAATAACAGAGTGATAAGGTAGATGGAGCTGAAAGACGACCTTAAAGCTCCACTTTACGCCCTTAAAGATCACGTGTTTCCTGTGGAGGTGATGTATTTCCGGTGGAGCTCCACTCTACAGGCGATTGCAGCTAAACCCTCTTGGCATCTTGCCCAAGGCAGTCAGGACACTAAACTCGTACCCATTCCAGAGAATACACCCCCTACTGGTTACTTAACCATATTATTATTTATCTGCTTTTAGTCAGAAAGCTGACATTGTTTATGCAACAGCATTATTTATCATTTTTACGGAAACCATATTACTTTCTCTTTGTATGTGAACTGTGATTCTGGAGGAACATTATTTTGTACTACTGTACAGCTGTATGTGCATGGTATGACAATAAAGCCCCATTTTCCAATAATGTTAGTGTCCGGGGGGGAGGGGATGGGGTTGGGTTGGGCAGCCAGTTGACCTTGGACCCCCAGAGGTTTTTTTTCTCCCTACTTGGGAGTTTTAGCTCTTTTCCTCCATTGTCATCTGGCTTTATTTTTCAATTATTCTTCTTTCCTTTTCCCCCTTTTTGTTTTATTCTGTTTTAATGATATTGTATTATATCACAGCACACCTATATAAAGCGCCTTGGGGTGACTCTGTTGTGAAAGGCGCTATATAAAAATGAAATGAATTGAATTGCATTTGACGACTGTTATAACAAATATAGTACAATGTTTATGTCACGTCTCATCCTGACCACCAGAGGGAGCCAGGAAACAACTTGAGAGTTTCTCCCTCCAGCTGAGCGCATTACCTGGTAGATGCCTAGTTAAGTTCCCTAACTTGAACCTGCATCCGCCCTTGTGTCTCAGTTTTAGGTTACCTGTTTAGGTTACCTGTTTGAGGCTGCAAGGCGTTGTATAGTTTCTGTGCTGATTTGAGGTTTTATGGATATAGTTTTATTGTATGGAACTCTTCAAAGAATTTCAGTAGGGATGCACCGATACCGTGGTCAAATACCGAATAAACCTTAATGACAACATTACGTTAAAACTCAAAAGCTGCGTTTTGTCTTTTTTTCAGATTTTGGTGTATAGCAAGCGATCTGTCAGGAAACATTTGGGAAGGATAAATGCAGAGAACACCGGCACTGGCAGATTGAGGAGTACATGCGGAGGGTGTCAGCAGTTTGGAGATATTCTAAGATAAGGGACGACCCCCCATAAGACGTAAAGCAGACTGCTTTGTTTTGCTAAAGTGCCAAGAGGAGGAAGGGCCAGCAATCTGAGCAGACATTTAAAGACGCCGCAGCACCTGCACCCCATGGTGTACATTGGTGCACTGTGATAGACTGGCAGCCCCTCCCAGGGTGTGTGATTACCATCTAGTGTGGCTTCGTATTTCTAGTTTAACATTTCAGAAAATTAATTAATTTTCAGAAAAATTAAAACTACAGTAAAGTATTTGTAGTCTGTGGACATCGAAATATTCAGACAAATGCTGTACACCCTCACCTCTTTACCGTGTTTTTCTTATTAAATAATTGCACCATTTTAATATATTGCGCCATATTTCTGTACGTGTGCCTACGGCCAAGCAGGTTGGGAAACCTGCAAACTTTCCGCCATCGTGTTGATTTTTGTTGAAATACTGGAAAGGCCCCGTTAGGGGAAATTCTCCCCAATCTGCTGCACTTTTCTGCAGCTCTTGAAACCGATGCACTTTGTACATGTTTGCATAGGCAGAATGACCCACTGTTCTCACTATCAGAATGTAGCGGTGAATCCTGTTTTTCAGCCCACAATACAATACTGATGAATATATACAAAAGGGCCACTGAGACAAAAGTTACTATATTGTTATATACTGATTGTTTACAAAGAGCCAAGCTGTCATTTACCGAAACGCACATCGATAAGCTAATCAGAGGGTCTCCTGCTCCTTGATAGATGGGTCATAGAGCAAAGGCATCTGTGCCACTATTGGCTGAAGCAAACCCGTCAGCTGCCTCTCTTACATATAAAGCCTGTATCCGTGAGTAGGAAAAAACATCTGCCCTGGAAAAAGAATGAGGAGCTTTGAGAATATTTCATTTTTCATTCTTTGCCTTGTGGGGAGTGTATCCTGTTCCATCAGGGAATATTACATTGGGATCAAGGAGATTGAATGGAATTATGCTCCGAGCGGGAAAAACTTAATTCTGAACACAACCATTGAGGAAGATGAGTAAGTAAACGTATTGGTTAGCTGGTTCCACCATTAACGCTACAATATACTGTGCAGCTAAAGAAAGTGACAGTCATCATTAACGCAGTAATTGAATCACATTTTTGTTGATTAAACATAATTTTATGCTTCTCTGTATTATTATATTATAAAATAATTAAGCAATGGAAATAGTATATGAAGCATCCTGATACAGGCTGAATACTGGCTCAGTCAGTGGTACAGGTTTGAACCCAGTAATATGCATGTATGATTTTTATGTATTCATCATGTAATTGATGTTCTCTCCAGCTCACTTAATACCCTGATGTTTACCCATCTCAGGAGAGACTCTCTGTCACTTGCCTGGACGATGGCTTATTAAAAAAAATGACTTTAATAGGACCATAGCTAAAACGAATGTTCTTATAAAGGCAAACATTGACTCGCTGCTTAAATAAAGTTACTGACGAGTCCATATTCACCGCGCATGTAATTCTGCACAAAGAAGTGCCTAAATGTTGTACTTTGAAGGCACGCCGCTGAGTTCCTCCTGCGCGGGGACGTCCGCATCGGGCCCGTCTACAAGAAAGCGGCCTACTTCCAATACAGCGACGGCACCTACAAGCAGGAGGTGGGCAAGCCGGCGTGGCTGGGCTACCTTGGGCCAATCATCCTGGCGGAGGAAGGCGATACTGTCAAAGTGCACCTGAAGAACATGGCTACGCGCTCCTACTCCCTGCACCCGCACGGACTGACGTACGACAAGGCCAATGAAGGTATGGGGGAAGATCCTCGAACCCTGCCCAAGTGCCCGGTTTGGTGACCCTACATGGTAGGACACAGAAAAATGTGCTGCTGGGTCATAGTGATGCAGCTGAAGCCTCACATTCGTTAATTTGCAGGCAGACTGGCTTTTTCAGTCATTTATTGGCTTGGGCGACAGTCCTCTGGGACAGCAAACACAGCGATGTAATGCGGAGTTTTATAATACAGGCAACAGCGGGAAATATAGGCTGTGCAGAGCCAGAGAAATAACTTTGAGTTTGTTCATGTTAATTGACACTATTCATTAAAAATGTGCTTGACTACCTACATATAGCTACATAATATGATTATTAGTAATATTATTAAAGGGACCCTATTATGGTCATTTTCACTGTTCATATTTTATTTTTCGGGTCTACTGTAATGATTTACATGCTTCAGTGTTCCAAAGAACACATTATTTTTCTCATACTGTACATCTCTACTCTGTCTATAACCCTGTCTGAAAAGCTCTGTTAGAGCTTTAAGTCCCATCCCACATAGCTCAGTGTGCTCTGATTGGTCAGCTTGCCCCACACGTTCCACCTCTTGCAGTCTGCCGACAGATCCTGGCAGGCAGGCAGCCAATAAGGATTGTGTTTTGAGGTGACCTCACCATGTCATGGAAGTAAGGCTTGGAATTCCAACAAGGCGTTTCAGGCAGATTAGAGAGGAGTGCTTTCTGTGATGAGAGTTACTTCCTTTGGCGTGAACTGTGGACCTTAAGACCTTCGCAGATGGTTTCCATGTACCTAAAGCAATATAAAACCTTAAAGGGAAGGGAGAAACTGAAGAAGCATAATAGTGCCCCTTTAATGCAGAGGTGCAGTCGAAACAGGTGCATGATGATGAGCTAAATGGTGTTTAAGAGCCGAAATCTCTCTAACTGAATCCATCCTCCTAGGCGCCCCATATCCTGACCACACAGAAGGAGCTCTGAAAGCCGACGATCACGTCAAACCCGGGCAGAGTTATGTGTACGTCTGGAATCTGACCTCAGACCACGCACCCTCCAAAGATGATACCAGCTGTTTAACACGGGTGTACCACTCGCATGTAAACGCTCCCAGAGATATCGCCTCTGGGCTTATCGGCCCACTAATCATCTGTAAAAAAGGTGCATACCACTTTTGTAGTTTTTGTTTTTTTTTTTACTTTTTAACGGCACTGATTCTAATAAGAGTCTGATTTAATGGCCCACATTTAATCAGTCGGTTTTGCTTCAGACACCTTGGATGTATATGGAGACCAGACCTCAGACAACCTCTATGTCCTGATGTTCACCGTGGCTGATGAGAACCTGAGCTGGTACTTGGATGAAAACATCAAAACGTACTGCAAAACACCCAAGAATGTGGACAAGGACGACGAGGCCTTCCAGGAGACCAACAGGCTGCACTGTGAGCTTTGCGTCAGGAACCAGTTTGCCTGTGTTTTCCTATAGACATAAGACACAGCCACCAAACGCCCTTCAAATAATAAAGTATTTCTATACAGTACTAGCATCATTCTGAATCACAATTTGCTTATCAGTGTGTAGTTCTGCTGCACCTGTTTAAAAATGGTTTGTAATGATTTAATAGCTAAACAATGTGCTCAGCTTGAGTATAAGCGAGTGCAGAGGCCTCAAACTGTGACTGTCTGGCACTTTAGCCTGGGGACCCACAGTATTCCCAGGCCAGTGAGTCACAGCCCAAATTCACCATAAAAGCTGTTGGGATTGGGGGAATGATGGATGTTGGGCACAGTAGTAGTGTCGATCAAGGGGATATATATATATATATGTGTGTGTGTGTGTGTCTGTGTGTGTGTAAATGGTCTCGTGACCCACATTGACATACCAGTTGAGAGACATTGTCCTGGACCATAGTCTGTATTGAGATTTCTTTTTAGTCAGACATTCATCATGTTGCTGTTGACAGTGGATCAGTTAAGCTAGTTTAGTATCATAGCTATAATTGCCTCTGAAGACGTGTCAGATTCCTGTGAAGGTTCTAGATGCTCAATGAGGCGTTGGCTGCGTCTCCTTTCGGTGCATCACCTGTTTTTGGCAGCAGGCTGCCGATTTCCCGACTCGTTCCCCCGCCGCCTTGCTCTGCGTTTGTGAGAGTAACACCTTCCTCTGCTGTTCCAGCAATCAACGGCTACATGTTCGGGAATTTGCCAGGACTGTCCATGTGCATTGGCCACAAGACCCAGTGGCACCTGTTTGGCATGGGCAACGAGGTGGACGTCCACTCGGCGTACTTCCATGGGCAGATCCTGACAGAGAGGGGTCACCACATGGACACCGTCAGCCTCTTCCCGGCATCCTTCGTCAACGGGGAGATGGAACCAGCCAATCCGGGCCGCTGGCTGCTCAGCTGCCAGATCAACGATCACCTGTCCGGTACATACATGCAGGCGCAGACTCCCCAAGTGTAGTGACTGTTTGTGGCCAGCAGGGGCCCCCAAACTCTGGGTGGTTTGAGTGGCGGTAAACACCACAACTGCACACATGCCACTCCATCTACTAACCTGCATTAGACAGTGGAATCATGTGTCATGCCAGGGTTTGGGTCCGCATGGTGAGGAATGTACCAAATCATAGGGGGTGGGTGGGTGCCCTCGCTGCATTGCTGGTGGGCGGCTCCATGGCTGTCTGCGGGGAGATCATGGTCGCCGTTTGGCTTCTTGGTGCTGAATACCATTCGCTGGGGCTTGGGGGATCTGAGCAGAGGACAGAAGGAGCCTTCATACTGTAACTGGAAACAGAAACTTCGTATCTCAGTGAGAAATTTAAAATGAAGCCAAAATAAGTTTTTAGGTGCATATTATATTAGATTAGTGGTGCAGTATGAGTTGATGTGTTGCCATTTATAGCTTTAATGATTAGGCTGCCAAAAAGCATTTTCTGATGCATTATAGTCAATTGAGCAAGTACTTGAATTTAAGGCAATACCAAAGTAATTTGCAGGTATTATACAGGTATTACATTGCAGGTTTTTTCTTTTCATTTTCCTTTAGCTGGGATGCAAGCGTTATTTGATGTGAAAGATTGTTTCCCAAGTGTTCATAAGCCAAAACCACACGGCGAAGTCAGGAATTATTACATTGCTGCTGAAGAAATTTCCTGGGACTACGGGCCATCACAGATTAACCAGTTCACAGGAAACCCTTTGCAATCTGACGAGTGAGATGATTTTATACACTGTCTCATGTGGTGCATAGCTTTTTCTCACTGTTTTTTCTGTATGGTAGCAAACCGTATAGGCACACAGTTCAGCTGGTTTACAACATCAAAATCATATCATTTGCTATTTTCCTTTTCTCATGAAATAAGTTTCTGCTTCTCACACTTTGTAGGTCCACCTTGTTCATCTGTGTATTTTTTATCCCATTAAAATGTCATTAGGGACTCAGAAACCTTCTTCAAGGTTGCCAATGACAGGATTGGAGGAAAGTACAAGAAAGCAGTGTATTTTGAATACACAGATGATACTTTTACCAAACGGAAGGAGAGAACACCTGAGGAAGAGCACCTTGGGATTCTGGGTAACGGGCACCTGTTGGGAAAGAAACTTGCATAACTGGCAGTAATAAGCAATAATTTGGCATAACAGACAAACTGAAAATATAATACCATGAAGCGGTTTTCCAGGTCCTGTGATTAGGGCAGAAGTAGAGGACACCATCACCGTGACGTTCAAGAATAAAGCCTCCCGCCCTTACAGTATGCAGCCACACGGGGTGCAGTACACCGTCGACCAGGACGGGACACCCTATAACTCTGTTATTGAAGGTAAAACACCTTGTGTGCATTAAACTAAGTAATCTGATTTGCTTAATCTTGTATTTCACAATGTAACTACATTCGTTCTAATATTCATCAGAAACTTCTAGGTCAAAAATACTACTCCAGAAGATCAAAGGAACCTTTGGCCGTGAGTGAACTCTCATGATACTTTGATTCTCCATTTCAGAAAATGTCTGTCACTCTGCTGTGCTCTTTCAGCTGCAGATTTAGTTTTACTTGTGCCTTTATGAGGACTAAAGGTCTATGTGTTCTGTTGCATGAATGGTACAAATTCATCATCATTGATGTTAATGTTACGGGAGAATCTATATTTGGAACCAGAGGTGGAAGGTTCAGGTCCAGAAAGTACAAATCCAGACCAAGGTTTTGCTTCAACCAACCAGTTGAGTACTCTGTGACTGTGACTCTTTATACTCAACTGATTGGTCGAAACAAAACCTTGGTCTGGATTTGTACTCTCTGGATTTGAACTTTCCACCTCTGTTTGAAACGGAAACACAGAGCCTGAAAACGTGGAAAAGTTTTGCACTTAACTCTGAATCATTTTCTGTGCACTGTAGCTGAACTGGATGTATATATGATATTTGAAAGGTTCTTTATCTCAGAAGAGCTCCACTCATTATCCACAGAACCAGTGACTCCACCGCCCGCTTCCCAGGTGCTTCCGGGCTCCTCCTACACCTACACGTGGGTCGTCCCAAGAGAAGGAGGACCTACAGCGGATGATCCAGACTGCACGACAAACCTCTACTTCTCTGCTGTGGACCCAGTTAGAGATACTAGTTCTGGACTAGTGGGACCCCTGTTGATCTGTAAACCCAGCACCCTAAAGGCAGGGAAACAGGTATGATGGGTGTGTGATGTAAACATGATGTCATATACAAGAGAGGGGACCTTATTATTAACAAATGGCCAGTTCTCAAGGCAGCAGTTAGAATCAAAAAGTACTTTAATTACTTTAATTGCCAAAAAAGAAAATCACCTGACATTATTAAATGACTGACTGGTCGAAACATTGTATTCTTAATTTAAACATCAGATTTACTTCATTGATCTCAGGGGGAAATTCTAACTGTAGAATCATTAATTCATGATCTTATCTTGCTAAGTAGCATTTGCCTTCCAGAAAAATGCTAAGGAATTGCACCTCCTGGCCACTGTGTTTGATGAGAATCTCAGCTGGTATCTGGACGACAATATTAAGCAGTTTGCAAAGTCACCCACAAAAGTCAACAAGGAGGATGAAGACTTTCAAGAGTCAAACAAGATGCACTGTGAGTTTTTTTCACTTTGAACCACTGTGATTAGTTGTGTTTTGTGATGGAACCAAAAATACCTTCAGATATGTGGTAAAATATGACTTTCTTCAACATCAGCAATCAACGGATACATGTACGGCAACTTGCAAGGACTGAAAATGTGCAAAGGAGAGACGGTCTCGTGGCACATCTCTGGTTTGGGCTCTGAGGTTGACATCCACGGCATACACTTTGATGGCAATAGAGTGATGTACCGTGGTACCAGAAGAGATGTGGTCAATGTGTTTCCTCACATTTCCCACACAGTTATAATGAACGCAGACAGCATAGGTAAGAGCCAGATCTGCTTCTCGTTAACAATGCCGTACGTTATATTCCGCAGTTCGCTGGCCACCAACACGTTAAGGTTAAAGGTTACTAGTGCAGGTGTGGCGTGGCGACGCACTGGTCAGCGCTGCTGCCTCACAGCAAGAAGGTCCTGGGTTCGGTCCCGGAGTCGGGTGTAGGTCCTTTCTGTGTGGAGTTCGCATGCTCTCCTTGTGTTCGCATGGGTTTCTGTTGGGGGCTCTGGTTTCCTCCCACAGTCCAAAAGCGTGCCAGACAGGTTGATTGGTGAGTCTAAATTGGCCCTATAATTGTGTGTGTTGGCAACTGCCCAAGGTTGGTTCCTGCCTGTGCCCATTGTTCCTGGGAGAGGCTCTGGTCCCCCCCATGACCCCAGTTGGGATTAAGTGGTTGCTGTGATAGATGGATGGATTGCTAGTGCAGTACCTTGGCTTTCCTATTGAATTTGGATATATATAAAACATTTTTCCTGTCCTTGGATTAAATAAATTGTAAGTCAGTGACTTTGGGAATAAATGGTAGGTTTTTAATACCATGAACGTGCATGAAGTAGGAATTCATGCTGAGGCATTGATGTGCCTGTTTGGTGACACCAGGAACATTTGGGCTGGCGTGCAAGACCATCGATCATTACCTGGGGGGTATGAGGGCCAATTACACCGTGGAGAAATGTCGCTGGTGGGACAGCAAGCCAGACCTCTACCTCCACCATAAGACGTACTACATCGCTGCCGTAGAAACGGAGTGGGACTACTCACCGAATCGCACCTGGGAGTCCGAGATGCATGGTGACGCCAGGTACCCGGGGCAGGGATGGGTCCTTAAGGCCAAGCGGCAGCTGATAATCCTGACAATGTGTCCGATATTTGGGAATATGTCATATATATGGATATGTTACATATTTTTACATACAATGCTCACAGAAAGTATTGGGATGCTTAATTTAGTAAAAATATTGCAGATTTATTGGTTTTATAATAAAATAAATGCTTGATTGTTTACCAAAAAAAATCACATTAGAAACCATCAGTAGCTCCAAGTACAAAAACCCAAATTCCAGTTCTGAAAAAGCTGTTCTGAATTACAAAGTCCATTGAGAAGCAGTTTCATTGGGTGCTTTTTAATTAGTAACACCTCTGCAGTAAGATAAAACACCAAACATTTACGTTTAGTGTCCCTTTGGGAGCCAGTGACTACTATTGTAATTAATAGCAACATGGCAAGAACAGAACTGAATGTGACCCAACTTCACTGTATCCTGAAATGCTTGGAAACAAAACTATGGTCATTCTTTATTGTACTAACTGTGATTTACCAGCTCGGGAGACGTTTACCTGAAGAAAGGAGATGCGTTCATTGGATCCAAGTATAAGAAGGTCTTATACAGAGAATACACTGACAAGACTTTCACTCAACAGAAGCAAAGAGACGCAGATGAGGAGCATTTGGAAATCTTAGGTATGCAGTGCGACAAAAAAATAAAAATAAAACTCATCAGATTCCTTCACCCTGAAATTTCACTTATGCTTATTAATATTATGGGTCTCGTCCCAAGGGCCGATGATTCATGCTGATGCTGGGGACAAAGTGAAGATTGTCTTTAAAAACATGGCAAGCAGGTCATACTCTATACATGCTCACGGAGTTAAGACAGACGACGGAAAAATCGAGCACACTCCACCGGGTGAGAAAACCACAAATCATTATCATTATTATTTATTATTATAAAAAGCTCAGTCTACTGTATTAAGAGAACAAAACCAGTCTGCAACTGGCCAGTTTGGTCAGTGAAATTCTGGTCACTGTTATCCCAGTCTGCTGTGTCCCTCCCCAGTGAGTCAGTACTGGGTGCGTTCTCTCTTACCTTAGGTGAGACAAACACGTACACCTGGTATATTCCCAAGACGGCCGGACCTGGCCCGGAAGAAGAAGACTGCCTTGTTGGGGCGTATTTTTCGACAGTTGATGTCAGCAAGGTATAGTAAAATTGATTTAATGCAGGTCATGTGACATGTCCAGATAATTCTGAACTTATTTCCTCATCACCACTGAAATCATTTAGATGAACCATAACTGACATTCTGTTGACCTTTAATAGTAAAAGTGATGTAGAAAATTGTAAGATTACCAGAGTACAAACTGCACTACCATTGTCGTCACCCAGGACCTATACAGTGGTCTGATTGGACCGCTCGTCATATGCAAACGCAGCATACTGAGGAAACTGGGACTTAAAAAGGAGATTGAGGAGTTCGCTCTGCTGTTCTTCGTCTTTGACGAGAACGAATCCTGGTACCTGGATGAAAACATCAAAACATACGCGGGAAAACCAGAGAAAGTCAAGAAAAATGACGAGCAGTTCATCAAGAGCAATAAAATGCATGGTATGCAGACGCCTGACCTCTGTCAAGCAAACTCAGAACAGTCATGTGGGAAAGAAAATTGCACCCTCTTTCAGCTCTATGATTTTACATATCAGGAAATAAAAAATCTGGTCCTTACCACATTCTAAAATTATTTAAATCTAACCTCAGGTGTAAAACAACACACAGATTCTACTGTGTCATTATTTATTTAACAATAATGAAGCCAAAATGGAGACTGGATGAGTGAGAGACTAAGTGCAGCCCATGATTCAATAGCATGTCGATCCATCTCTAGCAGCAATAAGTTGAAATAATCCTTTTCTGTATGACTATCAGTGTCTTACATTGTTCAGGAGGAATTCTGACCCACTTTCACAGCATGGCTTCAGTTCATTGAGCTTTGCGGGCATTTCTTTATGCGCAGCTCTCTTAAGGTCCCGCCACAGAGTTTCAGTCGGGTCGAGGTCTGGACTTTGACTGGGCCATTGCAACACCGTGGCTCTTTTCCATTTTCAGCCATTCTGCTGCAGATTTCCAGGTTTGCTTGGGATCATTGTCCTGTTGCGTGACCCAAACTCGGCTAAGCTTTAGCTGTTTTTGCAGTTTCTCTGAGCACTGCACAGTCTGGGGTGAATTTGCCGGGACGCCCAATCCTGGGAAGATTGGCATCTGTCCACTTGTGAATAATCTTTCTCCTTGCAGAATGATGACTTCAAATTGTTTGGAAATGACCTTCCCAGATTGACGGGCAGCAGCAATTGCTTCTCTAAGATCACCGCTAATGTCTTTCCTCCCTGGCTTTGTATTAACTTAGCCCCAAATGCTCCAGACCAGCAAACTGCCAAAACTCCAGCTTTTATAGAGCTGCTCACACTTGCTGATGATCAATTAATCAAGTGTATTTGATTAGCAGCATCTGGCTGCTACCTTCCCTCTTAATTCCTATGGAAGCAATAACTTAATTTTTCACATATAGTGTACTTATCTATATACTGTGTATATACTGTGCATGTATATATATGCATATATATTATATGGTAACGCTGTTTTACTCTCAAATTTTTGGTTTATAGAGTCCAAATGGCATTTGCCAAATATGATTCAGAGCTGAGAAATATATTGCTGTGGTTCATCTCCTTCGGGAACATTCTAACAGTCCTGTGAGAGGCGTGATGGTGGTGCAGCGTATCTCATGCCGCGGCGCCCCAAATGATGCCCACTGCCACCTGTTTGATCGGTCTGTGTTTCCACTCCCGTCCTAGCGATCAACGGCAGGCTTTATGGCAACTTGCAAGGGCTGACGATGCTGGAAGGAGATCAGGTTTACTGGTACCTCCTGGGGATGGGAAACGAGGTGGACATGCACACCGTACACTTTCATGGGCACAGCTTTGAGTACAAGGTATGGCAACCCTGTTACAGCCAGATACACAGCCTGTATATGAAGGTTTACTTACATATGCTCTTTGTTCTATTTGTTATTTTCTTTTAAACCTGCTGCACCGACTCTAGGAATCACAAAACACTTCTTGTTATATAGTATACTATAAGGACATACTGTATACTATAATGACATACTGTATACTATAAGGACATACTGTATACTATAAGGACATACTGTATACTATAAGGACATACTGTATACTATAATGACATACTGTATACTATAAGGACATACTGTATACTATAATGACATACTGTATACTATAAGGACATACTGTATACTATAATGACATACTGTATACTATAAGGACATACTGTATACTATAATGACATACTGTATACTATAAGGACATACTGTATACTATAATGACATACTGTATACTATAAGGACATACTGTATACTATAATGACATACTGTATACTATAAGGACATACTGTATACTATAAGGACATACTGTATACTATAATGACATACTGTATACTATAAGGACATACTGTATACTATAATGACATACTGTATACTATAAGGACATACTGTATACTATAATGACATACTGTATACTATAATGACATACTGTATACTATAAGGACATACTGTATACTATAATGACATACTGTATACTATAATGACATACTGTATACTATAAGGACATACTGTATACTATAATGACATACTGTATACTATAAGGACATACTGTATACTATAATGACATACTGTATACTATAACGACAATGAAATGGAATTGAATTTAACACCCCATTAAACACGTTAAACCTACCACTGCAGCACTGACATCCAGTAAGGCATCAGCAGGCAAGCTGATCACCAGAAAGCTGAAATCTACAACGGCTGTTCCACTAAGAAAACAATCCAAACGTATATCCTCCTATAAAATATTCATCTGTAGATGTGGCTGTTGAGTAAAATAAGCAAGAAGACAGATCGTCAGTCAAAACTTTCGCTCCCCCTTTTTTCGGAAATGCGGGCCTGGTGAAATTATTCTACGTCTTTTTTGATATCAAGAGTGTGTAGGCATTGAAGAGCTGCTTCTTCCCTTTGCCCCAGCTGGGTGGCACTTACCGGAACGACGTCTACGAGCTCTTCCCCGCCACCTTCCAGACTGTGGCCATGCAGCCCCTGTACCCCGGCACTTGGCTCCTGCACTGTCACGTCACAGACCATATCGTGGCCGGTATGGAGACCACCTACACCGTGCTCCAGAAGGAGGGTAAGTCAGACCGCAGCGGTGAGCAGCGTGCGACTCGGTGAGCCGGGCCACCGTGCCACTGACCGGAAGGTCGCCAATATGAGCCCCACCGCAGCAGAACAGTCACATGTCCAGGGCCCTGAGCAAGGCCATCAAGCCCCAGCTCCGGGGGCCACACATTGGCTGACCCTGTGCTGTGACCCCCCAGGCTTGCTCTCACTTACATATGCGTGTGTGTGTCAAGGAGAGCAGACGGGGTAAGTAAAGACAGGCTTTCCCTGCAGGGATCACCATTCACCATAATGAATACACTGTTTAACCCTGGCCAGCCCCAGTAGCGTTTACAGTGAGTTTAGTCAGGAGATTTACTAGAAGTTTCTGCAAAGGAGAAACTGTCTTGAAGTTCATCATTTTGCAGACTTTGGCAGCGCAATAATTCCTGTGATTTTATTCTTCTTTGCAGAATCCAAGGGAATAAGAGGATTTATAAAAGGTTTGTTTCAAAAGAGTTAGAAGAAACGTGAGAAGATTCTGCTTTTAATATCATGTCATTTTCTTTAATTCCATGCAAAGCACACTAATAAATCCTGTAAATACTCATGTGCACATGCACTGTTTAAATCTTCTGCTTGTATCTGACAACAGTCTGCGTCCATTGTGATTACCATATCTGTGGATATGGGATATTGCATTATCTTTTTAAGTAGCACAAAGGCAGAGCAAGAATTTGATTTCACTTCAAAGCTGCCTTCTGAGTTGGGTAAATCCAAATAAAGGTGGTCAAGTTGTCACCCATGAACAATGTGAATCCCAGAAAAGGGGAGAAAACTCTAGAAGTGACTATCACTGTTTATCATTTTAGGTGTGGTGTAAGCTTACAAGTCAAAAAGAGAGCAAATGTTTAATTCCATCCATCCATCTTATCCTGGTTATGCTGGAAGGGTGGGGGCAGGGGTGGGGAGGGGGGTGTCTGAAGCCTATTCCAGGCAGCACAAGGCACGAAGCTGCAGTGCACTGCAGACAGGATGCCAGTGCACTGCAGGGCATATGCCCCCCTCTGTCACACACAGTCATACTGGCAATCCCCAGATGCCAGGTAGCCTGACTGTCTTTGGACTGTGGGAGGAACCCGGGGGAAATCTGTATGACACGGAGAGAACAGGAAAACTCCGCCCCCTACAGGTCAGAGGCGAGATTTGCACCAACCCTGCTGGCATAAAGCAACAGTACAAACCCTTAATTATGCATCATAAATAAATATTTATTCACAGCTTATGTGCGTATTATTAGCTATCTATACGCAGATAACAGTAAGAGTTATGTCATCTTCCAAAAAGGAAAAATTCTATGTCGTTTTATTTTTTCCTACAAGTAACACCTATGATGTATATCTGAGTATAGAAGGAACTGGATTCTCTTTATATACATAAAAATTGCCTAGCAAACAAATATCAGATAGCAGTCAGCCGTGCGACAGCCAGCCGTGCGACAGCCAGCCGTGCGACAGCCAGCCGTGCGACAGCCAGCCGTGCGACAGCCAGCCGTGCGACAGTCAGCCGTGCGACAGTCAGCCGTCTGAGTGCTGAGTGTCAAAAGCAGCAGCAACATTTGGCATCCAGTTGTAAAGGTTCTGTACAATACTAGTGATTTCCATCCAAATTCTACAATCAGTGTCACACACACATTTTTATCTATATATACTCAGAGCTATAATCAAGTAAGGCTGCGTTCTTATTGCTACACACACTTGACAAAGTGTGTCACACCACCCCATCCGTGGTAGTTCTCTAGCGGGGACCGGTTTGGCCGCTTTCACGATGGCAGGAGATGCTTCTGGCCGCACTCCAGGAGGTACGGGAGGAAGAACTGGGCCGTCCCATCGTCTGGTAGCAGGTTCAAGAACTCCAGAGGGCTGAGCTCCATGGAAACCATCTTCAGTGTTTCTGTGCCAAAAGAAGTTCATGCCATGCGGTTCAGATTCCACACTCACTTTATTGCTTTATCCAGATGCTTTTGCTTCAGTGCTGCTGTGCTCGTAACAGAAGCGTACCTTTCAGTGCGGTCAGTAAGATATCATCCTTTCCTCCAGTGGCTCTGGTTCTGTCACAGAGCTCTGGAAAAAGCTTTTTCCACCAAAGTACCTAAGCACAATAAAAATATATTATTCGGAAAAAAAGCTATTGATGATTTAGCCCTTTGAACCATGAACACTTAAACTGTATCACAGCAATTACACAAGACTGCTAGAAATCCCCCCACCCCCAGTGGTGATTCTACGATTTTTTTTTTTAGGTGGGGTCATAAGAAAGGCCAACCTTATCATTAGCCAATTATATGTATTTAATCAGTGAGTGACAGCACTCCAGCGGCCAATCAGCTTTTTGCTCAGGCCAGTGGCCCCACCCCCTGTATACACCCCTGTCCCACGCTTTGGGTGTTTACATTTGGGCTCTCTTCAAATCATCGATACCCACATAATAAGCTGCAACAGCTGAACAGCTGTAATTAAAAGCGATGGTAACACGAGGTTAGGAGCTAGTTAGGAGTTGCGTGTCGCAGTACCATTTTCTCATGGTGCAGCTGGTGGTTGGCATAGGGAAGGACGGCCTGGGGGCAGAGGTCCAGCAGCCGGTCTATGGAGCGCTCCTGGTGGCCCAGCTTGGTAGTGCACAGCACATGGACACTGAGGCCGGCGCGGTCCTGGTCCGACAGCCGCTCCAGCAGGGGGAGCGTGAACGACACGTCTAGCGTAGGACCGCAGAGCAGCGACTGAGGGAGACAGTGAGCAGAGAGAGAGTCAGCTGGAAGCAGTACCATGTCTGCACTAAATCTGCACAGCAGAGCATCCTGGGTAAAAATAGCCAAAAGCAGAAGCGTCATTACGCTAAAATTAAATCGCTATTTCATATGGGTGCACCGTGTGGGAATAATCAAATGTGTGCGTACATACTTCTATTTTATGTGTTCATTTATTAGACAATATAAATAAATGCAATTTAAAAAAGCAAAATTAGTTAATCAATATTAGGATAATAATACAGTTATAAGATTAATAAAGGCTTGGGATGTGATAGGTGACATTTCTGAGGAGTGTGTGCACTGTGCACTGCTTGGCAAATTGTTCCACAGAAGGTCATCAAGTTCGAGCAACTGGCAAGTCTAATACAATTTAAACTGGATTTAGAAAAGACAAAATAATAATAATAATCAAACTTTACTGTCACATTAAAAGAGAGACTGAAAGCTGGCTGAATAGCCGGAACTTTAGGGAATGGTTTTAACTACAGAGTGAAATGGCAAACGGCATCCGGCGGCAGGCAGGACAGGTTAAGATTAGACTTTATTAATCCCACAATGGGGAAATTCTTTGAGAAAAGGGTAACGGTTTAAAAGTAACACGGCCCAGTGAAAACAACCAGACCCGTTTCTAAGAAGGAACCAGACCAATGAAGGTGTGAATTGTTTCCAGGTGGCTTTTTAATGCTAAGTTTCATGTTAGCTGGATGTTAAAATAAATTGTTAGCGGAACATTTATTTAAACAGCTTCTCTTTGACATTATAAAATGAAAATGTTTTATTTAACCCTTAAACTGGCACAAACCTGAGCTAGAGCTGAGCAATTAATCAAATTTCAGTTACGATTTTTGCTTCCAATGATTATCAAAACATAACAATCGAGATAAAACCATTATTGTGTTGCATTTTGTTTTGTGATGATGCTCCTCTTTGTCTTGCATTATGAATCCCAAGCACCTCTTTCCAGACCCTTTTTATTAATTTCTCAGTCGCATTTTATTCAAGGAGTTCAAGGAAATCCACTGTCAAAAAGGCAAGTTTTTTAAAGGTTCAGTGAATGCATGATATTTCCAAAGTCAATGAGTGATCGTGTCAAATAATCATGATCTCACTATTGTCCAAAATAATCGAAATAATGATTTTTTGCCAGAATGGAGCAGCCCTAACCTAAGCCATATTGTAACACTAATTCTTGTATTCAATCTACAGTGAACAGGTAAGATTAGCCTTCATAGATCTTCAGAGACCTTTCAGAGCTTCATAAAATGTTCATAAACATGTATCATGCCATTAAATATTATAATGAATATTAAAATGCATTAATGCTTTGCTTATTGTTCAATATTAATTATGACACTACTGACGCTAGAATAAGGTAGGAGGCAAACTGACCTGTAGCTTTTGCAGATCTTCTTGATGGTCGTGGGCAACGTTGAAATGCAAGGGTGTGAGGACACTCACCCAGGGAAACAGCTGGCCATAGTGACAGCAGGAATTGATCTGCCACAAACACAGATTCAGTTCATTGGGTCATCTTGCAGGAAGGGACCAGGGCGCAACATTTAAGTACAGATGGGCTCACCAGATCATCCGTGGTCTTCAGCGGTTTCACCCCATAATTTTCCTTGTTGGTAATGCGGTCAATGTAGACTGACACCAGGCGGAACAGAAGCTCCTGAATCACAGACTTGCTCGGCGAGGCCACGACGAGGGCCTCCCAGAAATCTACCAGGAGTTGAGGGCCACTCTCCAACTCTGTGGCACCTTTGCACAGCTCCTGGATGACACACAATGACATGCAGGAGAGCCTTTGAAGCTTATGTCCATGCCTGGTGCGAGTAGTACTGTGCTATATGAAGCCTGAGAGACCTACCAAGAAGAAGAGGTCGGCCTCCTCGAGGTTGACCTTGCTGTTCTCGTGGAGGGCCACCATTGCAGCCACTAGCAGGCCGTCCTGGGTGTCCTTCAGCTTCTGGGCGAGGGCAGTGGGAACGATGGCCTTCCCTCGGCCGTGCAGGAGCAGCTTGGGCTCCTCGATGTAGCCGTACACCTGGAGCATCTGTGAGAGTGGCGAGGTCATTACATTTCCGGCCTGGTTACATCGTTCTCCAGTATCTCCGCTGACAGCCCCCCCTTCCTCAGGTGGTTATGAAAACCTGACCCTGGCTCCCATAATTCACCTCTTTAAAACAGGTGCCATGCATAAATAGCTTTAGATGCCGTGCAAGACTGCAATGTTCTGAATTATGGAGATGCATGGCCAGAAGATCACAGGTATTAACTGACTGTCAGCCTCCTGGGTTAGTGTTTCCCAATCTGGTCTTCAGGAACCCCTCAGATGGTCCACGTTTTTGCTCCTTTCGAGATCCCTGCCAGACAGTTCATATTTTTGCTCCCTCCCGGTTCAAGCTATAAGAGAGCAAAAACGTGGACTGTCTGCAAGTCCCTGAGGACTAGACTGGGAAACATTGCCTTAGGTAATGACTCCCTCCCACCTCAGTGATGGTACTTTTATCTATTGCCAGGGAACCCAACTGGCAAATGACACTCAGAATGATTGTCTTTTTAAACCTTTCAGGCACATTATTTACCCATCGTTCCCCATCCCTGCCGTCGCCGGCCGGCTGCCGTGACGATGTCTGGGTGCGGCCGCCCCCCTACCTCTGTGTGCCGGTCCATTTCCTGCTTGTACCGCTGCAGGTTGCCCAGGCGGAGATGAAGTGCGGCTTTGGTGAGCGTGACAGTCACTGACGGCCCGCCTTCTGCCTCCAGCTTCTCCAACAGCGGCAGGGCGGAGGCGGGGTTGCTATGGCGCATGATGGGGCTGTTGACGATGTGGGGTAGCTGGGCCAGCTCGGCGCTCGCGAAAATGTCGAGCACCAAGTTTGCGGTTTCCTGCAAAGACCGAAGCGTGGCATCAGTATCGAGGTCTGTTGGTGTCGATGTCTATTGATATAGACGTAGTTCACACCACTGCGGTTGATGTACTCGACCTCGCTAAGTTCATCCATGCTTTCTTCGTACAGGGAATGTTTCAGGAAAAACAGGAAGCCTCTGCCAAAGGTGATCATGGTCCTTGCGAAGGCCACGTTCCTCAGGATGACGTCAGTGACAGACAGACCAGACATCTTGTAGTAGGGAAGTGCCAAATGACAGTCCCGCTTGTCGAACCTTAAACATAAATAAATTAAAAAGTGGCTCTTTAACATTACACCAGTGTTCCCCAATCCAGTCCTTAGGGACCCACAGACGGTCCATGTTTTTGCTCCCTTCCAGATACACATGGACTGTCTGCGGGCCCCCAAGGACCGGATTTTGAAACACTGCAATAAAATACACAGGTGCATGCTGGACAATGTTTAATGATCATAATAATACAAAATGCAGTACAGAAATCCATCAAGGTATGAGGAAAAAAAGACGTCATTACACAGAATCCTGGGTTCATTCTCCCGGTCAGCATCTATGGCGTTTCCGTGACACAAAGCGTAAATATTGACCGGACCTGTCCTGCTCTGGAGTTAACCCGCCCTCTGGGGGGGGGGTCTGGCTCCCACCTGCTGTAGCAGTCCCCCAGCTGAGCACAGCTCTCGCGAAAGGCCTCCTCAAGCCGCTGCCCGTCTGCAGGGACGCCGGCCCGGGGGTCCAGCAGCGCCGCACGCAGGAGCAAGTGAGCCTCGCTCAGCAGGTGGATGCAGCTCTGAGACAGAGGATTCGTGGCCTCGTAACTCCTGCTGTACTCCACCTGTCAGCGGCGGGAAGTAAAAAGGCCTTGTTTCACTCAACTATACTCCATTAGCAACCGAAAAGTGCTTCTTTGCATTATGATTCTGCATTACCCTCAAACAATGGAGCACACTATAAAATAGCAGTATATGAGACATAGATTTAACTGAAGGTAAAATTCAACTGTATGCAGGTGTTCCATACCATCTCTCGGTACAGTGGGATTATGGGTACTGTGTTGACCACGTACAGGTTCCAACCGTGGCTGCCTTCACTAGGTTCCCTTGGTTTGGGAGCTGAAGTCTTTCTAGACCTGGGGCCGGAGGGGTCAACAGCACCAGTCAATTCTATAGGTCCACAGCAAATCATGTAATCAACCAGGCAAACTATCTAATATATAATTTTACACAGAAAACAAAATTTTTTCATGGTCCTTCAGTAAAAATACCAGTGGGACAAAGAACAGAGACAATAAATTCTGCTTCAAATGATGAAATTAAAGAATTACATATACATTTAAATAAATACACAATAAATATACAACAAAAACTAAAACTCTGGGTTAATTAGTAATTAATGAGGGTTAATTGAGATTAATTTGTTCACACAGCAACAGTGGAGTAACTGACTACAAATTTTCCAGCTAAATTAGGAGGGCACCTATTTTAGGTCATATACGTGTCTTCCCCACATCTTCTAAAAGGACCTGATCGAACCCGGTGTCCTGACTTGGACAGATAAATATTCTGTGTGCTGCTCACCCCCAAAAAAACCCATCCACAGCCGGTAAGCATTCTGCTGTATTTGTCATTTAAACCAGGTGCGTATCTGAAAGGCATACTCCATCTCCATCTCAAGTACTATTATAGCCATTTAACTATATGATTAATATATCTAACATCAGAGCATCCATATATTATATGGACATGAAATGCTTATCCAAGTATTACTTGCCTGGAGGTGTGTAGTTTTAAGACTGATTATCAGATTACTAAGCAGTTGTACTGAAGGATTTGTCTGCATGATGAAAACGTCGTCATTTTTAAAATAATTTTTAAGAATTCTGTGCAAACCCAGGACAACATGTTTTTCTATCTGTGCAACCAATAGCTATGCTGTAGTTACTAAATAGTTAATTCACTCGACTGGCAAATTTTATTTACAGCATATTACTTCAGTGGCTTATGTCTGCAAAGCAGACTCATGTGATTTTAAATTAGCTCAATTTCTCTGCACTCTGACACAGTTCACATATTTTAAAGACAGTTCTTTCCAGTTTCCCCCCAGTTCACAGCTCTTCCTTTTAACCCATCTATTTGCCCCACTTGGGACAACGGTAAGGAGTGACTCACACTGCAGTTTCACCCGAAACATCCAAGTTAAAAGTCCCACAGAGCGGTATGTTAGAGTACTTTAGTAGGGAGTGCAGACATGGTCAGCTCTGTCAGGGAAGGGGAAGAGGCCAGACACAGCACAGGGACCTGCTGATGCAGACTTACAAGAATGAACGGTACAAGAAGCTCTCCAGTCCAGATGAGGATGGCGGCTCTATACCTACCGCTAGGAAAATCCCAGTAAGGATTTTGTGATCTTTAGACATGCTATAATAGAGCAGCAGAGTGTTTATGTTGAGTGCATTAACACACATACAGTACTGGCACATCAAAAAGGTCTGAAAACATAATCTCCATTTCACTATGACCTTCCCCCACACCGGGCTTCTCCAATTCCATTCCTGAAGGGCCAGAATTTGCGGGTTTCCATGCTCAGTCACATCTTATCGGCTAATTACCAGGTTTAGTAGGTGCATCTGAGCAGTGACATCTGAAAAACTGCCCCCCCCAGGACCGGAACTGGGGAGCTCTGGGGAGCTCTGCCCTACGTCTTAGGACAACTAACACTGAAAAACCACCAAAGAAAATTGTAGATAAAAATGTCAAAATGTCTTGAGGAAACACAAAAGCAAAGCAAAAACCAGATGGCACAGCAAAACTAGAACATGACCTTCGAACTGATTACGCACATAGTTCTCCTGGTGACCTTCTCCGTCTCCTCCTTGCTCTCCAAGTCAGCTGCTGTCAGCAGGACAACGTGGTTCCTGTCATGGCAGACCATCTTCAGGCCGATGAACAGCTGGATGCGAAGGGCACAGACTTCCATGGTGTAGGGAGGGCAGGCCTGCGGACGAGGAAGTCACATTACAGGAAAGCGACTGCAGTCAGTCTAGCCAGAACATAAGGATCACATATCAGAACAATGCCGGTCATTCAGTCCCACTGTTCCAAAATCCAAACGCAATGTTGGCCATGATTAGCCCTCATTACTGCAATTTTACTATGGTAATATTGAAGTATTAGCAAAATCCTGCTAAACCCCCTTTTTTTAAAAAATGTCATTCAAGGTTTCTCAACCCAGTCCTCGGGGACCACCAGACGGTCCACGTTCTTGCTCTCTCCCAATTGGCAGGGAATTGGGAGAGAGCAAAAACGTGGACCGTCTGGTGGTCCCCGAGGACCGGGTTGAGAAACCCTGATTTAAGCATTACACAGAATGCCTTTCTTTGAAGGCTACAGTACCACAAAAGGAAACCTTTAAAACTGGTTCCTCAAACATTGCAGTAACTTCTGGCAATATAGGAAAATGAACCTTGACCAATCTTGGTATGCGCCAGCAGTGGAGAGATACAACAGGAAGTGGTCAGAATGACACTGGGACTGACAGCCAATCCTTCCGGACTCACCCTCATGGTGGTGTCGATATAGGGGTCCACAGCCCGGGCCGCCACCGCACTGCAACGCACTGAGAAGCACTGCAGCGCGTTCCTGAGCGACACACACAACACTCTGGTTACACACTCTTACTCTCAATTATCCAGTTACTCATAAAAGCTAGCAGGCGTAACACAAAGCGCAGGCGGGAGCAGAGAGACCTGGTGATCACGTGCAGGAAGAACTCGCTGAGCACGGCCTGCTGGGCCTTTTCGGGGTACTGGTAGGTGGAGATGAGCTCTACCGTGTTCCTGATGCTGTACATGTACCCCGAGTTGGGCAGTGAGAAAAAACAGAAGATGCAGGTCGGCTCCGTCTCCTCGGCAACGCCGGCCCCTTCCTGGATCCCTGGCTCTTCGAGGATGCAAGACCGAGCGTTAAAATTCGCTACTCAAAGCTCGATGCATTCCCCCGAGAGCACAGCCACGGATCATATTTGGTTTCATCTCAGGACCTCCGACTCACCTGCTGCAGTGAAGACAGGCAGGAGCTGCAGGGAATGTAACCTGGTGTCCTCCACATGACACCCTTCGAAGAAATCAGGGGCAAACCGCCTAAGGAGAACAAACGGACCTCGTCTGGACCCTGGAGCAGCACCAGGCACCCAACAGACGGAGAGGGGGGGGGGGGGGTACCTGTACAGGATGTACGTCAATCCCAGGTGGCTGCGGATCTCGCGCTCCACGCCGGTCCATTCCAGGGACACGGAGACACCGGAGTCCTTCGCATCCTCACCAAGCATCTCTTGGTGTTTGGGGAGCATGAAGAAATCATCTGAGTCAGGCTGGACCTCTGGCTTTTCTCTTCTGCCATCTGTGTGACGATCGAAAGGAGACAGAAAAATCTGCAGTGGAGATGGCTAAACGCAGAAAAAGCTACAGTTTTATCATTTACGTCGAAGTTTCCCAATCCGGTCCTTGGGTACCTGCAGACGGGTCACGTGTTTGTTCCCTCCCAGCTCCCTACTGGAGAGCAAAATTGTAGACTGTCTGGGAGGAAGCTGGGAAGGAGCAAAAACGTGGACCGTCTGCGGTCCCCCGAGGACCGGATTGGGAAACACTGAGCAACATAGTTAGACAGCGACATTAAAGTCATTACACAAGTGACACACCAAGAAGAGGCACTCAGTGCTATCATACATGGCTTAACTGTAATATATTTAAACAGGCAAAAAAGTAAAAATCTCTTTCATTTAACATGTTGTTGCTTTACTTTTTCACTTTTTGGTGAGCATCACAAATCCCTTTTCAGAGCATACAAAGTCCAACCCCGTGTTCACGTTTTGATTCACCTCAGCTGAGGACAATAGTGCAGGAGAGAGTTTGATACTGGGGGAACACCACTCCATCCATAAATCCATCTTCTGAAACCTCTTGTCCTATTCAGGGTTGCGGGGGGTCTGGAGCCTATCCTAGAGGCTACGGACGCAAGGCAGGGAACTCAGGATGGGGCGCCAACCCATCGCAGGGCACACTCACACACCATTCACTCACACATATGGAGCCACGGTGGCGATTCGAACCCTGGACCCAGATGTAAAGGTCTTTCTTGTGCCTGTAGCCTCAGAGATAGGCTCTGGGCCCCCCGCGACGCTAAAAAAGGCGGTTAGAGAAAATGGATGGATGGATGTAAAGGTCTATTTATTGGGAGGGGTAGATGAAAGAGAACAAAGTCAACTTAAATGCCGCCCCCCCGGTTCCTACGCCCCCGGCTGAGGACCACTCTGAGTAGGCGTTAATGGTCTATGCCATCAGCTGCCAGACACCCCCCTTACCTGAATCTTCATCACTGCTGGCTGCAGGTACCATGTCATTTGGCAGCAGACAGTGCTCCTGCTGCTCCTGCCACTCCTGCCGCTCCACAGACTGGCTTCTGAGGTTCTCCAGCTTGACCACCAGGACTTCCAGGTCCGTCTGCAGGGCCACATAACCGGCGCAGAAGGCCACCTGAGAGGGCGTCCAGCCCGGCACGTGCAGAACGAGGAGGCGCTCAAAGTCCAGCACGCACAGCCGCTCCTCCACAGTCTGCCTCCTCAAGCTGAAGAGCACCAGGCTCCGGGAGCAGCCCACCAGGAGGTCCCCTGTGAGCGGACAGCAGGCCACACACAGCGGCGGCTCCACCAGCGGGATCTCGATGATCTCCATCTGCTCCTTGGGCGCGCCTCTGAAAGATGAGCTCCTCAGCAGGTGGCCCAGCAGACGGACGCCCACGCGAGTCTTCTCCGCAGCTTGGTAGCGCCAGTTGGTGTAGGCGCGAAGATAAGTGGCCATGTTCTTCTCTTCGATCGTAACAAGATAATCCCCTGGAACAAAGCAATCCACAAATCAGCCATACCTAAAGACCAGGCCATGCTGTCCTTTACAAAGTGGCATATTCATAAGACAATAACTCAGGCAGAGGGCAGACGGATGAGAATTTCACATTTAACTTCAGATCGCAGGGCTTAATAAACACCACTCAATTTCACAGCTCATCACAAGGGTGTCAGACTAACATCAGTGCATCTTATCTGACCTGATTCAATCTTGAATCCCTGACTGCAGCCATCTTATACCTCTCAAGAACAAACAGTACAGTTCTACTATGTTAAACGTGTCTGTTGTTAAAGCAACGATTAAAACGGAATATCTCCTGTGAGTCTATACCCACAAATTCACAGTTGTGTAGTTAGTCCCACAATGGTAATGATCTTTCCTTTAGCGAATCATACAACCTTAAAAATAATGCAATAAACATATACTATATACAGTACAGATACTATTAAACTTTAAAATTTAATACATATTCATTTTATGTTTCAAAGAAGTATATTTCTGAAATAATTTTACTTTGAGGTTGCTTTAAGTTACCAGCCATCAGAAATGTATTTACAATATAAATTGCTGTTTCAAGAAATAGTTTATCGCTGTTATGATCACTACTGCAAAAAGAGAAAAAAATACTCAGACTTCACTGTCATCCTGAGAGTGGTGGTGAACCTCCCTGGTAACACAGAGCACTTTTCATAAGACCACGTGATTCCAACTTATTTTTAAGAAAATCAGAAACACCTCTCTTCGGGAATAAAACAACACTTCTTAATGCTGGCAGAGCTGTTTTGAGCACATATATACGTAATGCCACCACGCAGTCACATTTCCTCAGTCTAAGCATAACAAGACGCCACATACCGAATACCTTTACTTAAATGGAGGCATTTGGCAAACATACTGTACTCACCCAGGAGATTGTACGCTATGGTCTTAACGCTGCCCATGGTCGAAAAGCGACATATAAAGCAGCACGTCTCCTCCAGCATCTGATAGGCTTCGATCTTGCATCCTCCGGCAGACACCACGAAGAGGGCATCGCCCCCACAGCACACCAGTCCGGGCTCCTGCTCGGTTGGTACGATTTGCTGGGATGCGAAAGGGTGACAGTTGTACACGTGAACCATGGTTGCAGTCCAGGGCTCAGAGGATCCGATGGAGATTCAGGTAGGTATCAAACTGCATGTCTTGAGTGACAGCACGCTTGGTCGGAGGACGTTGGCTGTCTTTATGCGGCCAGCCGTTTACCCTGAGCTCCGCCTCGGCCCCTGGTAGCTGATCGATATCACATGCCGAGCCGCCTTGTGATGATCAGGCAAATGGCTGCGCGAACTTCCTGTTCGCTCTGACCCCACAACCCACCAGCCATTAATCAAATGGCATGGCACTCAGGGTGACTGACAAAGCTCATTTATTCTTCAGAGAAACTATATTCTATTTCCGGGTCCTTTAAAACGCAGAGTGATACACTTTCAGTTCTGTGCGGAATGAAAGTGACAGTTATGGGCGGGGTAAATTTCCGCTCGCTGATTTGTTGATTTTTCTGTCAGTAAAACGGCTGCATCTTTAATTGGTCAATTTTAGTTCGGAGCTCTTCCCCCAAGTAGAACTTACCTAATAACAAGTAGGACGCAGTGGTCCCTAACAGTTCGCGTGACACCAGGGGATTTTTTTTTTATTGTCAACAAGGTTCCTCAAGTGGTATATGGTAATATGCGACCAACATTTTATCATCTTTCTAAATCGCCCTGTAAGCGATTTTTTCCAATAAATAGCTATAATAGTAGCTATAATATTATCTCTCTGCTTAAGGTATACAGTATACACTATCAACATGTCTGGAACAAGCATTGTTCATATGAACAGTTATTTTCTTTTTTTTTTTTCAAACAAGAATGAAATAACTATGTATTCAGTGTTAAAAACAGCATTAACTATGAAATATTGTGGGATTCAGAAGTTCGACTACACCTGATTTCGACCAAAATTATCTGTATGTATCTTCTAATAACAGAAGTGGAATAAGATCGCAGAGAAAGGAGACTAAGCATATGTGGTCTGCATTTGTGGTTCCAACTATCTAGCATGAAGGAGATCCACTGTCGTGGTCTGGAGATGTTCACTTCACCCCCACAGGGAGAGCATGCACTTCATACACAGGCACACAGCGGGGAAGGGTTATGAACATCCCTAATGGAGGTGACAGACAGCATGCTCTCCCTGCTTTCCAGCATGTAAAAGGAAATGGCTGTAACAAATAAATCTAAATTTGGAGAAATGAAAACGGTTCCAGTTCCTGTTTTTGTTTTAGCTTGGATTTCATCCCACTGTCCTTCTAGAAAAGCAGCTTACAGTTCTGCTAAACTAGGTGTTTGATTTGGTTATCTATGAATGCAATAACATTCATCCATCTTATTATACAGGAAAAGTATATTTTCAAGGAAAATTAATAAGAATTTAAATTCCAAAGAAGCTTTCAATTTCAAGAAGAACAAAGTTAATCATTGATGAGCTTGGTTTTCTGAAACAGTGGGTAATGGCTGGTGCTTGCATAGATCTGTGTGAAGTAGAACTGCAGAAATCCCCTGTGGATATATAGTATAGGAGAAGGTCTAGCTGTTGCTGTAATGTTGTGGCAGACACCAGTGAGTATGTTCAGGAATCTCCTCTGTAGGCCTCAGTCCAGAGAAACATCCACACCCTCAGTCATGTTTCTCTAAAAAAATTTCCAAAATGCTTTAATAAAGAGGCATTACTACAGCTGACAAAGAATGCGGCACTAGTTTCAAACTGGGTAGTTACAACGTATAATTTAAGGTACACTGTACACCGGACCTCACAATCGAACTGACTCAAAGCTGGTGCAGCCCACTACAGATTTTTTATCTCAGACATTTGTGACTCGAACTTGCAGCCATTTTAATCTTCCGAGACCTGTGGTAAGCATGCCATACTTCCTACTGCAAATTCCATCTCCATCCATCTGGCTTCCAGCCACTTATCTATTATGGAGATGCTGGGCGCCCTGGGGTATATCCCCAGGACAAAGTGGGGCAGCACCCAGGACTGTGTGCCAGGCCACCTGATGATGGTAGATGGCTGACCTTGTCATGTTACTTATGACCACTGGGTGGAGCCATTGGCTTGGAAATAGAACCCTACCTTACCTTTTTTATTAAGCTTTCGTCCCAGTATAAGATTGACACCTATTTTCTCTAAACCTATTTCTTGTGTGAATTTTCAGACCAACACACAACCACTGTGAGCACTGAACATGTAACTCTTCAGTATGTCTGGTTTAATGATGCTGATGGCCAGCTAATGCAAGTGGCAGATTTCTCAGCATCTTTGCTGAGAAGAGCCAGTGAGTTGGGCTGTTTTTGACTCCACTAGTTCAGTTGTTTTATTGTTATTTTTTCAATTAAAAAACAATATAACCCTGTTTATGGAGTTTGCTTGGTCTTTCTGTGTTATGTAGGTTTCCTCTCATAGCCCAATTGTCGGTAGGCTAACTGGTATTTCCCTTCATCCATGAATATGTGTCCCCTGCAATGGACTAGCTTCCGGTCGAGGATGTATCCATGTGTCGTGTGCTGCCTGCGATAGACTCCAGGCTGCCTGCGACTTTGACCAGGAAAATCATTCTTGTAATTTAATCCAGCTATTTCATTTCATGCAACCAATCATTTTTTTTGACAGAGAGAAAAAGCAACATATATGCTTTTCTGATTTTCAAGTGAGGTACAAAATTCTTTCCAAAAGAATGTTTTCGTGATTTTCACAACTGGCAGTTTAGGGTTCACCAATGACCCAAACAGCTTCACTGCGGAATGCAGGAAGAAGGCGGTGTATCATACAGAGGCAGGACAGGGGCAGGGAGAGCAGCCATCCCCGAGGGGAACAGCCTTCTGCCCTCTGAGGCAGCCATGCGCTCTGTGAGTGCTCATACTTCTCTGTGAGTTCTCACTGTGCTCTGTGAGTGCTTATACTTCTCTGTGAGTGCTCACTGTACTCTGTGAGTGCTCATACTTCTCTGTGAGTGCTCACTGCGCTCTGTAAGTGCTCACTGCGCTCTGTGAGTGCTCATACTTCTCTGTGAGTGCTCACTGCGCTCTGTGAGTGCTCATACTTCTCTGTGAGTGCTCACTGCGCTCTGTGACCTGCAGCTCAGGCTCCAGCCATGCTTTGTTCATTTGAAAATATGAATGATTTTGATGAGATTTTCAAAATCTAAATAGTTTAATGAGACATATCCCAAGAGCAAGTTTTTGAATACTTTAATTACTCCCAGTTAAGATAAAGAACACATACAGAGTGTGCATTGAAAATAACTTAGCTTTGGCCAGTTTAACACTAAATAGCAATATGCTGCGGTAAAATGACACACAGATTAAATGAGTATTTTGTCTACAGCAGTGTTTTCTAACTCGGTCCTCAGGAACCCACAGACGGTCCAGGTTTTTGCTCCCTCTCGGTTCCCTGACAGACAGCTCACATTTTTGCTCCTTCCCAGCTCCCAGTGGGAGCAAAGATGTGGACTGTCTGCGCGTCCCAGAGGACCGGATTGGGAAGCATTGGTCTACAGAAGCAAGTTCGCTCACTAATTAATGAGCTTTATGTTGGAATAGTGGGTCCTTGTCAATGAGCTCTTTGATGAAGGAGATCTCTCTGGCAGGGTCCCCAGGACACTCCGGTGACACTGTGTCGGGGAAGGGGGGGATGGCAGGTTCCTTGGCATGTGAGCCGTGTGCATCGGGGAACACTGGCAGAGTGACAGGACGGTGTGCCTCCGAGGCGTCAGGCTGGTCGGGCAGCGAGGACACTGCTGTGGGGTCGTCCAAGGGTGGGAGGTAGCGTACCACACCATGAGTTACCCTAGCGGTCTTCTTAGGGGCATCGTCGCGATGATTGTGGTGATGCTCATGGGCGTGGAGGTGTTTGTGATCATGCTGGTGACCGTGCTCACCTGTGTGGTTATGTTTATGGTCATGGTCATGGTCATGGCCCTGTTTATGGTCATGGCCGTGGCCCTGTTTATGGTCATGGTCGTGGCCCTGTTTATGGTCATGGTCGTGGCCCTGTTTATGGTCATGGCCGTGGCCCTGTTTATGGTCATGGTCATGGTCGTGGCCCTGTTTATGGTCATGGTCATGGTCGTGGCCCTGTTTATGGTCATGGTCGTGGGTGTGGTCATGGTCGTGCGCATGGCTGTGCTCTCCACCCAGCAAATGCCTTGATTTCTCCTTTTCTGCACCCTTTAAAAAGAAATGAATTTAGTTGGTACCCTGTGCAAATGAAAATATTAATAAACATGAACGAGCTGCTAAACATTTCATATTTAACTGAAAAGGGTTTTTATAAAGTTATTCTTATCGTATAGTGCATACTGTTGATATATTTTTCACTTAACAGAACAAGTTTACAAAAAATTACCTCAGGCTCCAAGATTTCACACTCTACTGAGAGATGTTTTTGACCCATAACCTCAGACTTGCTTCCTTTACAAAAACCTTTATGCTGTTCACAAAGACAAAAGATTTGTTTTTACTTTCAGTCTCATTCAGGGATCAATGACACACAAAGCAGCTGTTCATACTTTGATACTCGCACCGCCTAAAGGTCTCACCATTGTATATACAAGTCCATTGTATAGTACTATTTTAGGGTGCTATTATGTTTTTACTATTCAGAGTATAGTCTTGGGTTTGTAGTATTCATTTTTATTCCAAATTATTCTGAAATAAAACAAAGTATCGCTATTGTGACTCACTGCAAACTCGCAGTTCAGCAGCTTGCAGTTCGCAGCCTCCGTGATGTTTGTGTTGTTGGCACAAACTGTCTCCTGAATGATGAACTCCACGAAGTCGAATATACCGATTCCCCTCTGTAACATTGTGAAAAAAGGTTCATTACATCAATGAGTACACCCTCAACATGAGTGCTGCCACTCAGTCATTCTCTTGTCATTTAGCTGCTTAGTTTAAGTCCTTTATAGATTATTATTGTGATTAATTTGGCCCTTGCTAATTTGTCCGTCAGTTTCCTCTGACTGCTTTTCCTTCATAATGTCGTAGTGAGTCTATCCCAGCATGCTCCAGGCAAACAGTCGCCTAATCAATGAAAGGATGATACTTTATTGATCCCCATGGGGAAATTCTCTTTTCACCTACCCCATCTTGCTCTCCGTGAGACACAGACACACATGTATTTAAGAGCAACATTGCCAGTGAAGGTAGCGGAGCCCATGGTGATGGGGGTTAAGGGCCTTGCTCAAGTGTCCACAGATGTGACTGTCCTGCCGAGGCCGGGCTTGAACGATTCCGATCACAGGCACAGAGACTTAGCCCACTGAGCCACCCCCTGCCCCCCCACCTAGCTGAGGGAGGAGACCACAGTGTGACAGGAACCCCACGTGAAGTTGCCCAGCCATGGAAGTGTGAAGGTTCAGCCTAAGCCACTAAAGCAGTGCTTCTCACTCCTGCTTTAGGAGGGGGTCCCTGCCACAGTGATTTAACTCCAGCCCCCACACAGCTTTCAACCTGCCACACTCATTACTACCCTGTTAAGGACCATCTGAGCCCGACTAAGGTAGGGGTGGAATGAAAACATTCTGCCAGGGGGTCCTCCAGGAACAGGACCGAGAACCACTGTACTAGGCCAACATGCCACCCAACTATGTATACGCCAGTCACTATGTAAATAAAGTTGTAAATACTGTGCCTAATTAGGACTATTGCTGAAATGATGAGCAACCATCTTGAGCCATACCTGAGCAGTGGCCCTTGTGACATTCAAAAGGGCGAAGTAGTTTGCAAGTCCACTCTTTCTATTGAACTCCTCGAGTGCCTGCTTGGTGGTCTCCAGAACATTCTCGCCATCCAGGGGAACCTTTGGGGGACAGTCTGGGCAGATTTCGAACATTCTGGACACCGGTACTGACAAGAAAGTAAGAGCCAGTCAAGAGGTGCTATAACACTGCGGATTTGCAGTGAATTGCAGTGAACCACCAAAGGGAGGCCAACACACATTGTGAACAAATCCAGTACCTGGTCTCACAGAACAGCTGTAGCTATGCAAGGTGACCTCCCTCTGAACCCTGTTTATGTAGATTATGGCCTTGCACTGACCATAGTCCTGCACAAAACAGAGAGTAATGCTTTGTCAATCAAGGAGAAAGATTAAAATAGTTAATAGTATCTTTGTTTGGTTTATGAGTTGTTTCAAAACGATATAGATTTTCTCTTCATCCATACCATCATGGGTTCTCTGACATCACAGCTGTCCCGGTCTATTTTGCTGAGGACATGACATGTGGTCTCCAGAACATCCATGGTCAGGTAGTAGACCACCCCCGTGGGACCCTGAAGAAGCAGAAACAACCACGCTATCGATAATCTGGTTTCAATAACACTTTCAGGTCCATTTGGGCCGTCGTGCTCATTACTCAGGCCCACCAGCAAGTAGGCACTAAGCTTTCGTTTCGTTTGCCTTTCGCTGCCCTGTGTCCATGTCTTACTGACAGTCCAGGGTTTTCTTTTCATGTGCTGTTACTATTTCCTAGCTTTGGAACTGAACAATAGGCAGTTTAGCTCACAAAAATCGTTTTTCTCCAGCAGAGCTCCGAACACTGGGGCTCCTGCACTCGCTGCACAGGCATGGTCTGTCACTTAAGAAAATTCACTATGGCTTCCTATGGTTTTTATGCAGTAACCATAGTTTTACTATGGTACCTCATGGTACTTTGGTTTGGAAAGACCATGGTAAAACAAAGACCATGGTAAAACAAAAACCATGGTTTATGACCAAGATTACACTAGGGTTTAACTGTAGCGAAACCATGATAAAACCATAGTCATGGTTTCCATAGTTACCCAAAAAACCATGAAAAACGGCAAACCATTGTAAACCATGGTTATTTAATCATAGTAAAACCATGGTTAATCTTCATAAGGGGTCACTTACACGTTGCATTTGGTTGACGTTGCAGAGGCGGTTCAGGCTGAGCACGTAGCCCTGCTTGCGGTCCTGGTTGATCATGGCCATGGCCTGCTTGGCAGCTCCCAGAGCTGCGGGGTCCTTGCAGGAGGCCGGCGTCGGGCGCTCCTTGGGCGCCCCGTGGGCACACGCACAGAGCAGCAGCAGCAATGCATGGGTCTTCATGGCCGGCTCAGGTTGCACTCTGTAGTGTGGTGCTCTCATTAAACACCAGACCTTAAATACCCTCTGCTGGACCTCACAGCTTATCGGCAGTGACTCTGCAGCCCTGATCCCTGTTCAACATGGCCAAAGGTAAGTCAACAAGACCTTGCCCACTATTGATGCACTGCTATTTGCCCATCAGCAAGTTTGCTTACCTCAGCTCCTACTCATCCAGCCAGCGTAGGTCTCTTTGTGAAGTCGACTGCAGTGTGTGGTTTTAATCTAGTGGTTTTAATCAGCTGGTTACTTACTTGTCGCAACACAATAGTCTGACTGTTGCGGACACCTCAGATCTGAAAGAGTGATTATTGACACACTTGCATGGGTCTCAGTAACATCGCAGTGCTGTTGTATCATGTACGGTTTATGATGTAAATGTCTTCAGTAAATTCTTAGCTCTATAATGCTGAGTTCTGTAATGTTCTCTTTATGCTGTAATATATCATGAACAGAAAATGGCCAGATCCGAATTCCAGTCAACTTCAGTTCTTTCTTGAAATTCATTCATGCATTAGAAATATTCCTTTACACACATTTTTTGAAACTAAAATATAGTATATACAATTCATATTATAAGTGATATTTAATTTCATAGCCTGTACCGCATATATGGAAGATTGTTGATATTTCTCAAGTTGGATGTTGATACAGGTTGTGCAGACTGTTTACAGTGACAGGTACACATAGTCATTTCGACAATACCGGTGTTTCCCAACCTGGTTCTCGGGGTCCCCCAGACAGTCCACGTTTTTGCTCTTCTCCCTGCTCAAGAGGGAGCAAAAATGTGGACTGTCAGGTAGGTAACTGGGAGGGAGCAAAAACGTGGACCGTCTGAGGACCAGGTTGGGAAACACAGGCCTATACAAAAAAGAGTGCAAAGTACAGCACACATGAGAAAACAGTTTTCAGCCAAGCAGCACATTTATTTCAAGATGTTGTATTTGTGAAATTCCTAAATATGCTCTTTCATACATCAGGAATAGATGGTGGACCTGGTTTAAAGCGGTTTTGATTGAGGGCCTAGGGTATGGGGGTGTCAATTGTCAGCAGGGGTTGGGGGCATGTGCCGAATCGGATGGGGACAAATTGGATGGATGGAAGGTGGGATTTTCACTTGACCCCGGCAGTGATGGAGCTCAGTGTCTGGATGTGGGTGTTCAGAAGAACCAGAGAAGAAAGGTGGCAGATTATGTGGCCGATGAGGGTGTTCATGTGAGGAATTGCGGGAAGGATGGCTATTGTGCTTCCAACCAGGACGAGAACGGCGAGGATGTTCATGTGAGTCCTCATGGGAGGAATGGCCATTGTGTCTCCCACCAGGACGGCGATAATGAGGGTGTTCATGTGAGGAATTGTGGGAAGGATGGCTATTGTGCTTCCATCCAGGACGAGAACGGCGAGGATGTTCATGTGAGTCCTCCTGCGAGGAATGGCCATTGTGTCTCCCACCAGGACGGCGATAATGAGGGTGTTCATGTGAGGAATTGTGGGAGTGATGGCCATTGTGCTTCCCTCCAGGATGATGATGATGATGGTGAGGACGGTGGTGACGATGATGATGATGATGGCGACCATCAGTCAAGTTCTGTGCAGAATGCACAACAAATACGATTTGAAAACAAATTTTTATAGTAGCAATAATCCTATTGTGACTCTGTACATGGTCCATAACACAACCTATAGATTTTTCAACTGGGCAGTTCGTACCTGTGCATCATAGATTTCACAGTCCACACTGACTTCATCGTTTCCCAGCACTGTAGACTTACAGAAGCCGTACTGCTGGAGAAGAACCGTTTTGAAAAGAGGGGGGTGAATAAGCCATTAGACACTTTATTCAGACGAAGCCTCTATGATTGAACGGGTCTTGGGTTTCTTACAAACCCCTCCCTCTGCTTAATTCATTCGTGCCTTAGTTGATAACTAAAGTATATTTTTACTGATGCATTTCCACTGAAATAAAACACTATACTACATTCCGATATTTTATGTCGTGAAAATGTACTTTAGCATTTTTTAATGATGTAGGTGAATGACCAGTGAGCTCCCAGCCTGCGTGGTTCCTGTTCACGCCCTGACCATACGAGCAGCTAGCAGCTCTGATGAAGATGGGCCTGGTGGGGCAGCAGAGGCTCGGTGCCGCTGGTTTCTTTGGACCACAGGCTGGCGGTTCCAGGATTAGCAGGATGTCCTTCCTCTGTGGACCTTGCTCAGTCTCCCCATGTTTGTTTGTGTCTCGTCCAGTTGCTCCCGTTTCCCCCAACAGTCCAGAAATGTGTGTTTATGTGCACTGGTGTCCTTAAATTGCCTGTAGTTTGTGACTGTGAGTCTGTGCTCTTTGTTTGCAATTACATACTGCAGGCTCTCTGTGACCCTCTACTGGGTAAGTGGTCAAGGATGGATGGATGGATGGATGGATACAGGAAGGTATACTTACAGCTTTGCCCCTGCCAAGCACGCATATGACGTGGGACCGGCAGTCGGTCTGCACAATGGCAAATTCAGCCAAGTAGGATTGCCCAGTTAACATGTGCTGCAAGGGGGACACAACAATGCATTTCTGACACAATAACAGGTCACGGCCTTTTCTTACTTAAGCTATACAAATAGAAAAATAATATGATTGATTAAATTTAAGACATGTAGAAGTCAGGGTCCATTGAAAGAACCCTGGTTATTTATCATGCATAAACCATCAGCTAATGTGCTATCGTCACAACTCATCCTATGAATATTTTCCTTTAAAAGCATAATACAAGTCACACCGGCAGTTGATGGAAACAGGAGATTTCAACCAGTCATAACCGAAATGTAATAGTAAATATTTACCTACTGCGGTTGCATTTGCTGTGTTCTTGTTACAATTCTATCGGACAGGATTGCGATTTTTTTAAAACACCCACCTGTGTGGAAAGTCTGCCGACCTCCAGCAGTTTGAAGTTGCTGGTTTCATTGGACTCCTCGTGAAATTTCTTCAGAGCGCTCTTGATGCTGTCCAGGCCGGCAGGGTAATGAAGGGGAAGCAGAGACGGACAGTCGGGGCAAATCTTCTGTAATTCCTCTGCTGACGCTGGGGGTCAAAACAGGGAGCAGGGTTCACGCCATTTGAGTTAAAAGACACCACCGTTGCGATATTGCGACTGAAACTGGCCACAGCAGTTGTTGTTAAGCAGAAGGGAGTCATATTTTACCAGGATCGGATGAACAGGAGTATTTTTTCACTGTAGGCTTCCCTTCCACCACAGTTAAGGTCACATTGCAGTTTGATTGGACTTTCTGCCAGACAGGTTAGATATTCATATTTACCCGAGTTGCATAATCGGCTGTTTGTGGAGAACTTAACAGACACTAATATTTACAGATGCAAATAAAAAGCAGTTAAAAACAGAAAAGCTGATAGGACAGTGTTTAGAATGTTGGGTGTTTCCTGAGACTCACTGTTTCGTGCGTCTCCCTGACCACACATTCCTCAACGGGTTTAGGGTTCACGACATGACATGTGGTCTCCTCCAGATCCAGTTCCAAGTGAAATTCACAGGCGAGATCATCCTGCGAAGAAGGAAAGTCACTGGGTCTCCCTGTACGCCTGACACTGGGAATGACACGTGGCCGAGCCCTAACCCTCACCTTCTTTAGCAGTTGGCTGGAGGCTGACTTTCTGAGCTTGTATTTGTAGCCGTGGTGATGCTGGGCACTGATGTGCTGGAATGCCGCCTGGGATGCGGGTACTGCCCCGTTCTCATCGCAGGGGATGGACGGGCGTTCTGCGGGCAGTACGCCAGCGGCGAGGAAGACGTGGGCCAGCAAGAACAATCCAGCGAGTGTCAGCATGGCTCCGACTGCTGCGCGGAACTTCAGATAAACGGCCTTGCGACTCCTGCAGTATTTATATGTTGTTGTCATTCAGACGCTACAGGGAGAAGAGCAAACATGTTTTGCTCTGGTGTGATGCCAATGTAAAGCATTAAGTGAGTAGCTGCTAGCTACTGTTAGCCATTAGAGTGTTTTCACTTGCATTCTCATCTCAGACCTGTGGTTTAATACAAAACCTTCTCTCATTGACCTCATCTAATAATGTTCAACAACAAATCCAAGGCTCTATTATTGAAGTATGTGGTTGCAATTCTCTGCTTATACAGCTGCGGAAAAAATTAAGAGACCACAGCACAATTTTTTGTTTCACTCATTTCTCAATTTATGGCTGTGCGTCTGTGAATAATATATATTTTTTCTGCAAACTGCAGCCTGGTTCTTCCCTGCTTCTCATTAATGAAGGACTTCTTCCTTGCTTTATGGGACTTCAGTCCTGCTTCTAGGAGCCTGATACACACTGTCCTAGCAGTGCACTTCACACCTGCACTTAATATTTCTCTATTCCAGCAGAACCAGGATTAAACCAGGATTTAAAAATGCAGATTTCTTTAAAAATATAGAGTGGTCTCTTAATTTTTTCCATAGCTGTAATGCCAAATGACTACTGTTAGTTTTATAATAAAACACTATTAAAATAAATAAATAAATAAAACCAGAAAAAGAGAATACTTTCTGTTATTTGAATCTTGGCTGTTAGTGAGTATTAAAATTACAAAGCATGAATTTCGCTGGAATATTCTCTGCTCATTATAAAGGTTTTATGATCTATAATTAAAAGATTGTATAGAAATATCCCCCATCTCTCTTTAAAATGCATTAAAATTAGTATTTTTATGTACTTATGTGTCAGAATGTGTAGCGGAGCCAAAAGAGCCAACAGCAAGCAGGACCAAGGAGGAGAGTGAAGGCCAGATACACCGAGATCACGGAGACCTCAGGGCTTATGGTCTGTAACTTACGTAGCAACAATGATGAAAAGATGAAGATGATAGCTACAGACCACTGACAATAAAGAAGGTCCATTTCATTGAAGGAAAAACAACATAGTGCATTTGCTATCAAGCTAATTTTCTAGATTCTTACTCTATTTGTGTTTGTCTTCCTTTGTGTTTGGGGATAAACACATGCAATGGTTGATTAACGAGTGCGTGTGGGGACTGGGAAGGATCACCACAGATAAAGATATTCCTTATATCTCCCGCAGTCTTCATCTGTCAGCCACCTGGATTGGGTGAACTTTTGTGACGAGCTTTGCTTGTACTGTGTGAGACCTTCCAGGTCACAGGGTCCATCTTTTGACAGTTATTTGCTAAGGTTAAACAAGCAGCATTAATTTTTAACCCCGGTCAGGAGTGCCTGAGCGGTCACTGACAGAAACCGTGTTCCTTTCCATGGATTTCCATGCATACATATTTAGTGAACCAGGAAAGCATTTCAACACCTGTGTGGTGTTCTGCACGAACTAGCCTTAGCAAGATAAGCTGTACAGCTGTGCATGTTGGTCATTTTGAGCTTGATTCGAAAAATAAAAGTTTTTAAACAACATACAGCTAGCTTTTAATAGCATGCACAAGGAAATGATTTAAAGGTTTTGCAGTGGGATATCATTTTATTAATTATCATTAATTTTATTAATTTAAACATCCTCAGAGGTTTTGACTGTCTAAAGTACTTTAGATTCATGCAATTTATTTCTTGCATCTTTTGTTTTATAGTTTAGATGCACTGTGATTTTCCTGTTTGGTGTTTAAATACCTGCTACTCTAGTTAACATTGTGTAGTGCGAAAACTTAAAATTTATACTTATTTGAAACACTTTTGTTCCCATGAATTCCAAACATATTTTCTGTATGGAAATTGCCTAGATGTTGGGACAGGGCTGCTGTGTTTGGTTCAGTGACTTTATTGAAAGCAGTATGCGTGTGGTCAAAGGGCAGGATTTCCACATGTGCTTTTTGAAGATGAATACCATTCAGAGAAAGCAGCCAGATATTCTGTGGGTGTCACACATCAAAAGGCAGACATGTGGTGCTGCGGAAGCCTAGCTATTGTAGCTTTGGGTAGGAGCTGCTTAGGGAGGCGTCTGTGCAAAATTATTGTGGATATATTATCAGAAATATTGGAATAGTACTACAGAAGAAGAACAGGACATAACTTGTTCTCTGTTTACTTGTTTTTCAATCAGCGGACAAATTTGTGATAATTTTATTGAATGAGACTAAAAAGTGTGTTATATGTAAGTTGTATGGGACGATTTGCAAGGTCAGCAAACTGGTATTATTGCACTTTTGTACTCAAGATCTTTCACAATGCATCCATTTTAGTTTGACCCCATTAATACTTTGATCAATTGATCAATTGTGCACAAAGACCAAGCCTATACTGTAGGCAGTCAGAAGCGAGAGTCACACGCTAAACGTAGCTTCAAAAATAGTTGATCTTCACAAAGCAGGTGGACAAAGGTCAAGGAGAGTCTTCTTTTAGGGCTGCAAACCAGCAGCGCCTCTGAACCCTTCTGAAACTTGTTCGGTAGACATAGGCAGACCCCCACTTGAGCAGTCTGACGGATGCAAACGAACTATAAATAGTCTTTCAGAGATAGTTGCTTTGATATGTCAAAACCGGAAATGATTCTGACCCTTGTCTCCTATTGAGACAAGGGTCGATTTTGGTGTCGACGGTGAGGACATGTCGGGCCGATTTGGTCCCTACCAGTGTTGAAACCAAACCCAGACTCTTGAGAGTAGTGTGGATGGAGCAGACCTAGCTACTGTGACTGCTTACTGCTTGCACAAAGCCTAGAAGTCAGTCACACATCTTAGAAAGTTGCCTCACCTTGTCGTGTCCCTGCTTTATGTATCCCGAGCTACAACGCGGCTGTGAGTGATAATTCCCAGCCGAAGGCGACGCACAGGGGACGTAATACGGGATAAAAGCTTGATTCGTCCCTGCACTTTGCCATTAATTATTAACTAAGTATGTTTCTGCAGGACTGGGAGGGGGGGTTGCTGTCAAGGGGTCAAGCAGCCCCTGTAGCCCCCTCTGCATATTCACCAAATAAAATATAAAATAAACTTCTGGTTTTCCTCTCAAAATGTCACATTCCCTGACTTTGCTGACCTTCCACAGACTGTTTGGCCCCCTGTGCTTCTTCACTTCTTTCCCCCCCAGTTCTAATGTTTAGCCCAGTAAAAAAAAAAACCTTCCCTCTCAGTTCTGTGCCTCTTCTTCCTGTCTAACATTCCAAATGGAGTTACGCTTTATAATTGCATTCTTCAGGCATTTCTTCTGCGTCAGGTTAAGTAGTGCAGTTTTTTAATGAACATTTGCTGTATTCATTAAAAATTAGGGCAACTAGAGGCTTCCAGCCATTAAATAGGGGTTGGCCAGCAAAAGCTGTTCGATAACAACAGTCATAAGCGGCATAGTGGACTCAGTTGTAGTTAGGATGGAGGATTTGATTCATCCTGAAGTATCATCTGCCTTCTTTGTTTTAGAAAAATGTTTGGTGTTTTAAACAGACTAATACTGCTTTGGAGACAGTCTCTAGGTAAGAAAGGGATCTAATTTGACACTAAATTTAAGAGGTTTTTATTTTAATGTAAAAATATAACAGGTGTATAGATATGACATGCAACAGAGAATAACTGGGATTTCCTGTAGAAAGTTCTTAAGAGTGTAACTGAGTATGGTTGAACTGGTTGAACTGGTTGAACTGGTTGGCTTTTTCAGTGAATCCCTGTCTGCCTGTTTATACCAACAGCAATGGCCTTAATTAAATGGTAGGGGCAGGTACTCGCCATCATACTACTCTTATAATACTACTACTACTATTACTACTACACTGCTGCTTTGGTACAATGTTAATAACGATAAAGACCAGTTTGCATCACTTTTATTAAGTTGGCATGTCGTAGATTTGGCAACAAAATTACAATGAAATATCAATTCATGTAATGTCAGTTCATCGCCAAAATGCACAACAGATCAGCACTTGCGTTCGTTCACACAGTGGTGTAGCGCGGTGCCCCGGGGCAGGAGCGGAACGGGGATGGCGTGCTGGGGAAGAGGCTCAGGAATTCTGGGATGTGCTCCGGCCTGACATTGGGTGACACCTGCCTCTTTTGGCGAGAATATTTGTACCTGAAATCCTGGGGTGGCCTGACAACAGTGTCGCTGGCCTCCTCAGAAGACTCAGAAGAGTCTGATTCTGAGGACTGGTAGTGCGATGCTCTTGGGCCGGTGGGTGCTTTGGCTTTCGGGGGCTCGGGGGCCGCATTCGGTTGGATTGGGACAGCAGGCTTGCCTTTGGGGCCGACAGGGACGACATCTTTCTGTGCAGAATCTGTGGGTCTGGGGCCCCGGTCCTTTGGCACTTGGGGTTTGGCGTCTGCAGCTGTGGGTTTCTGATGCTGAGCAGAAATCTCATCTGGCACCTTCTTTAGCCCGGCGCCTCCCCCCATAGTCCCAGGCTTCGGCATCTCAACCCCCTATGGACGAAAAAGAGGCTCAGTGTCCACCCAACATTATCCACCCAACATTATCCATCCAACATTATCCACTCAACATTATCCATCCAACATTATCCACCCAACATTATCCATCCAACATTATCCATCCAACATTATCCACTCAACATTATCCATCCAACATTATCCACCCAACATTATCCATCCAACATTATCCATCCAACATTATCCATACAACATTATCCACCCAACATTATCCATCCAACATTATCCACCCAACATTATCCATCCAACATTATCCATCCAACATTATCCACCCAACATTTTTCATCCAACATTATCCACCCAACATTTTTCATCCAACATTATCCACCCAACATTATCCACTCAACATTATCCACCCAACATTTTTCATCCAACATTATCCACCCAACATTTTTCATCCAACATTATCCACCCAACATTTTTCATCCAACATTTTTCATCCAACATTATCCATCACCTCCTGGGTTTCCTTAGCGAATTTTGAAGCCTATAATGCATAAGTGAGAATGGAGATTTCAGGCACAGGTGAAACTGGCTGGTAGAACAAAGAGGCACCATTTGCTGAATGAGTGTTTTTGAACACACTTTCAGTCTAGGTGACATGCTGCCTGACAGTGACTCTGAAAACCAAATTTGTGTGGCCACACACAAGACATAAAAAACACATATGTAGATATCAATGTTATTGTAACTTTTAAACTATTATACCCTCTAACATATCCAGCTAACCTTAGATTAGCTAGACCTGAGATTATCATCATTAATGTCAAGATGTGACAACTCCTTGATTATATTTATAGTTATTGACAGAAGATGAGAATGATGAGGAATGGGGGGGCAGATTAAGAGATGCGATCTGATCTAGAAATCTCGCTCATTGGCCAGTTTAACAACATGTTATTCGTAGTCAGTGTAGGAATGTTATTGGTTGACTGAATAATTAGTTTATATGTTTGTCGGGTAGGCTCATCCCTAGCTTAATTGATTGGCACAACGCCACTGCTGTCTGATGGTTCTGTACCAGTGTGGCAGGTCATTCACGGTACCTGAGAGTGGAATAGTTCACAGGACACTTGGATGTCTCTGTCCCTGCTGTCATAAACTGCCCCAACACAGAAACCTACCACCTGAAAAGAAATAAACGCAATGAGAAGTCAATGGAGGGTCACACAGTAAGGGATGAACTGGGAATTGTATCCAGTGGCGTAGGAGAGAGTTTGATATTGGGGGGGGGGGGGAGACACAACTTAATAATTTAATTACAAAAGTCTATTTCTTGGGGGCTATGAATGAATCCACATTAAATATTGGAGGGAATATATCCCCCCCTCCCCCCTGGTCCCCCCCATCTCTGTGTATATCATGTTCAGAGGCGTAGGCCTGAAGCCCCAAATGAATCCAAATGAGTCCCCAATGATTTGTTCAGCTCAGATGTTTTAACAGCCACTCTCTCAGTCTGAGAACTGCGGATAAGACTCAGCTATGAGCATCCAAGCAACGCCCCTGATCATGCTCCAAATCAACTGAAAATCCTTAAGGGTTAATAGACTCTCGCGTACAGTTTTGTAGCCCTGATACCTACCTCTCCGTTTAAGTCTGTTGGCTGGCAGCGTCCAGTGTTTTCTTGCTCGAGGGTGCAGTCCGTCTCCTGGATGGTGTATTCCACAAAGCTGCCCAGTGCCGCCGTGCTCTGTACCATGTGGGGTTTATGGTCATCCAGCTTCTCACGACAACAGAGCTACAGTGGAATGCTGGACAAGACTGTGGTCTGCACTGCGTACCTGGGAGGCTCGGGTGATGCTGTGCAGCCTGAACTGCGAGCCGCTGGCTTTCTCGCCGTTATACTTGCGGAGGGTTAACCGCGCCGTCTGCAGGGCCTCCCTGCTGTCCACGGGCAGGAGCAAGGGGCAGTCGGGGCAAGTCTTCAGCAACGTCTCTGGTTGGTCTGCAAAAGCCCACAGCATGAGGTCTCTTTGAGCATTCATTCTCAGGGCATAATGCCACGTAGCTGCAAGTGAGCAAGCTGAAAGCTGACATGGAAGTTCTCTGATTTATAACGTGCCCAGATACACCGTGAAGGAAAGCTGAGTGTGTTGCGCGCTGAATGCAAATGCGGCGACTACCTGGGATGAGAATGCAGTCGTAGCTGTGCAGGTAAGAGAAGCCCTGCAGCGCATGCAGGATAGTGGTGTTGCAGTTTCCGCTGATTTGCTGAAATAAATCAAATGTTTTCAATCCACATAACATTGAAGCCCTATTTTAAATGTAGCAACTTTAAGCACTTTCTATGAACGATAGCTTTATGCAACTTTAAATAACTATATATCTATATACATTTTGGCGTTGCCTGAGACAAAAATAACCTGATTGCCATGGTTGCACATTTTTCTCCACACAAGACTGCAGTTTTTGCACAAATTGAACCCCCCCCCCCTCATCTGTTGTCTGTAGTAGCAGGTCTTTTAGGCAGCTATTCTGTAGTGATTGTTTTTTTTTCCTGGGGGAATAATTACAGACCCACTTTACGGAATAAATTTCAACTAAATCCTTCAAAAAGGAGAAAGCATAAATTACAGAATTTTGAAGGAATTATTCCAGGAGCCTTACTTTTACACACTTTTACAGAATATTTATATTTCAGTTTTCAGGTTATTAGCATTGGCATTTATTTTTTTCTTTTATGGCTCGTGTTAAAATCAAAAGTGCTTAGAAATGAAATGATATTTTCTTGGGTGGTTTAATATCAAGGAAATAATACAGAGTAGAGCTCCTTTGTAGCCCTGACTGCATAAGATACCATCAAGGATCAGTGATTAGACCTGGTGGCTGTGGAGGCCATGGAAGGCGTTAGGAATCGTCCTGGTCTTTATGAAACTACTCTTGAATCTGTGTCTTGGCGGTATGTGGTGTATAATCCCGGAATACGGCAACATCACGAGGAAACACTTCTTGGACCACAGGGTGCACCTGTTCTGCAAAATGGCCTCACAGTCCTCAGTCATTGTATGAACACGCAAGGCTATTTAGACCTAATGGAAGCCATGATATCACTGCCCATACCGGCAGACGTGGTGTTTTGAAGGCATCCTTCAGCTTTCTGCAAATGTAAACCTGTCTGGATGCAGAAAAAAGGGTGAATGATGATTCATCAGACTATGTGGCTTTTTTTCCATTAGTGTCAGTTCTGTGCTCCTTAATGTCCCAGGGTTTGTGTCTTTGGCCTTGGATACAAGCAGCCTGGGAATGGAATATATCACAGCTTCATGAATCTCATGACACACTTTCTGTCGACACTCGATTTGAGAGATGCTCATTCAGTATCGTGGTATTTTGTGAGCCTGTACTTTTTTGATGTTTAGAATTTGTCTGTCTGGGTTTGTCTGGGTGAGTGTCAACCTGCCACCAATGTTAAATATTCTGTATTTTAATTTCAGTATGGACATTACAGGACCTGGATTCCTTACTGTTTCCATAAAGGGTCTGATGTCACATCGCTTCCAAGGCTTTGGGCTCCCCACGTGGCATTTTGTCTCCAGCACCTCCAGATCCAGATAGTAGACCTTCCCAGCCGGGCCCTGAAGACAACGCAGATGCACCGCTTCACGTACCGGACACGCCTGCGCACATCCCGGGAGCTGCCTCGCGACACTGTGCTCCCTGCGTAATACCGTGAGATCTGACGCATGAACAATGTGCCGTCATTAAATTCTATACTGCCAGTGAAAACAAAACCGCCCAATTTCTCGTAGAATTAAAGAGAGAAGACGTGATTGAGGCCCTGGGTCTGAGAGAAAATAACAGCAAGAAAATCAATTATTGTTACGTTTCCTTTGAATAGCAATCATCTGGATTAGTAGAGACATCATTTTAAACATTAATGTAGCCGATTTCATTTAGTGCCCAGCACAGAAAACCATCTATGCAAATGTACTAAAGCTATTAATTTAACCCAAGCAATAACAACCATTATTATTATTATTAATTATTATTATTATTATTATTAAAAGAATAAATTGTTTATTTACCAATTTAATTACTCCAAAACAGATTTCATATGCTCTTGAACTTTTTTATACGGTGGAACGTATGTTTCCTGTTTAGGTGCGGGCTATGTTCGTACCCCTATTTCGCAAGCTGTAACGAAAATAAAAACGACCAACCTGTGCATGAAGATGGACGTTCAAAATTCTGTTGAGGCTAAATTTGTAGCCCACGGTTCTGTCCTCATTGACATAAGTAAGCGCCAGTCGGGATAACTTCTCCACTGTCTTGTCATTGCAAGGCACAGGTACTATGTCGCTAGTTTGCGCCCACGAGACAATCAACGCAGGAAATAAACACAAGATGCATTTTCTCATTTTGATAATCATACGTGACTTTTATAATTCGATTAGCGAAACGCGGAGTTTTCTCTATGATTATGTCCTGCATCTATTTGTACTTGGCAGGAAAAAGGACTTTGCGATTGGGGTTAGACAAATATGATGTTGAAATGCTGCCAGAATTCTGAGAAACACAGAAAGTGCTCCTCTTCTGCGGCGTCGTAAAACTCGTGGGTTTTGTTATTTGAGCAGTGCAGGCCTATATGCCGTACCAGACCATATGAATACTAAATGTTTACTCTTTGTATTGAATCAACCGAAATATTTTTTTTGAAAATAAATATAATGACCATGCAATAGGTCGTACTACACATGGCTCTGATTTCTGTACTTCATGCATACATTGAAACACAGTACTGGTTTTTAAATCTCTTTTCTTCAGTTTTACGGTCTCGGATTATTTGTTCCGTTTGTTTTTATTTAAATTAACATATTTCTGCTAGCGCACATTATATATTAATATGTTCATTCTGTTTCGCAGTTCGTTTCTTTTACGCTTTTTTACTGATCAAACGTTTGGAGTAATAATATCTTGCAGTGCGGTGAGTGAACCGCAGGAGGGCAGTAGTGTTCCCTATTTCTGATAACTATCGCAAAGGCTCGAGGTCCCTAAAAGCAGGCTTTTGGACAGTTCGAGAAAAACTGTATTCATGAGTATGTCATATAATATAACAAATCATCATAAATGCACAGCCTAATTAATTAAAACTATATAACTAAGTTTTAGTCTAACGTTAAAAATATGTGGTGCCGAAATGGTACAGTTAAACATTTCAATGATAAAGGAAATGGCATGTATACTTAAAATCGACCCATCACAACGATAATCGCTACAATAACAAATGAAAGCCTGAAATTATTAAGAATTAGATTTCATGTTGCGTTTAGGTTTAGTTGAATTAATTAAGAAGTATATCTAAATACTAGGTATGTATAATTATAAGCCAGTGGATTTTATACACTGTCCATTTTAATATAGCCTTATATATCCAAATTAATCTGAGTTTTTGAGAAAGATATCTCTGAAGAGATTCCGCAGTATATTCTCCATGGAACACAATGTCTCATGGGGATTCAAAAACATTTTGTAAATCTGCTGAATTGCTCAAATGTGCTGTTTGCAATTTAATTTGACAGGGAGTGTGGGTTAAAGATGCAGATGTGTGAAGGTGTCTGTGATGGAATTTTGTATTGCAATGATGTTTACTTTAAACCTTCAGTAGACAGTGGTAAATCATTTGGGTGTTTCATCTTGAAGTCATAATGCCCAATCTTATGTGTCTGGCTAAATAATATTAACTAATAGTACCCCATCATCCTCTGGGTCTTTGAATAAGAAAAAAATGTTAGCAAAGAAAATAAAATATTTTAACAGCAAAGTGTTTTACCATATCCTTGCGGATTTAAGAAGGAAAGGAGGAAACGGGTAACAAGTTTATCATGCAAAGATGTGACATAACAAAACAGACAATTGTGTCCAAAAGGCAATTCAGCTATTATGTGACTATAAGAGAATATGACAGCAAGGATTTAGGCTTTTCATCAATAAGCCTCTCCAATAAATCCAAAGAGAAAACATCCTCTGTAGCATTTATCTGGAATAGGGTCACAGTGTGTTGGCGGGACACTCCAGAACGGGGCCCAGTCCTTTGCAGGGCAGATGCACTCACCGTCACACTAAAGGCAGTTTAGAGACAAGTTCACCCAAGTGCACGCTGTTGGACCGTAGGAAAGTCAGGGAGACCGTGCAAAATCGACACACTCAGAGCCAGGAGCAGGATTTGAAGGCCAAATTTCTAGCCAATGCACCCCCCCGAAGAGGAATTATATCACTCAAATTACCGATAACTTGACAACAACTTCAAATTTTGTTCCAACAATCGTTGGCTATTGGTTGTGATATCATCATACAGTATGTTTCAGATGTTTATTTGTTCACTAAACTGGATAAATAGGGTAATTGAATAGATTCACAAGCTTTTATTTTGTGTGTCTCAGCTGGCACCAATGAAGCACTGTATATGTCAGTGTACGGCAGGCTGGCACCAATGAAGCTCTGTTAGTGTAGAGCAGGTTGGCACCAATGAAGCGCTGTATATGTCAGTGTACGGCAGGCTGGCACCAATGAAGCTCTGTTAGTGTAGAGCAGGTTGGCACCAATGAAGCGCTGTATATGTCAGTGTACGGCAGGCTGGCACCAATGAAGCTCTGTTAGTGTAGAGCAGGTTGGCACCAATGAAGCGCTGTATATGTCAGTGTACGGCAGGCTGGCACCAATGAAGCTCTGTTAGTGTAGAGCAGGTTGACACCAATGAAGCGCTGTATATGTTAGTGTAGAGCAGGCTGGCACCAATGAAGCTCTGTATATGTTAGTGTAGAGCAGGCTGGCACCAATGAAGCCCTGTATATGTTAGTGTAGAGCAGGCTGGCACCAATGAAGCTCTGTTAGTGTAGAGCAGGCTGGCACCAATGAAGCACTGTATATGTTAGTGTAGAGCAGGCTGGCACCAATGAAGCTCTGTTAGTGTAGAGCAGGCTGGCACCAATGAAGCACTGTATATGTTAGTGTAGAGCAGGCTGGCACCAATGAAGCTCTGTTAGTGTAGAGCAGGTTGGCACCAATGAAGCGCTGTATATGTCAGTGTACGGCAGGCTGGCACCAATGAAGCTCTGTTAGTGTAGAGCAGGCTGGCACCAATGAAGCACTGTATATGTTAGTGTAGAGCAGGCTGGCACCAATGAAGCACTGTATATGTTAGTGTAGAGCAGGCTGGCACCAATGAAGCTCTGTATATGTTAGTGTAGAGCAGGCTGGCACCAATGAAGCTCTGTTAGTGTAGAGCAGGTTGGCACCAATGAAGCGCTGTATATGTTAGTGTAGAGCAGGCTGGCACCAATGAAGCGCTGTATATGTCAGTGTACGGCAGGCTGGCACCAATGAAGCTCTGTTAGTGTAGAGCAGGCTGGCACCAATGAAGCACTGTATATGTTAGTGTAGAGCAGGCTGGCACCAATGAAGCACTGTATATGTTAGTGTAGAGCAGGCTGGCACCAATGAAGCTCTGTTAGTGTAGGGCAGGCTGGCACTGATGAAGCGCTGTATATGTTAGTGTAGGGCAGGCTGGCACCGATGAAGCTCTGTTAGTGTAGAGCAGGCTGGCACCAATGAAGCTCTGTATATGTTAGTGTAGAGCAGGCTGGCACCAATGAAGCTCTGTTAGTGTAGAGCAGGCTGGCACCAATGAAGCACTGTATATGTTAGTGTAGAGCAGGCTGGCACCAATGAAGCTCTGTATATGTTAGTGTAGAGCAGGCTGGCACCAATGAAGCGCTGTATATGTTAGTGTAGGGCAGGCTGGCACCAATGAAGCACTGTATATGTTAGTGTAGAGCAGGCTGGCACCAATGAAGCCCTGTATATGTTAGTGTAGAGCAGGCTGGCACCAATGAAGCTCTGTTAGTGTAGAGCAGGCTGGCACCAATGAAGCTCTGTATATGTTAGTGTAGGGCAGGCTGGCACCAATGAAGCTCTGTTAGTGTAGAGCAGGCTGGCACCAATGAAGCTCTGTATATGTTAGTGTAGAGCAGGCTGGCACCAATGAAGCGCTGTATATGTTAGTGTAGAGCAGGCTGGCACCAATGAAGCTCTGTATATGTTAGTGTAGAGCAGGCTGGCACCAATGAAGCGCTGTATATGTTAGTGTAGAGCAGGCTGGCACCAATGAAGCGCTGTATATGTTAGTGTAGAGCAGGCTGGGACCAATGAAGCTCTGTTAGTGTAGGGCAGGCTGGCACCAATGAAGCTCTGTTAGTGTAGAGCAGGCTGGCACCAATGAACCGCTGTATGTTAGTGTAGAGCAGGCTGGCACCAATGAACCGCTGTATGTTAGTGTAGAGTAGACTCACACTTGACTCCCCAGAGAGTTCCCTATAATTGCTACACTCTCATTCTCCAAAAGAAAATCTATATTTATCAAAGTTAGAGGTCCAAAGATATTTTAAACTAATGTTATATATTGTTGCACTTTTTAAATCACATTTAAAAATAAGTATAAATTCATGGGAAATTGCAGTCCAGCTTGAACTCTCACAGTCAAGTGGAAAGATTTCCAGCTTTCACTTAATTTAGGTGCCATTTGGTCTACTTTATCAGCTATTAAACACCAAATGAAGATCTTAAATGCTGGGAATCCCGAGTATTAGATCATTATCAGGACTAGTGTCATGGATGTTTGTATATTAACTCTCACAACACTCTTTTTGGTATGTATAAAGGATATTGCATTTGCGTCGTGAATTTTCATTAGACCATCTATATATTTTATAAACTATACACATTCTCAATACCAACATGTACTCTGATAGACGGCAATCATAATAAGTATCTGCAGATAATCAGAAAGAAATAAGTATTTTACAGTTATTGTTTTAAAGTAAAATTTAAAAACATATTTTACTGGAGAGGAAAATACATTTTCCACTATCGGTATTTAAAAATAGATGGCCTACAATACGGATTCTTCCCTTTTGGCAAGTGATGAAATGCCACACGTGCGCGCTTTAGGGGAGTGTCTGGGCTGCGTTTGTGTGGACAGCAATAACCCCGCCGCGCGCAGATCGGAGCGCTGAAGCGAAGTCAAAGGCGATTCATCAGGGGGAAACGGACCCAGCGAGAAATACATACATACTGATTTCACTTTCTTCGTAGAACAATGTTTGGCTTCCATGTGATGCTGGTTTGCATGTGGTGCGCGATTGGTTCCGCTGTCGCGCGGAAAGCTGGTGCTGAAAGCGGGGAAATTTTGGATAAAATTAACAGCGCGAGATGCACCTCGCGCTGCCTGACGCTGCACATCACGCAGCTCGCCGCCTCCTTCAGGAATGTGCAGGTAAGCCGGGGCGGCCACATCTCCCTCGCGCTTATGGTGGACGGGGGGGCAGACCGGGTATTTAAGGGCGAAGTGTTTTAATGTGTAATCTTACCCAAAATGAAAGCGAGCGTAGACTTCTAAGTGCTGACTTTATTCTTAACCTGTTGAAACGACGAGCCCTTTCTATATGACAACAACTACATCTTATAATTGTCGTGCTGTATTGTTTGTCGAAGGTAAATTATACCTTAGCACGAGCATTACGCGTCAGTTTGCTGGCGGCTTTGAAAGTCATTTGTTATTTTAACCGCTTCAACATGTGCTCTCAGTACTCTGGGTGGGAAAACCATTAAGCCAGTTGCCCCATTTAAGCAGGCTGTTCTGGAAGCTCCGTTTTAAGTCCCTCTGAACTTGTCCACCTGGCTGCACAGTGATGAGGGCGCCCGTAGATGGTCTCCGACGGCGCAGATGTATTTGCCGAAAAGGTGTCAGAGTACCAGGCAAGTGGTTCAGCCTGTGCAGAAATGAGTGTGAAAATTAAAAGGAAAGTGTGGGAGCCCAAATAAGAGAGTGAGTGTGAACAGATTTGGTTCCTGATCAGAGAAGGAGTCAAGGTCGGACCATCGTTACGGGCTTTTAAAGCGGAATCCCGTGTCAGTGCAAATTCATCGGCGTTAACAACCCAGGGCTCCAGCTCATCATTAATAATTTGATTTGATGTTGGATATTTTGGCATTGTTCATCTTTTCTTATAGTATTGTTTATCTTTGGTTTCTTACGAAACGAAATGTTAAACTCACTACAGATGTAAGAACAAATAGGCCTAACTTTAAAAAATGATGAAAATTATAGACGATAGAAGGATCCGTTGTTATAAAGTGCGTTATTGTCCTCTTGTTTGCGGAGCGTTTCCTGTGCAGCTACGCAGCCGGTCTGAGCGCCATGTGTCACGTTTGGCGAGTTTGTGTTGGGACCCAGTTCCGAAGTCAAATCATTTGCGCCAAGAGCCAAAGCACTTAATACCCCCTTGGTCTATTTTTTCCCTAATATTTGCCTGTTTCCAATGATTCGCGTTTGTGAGTCATCTGTGATAATCAATATGCAATTACCTTCAGAATCACGGGGCAATCTGAATAATTGTTAAGGTATTTTATATAACCCCATGGCCTTTTTTGTACGTTTTGGGTTGCTTGCTATTACAAGAAGCTGAGGTTACATCTTTCCATTTTTTAAAAATTTTCCTCAGTTAACTTTGTTATTGGACGGCAAAAATAAATCCCCAGTATATCAGATGAGCAAATGTTATTCTTAGTCTTGCAAGCAAGGTTTTTTTTTTTTTAAATCACCCTTACAGATTTGTTGCATGGTCTCTGGAGGATAAGTTAAATCTGTGGGGGCTGCATTTGTCACTGATTTGCACAAAGGCCCCGCCAGCGATCTGCAACGTCAGATGTTCTGCATTTATTTTTCAGCGACTGATTCCGTGTTGTTTTTTATTTACTAGCACCTGAGGGTAGAGGAAATTGTTCGACGGCACACAGACATGCAGCCCGTACTGCTGCCAGTCGTACAAACAGGTCTGTCCCTCAGATCTGGGAGAATTAAAAGCAGCCACCTGTATAGATCCCACACGCGTGCCCACGTCTGATCGAAAGCGGGGACCGGCCGGCCATGGCCAGCGTGCGAAAGCAGCATTAAGGAAAATGGACCTTTTGTTCCGAGGCAGCCCTTCGCGTTAAGTGCGGTCACAGGCCAGTCTTTCTTTGAAGCAGCTGGAAGGTTGGCGGGGGGGGGGGGGGGCACAGAGTGGGTACCAGCCCCAATGTGGCTGCTTCAGCGCCGTTGCCTTAACAGCAAGAAACGGCGAGTTAAACGTGTGAAAAATCCGCATTCTGGTTCAGTGAATTGAGTTTTTCTCGACATTGGTCAATGACGGCTCTCCATAGAAGCAGGCGGTTGTCCTCTGTGGGGCCCGTACGTCTTATTCACTTCTGGCTCCATCAAGCCTTTTATTCTTCTTGCTGAGAAGAGACAGACTCCCCGAACAGGGAATCGGCCTGTCTCGATAACATGAAAGAGTGGGAAAGTGCGCTGCTTCCGTCGGACAACTGGCTTCTTCTGACCTCCGATTTCCAACAAAAGGGCCATTAAGGACCAGTGGGCCACAGCACCCCCACACCTGTGAAGCGACAGGGCATTTCCCAGAGCAGGGGGGGGGGGGGTGGGGGAGCTGCTCAGCTAGTTTCCCTTTCATGCATTAAAAAGGGTTTTAGCTCCTTGTGGGCAGATGGTGTGGTTCACTGGTAAACTCCTGGTCAGAAGCTTGATAGGTTCATACAGGATGCCTGAGCAACTGCCTGAATTGCTGCCTTATTTGCTGTCCGAGCTGCTGCCTGAATTGCTGCCTTATTTGCTGTCCGAGCTGCTGCCTGAATTGCTGCCTTATTTGCTGTCCGAGCTGCTGCCTGAATTGCTGCCTTATTTGCTGTCCGAGCTGCTGCCTGAGTTGCTGCCTTATTTGCTGTCCGAGCTGCTGCCTGAATTGCTGCCTTATTTGCTGTCCGAGCTGCTGCCTGAATTGCTGCCTTATTTGCTGTCCGAGCTGCTGCCTGAGCCTCACCTCTGCAATTTTTCTTCAGGCCCTGGACGCACTCCAGTGTGAATCTACACTAATGCTCACATGCCAAAAGCCCCCCCCCCCCCATTATAAGAGCTCCAGTAATAGTAAAATGTCACATATCACAGAGTAATTGCTCATTTTTACCTGACATTGTTAGATACAAACAAACAAATAAAAAAACACATGTGCGTCAGTTGTGCTGTATTTTAAGGTTGTATTTATCATCTACTGTTTAATACCTGGAGAATCAAGCTGAGCTTAACAGGAAGCGTGGTTTGCATTTCAGACTAAAATGCTCTTTTCAAAGGTGCTTCAGACAAGCAGCCTTGAAAAAGATTAATAGCCGTTAATGATGCTCCATACTCCGGGAATCCGATTACTCCAGCAAGTGGAATAGCCATTAACAAAGCCAGGATAACTAAAAGCCCTGTCTCCGAGTGCAAATCCAACTTGCTGGGATTTACTGGGTATGCACGCAAATTAATTATCTCATGCTCTGCCTTTTCCCCAAAATTCTAGCTATAAATCTTTTTCCTTCTCCTTTGTTATGGAGGCTTCTTCCCGGTTAAGGTGCAGGACTGTATTTCACTTACGGTGCTCAGTACTGGCCACTGTGCACTGTGTACATGAAATTAACTTCCCGGGTGAAAATATCCCTTCTCCTTTTTAAACTTCTATACATAATTTGTGTCATTCTGTGGAGACAGCTGAGGATAGCTACAGACAGTGGTGAAAACAGCTCGTACGCTGGCCTTTGCGCTTACACTCCTTTGTGCCGTGACACTCTGGTAATCTGCGCACCTGTGTATTCATGCCCTCTGTGTTTGGCTGGGTGATAAAAACAAAGCTCACTCTGCAGGTCCCCAGGAAGTCCACCACGGCTGGCCACGTGTCCTTGGATTAGGTACGAGCTGGTCATTACCCCTCTCATCTGGCAATGTGGAGTCCCCTCCATGCAGACTTTCATTAATGTGATTATTTTTTCATAAACATTGGTATGTGAATATTGGTATGGGAAACTAAAAAAAATACCATTCACACTTGCTATATAGCAAACGTATAACAGAGGACAGTTATAGATGAGGCAGGTTAGAAGGCAAAGTTTAAATCAATTTGTCTCTAGTTTTTTCTTTTTCTAATACCATAGATGCCCTTTGGTCTTTGTCTGACCCAAACATCTGTAGGAAAAGAACATTTCAGATGTTTTTGGACCATATGCCTAGACTTCAGGTTATGAGTTATGCCTGCCTATCTCTGCTACTGCCTGATGGCCATGCTTTTCCTGCATGTACACAACAAGCACTTACTGTCTGGTTACTGTACTCAAACAGCATGTGCTGCATTCATTTTGTGTACAGTATGACTAAATAAAATTTTCATGATTGTTATTGAAATTATCATTGATCATTTTAGATCAAAGGACATCACGCGGCATGCACGAAGAAGCATGGCTATAGGGAGTGTTTACTAACTCAGTGAAGGAAGCCCTCGCCTCTCTGCTGATGTTATCCTCTGCTTTTCATGTGCTAACATGATTTAATCCCGCTCCTTTCATTTCTCCTGCAGCTGGGTGGTTCAGTAGTGAGACTGTATTGTGGTCATTGTCATTCTGAGACGTATCGAAGAATAAAAACAGAGGGACCTCGGGCAAGCTCTGTCGATCTCTGACATTATGCCGATTATAATTGATTAACTTGTCCTATCTTTGTCTGCAGATTGTTTAGTTGTAATCCAAAGATGCCGTAACTCCGCGCTCCTGAATCGCATGCCTTTGCAGTTGACATGTAATTGGGCAATTAAAAATTAAAAATGGCTTCCAGTACTGCACACATGTATCACACACTCTTGCCTCAGTACAGCTACCCCCCCCCCCCCCAGAGACATGTGTTATACTCATTTTAAGTTAGTATAAGTGTTCACACACGCAGACAATTGCGCTCTAAAGACTGACAGAAATAACTCACAGCACCAGGAACATTCAGAGCATCGGATGTGATGGTGCAGGTTTTTAAGGGGACGGCAAATCTTGAGCTTTGGGAGGGTGTGGGAACACGGGCAGGTTGGGAAGGAGCCAGGCAGAGGCCATTAGAATCAGCTCATGCCGTTTACGGATGGAGATAATGCTGGAATTAGAAAAAATAAATACAGCTAAGCAGCCTCCCCCAGGACTGGGGCCTTTGTGCAGTGTGGGGGCCACGCTGATGTCTGTATGGGGGCAAACCCAACAATTACACGCAGCATTTCGCCATCAGATGCCATGGAGCCGGAGCGGATGAGCCGAGCCGTGCATCTCAAGGAGATCTATATTCCTTTGTATGGCCTGCAGATGTTCCATGAAGGAAGACGAAAGAGGCCAGACTAACGGGATCATTGTGACGGTTCTTGGGGGGGGGGGGGGGGGTTGCAAACGCCAGCTGATGGTTTCTTCTGCCATTCCCATCGAGGACCCCGCCCCCCGTATCCCATCACAGCACTCTGGTCTGTCAGCGGCTGGGCCGTTCTCTCTGATGGTATCTCTTTGATGGCCAGTGACAGGAAGTCCTGTATATACAGACAGAATAGTCTGGGAGAAATTCCCATGAATGATATTCAGAGGTTGCGTGCTCACTGGGAGGAACAAAATAAACCCGTGGAGCAAATAAAAACAGCGCAAACACATAAAAGGTGTGTTGATTTGTTTTTGTTATCCGCTGTGTTATGGTAGCATCAACTCAACCAAGGGCCCGCTTCACGAAGCAGGATTTCTTGCACAGTCACATAACTTGTCGGATTTAAGGTAGTCTGGGCTAAATGTAAGTGAACTAAAATAAAGTCCATTTAAACTGGGGTACCTTAAATCCGACAAGTTACCCGGCTAAGCAAGAAATCTGGCTTCATGAGACAGGCTTCAGCAGTTCTGCTGATTATTTCAGACCCAGAAGGCTTACTGGGAGCTCCTTAGCTACTTGCCCATTAGAGAACAGCATTGAAGCTGCAAACTCACTGTGGTGCATCATTTCATCAGTATTCATCACAACTGGAGGGTGTTCCATGAAGCAGGATTTCTTGCTTAGCCGGATATCTTGTTGGATTTAAGGTAGTCCGAGCTAAATGGACTTCATCTTCGTTCACTTACATTTAGCCCAGGCTACCTTAAATCCAACAAGGTATCTGGCTAAGCAAGAAATCCGGCTTTGGAGAACACCCCACCTTGATTTTTAGCCCTGTCCATAGCCCAAAGAGAGACACTGAGAGTGAGTCTTTTACTCTGGTGTTGTGATTTTCCGTTTGTAATTACATTTATGTGTATGTAATTGTTAATGTAATTATATTGTGTCATTTCATCTCTATAAATAATATTAAATCACGAAGTGCTACGTACGGTGTTCCATACCGTGATCTTTTCTTCTTATGCGCCTATTGGTCGATCACCGTGACATTATCAGTGTGACTCAGAGAGGTGTCAGAGCTGATGTGATCTTTAGGAATGGTGCTACCCTTAAGAGATCACTTATTGCAGCCCCAAGACCCTGACCTGTCAAGCATAATGGCTGTCCTTCTCTTCAGACCACTTTGTGACAATTAAGGCCTTGGAGAAATGAGTGAGGAATGCTGGTGTAACGTGGTGTAACGTTTTCCTGGTGTTAGCCACTTTTGCCACATATTGACTTTCTTAAAGGTATTTGTGTGCAAGTGCGAGTACCAGAGAGGTCGAGGAACAAATTGCATAGCTGAATAATGGGTGAACTAAACATTAATACATTAATAAAAATTAATAATGCAGCTTCATTATCTATAACCAGTCTGTCTCTCTTTCAGCGTTTATTCCTTCTGTATAGGAGTATAATCCAGTGTCAGGCCCTTGCATTCAACAAAAGCGTGCTTGCACTCAGAAGCCTTGTATAAAATACATAACTCAAATAATATATATAAAGTGTGGCCACAAAACCACATTAATCGGTGTTCTTGTTAGGCACTTCCGGTCAGGATTGGTAGCCTGAGTTACTACGGTATCCGAGGTTTGGAAGATTTCCAGGATCCTACGCAAATACGCCGGCATTTACGGCATAATCCGGGTTGTGAGGAAAGTGTGAAGCTGTTAACTTGTGGAGTGTACGTAACTATATATGTTTATAGTACATGATCTGGCTATACATCGAGTCTTTTTTTTTCCCCCCCGAAGGTCTTATCGAGTGTTCCACAAAGTGCAGCATTCATCCAAGGATTGAATTGCTTTGTTTTCTTTCAGAGTGACGATGTTCTGCAGTGGTGTGAAGACCACAGGCGATGTTCTCAGGTGAGTTGGCATGGCTCTGTTCCTTTGGCTGCGGCAGAGAAAACGTGATGCATGATTGCACATTGCAGGTGAATTCACTCTTTCTCAGTTCCCAGATTTGATACATATTTTTTTTACTTTATCCTTGCTATTATATATTTTATTGATTTGTCAATGACAATCAAGGAACAGGGCAGCCGCTTGGATGAAGTTCCTTATGGCTGAAGCCCGCTTTGGTGGTGGCTGTTAGTTTCTATATATCTTACCTAACAAGGCTTTTATGTGGCATGTGAAAACAAGCAGGTTTGAGTTCTGTAATTGGATTCTGTAGAGACTAATAAAATAAGGAATTGGATAAAAGAGCGGAGTGAGAAATGTTAAAAAGCATCAGCCTCTACAGCCATTGGCTATTAGCACTACAAACAATTTTTTTAATAATGATGCAGGTAATTGTTAGTGAGATAAACCAAACAGCTTGTGTGAAGGGGAAAGGGCTCATTCTTCACCCTGTTATTCTACCTCCAGTGAAGCTTAATATCCATCGGGCAATTTGTGCCGCACAGGTCTCAGACAGAGATTGGCTATAACCGCGTCAGCGTTTTCCCAGGATGCAATTATCGGAATGAAGTGATGTCCGATGCTAATTGCTCTCTAATAAGCTAGTCGACACGCCGAGGTTGTTAACAATAATTTCCATAGCTGGACGCTTCTCCGCCTCCAGCCTTCAGAGATGGACGTTAAAAGTGTCCCAGAAAGGTAGAGGCGTCCCCCTGTGAAGTCTGTGTTTCTCACACCGCGCTCTCGGGCCGCCCTAATTGCTTTCAGATGGAGGCTGTCCTCCCACATTGCCTCTAATAATAGGGAAGGTAAATGTTGTGCTTCTTGTAAAAATAATGACAGCTATTTTATGTCCTCCTGGGCCAAACTACTTTGGGAAAAAGGAGAGGATTGAATTAAATAATTCAATTATTTAATTAAACATGATAGGAAGATTTATTTAATCCCCTCTACTTGATTTTTTTCTTTTCATTGATCATTCTCAGGGAATTCTGCGCGTGTTCGATTCTCGCTCCTCGTTAGAATAAGTACTTCTTTCCCATGTATTGTGAGGGGGGGCAGGTAAAAATGGGCTCTTTGGACTAGTGACCAGGGGGCGGTAACAGGACCTCGTCTCGTGTCAAAGGCTCCTCTTTGAGATTCCCCGGTCGTATCTGTCAGCAGAATGACCCGAGGCGGGCGCCGGGCTGAAAGCCGATGTCCGATGTCCCTTCCCGAGCACCACTACCTGCGGTGCTGACAGCGCTGGCCGTGAACCGCTGCCGGGCCCCATGTTAACCTCTCTTGGACCTTTTCCCCGAGAGCTGCAAATTTTTTGGGAGAGCATGAGGGCAGCTGGGGGCTTTGTTTGCCGGCGGCCGTAACCCCCACCCCTCATGACCGGGGCCGAACTCTCACGGCACCCCCCACCCTCACCTCTCCCCCAGCAGGTGAGGTGTGGGCCCGTGGGGTGACCTCTTGCTCGGCCATTCAGCTGAAGAGCCGAGGGCAGTAATGAAGGGTCACTCCCTGTGTGGCCATCTTTCTAAGCTCCTATTGCAGCTGGGAAAGATCTGAAGCCTCTACACACCCAGCAACGGGCCTCTTCATTTCCTTTTTTTTAGCTTTTCCTTGCTGACCAAACAGCTGCCTTGTTTCATTCTCGATCGTTTGAAATGCTTCGATTCATCCACACGTCCTGGCGCTTTTTTCTAATGAGTTCTATTCAAAACTGGAAATCTGTTGTTTCTAGAACAGAACGGAGATCACTGCTGGGGTTAGGTCTGAATCTGCTGAGATGATGTTTAAAGTCTCTCCACTAATTGGATCCAATAAACTTGTAAAGAGATTTAAATGTTTTAGAAAGCAAACAAGCCCATGAATGTTTAAATATTTTATAAGAAAATATTTCTTACCTGAGATGGTGTGCCAGGAAGCCTTGCCAGTGAAACGAACAAGCGCCTTTTGGATGTCTGAGCTGAAACAGAAAGGCTGGAAAATTCCTCCTGGTTTTATGTGCAGCTTTGTCACAACCTTCTTGTTTAAGCTTAATTACCGCAGGGCTGCCTGAAAATACCTTACAATTCTGGGGAATTATGTAGAAAAAGAACACAACGCCTCTTATTTATTTATCATCGCTGTTCCATTTAAATGTTTCTTCTCCTATTACTGTAACACCAAAAACATCTTTTTTCCAGTATGAACTTTATTAATTTTAAATTAGCATTGTGTGTTTTAATGTGAGACGTGCATGTAAATACATGCAGACTGGAGGAAATATATATGCATGTAAATCTTCCTCGGTGCCTTGGTATTAAACAGTTCACATGTGGTGTTTTAAGTTCACTGTAGTTTATTGAAATAAATCACGCATACTTGCCTTGTACATATTTTGAGCATGGCCTGTTACCTTTAACTGCTTATAAAATTGTTTATGACGACAGATTCATTCAAACCATATGAAGGAGAAAGAATATAGAAAGGGGCCTTTTATAATTGCAGTAGAACAATGTTGAAAATATCTTTAATTTTTATTATTTTGCAAATCTAAGTCAGGTTTTACCGGGCGCTTTTATTTTTCCATATCAGAATTAACTTTCGTGTCCTGACCTGGGACCGTGCCCGTAATTTACTCTTTACTGAGGGCTGTAAAAGTGTGATGGAGCAGAGGCCGCCCGCACGGTGCGAACACAGTCACTCTGCCTTGTTGTTTTAACGGATCCTTCGGAGAACCGCAGGCTATCGAATTATCAGGCGTAAAGCTGAACTCTTATTTCTGCATCACTTTCACCGGTGAAAGAAAATCGCAGCCCAGTTTGAAAACACCATGTGTTTACTTGAAGTTATGAAAAATATGCAGGTTCCGTGAATAGTCGGTTTGAAGAACATTCTTGGAAGGATTTCCGAAAACCCATCCTAGAAGCTGCACGCTCTGTTTCAAGCGTACGATAAAACTGTAACTCGTGCGTATGATCGGCGGATGGATGGATTTTTCCGACAGCACCGTGCCTGCCAGCTTTTAAGGCACATTATGCTGATTGATCCCCCATCGCCGCGCGTTTCTTCGGCACGTCTGCGGCTCCGTGCAGCCCCATGCAATGCGCCGGGGGAGCGCGGCTGTACTCGATACTCGCGGGATCCGCCGCCGCGCTCCCCGGGCGGAAAGTCGCGCTCCGCATGTGGTTTCGCTCTCAGCGCCGCCCGCGCCCGTGAAAATTTGCATGACAGTACAGTAAATCAGAACCTGGGGCCCTTCGCTTTGATTCGTCCGCTAGGAGAGAAGCCGAGCGCTTAGAAGGAGACCCCCCCCCCCTGGACGAGGGCTCGGCTCTCCCCTTTAATCTAGCCTCTGAATAAACGATGTTGTGAAAACACTTTTATAGATGTACGTCGATGCCCGCCGTATTGAAAAATGCGGCAAGCGTGTTCCTGATTATAGAGGGGAATATACGTCTTTACACTACCCGGGTAGAAACAACTTTCCTTCTGTAGCGATAATGATTTGCAGGTGTTAGCGGCTGACATATAGGCAGCATTCATCGGGTTGCAGATGCAGATGCGGGAACGCCGCGCAGCCTTCCCCGGCAGCCGTGCCTGGCTTCTTTCCCCTTCCCTTTGTTAACAGCTTGTTCGGCACGGCTCTCAGATGACCGGAAAATTTTATGCCCCGGTGTCAGGAGAGTTTTTGGCTGTCAGATATATGAACATTCGTCTCTTTTTTTCGCGATTTTCGCCTGGTTAAAGTGCTCAGCTCCAGGTTCAACGCTGTTTCCTGAAACGTTTGCGCTTCATGGTGCTTTATTCAAGGTGCAAGGTCACTGCTGCAAAAAGTTTACTTAATATGTATACAAATAAAAATTCATGACTTTGTAGGAATTGCGTTAGCTTGCCTCGGGTGGATAATGTAGTGGTTTGGATGTATTGCAAGTATTTATGGTTAAACCTCAGTTCACCATATAGCTTGTGTGTGTGTGTACAGGGGGGATTTGTTAACATACTCGGTTGGCAAATTACCCTCAGAAAGAAAACCCTCTGATTATGGCCTTCTACAGTAACTTGAAAGTCTCCCATATCTTTACCATATGTTTCTGTCACATTTAATACTGCGCACTTCTGTACATTAATAGCGGGCTATTAATGGCCATTTTCCAGAAATCAACCCCAATTCTAAAAAAATTAAATAAAATAAAATCTTTCAGGTGGTGCTGTGGGAATTTTGGGAAAAAAGCAGCCATTCTGTGGTTAAGCAGTAAAGCGTCACATTTCAGGTGTATGTCTTAGAGTTTCATATTTCTACATAACACACAATGTCTACATAACACCCAATGCCTACATAACACCCAATGCCTACATAACACACAAGGCCTACATAACACACAATGCCTACATAACACACAATGCCTACATAACACTCAATGCCTACATAACACCCAATGCCTACATAACACCCAATGCCTACATAACACACAAGGCCTACATAACACACAATGCCTACATAACACCCAATCCCTACATAACACACAATGCCTACATAACACACAATGCCTACATCAGTGTTTCCCAATCTGGTCCTCATGGACCCACAGAAGGTCCAGGTTTTTGCTTCCTCCCATCTCCCTGCCAGCAGTCCACATTTTTGCTCCCTCCCAGCTAATTTTGCAAAAACATGGACTGTCTGCGGATCCACGGGTACAGGATTGGGAAACACTGGCCTATACACAATACCGACATAACACATGACACACAACTCCTTCCACGTTGTCTAAGTGATGTAGCAGCTGATCTCAGCACCCTTTCTAACTGCCAATGAATGCTTTTTGGCTCATTCCTCCTTAAGCACCCCCCCCCCAACCCCCATTGCTGGGACAGAGTGACACATGGTGACAGGAGGGTGACAGCTGACGGGGAGAGCGCAGCTAGGACAACGCGGGGGGCCCGTGACGAGCCCTGCCGATTCACAGCTTTGTCACTGGGGCGACATGTGGTGTGAGAATAAAGCACATGGAGGAGGCGGGGGGGGTTTAAATGGCCGAGAGCAGGGATCTGCCTAAACAAACAACGGACTCCCCTAAATTAACAAGCTGTACGGCAGAAAAACAAATGAGAGTGTCAGTGTCAGGCGGGTTCAAGTTTAGTTCAGCGAGTCTGTGGATCCTCACCTTCTCTTTCTCACTCAGACGCCGACGTGGGCCAGAGCTGGCTCACGCTTTTAACGGCGCGAGACGCCAGCGGGGAGAGTACCGGCCAGCAGCCGGTGCCGCACGTCTTCCTCGTCGCACCGTAACACGTTTTCCCAGTGCATTGGCTGCAAATACTGCATATTTCAGATTTGCCCCTACGTGCGCGTGACCTTCTCTCTCTGCGCGAGGATGTCCTTGGTGCCCAGTCGCAGACTGCTGACTCGAGTGGCCTGCACAGTGATCCCCACCCAGGAATTTGCTCATCTGCAGGTACCAGCAGATAATCTGAAAGGAATGTGGCTACCGAAACAGATCAATTATAACTGCTTGACAGCTGAAACTGAAGCCCGCAGACTTGGACAAGAAGTCTGTGTTTTTTCACAGAGATAGGTGTTTTCTTTAGTGCCACAAGCTTCCAAAGAGCTCATTCATTAACCTGTGTAGGCAGTACTGCTTACCTGGTCTGTAGATGTACATTTTGACTTCAGCCAACAGCGTATCGGGCTAACAAGGGTGACTGGAGCCGGAGAAACTCCTGTCAGAGATCTTCCTAATGAATCAGGCTTTGGGGAAGGCCAAGCAAATCAGACTTAAGCCAGATCTCATCTGTGGCCAGTGGGCGAAATATAAAATATTTAGAAACACACATTCCTGGAATGAATGATTTTTTTGGTCTTTATTCTTATGCTGAGCATATTCAACTGTCAGGCCCAGACAACAGAAATCTCGATTTTTAAAATTTACTTACTTATTTTTGTTTGAGAATAATTTTACTAAAGTTATACATTTGGTTCAGCAGGGTGACTGAAAAAATAACGAATGGATTAAACTGCATGCGTTTATAGGGGAGACGGACAGCTGTTGGTCTAAGCTAACTGACCTAAATCATAACGTGCATTCAGTACAAAGACAACTTAATTTTTTAGAGAACATTTCATTGGCGTCATTCAATCTGATTAAATACTGGTCCTGGTGTGAGTTTCTGTAGGTCTGTTTCTCATTGATAGTGAGAGGAAGGTGCGACCATCATTGACACCCTACAAATTAGGGGGAATGGATGAGTCCCCCAGTGTGATAGCGCACCCCCTGCTGAGGGGGTCTGATGCCGTAACCGACGCGTGATTTACTGCCCTGCCGGCCGCGTCGTATTGCGTTTCGGCTTCTGAGCACGCCCGCCTCGCTGCCGCATCTGAGGGAAATTAACACCTGGGGGGGACGTCCATGTGGGTGGAACTTGATTTATGTGTCTCGCTGTCTGCCCCCCCCCCCCCCCCCCACAAAGTAAGGCCTGCCGTCGCCCCCAACCCCGTCACCTTGACATCCAGGCAGGACACGGGCCAGCACCTGCAGGGGCACTGGCAGACAGATGTGCAGTACAGTTTGATTGGGCCCAGGTCCCTCACGCCGCCTGCGATTGGGCCCAGGTCCCTCACACCGCCTGCGATTGGGCCCAGGTTCCTCACGCCGCCTGCGATTGGGCCCAGGTCCCTCACGCCGCCTGCGATTGGGCCCAGGTCCCTCACGCCGCCTGCGATTGGGCCCAGGTTCCCCACGCCGCCTGCGATTGGGCCCAGGTCCCTCACGCCGCCTGCGATTGGGCCCAGGTCCCTCACGCCGCCTGCGATTGGGCCCAGGTTCCCCACGCCGCCTGCGATTGGGCCCAGGTTCCCCACGCCGCCTGCGATTGGGCCCAGGTTCCCCACGCCGCCTGTGATTGGGCCCAGGTCCCTCACGCCGCCTGCGATTGGGCCCAGGTCCCTCACTCCGCCTGCGATTGGACTCAGGTCCCCCACTCTGGCTGCGATTGGTCCTAGGTCTCCCAATCCGCCTGTGATTGGTCCCTGTGATCGGTCTCTGGCTGAGATTATTATACTGCCAAGGCTTAAGCTTTTATCTTTCTGAAATGTTTTCCATATTGCCTTCGATGGCCCACCACCATCTCCACCACCTTTTTTCTTACAATCAGCCAGAATGTCATCCCTCATTGTGCAGGGACAACCTGTAAAACAGCGGAGGTGCCGAAAAGAGCCGCTTTAATGCCTGGCAGCTGACAGACGTCTAAATCCGGGACTGAGGTCTGTTAAGCCCATCGTTACTCTCGGGCCGGCCCTATAGCTCCAGGTCTGTTAAACAGTAGCACGTAGCAGCTGTGTAGTAGAGCCACGCCGCAGTTAATGTCTTACTGTAAGTCCCTCCCCAGTCTGTGCCCCAGTGGTGCTCCACCCATCATAGGAAATAAATTACAGTTTGGGTTCAGTCATCCTTATTGGACAGGATGGCCAATGGCATTGGCGCATAATGACAGACGCTTGTGATGGATGTTCTGGCTCCGGTCTTACGGAGACCCCTCCCCATAAGACCCGAAATGTACCTGCACCTTCAGTAAGACATTCCTCGTGCATTTACTCGGTAATTACTCATTCTGAAAAGCAGAAGCGTGATAGCATGATACTGGGTACCTTATCCTCATTTACGGGCACATTTTTGAAATGCCAGTGCTTCTTGCCAGCATCCCTAATGGCGGCGGGTATCGGCCAGCGTGGGTTAGAGGCGACTGAGGTTCCTCCTCTGGGGCTTTTTCTCTGCTTCTGGCCCAAGATGAGTTTTCCGGCACCACCTACCATATTTCCCAGCATCAGTCAAAATGGAAAGAGTTCTCCAGTCACTCCCAGGAGCAGACAGGCTTTGGTAATGGATGAGAGGCTCCCTAGCACAGCGCTGCCCAAACTGACATCACTGTCAAGAGGGTTCACCCTCCCACTGTGGGCCAGACGGGGGCACGAGGCACCGCGAGACGGGGAAAAACAGGAAGGGGCGCGTCATTCCGCGGACCGGCCCATACTGAATCATGATATTTAACAGCTGGATGACCTTCATATGAAGACCCGCATTGTGAACTTCGGGCCAGCTGCATGGTCCCGTCACTGGTAATGGAAAGGTATCACCGTGACATTTCGAAGGACTCATTTGCTGATGACCATATAAAATGTCTAGACTTGTAAAACCATACGAATAAATGACAAACAATAGACTGACCATTTGTGGACCATTTATAGAGAAGTGAAATGTGCTAAATCCCCCGGCTGGTTTTGTCCCTCTCCGAATGTGTAGTTTCCATTTCAGTACCACAGAAAGTACAACAAAGTCCTGCTGGTTAAAACCACTCATACGAGATCTACTGGTCATATTTACAACCTTCCATTTAAAGGGACTCTAATAGCACGTCTTCAGCTCGGGTCTGCCCTTCGACTTCAGAGAGGAACAGTATCTAATTATGTATGTGTTAATTATCACGGAATGACTCATTTTGCATGTAATTGCTTGAATACTCATGCTTAAAAAACAAGAGGTCCACCCTGAGATATGAACATGCATGCTTGCTAATAAATGATTCCCCTCAAATATTATTATTACATTTCCCCAAAATCCGCAGTTTTCTGCAACAAGTTCTGCAATAATATGAGTGAATTTAAAAAAAGCATCTGTGGGTCAATTTAGAGCTTCAGAATTGCAAAACCAGTTTTAAAAATATGTGCACTTTGTGTGTGCCCTGTGCGGCCCCGCTCTGTGTGTGTGTGTGTGTGTGTCTGTGAGCGGGTTTACCTATCCTTATGGGTACATAATGTCCCCATAATGTGATAAATATCCATTTTTTTCCCTTATGGGGACCGGTTTCCTGGTACCCATAAGGGAAAACTCTATTTTATAAAAATCGGTGACTGCTATGAAAAAACTAAAAATGCAAAAACTCTTGTATTTTGTTAGGTTAATTATGGTTATGGTTAGGGCAGGGTGGGGGTTAAGGTTGTCATAGTTAGCGTTAGCATTTTTCCCATTGAAATGAAAGAGCGGTCCCCATAAGGATATGTTTACCCTACATGTGTGTGCGTGTGTGTGTGTGTGTGTGCGTGCGTGTGTGTCTGTGTGTGTGTGTTTTAATCCAAGTTCTCTGGTTTCCTCCAGCAGTCCAAAAACATGCTGCTAGACAAAGTGGCATCTCTGAATTGCCTGTATTGTGTGACTGTCAGTGTGTATTTATTCTGCGACGAAGCAACATCAAAATATTGTGTTACAGGTTGAGGATTATGAATATCAACTGACCGTTAACTGCTAACTGGCAAACAGCAACTGTGATATACTCCCAAACTGTACTGTACTCCTACAGTACTCCTGTACAGTACTATACTCCTACAAATCAAAATCAAATCAAAGCTTATCAAATGCACAACAGTTCAGCAAACAACACAATCACAGTACAGGCAAAAAAAATTTTTTTACCTCTTGTTCTTCTCTTACTTTTAGTTGCCTAAACGTTTGGGTTGCATGTTCCACAGCTGCTGGATGGAATCTAATAGCTCAGGTCATGTTGCTATGACTAACCGATTTTTTCAAGAAAGCTTTTTTAAAGATCAGTCTCTGGAGATGCTGTCCTGTCAAATTCTTCAGAATGAATCTTAATATGAATGACTTTAGTGAAGTATTTACCGTTATAAATCAATAACCAAGTTATATATTAATAATGAGCACCCAATGAAGATTAAAAATAAGATATATACATGTAAGTACTATAAAAGGCATCATATGGACAAAAGTCTCGGGACACCTGCTCATTACACCCACAGGAACTTCAATGACATCCCATTATAAATCCATAGGCATTAATATGGAGCTGGTCCCCCCTTTGCAGCTATAACAGCAGTCACTCTTCTGGGAAGGTTTTCCACTAACACTTTAGAGTGTGTCTATGGGAATTTCTGCCCATTCATCCAGAAGAGCATTTGTGAGGTCAGGCACTGATGTTGATGTGAAGGCCTGGCTCGCAATCTCCATTCTAGTTCATCTCAAAGGTGTCTGATGGGGTTTGAGGTCAGGACCTTGCTTTGTGCACTGGGACACACTTATGGAGGAACAGAAAAGGGCCTTCCTCAAACTGTTCCTGCAAAGTTAGAAGCATAGAATTGTCCGAAATGTCTGGATCAGCTCCATATTGATGCCTATGGATTTAGAATGTGATGTTATCACAGTTCCTGTGGACGTAATGGCCAGGTGTCACAATACTTTTGTGTATATGCAACTGTGTTTATACAATATATACATGGTGTTCTGGGAAAATACTTCACAGGTTTAGAACTCTAAGACTATGGGCTCCATTGTTTTCCCGAACGCCGATTGGCTGCATGCTATTATGTTCCCACAGATGGTTACACAGGCCCTGTGAAATCAAAACATTGGGGGCTGACTTGCTTTATGTATTTAGCTAATACTGTTTCTTCTTAAGAAGTTTCTTTCAAGGTTCCCGTGACATCAGAAGTTGACATACAGGTTTTTTCTTAAATAATTGCATCTTCTTATCACACATCACATGCCAGTCTCACAAACACTGCCCTGTTCACCCACCAGCCACGGATAATTATAGATATATTCTTACCGCCTAATTTGGTCTTTGTAAGTTACAGCAAGCCAGAGGGGGAGTATGTTCTCAGTCTCACACAACGGCAGAAATAAGCTGGACCTGTCAGCTGCCCCCTCCCCCACCCCAGGAGCTCCTTGAGCCTTAGCCCCGTGAGGAGTCGTCGCTCTTATAAGCCCCAGAAGCGTGGTACCCTCTCTGCATTGCTCGGACCTGTGGAACATGGAGGTGACTGAAAAGGCCTGTCATCGGCGATTAGGAGGAACCCCGTGCGCACGGCACCCACCTGGCCCCGGTGTGATCAAATACATACTCTCTGTGAGCAGCCTGACCTTTGACCTTTCAGCGGGCTGATTTAGCGGCATATATCCTGCCTGCGGGCCACTAGAGGGTTAACTAATGAGCTGGCGTGCGACTCGTGTGCAATCACAGATGAATGCGTGCTTCTGTCATCACCCATAACGACATAACGGACCTATAACGACAACTTATGATTTCCACAGTAATTGTGATTTTAACTAGGGGTCGCTCCAGTGATTGGGCCACAGGAAATCTTACAAACCATCACATTAATAAAAATGACTGTATTATGACTATACATTTTGGAGATAAAGGGGATAGATTTGTGAACTTTTTTGCATCGAAATGAATGCATCCAGTGGATTGTAATACTTATTTTCTATAAACTGGTCCTACGACAACTGAATTTTATTATATTCTTAAGCGTGCATGTAAGAGCAAATGAACAGTAAATTATGTATAAAGCAGCAGATTTATGGATTCAGCTTAGTCATGCAGATCGAGCAGTGCAGAGAACCAAGGGAAGGCTGTCTCTGCGAAGAGGGGAATGGAAGCTGGCAGATGTCAGAATGATCTTTTTGATAATATGCAACAGATGTCTTAATATTCTCCCTCTCATTTAAAGGAAAAGACTGACTCCGGGTCCACCGACAGGGGTACGGGGTCCTGCTGTGAAGAGACACGTTTGATAAATTAGCCTGGAGTCAAATGAGGCAAAGGGGGTGCCACAAAGAGGGCAGGGTGGGGGGGGGGCTGCAGCTAGATACAGTCCCCCAGAGCAGGGGTGTTAAAAGACCATCCTTGGCGCCCAGAGATTTCACAAGGCGAAATCAAACCATGATGCGTGGCCTTGCCGCCGTGGACAGTCTTTCACTCACATTTTTTATACGTATGAAACTTGAGATGAAACTGCAGCAGAAAAAAAACGGTACTTCGGCCAAGGAGATCCCATTAATTTATGAAGCGTAGTTATTTCAGACACGTAGAAGCTTCTCTTGGAATGTTTGGCTTTAAAGTTCCAGGCAAGAGAGAAAGCATTTGCAGGTGGAAAATGGAGCCGGTGACTTGTCAGCTTCCCCCGGGGGGGGCAGTGTATCGAGCATAACGCTTGTTAGCAGTGCAGTGAAGAGTCTGTGTTACACAAGTCAGTGTAATCACAGTTTTTTTTTTTTTGAAGAACAACATACTAACCAATTTCGAATCACTAATAAATCAATTACTAACTAATTTTCATTATTATTCTTGGTAACTAGTCATGAATAGATTTTGTCAAAGCACACATGCTATTTGGATAGTATGGGAGTGCAGTATGTTTACCATATTATGGTCTGGTGAGAAACGACCTCGTGTTTTATGTTGTTGTCAGAGTGGCGAGCTGAGATAAGCAGACCTGCAGAACAGAAGTGTGGCTGCATTGTCAGAATTTAGACAGGATTTTTGTACAAAGTACTAAAAAAAGTAGAAGTACTTTAAGTGTTGTAAGTTAATTTATCTCACCCATTGTGTGTGTGTGTGTGGTGATATATATGTCAAAAAACAAAAAACCTGTTGTTTTGACATTGTGGGGACCATTCTTTTGGTCCACACATGGGGAAACTCAAAGTTATAAAAATCTGTGACTACAATCAAAAATCTAAAATTGCGAAAAGTCTCATATTTTGTTACTTATGGTTAAGGTTGTTGGGATTAGAGTTTTTCCCTATAGGAAAAATGTGCTCGTGCTCACAGACACAATTTGGCAGCTCCTGTTAGCCTCAGCGTGTTGTTGGAGGAGTAGCGGGGGAAACCCCATGACAACACGGGGAGAACATGGAAACTCCACACGCACAGAACCCTGGCAGAGACTCAAACCCACGTCCTAGAGGCGTGAGGTGACAGCACAAACCACTGTGTCACCGTGCCACCCCTGAACAACTAAAAATGCCAGAAGTCTTGTGCTTAGTTTGGCCCTTATGGTTAAGGTTAGGGCTGGGTAGGGGTGGGGGGTTCAGGGTTATGGCCCGTCTGTGCCCTGTGCAGCCTGGCAAAGGCCCCCTGTACTGCATTAGTAGCTGTAGGAGGGATGAATGTATGTGACCTTTATAAGACTTTGGCCAACATCTTCTCATTTTAATTGTGTTTTTCTTTCAGTGCTTACAACCATGCAAGGGATTGTGGGAAAAGAGGCGCGGGACGTCCCAGAAAAGCTGCGAGGTGAGTTGCCTGGTGAGGGATTGTTAGAGGCATCCTGCCGGTGAAACCGGAGCCTTTCTGCGGAGGATTTGCTGTGACCTGTGACTCTGGCTAATTATAATTTCCAGCAAAAAAAACATAAGGAAGCCTCAGTTATTTCAGTGTCACTGAAAGAAAAGCTCTGATCCGATGTTGTTTCCCTTCCATGAAAGATGAGGGAGGTTTTAGGTGATTGGAGATGTTGGAGAAGGTGCTGGGTGGAGCTTGGATATCATCCTGCTTTGGAGTTTGAGATAATCCCCGTATTATATCTGCCCAGTGGTTAAATACGGCCCATTAAAGTGGCTATTTGATCATGGCAAGATTTTTTTCAGAACATGAACTTCAGTGTCTTACCAGTACATTCAGGGTGTCTCTTTTTGTTTGATAAAAAGTGTTTTATGCTGCTAAATTGTATTGTAGTTCAATTATAGGGATTTACTCTTAGAAACAAGACAGTATTGTACCGGTAAGCCTTTTGTGATTTTTTTTTTTGAATGAGAAGCAAACTGGCAGGATATTTTCCCGCGTGGCACACGGGGTCCTCTGCTGATTTAGCGGCCAGTTGGCCGCTGCCAGCTTCAGTCTCTGAGCAATCTGGATGTTTCCAAGAATCGTGTGTAAACAAGGTTTTTACCTCGGGCGAATGCTGGCGTGGTACCAAGCCCGGTTTCTCAGATGTTACAGGGCCGTCTGACTAACATGAAACAGGAGAAGCCCTCTCCTTTCCGCCCACCGCCGCCGCCCAGCCCCACGGTCTCTCTCGCCTCCCGACAGAAGCACCACGAGTGTACGGCCAGTGCGGAGTTCCTGGGGTCCGTCCGGGCCCAGAAGCAGGGCGACTGCCCCCCGCCACACAAGGCCTCAGGGTTCGCCGCCGCCTGCGTGGAGAGCTGCAGCCTGGACCGCGAGTGCTCTGGCCCCCGGAAATGCTGCCCCAACGACTGCGGGCAAACATGCCAGGCGCCCGCCAACCTGTACAAGGGTGCGCCCCCTACAGTGCTCTACTTACTAATATTATCAAATGATGTTTATTTTATTATTATTACCAAATATTACAAAGTTACATTGAAGGTTTTGGCAATTAAATGCAGGAAAATAATCTCATGGTAAGTTAATGCTGTAGCTCTGTGGCAGGGGGAGCTGGGGCTCTCTGTCTGTGACTGGAAGGTCGTTGGTTCACATCCCACTGTCGGCAGAGTGATGTCACCACTAAACCCTTGATCTCATTTGCTGATGGGAATGGCTTTCCTAATTGCACATCATTTTAGATAAAAGCATCATCCATCTCAGGGATGTCAAATTCCCGTCCTGGAAGGCCAGACCCCTGCACATTTTGGGGTTTCCCTTCATTTATCACATCTTATTCAACTCCTTGCGCGAATCACCACACAGCTCTTGAGCTGAGTCATGTGTGGTGGAACAGGGGAGGAACTAAGGGGCTCCAGCCCCCCAGGACTGGAGTTTGACACCCCTGATCTAACTAAATTAATAGGAATCTAATTCATTTTCATAATGAACTATATTTTTATCAGTTTATTTAAATCAAGATACTTGGGTTGAATCTTCAGGCTAGATGAAAAATATACTATAATATTGTTATGAGTCTGGCAGTACTGAAAGGCTTTTGGTGGCATTGTGTTTGCAGTTTTAGTCCTGGAAGGAGGCAGCATGCGTAAGATTCTGAATACTCAGAAAACCCACAAGCTCATTTGGAGCACACCCATTAGAATTTCCCAAAAGAAATGCTAATTTTAAATTGGTAAACTGTTTTTGGCTTTATTTCTCTGAAAAAGAACTCTACTTTGGAAATAAGAAAGCAAAAATTATTCTGGTGAATCACAGAAATAATCAAATTTTTTGACTGAATTATGATTAACCGGAGTCCCAAGAAAAATAGGAACGATTGTACCTGGAAGAGATAAAAAGCAAAGTTTCTCCAAGACAAAACACACACACGGAGACACAGAGAGAGAGAGAGACACACACAGACAGACACAAAGAGAGAGAGAGAGACACAGAGAGAGAGACACAGAGAGAGAGAGAGACACACACACACACGGAGACACAGAGAGAGAGACACAGACACACACACACACGGAGACACAGAGAGAGAGACACAGACACACACACACACACACACACGGAGACACAGAGAGAGAGACACAGACACACGCAGACACACACACACACACACGTGAATCATATTTATGTCTAACTGATTGCTTTGCCTCTCAAAGGAATCTTTAGATCTCTTAACACGTTCCCTTGTAGGATACATCTACTGTACCATTAACATCATCTTTAATATGACTGTGGAGAGATATGCTGAATACGTAGTTTATTATTCATGGACGTGGCAGGGTGCCGTAAACGGGGGGGAGTGAGGACGATTCCCAGGGGCCCCTGTCCAAACAATATGGGACAGAATTGCATTGGTCTGGATTGAGGGCCCAATATGATATGCTCTCCTGGGGTCCCAAATCCCCCCGACGGCGGCTCGTGTTTCTTATCCACCTTCAAGGTTTTGCTCTCCCGCTCCCTGCCAGGTGTCCCGCTCAGGCCCCGCAAAGACATGTCCTTCCTGGAGGACCAGCAAGGGCAGCTCCTGCTGACCTGGACGTCCAGGTTCAATGTCTCCATTGAGCCTGTGCTGTACATCCTGCAGAAGAGATGGAACTACGGCATCCACCCCAGTGAGGACGAGGCTACCCCATGGCAGACCGTTACCATGGTAATAAGGAAAATAAAAATAAATATGTCAAAGAAATGTAGCATCGAATTGGAGGGGGACCATAAAACAGAACGACATACATATAGTGTGTTTGAGGAATACGTACGCACGCAGAAAGTCGAACTTTACCTGAAAATATGTCGTTTATTGCGTAGTTTATTATGGGATTTGCTTTAGCTAATGCTGTGAAGGAAGAGCAGTCAGTAGAAAGGTGCAGGTTCATGCCTGTTTAATGCTAAACAGTGTAAGTGTGGCCTCTGTCACTTAGTGATAATAAAATGGAAAGTATTAATCGCCTTATATTTTAAAGGGACGGTATCATATCGCTGGCTGCTGTATTGATTATGACACCACCCCCCCCCCCATCTCCCCCACCCCCATCAGACTCTCGGCTCACGGCCAGCACCGTCCTCGCCGGCCCGCCTCTGGAAGCGATCACCCACACAACTGTGTAATTATAGCAGTTTGAGGCATCAGCGCCAATTACATCAGCAGGGGCTCGACGGCAAATCCAGTGCCGATGGCGGATGAGTCTGAAATGGCATGCAGGCCGAGCTGCCCCCCCCCCCCCCCCCGTCACATTCATGCTGCCTCTTTGCTTCATATGTGGCCGTTCCGTGTACGTTATCTAAAATGTAACTGCAGTTTAAAGGGCCATTAGCACTCATTTGGGAAATATAACACATTTTTGTGGGTCTGGGCCTTCATAATATGTTAAGGGAGAAGACGGGCCTTGAAGACAAGCCTTGAAAACAGGGCTTGAAGACAGGCCTTAGCACCCTCCCTGGGAGGTGTGTGGGTTTTAGTTCATTCTCGGTTTAAATTGGAGAATTCAGGATATCCCACTTTGCATTGTGGGTGGTAGTCAGTGACTGACGGGCGTCTCTGAAAGCTACAGGACTGCCCTCATGCACTGGAAGCACTCCGCCTTGCTCCGAGGAACATTCCGGACTCATGGATAATTCCCAGGGCATCTTTCAGCAGCCAGAGGAGATATCTCCTCCCAATCTAACGTTCTCCCTGTGGCCTCTGTTATCACCCCGCGCCGGGCGATGATTGCGGATGGATAGAGGGTTAATCTGCCTGTCTTGTCTCTCCGCCCCTGACCCCGCAGACGATGCAGGACCACGCCGTGCTGAAGGACGTGCAACCGCACCGCTGGTATCAGTTCAGGGTGAGCGCTGTCAACAGCCAGGGCAGCCGCGGGTTCACCACACCCAGCAAGCACTTCTTCTCCTCGCGGGGTAAGTGGTGACAATGAGGGGGACCGACTGCTCACTTCCCGCCTTTATTTTTAAAGTTACATGTGACCAGGTTCTGACCTTATAAGCATTACAAATATGTTCATTACTATACAGACCGTCCTCCACTTACAACCCACGTACAATGACTTTTGTAAAAGTACATTTTGGGCACCGTGTGCACTGCAGTTCTGCACTGCCTAGTGTGCACTATGAGCCACACCATAGTTGCCATGAGAATGTACTGCGCTGTACAGCAGGGCGTCCATCCCAGTGCCACACACACATATCCCAGTCTGATTCTCACACCTAACAGTTGTGCAATCATCGTGTTCCACCGTACGTCCAGTCCAACGTCGGAACGTAACCCAGTCATAACTCAGGGACAGTCTGTATTAATATTCAGTTTCTGCTACATTGAATTAGGGGTGATGCTTTACATTAACTGTACCATCATAATGCATCCATAGAATGTTCATAAGCAGCATGAAAGTATACCCTAACATCCTAACATACCTTAACAGCGTTAATATACATTAAACATTATATGATTATGATGTTTCTGTTTAGCTATACTTACATACTGCTTATGAATGTTCTATGAATGCGTAATGTATGCATTATGAAGGTGCAGTGAGCATTCTACGAATGCATTATAAAGGCACTGTGGAGGTGCAGTTATTGTAAAGCAGTGTTCCCCAATTGGAGAATCCAGCACAGTTTGCAGATTTCCCTGCTCAAACACCTTAATCAACTAATAAGCAGGTTTAGTAGCTGTGTTTGAGCAGGGAAATCTCCAAAGTGTGCTGGATTCTGGCCCTCCTGGACCGCAATTGGGGAACCCGCTGTAAAGTGTTACCAATCCAGGTGCATTTGTTCGCATTTGTTCGTATTTGTTCACATTTGTTCGCATTTATTCACATTTGTTTGCATTTGTTCGCGTTTGTTCATCGAATATGGCTCAATAAGAAGAATAAATTTAGCTTGATGACAGAATAGCACAATTCTAGCGGCCGTGTGCCCTGACTGCATAGCCTCTCTGTAGCCTGGCTTAGTTATCTTCCTTTTGTCAGTGACGTTCTGTTGCTCAGTTGTCATGTTATTTCCATGGTCCATAAAAAGGCCCCAGACCGCTGAGTTATTTTACGGGAAGAGGAGCGGCGTGGGCGGCTAATCCTTCCTGAGAGACGCGGCGACCACAGCACCGTGGCTCTGCCCGTCAGCCGTCTCTGTAAAAAGGCTCTTTTACCAAACCCCAGGAATGGCAGGGATGCACCGCATGAGTCCCCAGAGGCCCGATCTGGGCCCCAGGCTGACACACAAACAGCCGGTGCCGCTGCCCACCTCAGACAGGTCCTGCTGCGCGGGTGCTGGCCAGCAAGAAGGGAGCAGTTCTGCCCGAATCCAGCTTGTTTTCGTACCAGACTAATTTATGTAAGGCATGCTGTTTTGGTCTGGAATCCCAGCAAATATCAGGCCTTTCTCGCTACCTTGAATACTTTTTTTATATCTACATTTCATCTTGGTCTCATTTTAATTTTGTTATTATACAAGTGGTCAACATAAAATCCAAGGTCAGTCTCAGAAAGTAATTATACAAAAAGCAACAAAATATAATTATTCGGATACCACTTTTTATCATTTTAAAATGATCGCAGCCCAAAGTAGCTGTAAGGAACATGTTTCCTCACTCTCCCTAATATACAGGAACTGTTTAGTAACAAATGTGATTCTTTTTAAAGGAAAAGTATGAAATCTATGACTAATGGTTTCATTGTAAGCAATCTATTCAATCAATTCAAGCTGCACAGTTGTTTTCACAAGTTGTTTGATGTTTCATTTTGTTTAGTTGACTAAAATTACATGTGACTCTGAGGATTATGGGAGTATTGGAGTGGGGCTGTCTTTCATCTGTCATTACACCTCTTTCAGATTCTCCATTCCAGTTCATACGTTGCAGCAGACAGTACTTAGAGCATGTCAGTCAGCATGACTTACTAATCTCAAACTGTTTGAAGAATTTTACGGACATACCGCAAAAAATATTAACTTTGTTCTGGCTTTTTTGAAGTGCGTGACTGTAAGGAGTTTATTTGAATTCCACATAATAGCAGAAAAGTTTAACAGAGGAAATATTTTAATACTTTAAATACTGTAGCAAAGAGGAAATATTTTAGATATAATAAGATTTAATCCTGCGAACGGCCTCCAGTACAGGGCTGAGGAGCCTGGAGCCTGTCCCAGGCATTATGGGACATAAGATAAGGGACACCATAAGTGGGATAGCAGGCTGTAACAGTGGCATAAAGCTGCGTGCACCCACACACTTACAAACCAGGGCAGGGTTTATTTTCCCATGCACAGGGGGGACTGCAACAGTGCCATCCACTCAGCTACCATGGCACCCAGTTTATTATTTCAAAATAAATATATTTAACCTCATTTAGGTGCAGAGGAGAATATTCTAAAAAAATCACACATTCAAAGGCTTCTTCAAAATGTAAATGAAGACTAAAATTTCATTACAGTGCTAACTGTCTAGACTCACCTGGTATATTTATATCGATTCTTTAAAATAAAAAAAAAATCACATTTTATACAGTTGAAATGTAATCCCTTGCAAACAGAGTTTTCAGCTGAACTCCGCGGTTCAGGTCAGTAGCTTCCTTGCACTAAAGAAAGGATCCCCTTCGCAGTTTTAGATTAACTTGTCAGCAAGTTTCAATAAATAGAATGCGACAGTGTTCTTCAGCAGAAGCAGCACCCCAGCCCAGATCAAGTGAGGGTGTCCATCTGATGGATGCTTGGCCTGCTGATACATTTGCCTGCTTCTCTGTTCTCATCGTGGTTCAGAGCAGGAACGGCACAGTCGCTGTCAGAGGGCGCTGCTCATGTACATCGAATTCATTTACGTTCTTCACAGGAGGACCTAATGAAAGATAAACGGAAACAGTCTTGTTTTTAAGGGGATCGTTTCAGTATGGAAAAAAATAATCCCATGTGTTTTGTACTTCGCCGAAACATCTTCTAGTAATTAGATGTATTTATCAAATGGTGAGTATTTGAGAGAGGGGATGAAGGCTGCTAGGGTCAGGGCAGCCCGCAGATGAAAGGTACTGCGGAGCTTGATAACCCAGCCAGGGAAAAATCTACATGACAGTTTCTCAGCGGTGACCTGGAGGTGCTCGGACGTCCGGGCTTTGTTATGCCCGGGTCACCTCTCCACGTGAAATGGAACCTTTGTTTTGGAATGGGCCGCGGTGCCGGCGGAGCGGGCCAAATCCCATGAGGCCATGGGGCCAAACCCAGGGCTCGCAGGAGCTGTTGCCCTCGGGGCGAACTGTTGTTACCATCTGCACTCTTTATCGGCTTCGCCTACAGTAGCCGCTATTCGATATCAAAGCGGCTGCGTTTTTTTCCCGGGCAGCGCGATTTATATCGTCGCGCTGCCTCGGGTTCTGAAATTCTTGTTTTCTTTAGACGCTTAATCTAACAGAGGCCGCATCGACGCAGCGTTTCATGTCAACCCGGAAGAGAATTACTTGTGATAGCCCGCCTTGCTGCTAGGCAGCCGCAGTGCGCTAACGGGCTGCAGTGCTAACAGGCAGCAATTCCAGCTGTCAGTTTATATAGTTTTTTACACCCCAAATGCAATATCCAGTCTTTAAAAAAGAATCGCTTCGCTTGAACCGGCAGTCTTTGCAATGGCAGACCTCAACCAAGCCCAGGAGGAGGGGTTTGTGGCTCAGGGGTTTGCGGCTCAGATTTTTAATCCTCGGAGTATTTTATCTTTAGCCCGAGGCAAAAAGGTCTCTGTGGTTCACCACCTCAATGGGCTGCGTTAAAATGTAGAAATTGATTTGCTCTAACGAACCTCCATAGCTGTTTGATATTACAAGCTATTAACGTAAGCAACCATCTGCAAAATATTACGTACTAAACAGTCTTGATGGAGCATATATACATTAATATGTGCAATAGCTAAAAACCTAAAATAAAACCATCAGTTGCTTCAGGGAGTATGGCCGCCGTGCCGGCGTATTGGGACACCCCGCCTGGACAGACCTGTCATTCATCTCGTCCCCAGTCGCTGCTTTCCAGGCCATTCCCAAGCCGAGTTTTATCACTGCCAGGCCTGGCCGCAGGTCCACTGAGCACGCCGGGGGAAGCAGACCCTGTGCGGCTGAGCACTTGGGGAAGGGGATTAAAGCGATGAGGCGAGGATGTAGGAAACGGGGCAACCCGGAATCCAGCTGCCGCCCGCCCCGTGTCGGTAATGAGCGTGTGGCTCCGTCAGCTCCTGCCCCTACGACTCGAAGTTGCCTCACGGTCTTTTCATCCTCGGACGATGAATCGCAAAACTTCAAATACATTTTTTTTTTTTTGCACGTTTTTCTTATTAGTTATTTTTCTTCGAGTTTCTTAGTGCGCATTTAATTCAAAGTGACTTTCCAAGCAGCACATATTCACATAGCTGCATGGTTCCTACTTGCAGTTAAATACCCAGCTTAAAGATCGCTGCAGGAGTGCCGTTCCAGTAATGTGCAAGGTCAACCTTTTTCTTATAAGCTCAACACATACCACCCGTATCTGCTCCTATCTTATTATGGGTTAATGATATATCCTCTCCTGTTGTGTTTCTTCAGTAACCCAGTCTTTTTCCCTTACTTGCATGCATTATTGCGCCATTGGTGCACTGCAGTAGGTCACTGCAGGTTTCTAGGTACAAACAAATGTATGCACTACTGTGCAGAAGTCATGGACAGTCAAAGGAAATGTTTACGGTTGTTTATCAAGGTGGTAAATGCAAAATTTAACAATAGAACGTTTGCAAACCGACAGTAACAAACGCGTTTCGTGTCACTGATATCTCGTTGGACGGCTAGATCAACGCCGCTTCTGGTTCCCCAACCTCTCCTGTTTGTTAAATTTCTCCACCAGCTCAATCAATTAATTAACCTATCTGGTTAAATAACTCGATGAATTATTGATTAGCCATACAAAGTGACGCAGTGGTCCAGAAAAAAAGCACGTGTGTGTATTTGTATGATTGCGGCAAATACTGGGTGAGATTTTGAAATGGCTGAGCTGATGCACTTTTATAACCAGCATGAAGATCATTTAAACAGACTTTTGCACAGCACTGACTGACTGAAGTTCTGTCCATTGCCTCCTCAGATCCATTCCCTCCAGAGAGACCTCTGCATCTACGCGTGGGGAACTTCACCGTGCAGGCAGACGGCACCATCAGTACTCTTCTGCTGTGGGACCCGCCCAGGGAGGAGGACCTGGCCGTCCACCACTACAAAGTGACCTGGGGAGCCCAGTCCACCCACAGGAAAGGCCAGGACAGGAAGGGAGCCCCCAAGATCTCCAGAGGGGTAACAGCTCCCGCTCTCCAGCAGATAAACATACCAACGAAAGCACGGGTCCCCACTAGCCGATACGTTCATTATTTGCAAATATAAAACACAAGGTTCCACACACTCTAAGCAGGTATCTTCTCTGTTGTGAAGTTCTCTGGGTTTCAAATGAAGTGTATCCAGGAGCAATGTCAAGGTTTTCCAAATGGCTTTTAATAAGATAGGTAATGAGCAAAAGGCAGTGGACGGTATACAGGAGACTGTAACTGTCTTACAGATGGATGGCCATACAGTTTATTGCTCCGTACTGCAGCTGGTTCATTAGAAGCTCGCAAACGTATTTATGGAATCGGGTTGGCGGGAGTTCAGAAATACGAGCTGCATGAAGGTTGACGCTACGTTTCTCGGCGTATTTGCCTGCCCAGCCGTCCGCTGTCACTGCACTCCTATTACACGGCCGCATCCTGTCCACTGGCATATTTACTTCCTGCTGTTCACTGCGATGGTCGCAGGGGGGCGGAACTTCCTGTGCAGCACCTGTGTCCTCACAAACTGGAATCCATTATGTTCATTATTCTCTAAGACCTGGAAAAAAGAGAAGTGTGGTAGGTGTTCCTGAGATAATTATGTTTTATTGTAACATAACCATTCCTCAGACTTCAAGAGCCGCAAACTTTATTTGAAATTAGGTAATTTGTTTTGATTATATGTGCTCATTGGCTGAGGCAATCCATTTGACTAAACGGACACACGGCTCGTTCTCTCCCAGCTACCGGCTGTTAAAGCCGTTCGTCCCGCAGCCCTTACATCGCGAGGGAAGTCACGACGCAGTTCAGAGACAATTTCGGTTTAAGCTGTATTCCCAGCATACATTAGCACTGTATTCCCAGCATATATTAGCAGCACTCTGATGAAGAAGCAAAACTGTTTCTCATTGCCAGAGCTAATTCGATGAATAGAACAGGTTTATAATTTCCCATACGTATGAATGCGTATTTAAATTTGAATTAAAGTAGCTCTTGTGTCCTCTGGCTCTTCTGATGCATCTAAATTGGAAGCAGTGGATGTGGGTAATGGAGGCCAGTTGTGGGTTGATGGACATGCAGGGCGGCCTTGGACCCGGCCGGGCTGCGCGCTCCGCCGCAGCTAATGGAGAACAAAAGGGCCGGCGGTGGCTGTATCCAGTTAAAATCTCATAATGGTCCCTTTTTTTGTATCTCTGTGATGGAGATGGCAGGCAGGTCCTGTGCCATGAGATCGTCAGGAATTTTTACTAGCGTTCCCACCGCTGCCCCGCTGAGCCAGCCGGCAGCTGCGGAGGGGCTTCCGAGGAGAGAGGGGCGCGGCGTGCCGGGTCGCTCCGGGCCCGGTCCCGAGGGGGGGGGGGGGGCTCGCATTCTCTGAATTTGCCCTGTTTTGCAGAGAGAGACAACAGAAGAGCAAATTTACAAAATTCACTCCTTCCATGGGACCATGGGATAATGTATTTGAGAAAATTCTTGTGGATTTACTGAGTTTTGGATATGTAAAGAAAGTTCGGCGCTGGATTACATGATGGGTGACATATGGCTTTAGGTCATTGGCGGTCTCATGTCTCATCTCAAAAACAACAGAAAATGGACTGTGACTTTTGGACATTTGCTCTTTGATTTGTTGTTTGCTGCCCGATTTGTCACTTTGAGGAAAGCAGCAGGTCTGTTTTATTTTACCTACTACCTGAATGAGGCTACACTTATCCATACAAAACGACAGCCTGCCTCATTGCCTTAGCTGCCTGAAATTCCAGCCATAAAGTTAATGAAGCAAAGTGCTCAGCATTTAATCATAATTACCGTTAGTGTGTGGAATAAGATTATGGCGAGCAGCTTCTAGCAACGTGTCTGACTTGCTTAATCGGCTCATGCAGACAGAACTGTGAGGCCTTTCGATTTGCGGCCATGTCGCTTTCCTGGAGAACATGAGGCTTCCCCTCTCACGTCTGGCCGGGAGGCAGCAGCAGCGAGAACGTCCTGCTTCTGAAGGTAACAGCTGTGTCGGTGTCCTGCAGACCTCCAGGGAGACGGAGATCAAGGGCCTCCATCCTGACACTACGTATGTGGTCCAGGTCCAGGCCATTGCTCAATGGGGCCAGAAGCGCCTGAAGAGCAGCAAAGCACAGCTGCGCTTCACCACTGCGCCTGCAGGTAAGCACTGCTTCTCCTGCCAGTTTGGGAGGCAGCCTCGCCAGTGACCGCCAGCGTGGAGCCGCGAACCGCCAGGACAAACACGGGCACGAGTGTCTCTGAGTGTCTCTGAGTGTCTCTGAGTGTCTCGGGCTGGGATCCGGGGGAAGCTGGTGGCTTTTTCTCTCCACTTTTACGACGCTAGTAGAATCGGGCGTGAGCAGAAATCAGCATCTCGGTGCCAAGGAACCGTGGCATGATCCCCAATAGAGAGGCGTTTCTATTCCTGTTACAGTCTGTTCACATATATCTTGTGTGAAATATTGCAAGTGACATTTTCATTTGATCGTGTTCGGTGACGGTCATACAAAAACCAGCTGAAACAGACAGATACAGAAAGACTGATTTTCATATTGTACTGGAAAAAAGCACATTAACAGTAACAAAGACAGCTGTTATAAAATTGTGTGCCATTTGTCTTTGTGAACATGAATCCTTTTCTGATCAATCAAGGTAATGTTTTGCGTAACAACTCTAAACTGAACAGTGAAATTCGATTAAAAGTCTGGTCCCATTCAGGCCTTTGAAGAGCTCAGGTACCTGTACCGTATCAGAACCAGCTCGATCAATGCTTATCTGGCTCAGATTGGATCCTGGGTCGCCAAAGGCTGGATATTAAAGGCCGGCCCTTCCTTATGACACCCCAAAAGAGTAGCACGAAGCTTTCGTTTGTAGCTCACCCTAGACCAGGCATCGTTTGAAGACTCTTTCTGTTGTTGTTTCTGCTTCTAATTAAGTTGCATAAATCCTCATGTGATTCTGCCAAAAAAAATTCCCGCCTCACAGCCCAGCATCTTGGGAACAGCAGTAAAATATTCCAGCTTGTTTTTGGCCTCAGCTTGTCTCGCTTGGATGGAGATTGTTCATTGTAAACCAAATAATAAAGAAACTAATTCTCTTTCATAATAGACTGCCTTGCACGTGATTTTCCTGTGCCCTGGGCCTGGCCTCTCTTGTGGAAGTTATCGTGTTTTCTGTATCTAAGTTCAGTTGTACTATTTTTATCAACATATGGTAACTCCGCAACACAGGCTTGATTGGAAAACCTCATTCCATTGATATGCTTTCATTTAAAAGATTAAAGGCGGGGAAAAAAGCTAATGTTACGAAATTACCACAGAGATGTTTTTTTTCTGCACATGAGAGACATAATGGCTTATCCAGTGAAGATGCGTATCTTCAGATGAACTGCAGTCCAAGGTGCCAAATCACAGATTTCCTAGTGACAAGAAGATCCGAGGCCACAGAGCATCATTAGCATCTGCCCTGTTGGAGCGTGCTAACTCAGTAGCCTTCTGGGCTGGCATGAGGTTCATATGGTGCCACTGGTTTTCTGTTTGCAATGTAACTGGTGATGAATCATTTGACCAAATGGCCATGGACAGTCAGCTTCCTGATTGACATTGTCCAACCGTCAATGTGTGAAAAACAGAGAGTGGTGAGAGTCTGGTACATGATTCAGGAGCATAACAGATTTCCAGATCATTTTAAATGTCTCCCTTCCAATATTTAATATCAAGTAAATAAAAGTCTGCAGTAGAGTTGCCTGCACGGTCCTTGATGCAGAACAGACCTTCTTAATTGTGCTGCACTTTCAGCCCACATAATTCCCACAAATTCTGAAAAGTCTTTCCAATGCCAGATCTATGTGGTCTGCAGGTGAAGTTTCACTGAAGTGCATGTATTGTCTAGTGGTGTCCCTGGTGTTTGGACCATGGTGCTTTCTGCTGTTTTGAGAAGCCAGAACCCCTAGTTCAGACCTGAACTCTGACGGAGCCGTGGGAGCATGAAGTAGTGACACTGTGACATCGGCCTTTTTTCTGATTATTCAGCATGAATTCTGCACGGTTCGTCTTTGTCACGCCAAGGAACGGCATCGGCTGAGATTCATACGGGTTGACAGTGTTCTGCTGCCCCGGGACACGCTGGCTCCCGGGGCCATTTCGCCTTCCGACACGCTGTCGTTTCCAGCGGCAGGTCTTCCAGACGGACTGGACCCGGGTCAGGCCACTGGGGAGGTGTCCAACGAGCTGCCCTCCTCGCACACTGCGCTCCGCCTGGAGGCGGCTGCACCTCATTACCACAACAGCCAGCTCCAGGTCAAAGTCTTCTGGAAGAAACGCTTACCAGGTGAGGCGGCCCAGTTCCCCCCAGTCGGCCGGACAGGACTGGGGAAGTGCGTGGTGTTTGTGCTCCTGTGTTCAGCATCAGCGTCGGAGCGGCAGCGAGGGTGGGGCCTTTTGGGGGTGTCTGCACGCCCCCCGTCTGCGGTGTACGCAGGTTTTCCAGCGCTCTGTTAACAATAACAATAATGACCTGAAGCTCTGAGGCAGCTGGTAAAATTAGCGCAGGAAAGGAAATAGGAGCTTAAATATGCGTCAGAGCGCTCAGGCAGAATGAAAATTGGCACCTTGTGGTGGTCCCCCATGGTCAGGAATGAAGACGTCGGCTCCTGGCTGGACGATGAATCCAGCTGAGATGTGACCTCTCTTGTTGTCACCCTGCATGTATTCTGGGTGAAAAGTCTAAAGACTGCACAGCACTCCAAAGCACCGACGCGAAGCCCTCGCCAAGCACCCTTAAAGCATTCAAACGCTTTTAATACATCTATAAAAAGTATTTGCTGGAGTAGCAGTTTCCCAAAAATACTGTTCTTGGCAATATTGTGACATTTAGGGAACGCATTCTGTTTAAGCCCCAGAACACCATAAATAATAATCACTGATTTACTGTTATCTCTCAGAGAAATTGTGAAAAAAAAAGAACTAGAGAACACTTTTAATAATATCAGTATGGTTTATAAATTGAAAGCATATGTGTTGGAGGAGGATCTATAGGCCTGAGACAACCTGAGCACAGTGTGAGATATATTTGGTGAAAGATGTGACGTTGCCTGGATACGGGGAGAAAGGGAGGACTTGCTTGGAAAAAAGAAGAAAAAACTAGTTCACATGAAATGTAATGATTCAGGAAGATGCTAAAATCACAGCCTTCGTTGTCAGCTCCCTCCAGGTCCTGGCCAGTTATCATCACACTGCCTAATGAATTTAACACTTTCTGTTTCTCTGAAAGGGTCCCTGAAGGATCCCCTCACCTACCTTCTGACATGGTCGCCTGAAACCTGCGCTCACAACTTCACGAAAGCAGAGCACAACGCCACCCTTCAGGTACGTCCTGCCGCTTTGAGCGATTCCTCCGTAATCCAAATGTTTGAGTTCCTTTTTGGTCTCACGATCACCCTATTTTTATGATATTTAATTTGAGAGATGAAAGTACATTGCGAACTGTGGAAATGAACACAGGTCCCTCTGGCTGTGTGTTTCTGGATTGTTACTGTAAATATCAGCCATCTAAGGAGGTTTGATCCCTCTGTAATTCAGCAAATATGAGACCTCATAGTCTGACACGCTACTTTTGTTTTGGACATTGGTAAGCAGAAACTCTATATTGTGTAATAAACATAGGAATGTGGCTTATTGAATGCATTTGCTACAAAGCGCTTCGGAAAGTGATACTCTCATCCAGCGTTCAGCACTTTTTATTAAGACATTGATGTGCAACACAAGCAGAGGAATAGTTTTCACCGCAAGATGAATTCAGGTTCAAGGACTGCTATCCGACCGGCTGCCAGGAAGAGCGAACAAGTGTGATTTTTTTTGCTACTATCTGGGCCTTGTCCTGCTACCACATATTTTTAAAATATTCCCTCTGGCATATAGTACCAGCTCACGCCCTTGGTTCAGTGGCCATGCAGATGTCTACAGAACATCTTAAACACTTAAAAATTTCCACCTATGACCTGCTTTCTGTTGTCTGTCTGGCTATGCAGCTGTGGCAGGGACACAGAATGCTGTGTGGCAACATAAATATGAAGTAGTTGTCTTCGATGTCTCATTTCCCAGCGTTGAAGGTCTTTCAGATCCCTGTTTTTTAAGCTCCTTTCCCCTCATTGTTCAGGAATGACTTAATCACCCTTCCTCGTTTTCATTTTTCATCTCTTTGACGCTTCTCTAATTACGACTGACTCCCAGTTCACTCCTTTTCCCAGGGAACTTACTTTGTCATCACTGGCCTGATGTTTGCCTGTAAGTACAGGGTGTCAGTTATGCCAGTATCTGGCCCAGGTCAAAGGTCAGAGGCCGTGACCTCCGTGACGACACCGTCGTGCTCTGCACTGAGAGACAGGGGAGTGAAGTCTCTGTCCTGTACCAGAGGCGGTAAGGTCCACGCAAACAACACAGAAATGTTACAAAACATCTCCTTGCATGCAAGTTCGTCAAGTTCGCCAACCTACCTTTACTTGAGAAATGTATAAATAAAATATTTCTCATTAGTCTGGAAGATTTTGCTTTTAAGCAGTGGTGGAATGTAACAAAGTGTTTGTACTTCGTTACTGTACTTAAGTACATTTTTACGTATCTGTACTTTACTTAAGTAAAAATAATAATGCATACTTTTTATTTTACTCCATTACATTTTGTGGCAATTATCTGTACTTTCTACTCCACTACATTTCTACAATTTATGCTGTTAGTCGTTACATTCTATGAACACAATTTCCTCAAACTCTTGAATGAAAAAATAGTTAGCCTATTGCGTTATGGCGTTGTTTGCCATTTCCTACCAATCAGGTGGCTTTATTAGCTCCAATGATGGCAGAGGGCCATATTCATACTGCCATATTCATACTGCCATATTCATACTGCCATATTCATACTGCCATATTCTTGAGAGCGCCACCCCACCACTAGTGTTTGGTTACTGACATTGGTAGAGACGTAAGTCAGTATATCTATTATTCTTTTACGAAATGGCACACCCCAGACGTTGAGACAAACCATTGTGTGAGTACTTTTACTTAAAAAAATACTTTAGAGTAAATTTAAAAGTTTGTACTTAGTACTTTCACTTAAGAAAGATTGTTGATGTAGCACTTCTACTTTTACTTGAGTACGTATTTTGCAGGATATTTGTACTTTTACTTAAGTACTAAGCTTCAGTACTTCCTCCACCACTGCTTTTAAGTAGTCGTGCTGTTGTTGGTGACTTCAAATTATTTAGTATCGTTTAATATTATTAATGATATTTTCGTTGATTGTGAGTGTGATTCGATGCTGCTCACTCTCACACATAATCGTCGTCATCTCCCCTGACTTAGAGCGCCCCTCGCCGGCTAAGAAAGCCCAGCAACGTCCAGAGAAGCTGACAGTTGCTTTCCAGATGCAGAACAGCTCCCTGCAAGGAGTGTTCAGCTGGCAGCTTTCCCAGGCTGTTCCCGGGCAGGACCCGGTCACCGGCTTCCAGTTCTCCTGGGTCCCGGTGTCCGGCGCTGGTGGCACAAGTGCGACCCTCAACACGCCCGTCTCCCAGACTCAGTTTGTGCACCCGGTGAGTTCTACTGTCAAGGAAAACTTGTCTGAGACGATTTGCCAAGTCTGGATGTCACAAGTCATGTGATTTAACCATTTTAGCACATTTTTTGTGAGCCCTCGCTAAGCCACTGTACTACATCAGGTTTTTAAACTGTCATCCGACAGACCACACTGCTATTTGAATAGCTTGTGTCACTGGGATTCACATTAGATGTCCAGTTTTTTATTCAAGCCATGTTACACATCTCTGTTTTTTCTTTTCCTTTTTTCAGTATAACTTTCTGTTTCTTATTTATTACGTATTTATGAGTGTGAATGGTGTGTGTGCCCTGCCATGGTTGGCACCCCATCCCCGGTTGTTTCATATTTGCACCCGTGGCTTCTGTGATTGGCTCCGGTCCCCCGTGACACTGCATAGGACAAGCGGGTTTCGAAAATGGATGGATGGGTGGATGGATTTAATAAATTGTTATTTATTATTATTATTTTTATACTGATATGATATTAAAATTTGTTTTAATACGGCAGTTGATCACCTTTCACTTCAGGTTATAGTCTGACTGTTTACCTTGCATGTGAAAAATAAAAACCCTGCAGTTCTTCAGTCCTTGAAGCTACTTGCTGCATCGTGTCCCATCCTGAATGTTCAGACACATCCAGCAAGTGCGTGAACCTGCAGCAGGGCAGCATGTCTGCAGCCTTTCAGCATGTGGTCTGTGTTTCTCTGCCCCAGGATCGGCACTCCTTGACTGTAGGGCACCTGCAGCCAGAGAGCGGGTACAAAGTGCAGGTGCAGGTGCTGTCAGCAGGGGGCAGCGGACCCTCAATCGTGAAGACCCTGCACACACCTCGGCTCAACAGCACACTGCTCTGAGGTACTGCGAGGCACGGGATTTGTCATTACAGCGGTATGGCACACACGATGACGTTACAACGGTACGGCACACACTATGACGTTACAGCGGTACAGCATGTGCTACGACGTTACAGCGGTACAGCACGTACAACGACGTTACAGCGGTACAGCATGTGCTACGACGTTACAGCGGTACAGCATGTGCTACGACGTTACAGCATGTGCTACGATGTTACAGCGGTACAGCATGTGCTACGACGTTACAGCATGTGCTACGACGTTACAGCGGTACAGCACGTGCTACGACGTTACAGCAGTACAGCACGTACAACGACGTTACAGCGGTACAGCACGTGCTACAACGTTACAGCGGTACAGCACGTACTACGACGTTACAGCGGTACAGCACGTGCTACGACGTTACAGCGGTACAGCACGTACTACGACGTTACAGCGGTACAGCACGTGCTACGACGTTACAGCGGTACAGCACGTGCTACAACCGTTACAGCGGTACAGCATGTGCTACGACGTTACAGCGGTACAGCACGTGCTACGACGTTACAGCAGTACAGCACGTGCTACAACGTTACAGCGGTACAGCACGTACTACGACGTTACAGCGGTACAGCACGTGCTACGACGTTACAGCAGTACAGCACGTGCTACGACGTCACAGCGGTACCGCACGTGCTACGACATTACAGCGGTACAGCACGTGCTACGACGTCACAGCGGTACAGCACGTGCTATGTCGTTACAGCGGTACAGCACGTGCTACGACGTTACAGCGGTACAGCACGTGCTACGACGTCACAGCGGTACAGCACGTGCTATGTCGTTACAGCGGTACAGCACGTGCTACGACGTCACAGCGGTACAGCACGTGCTACGACGTTACAGCGGTACCGCACGTGCTACGACATTACAGCGGTACAGCACGTGCTACGACGTCACAGCGGTACAGCACGTGCTATGTCGTTACAGCGGTACTGCACGTGCTATGTCGTTACAGCGGTACTGCACGTGCTACGACGTTACAGCGGTACCGCACGTGCTACGACGTCACAGCGGTACAGCACGTGCTATGTCGTTACAGCGGTACTGCACGTGCTATGTCGTTACAGCGGTACCGCACGTGCTACGACGTCACAGCGGTACAGCACGTGCTACGACGTCACAGCGGTACAGCACGTGCTACGACATCACAGCGGTACCGCACGTGCTACGACGTCACAGCGGTACAGCACGTGCTACGACGTCACAGCGGTACAGCACGTGCTACGACGTCACAGCGGTACAGCACGTGCTACAACCGTTACAGCGGTACAGCACGTGCTACGACGTTACAGCGGTACCGCACGTGCTACGACATTACAGCGGTACAGCACGTGCTACGACGTCACAGCGGTACAGCACGTACAACGACGTCACAGCAGTACAGCACACACTATGTGGTTGCAGCGGTACAACACACTCGAGAGCAGAGTAGATGATGGTAATGTATAAAAAGAAAAAAATTTTTTTGCATTTTTCCAGCTGTGTGACTGAGAGCCTTTGAGGATTGTGCTTATCAGGAATCTCATTTCTGCCTTTGATGTGGCATGGGCCGGGGGGAATCACTGCAAAAACCAGTGAAATGTTATACATTATACAGAAACATGATATATTAATATATAACTTTTGTATAAAATATGTCATATATTTAGACTATTTTCTTTAAATTATTTTCAATCACAGGACTTGTGTGGCTCTGTACATTATTCTCCATACTCCTCATTCCCCAAGTTCTTCCCTTTAAATCTGTTTTTTCCGGTTAGACTAGACTTGTGAAAGGTACAGTTACGTAAGGACGAGTGTGACTGTTGCCATGCCGCGTTCTGCATTTTGTCATGCCTTTCATTTTCCATTTTGGAAAAAAAAATGACTTTAATGTGACCGGCAGTGCCGTCAAGTTGGATACAAATTTGCTATTAGATTGTTGTTGGAGAAACTAGATTACATAACTGGCACAGTTAAATCACACTGTGGCACGGTGGGGCAGTGGTTAGTACTGTTGCCTCATGCTTCTAGGGACCAGGGTTCAGGCAGAGTTTGCATGTTATCTCTCCTCACTATTGAAAAGCACACTAAGGTGAATTATGCTTGGCAGACTGTCCGTAGGTGTGAATGATGTGTGTTCCCTGCAGTGGGTTCACGCCTCATGTGTGTTCCCTGCAGTGGGTTCACGCCTCATGTGTGTTCCCTGCAGTGGGTTCACGCCTCATGTGTGTTCCCTGCAGTGGATCTGGCCTCGTTATTCCTTGCCTTACGTCTCTGGCTTCCAGGACGGGCTCCAGGCGTCTGTAACCCTGCATAGGACATGCAAGAATGGAAATACTAAGATATATTGCACAAAATACCAACATATGAATGATGGTTCAGACTGTCTTATAGAAAATAATGTATTTGTACCAGACACACAGAATGTGAACTGCATACACATGTTATCATTGTAATAAGAAGTGTATGTGTAGAATTTATGTGCTTGTGTGCAAATCATCTGTATTTTTCTACACATATATTCAGAAAATGTCAGCACAACATTTCTCATGCCCCCTTTTCATTTTCTGAGGAATCCTTGGTACTTTATGCCAGATCCTGTCACGTAATCAGTGGATCAGTGTAAAAATTCATCGTCTCGGTGATTTCACCAAGGATTGTTATGATTGCTTCTCAAGATCTTTCATATTTAAGTTTTGCATATAAAATTAAAATGCAGCATATTGTAGGCTGTTTTTCAATTATTGCATCCTGTTTGAAATTGAAAAATAAGACAAATCAGGCTTTGCTCGTGATCCAAGTTGATGTATCGCTAACCCTAACCCTAACCCTAACCCCCATTTCCAACGGCAGACCTGCTCAGCTCAGCAAATATGTTCATAGCCGATCCTCTTGTTTATTCTTTTTAAAGGCAGTTAATTTTCCCCTCACGCCCCCTAATGGTGGAATGTTCTCAGCCCCTGCAAGAATCACTGTCATCCTTAAGGCTGTAGTTAGTGCTTTTTTACATTTATATGCTGCTGTTTTGTGTATTATGCAAATCAACACCCAAACTAATATGCTTTGTTGAAAAATGAATTATTCTAGCTAAGTACATCTGAATAAATTTTTTTTAATGTTAATTCAAGTTCTGCTATAGCTGTTTTAGTCCAGTGATTATATTTCTTGATCACAGCTACAGTAGAAGAAAAATAAAGTCTAGTACATCCTATGGGTACATCGCCCAGGCTGAGAAGTAGTGAGTCTCGCCCAGGCTGAGGAGTAGTGAGTCTCGCCCAGGCTGAAGAGTAGTGAGTTTCGCCCAGCCTGAGGAGTAGTGAGTCTCGCCCAGGCTGAAGAGTAGTGAGTCTCACCCAGGCTGAGGAGTAGTGAGTCTCACCCAGCCTGAGGAGTAGTGAGTCTCACCCAGGCTGAGGAGTAGTGAGTCTCGCTCAGCCTGAGGAGTAATGAGTCTCGCCCAGCCTGTGGAGTAGTGAGTCTCGCCCCGCCTGTGGAGTAGTGAGTCTCGCCCAGGCTGTGGAGTAATGAGTCTCGCCCAGTCTGTGGAGTAGTGAGTCTCGCCCAGGCTGAGGAGTAGTGAGTCTCGCCCAGCCTGTGGAGTAGTGAGTCTCGCCCAGCCTGAGGAGTAGTGCGTCTCACCCAGCCTGAGGAGTGAGTCTCGCCCAGTCTGTGGAGTAGTGAGTCTCGCCCAGGCTGAGGAGTAGTGAGTCTCGCCCAGCCTGTGGAGTAGTGAGTCTTGCCCAGGCTGTGGAGTAATGAGTCTCGCCCAGCCTGTGGAGTAGTGAGTCTCGCCCAGGCTGAGGAGTTGTGAGTCTCGCCCAGCCTGAGGAGTAGTGAGTCTCAGCCAGCCTGAGGAGTAGTGAGTCTTGCCCAGCCTGAGGAGTAGTGCGTCTCACCCAGCCTGAGGAGTGAGTCTCGCCCAGGCTGTGGAGTAATGAGTCTCGCCCAGTCTGTGGAGTAGTGAGTCTCGCCCAGCCTCAGGAGTAGTGAGTCTCGCCCAGCCTGTGGAGTAGTGAGTCTCGCCCAGCTTGATGAGTAGTGAGTCTCGCCCAGGCTGTGGAGTAATGAGTCTCGCCCAGCCTGTGGAGTAGTGAGTCTCGCCCAGGCTGAGGAGTAGTGAGTCTCGCCCAGCCTGAGGAGTAGTGAGTCTCAGCCAGCCTGAGGAGTAGTGAGTCTCGCCCAGCCTGTGGAGTAGTGAGTCTCGCCCAGGCTGAGGAGTAGTGAGTCTCGCCCAGCCTGAGGAGTAGTGAGTCTCAGCCAGCCTGAGGAGTAGTGAGTCTCGCCCAGCCTGTGGAGTAGTGAGTCTTGCCCCAGCCTGAGGAGTAGTGCGTCTCACCCAGCCTGAGGAGTTGAAAAAGCTGGCCGTCGTGTCTCCATGCTCTCTCCAGCTGTCCAACGCTGTCAGTCTCGCATTCCTGATGAGAGTGCAATGCTAACACGAACGTGATAATGTTACCTTTTTATCTCACTCTGCATTCTTCTCCTTCCCCAGACCTCCCCTCCTGTGTTTCCTCCTCAGTGGTTCCCCACGTTTGCCCTCCAACTGCAGTAGATAAGAACCAAGCAGCCAAGACCCTGTCGAGACCACGCAGCAGTTCACCAATCATGTGTCATCTCAAACTTACAATGCATGATATAAATGAGAAATCTGAAATTATGTGTTTATGTATGTGGTATACATCATTAATTAGGCTACATGTATGTAACATTCTTAGAAAGGTTTGTTTTTAATTATCCATAAGGTAATCGTTTTAAATGTGTGAAAGAAAAAATGAGCACTGATGTGTTTAGGAGGTCCAGTGTACTTTGCCTTTGGCAGTAATTTCTTGTACTTGAACGATGTTTCTTTGAATGTTCCTGTCATTTTTGTTTTTTTTTAATTTTATTTTAAAGAACGGCTTCTATAAACATCTGTTTTTCATTGTTATGGTTATATGATAAGCATTACATTTCAGAAATTACCAGGATATTGTCATAAATTATTTAAAAACCCCGTTACCCTTTAATACAGAAAGCTGTGGGATTTATTTTACCTCTGAAGTATCCCACACGATCTCTTATTTATTTTTTTGTAATTAAATAATGTGGTGTTGTCTTGGCTCAGTGTACAGGAGCAACATTATTTGGAATATTTTAGCTAGATCATAAGTAGAAGCTATTGTTCTGGGTGTGCACCAGCTTGGACATGTGGTACTTACTCTGGTTCTCCATGAAACCACCACCTAGCTGGTCTGAAGGTGCTGCCATTTCACCTTAAAATATCCATCATTCCAATGCAATGAAAATTTCACTGTAAAACACAAAGTATATTTTTGAACAGCAGTTCCACCACTGATAGCGCTATTCATACTGAGGCAAATTCATATCACCTGAAGTAAGTTTTCCTGTGTTATATATTACGTACCTTTGTAAATAATTATCTTGTTGTTTAAGTGTTTAACATTGCATCATAAATAATGTTCAAAGAAAAAGAACTGATGTGGTTTGTGTGGATATTCTGTTAATTCCATCCATCCATCCATCCATATCTACTTATCTGTAGGGTTGTAGTGAGTTTTAGGAAGCACAGTTCACACAAACCCTGGATGCAATTCTGTAAATTTAGGCACTGCCTTTTAGACCTTAATCCAATTATTTACATGAAAATAATTTGATTAAGCACCATAATCTGTACATGCTGTTTAAAGAACCACCTAAGTCTCGACTTATTTTTTTAATTAAATATCTAATGGTATATTGGTAACAGACAATATTTTTACATGGGAAAACATACAAAATAAAACCTGAGGTTGAAAAGATCAAAGATAAGCAGATGATTACATTCAAACGTTAAATGGAAACACAAGGTTCAGTGTCCATTTACGCTTAATATGGGCATGAGGGGGGCTACTCAGCTATACATAGCGGTTAATCAACTTCATTCTCCTTCATGTCGGACAGTAGTATTAGAGAAATGCGGACATCCGACCACTAGAGGGCGGAAAGCGTTTTGCTACGAAGTTAGAAGTGCGGCGCGCTCGGCCTGTGTCGTACAATTCCGGCGACTGGCGTATCACAGTGGAGAACGACGTAGTTCTCATCGGACGGTTTGTTTGGGATCAACGCTTGGATATTATTGCAGCACTGCAATTCCCAGTGATGGCAGGCTTTTGGTAAACTACTCATTTATCTTCTTTCAGATAGTAATATATATATATATATTGAAGTGTAAAGTACCTTGTTTTTTTGCCCTAGGCAAGTAAGCCAAATAAATACCCTGGGACCAAGCTTGCTAACGACCAGGGTACATGAAGCTGCAAACTCTTCAAAGTTCCTATTCAGCCGGGTTTATGTTCGAGGCTGTCGTTGCCTGTAGTTATTTGTTGTTTGTTAAAAGTATTTTTTTCATTAAAGAGTATTCACGCTTGGCCAGGTGCGTTGCCTTTTTTTTTTATTTTTTAAGTTTGCAGGCTGCAGGCACAAGCTAACTGGCTAAGGTCCGTGCGTAGCAGGCATCTTTGTACAGTGCATGGAGAAAAGCAGCTAACTACAGGAGTTTGCATTGTAATTTTGCGTGTTGAGTTAATCTTTTTGTGATCTAGAAAATTATGTCTCGAAGTTGCCATTTCTGAACTAATAATCCTGTAACGACACTTTAGAGATGTGTTTGTAATGACGTTTGACAGCTACCTTAAGGATGCTCTTGGTTTGGCTTCTCTGTTCCTTTGTGAGCAGCTCTCTTCCTGGGTCATGATGTGGCATGGACATGCCAGGAGGCCACACGGAGCAGTGAACGTTACGACCGCCACTTTTTGCTGCGCCCGGCTGAGGGGGAGTATTCGGCAGCGGCCGCGAAAACGCATCGTGCCCCGTCAGAGCAGGTCCGTCTACAGCAGGAAGAGCAGACGGAACTGGACGCCTGCGAGGAACCAATGGCCCAGGCGGCCCGCGGACTCCCCAGCGGGAATATACATGTTGAAAAAGAGACCAAGAGCTAGACGGCAGCGTTGGAGATCTGCTCAGTGCGCTGATTCCAAGCCCTGCACCAAAGCAGGGAGCCATGCCTTTCAGTCAGCAGGGCTCCTCTGTCTTGGTGCTTCTGTAGAAACGCTCAGTCTAGAGGGGAGAACTTTAGCTGATACGTCTGTGGTGCCCTCTCTGTTTACAGCTGCCTGTCCTGAGGGGTGTCGGCACGGTGCGGATCACGTTCATGGGGTGGTGACCCACAATTCTCGCATCAGTGAGCTGTCAGCCTTAGAGAACAAGACTGAGAGACTGTCACGGAGAAGGAGTTCAGAAAAGCATCCTCCCTGGAAGAAGAGGCCAACGTTTTCCACTTACAAGGAAGCCAGCACTGCATTCCCGTTAATGCGTTTCTCGTTTAATGTTCAGAGTCAGTGCAGAGTCAGGAAGCCTCGCTTAGGGAGTCAGAGGAAAGCCAAGCATCTGTACAGAATCTCCACCCTCAGAAGCAAGAAGCTGAAGGCAGAGGTGCTGAACTACCTGTCAAGCCTGAGCACCGAATCCAAAAGCTTGACGAAAGAGGTCAATGGTGACGAGCTGCTGAAGCTGAAGAGCAAAAACACAACTCCGTCAGCGGAGGATGGGGTAGAGCTGGCCTGGGGCACGATGGTGCAGGACGGCTCTGTGAGCGAGACGCCGCCAGCTGTGCCGGCTGCCGGGAACGGGCGCACCTCCGCCAGGAAGCGTACGCCCAAGTCGTGTGACTGCTGCGGGGCGAGCTGCAAGCCCCTGGGAGCCAAAGCCCACCGAGCCGAAAAGGCTGGACAGCGCGGGCAGGGGGCTGCCAGAAGAGGGCGCAAGAAGAAGGGGGGGGAGCAGGAAGTACCGTCTGCTGATGGTGAGGCGGGCGGGGAGCCAGCAGAGCTCAATGGCGTCACGGGCTCTGAGAGCGACCCCAGCGGGGACATGGAGGTGGAACCGCCCACGTCAAGCCCGGACACCTGCGCAAATCCGCTTTGGGATCACCACTACTGTAAGACGGAGGCCGGGAACGCTGACTCGGAGATGGAGGACAGCCTTCCCAGAGCCCGGCAGAGCACGGACATCAGCAGTGAGGAAATTACAGAGCATATTCATGGTATTATTTTCATTAGTTCTTCAGTTCTCATTAATTTTTGTGGCTGTGATGTAAGCCGTCGACAACCAATCAGAGACCTGCTTGTTCACAGAGAATGTCAGTGAATGTGAGACAGCTGAACTGCATACACACTTAATATACACCTATGCCCCATTATCTGAGTATAACTGGTCCCAGAAATTACAGTTCTTTCCAGACTCCCCAAAACATTCATAACACTCAAATATCTATTTCTGAATGATAATGAACACTCTTGAATGATGTAATAAATATGGAATTGTGTGTTTGTATATTGTTTACTGTAACATACAGTTCATTTCATAGTCATAGCAATGGGCACTAGTCACAAGTAACAAAAAATAAGCTGAAAATATACAAAATTTTGCTCAGATTTGTTTTAAAATTGTAATTCTTAGCTTGCTGTTCACCTCAACAACAAGTAACAGGCAGGTAGTTCTCAGTTAGTAGTAAGCGAGTCTTATTGCATTGGTACTGCCCACTCATGCTCTTTGACACAGAGTAGCCATTCAGAGTGTGTATTAAATCCACTGCTTGTGCCGCCTTTTTACTGGACCTACATCAAAAGTAAAATAACAGGCTTAGTTGCTGATTTGGAAACCTGCATTTAGGGCCTCACAGATATTTTAGATATTCCTTACTAATGTTTTAGAAAGAGAACAATATGCAGTTATGAATGTTATGTTCCTTTGTGACTTTTTCATGTGCTCTTGTGATCATTATGCCTGGATCTTGTGGGTTTCATTTGAAATTTCTCTTGAGTTGCAGACGTTCATTCAGTGTCTTCATTCTTCCCTGAATGAAACGCCAAACCTGGTGTTTGTTCTTTGTACAGATTTCCTGGAACATTTTTATGAAAAGTATGGCAGTTTTATCCCCCTGTGTGAGAGTGACGTGCTGGAGCAGCTGAGCCAGAAGTTCGGCCCTGACCTCACGCACAGGCAAGTGGTCTCACCACCTCTGTCCAGCTTTCGCCTTCTGACTGCTTCCTTTCTGGTCTGCATGTACCGAGCCTCATTGTAACCTGAAGTTTTGGCTGAATCGTTGTTCTGGAAGTGGTGTGGTTGCTGACCACCCACAATTCATTGCTTTGTGGTTAATTTTAAAGAGAGGCTTTTACAAAAATCTGATTTTCACATATAAGCATCACCAGAATCTTTCAGAAATTGTCAGGATATTGTTATAAGACATTTATAAACCCCGTTACCCTTTAATACCGAAAGCTGTTGGCTGTATTTAACCTCTAAAGTATCCCACATAATTTGTTAGGGGGGCAGCGTGTGACCCAGTGGGCTAAGCCTGTGTGCCTGTAATCAGAAGGTCGCCGGTTCAAACCCTGCCTCAGCACGTCTGCGGGTCCTTGAGCAAGGACTTCCCCGTCTTTTGTTTTGACGGACATCCTCTCACCCTGCTGTTAGAAAATCTCTCGTCTGCACGGAGGTGACGAAGTACAAGGCAGGCCTCGCGTCGGCGCCCATGCACTATTTCAAGGTGACCTACAACAAGCACACACTGACTCTGGAGGACCTGTCTACACTAGATGACCAAAACTGGGTCAATGACCAGGTGGGTCTTCTCCCGATTTATCCTGACCACTCCACCATTACATCACTCTGCCATGGGGCCCTCAAGCTTCATCAAAACTTCAGAGGGAAGTTACAGCTGTTAGGGGCAGAGTGTGTGTCTCGCGGTCAGTGCGTGGGGGTTTGTATCTGTGTCTGTGTGTGTGTGTGTGTGTGTCTATGTATGTCTGTCTGTGTGTGTGTTATTCTGCCAACCAGATTTTTCCAGTTTTGTTCTTTTTAATTACAGATTGAAGGATTTAAAAGATCTGTGCTTGCCAACTACGTTTCTGTTTCACAAATTAGCCTACTGGGAAAAGGTAATGAAATTAAACTTTTTTTTTTCCTTAGGTCATTAATATGTACGGAGAATTAATTATGGATGCTGTAAACCAGAAGGTAAGATAAGTAGAATTTTATACCAAGCTAAAGTATCTCTCCTTCCTGAGACATTGTCTTCTTGTCGCTCTGCTGAGTGTCACCAGCGGAAACACTCTGTGTCGCCCCAGACGACGAACGGCAGATGCCAGTCATTTCGATATGATTTGCTTGTTGCTCGTTGTATATCTCCTTGCTTGTTACCGCGGATTGTCCTTCGAGGGAGAGGCTCAGGATAATAGTTTGGCAGGATCCATGAGATTCTTCCTTGTAGGTTTTCCAACAGAAATGTTTTTTTTTATTTTTATTTAAATCCTCACTTTTCCTGCCTTTGCTCTTCTCTCCCCTGCTCATGCCGTCGTGAAGGACTCATGCCATGTTCTGTTCTGTGCCCAGGTCCATTTCTTCAACAGCTTCTTTCACAGGCAACTTGTGGCCAAAGGCTATGAAGGCGTGAAGAGGTGGACCAAAAAGGTAAGATCATGGTAGGTCATTTTTCATACCGCTGCTTGCGTCTGAAATTAGTTATAAGGATGACCAAAAACACTGTTTCACACTTGACGGTCGGCATATGCGGATATATCCTCCTGAGATCCAAGGAAAAAAGTGTCCTTCAATTTTAGGTTGTTTGTCTTTGGGGGAAATAAGACATCTTACAGTTTAGATTTTTTCAAATTAATTTTTATTTTTAATTTCACAGCATGTCCTCTTTAGTGTACAACAGGAATAAATACGTTTCCTTACATCAGTGAAAAGATAGATGCAAAACAAAACGTCCACTACAGTGGACATAAATGAATGGGTGGGGTCTCAGGAGGAATGCAAAAATAAAATTTTGCATTGAATAAAAGTTGATTTCTGTTTGTATATGCTGTGAATGAAAATTGGAAGTGGCAAAAATCAGTATTGGTAGGTCACACTTGCAAAAAAAAAAAAAAATTGGAATCCGCCAAGAAAATTGCAGTCGGTGCATCTCTGCATTAGTGCAAATAAGCCAAGGAGTGTCTGTACTTCTCCCAGCTCATGGGATTCCGATGTTATACGTCTTGCACCAGGTTCTATGCCTGAGGCTTTTGATGCAGCTTCTGAATTACAGCCCTAAATTCCGCTTTTGTCGCTCTTGGCATACATCTGGCATTGGATCACAGGGATGCCGATGCGGTTCTGTGATGATTTTTAAAGCTGTTTTGTTATTTTGAGTATGTTCCCCTTGCGGTTTTTGTGACTGATACACCTGGAACTTGGGAGGTGACTCGTTGCCTTCCATGGAACACTTGCCGTTTATCCCTCCTCTTTGATAGCTGTCGCATACTGCTAATCGGCACTCATCATATGAATGCGCATATCTTGAAGCTAGTCCTTTGTCCACAGGTTGATCTCTTTAGCAAAAGTCTGCTGCTGATCCCCATCCACTTGGAGATCCATTGGTCATTGATCACCGTGGACATCTGCAACCAGCAGATCAACTTCTACGATTCCCAAGGCATCACGTTCAAACATGTTGTTGACGTAAGCCTGAGCGTTTTCCCGTGGTCAGGTGACTGCCAGCGACGGGCCAGAGGTCCCCACCTTGTCCTCCTTTACCACTCATCATTCTGGTCTTCCCACAGAACATCTTGAGATACATTTTGGCTGAAGCAAAAGAGAAGAAATGTGCAGTTTACCAAAAAGGCTGGAAAATGATTATAAACAAGGTAGGTCATTAACAGCACTTGGGATGATGACCTAAACAGTGTAGGCGTTAAAACTCCTATGAACATGAGCTGGTCACCTAAAGCCAGAGTAAGAAAGGGTCTTCTTAGTCGGTAATATACTCTGACATTATTCGTTTAGCACCAACAGTCTTCACTTCAGGGTTCTGTGTATTTTGGCTGAATGGGTATTTTACTAAAGAATTTTAGATTTTTAGACTTTAGATAAAGAATTTTAGCTCCTCAGGGTTATTTTGGAATGGATGTCATGTGGCCTTTGAAGCAGGTTTTAAACTCCACTTCTTGCAGTCTGGACAGATGAGGGAATTCCAGCGCAGATTTGAGGTTTCAGGTTTTCCGGTTTGTTGCTTAACTAAGTTCTTGGGATCCCCTGTTTTTGTCCTGCCAGAGTATTCCACAGCAGAAGAATGACAGCGATTGTGGAGTTTTTGTTTTAGAGGTAAAACGATTCTGATCATATCTTACTGTGATGTGCATCTAGAAGCTGCGGGTCTCTTTTAGAGTAACTGTGGTCCTGCTCTCACTCTCTGCCCCCCCCCCCCCCCCCCCCAGTACTGTAAGTGCCTGGCCATGAAGGAGCCACTGCAGTTCACTCAAGAGGACATGCCCAAGGTGCGAAAGAGGATCTACAAGGAGCTCTGTGAGTGCCAGCTCAAAGAGCGAAATCCACACGGTGCCAACTGAGCTTGACGGGCGGCTGCATGTCCCAGCCGGACGCCATTGTTTTGGCTTTGAACAGCTCCAAGTGGTGAAGGAGTGGCTGGTGGGCAGAGATACAGGCCGTCGTTTCTGCTAGAGCATTCTTAGGCGTGGCGTGCCAGTCCTGCACAGGCCCTGCCAGGTGGCACTGTGAATCGACCACCTTGCTCTGTTCCCGTCTTGTGACAGGGCTGGGTATAGACACTTTGGCCGCGCGCCGCCATACGGCGAGTGCCACCTGCAGCCGTGGGGCCTTGGGGGTGCCCCCCCGCTGCCCGCCAGTCCTCTGCATCGGTCGTATCTCAAGGGGACTTCGTCCGCTGTCGAAACGTTAGAGGCAAATGGGAAAGTTAGAGTTATTACTGCTTTATAGCTCATCTGTCAAGTCCATAAAAACAAAAAAAAAAAAAACTTGAAACTTTTTATATTTCAGAGATATGTAATATAGTTCCAGTTGAAAATGAAGGGATAACAGAGAGCATATGACTGAATGTGCTAAGCCGTTTATTTTGTCATGGAGCGATTTCAGATGTTACCTCTGGAATTGCGGCAGCGCAGCTGAACTGGGCTGCCCGAACGTGGACCACGACTTGTTCTTAGAGGCAGTGCCCTTAGAAAGCGTCGTCTTTGAACTTGACGCCAGTGGAACTTCTTTAGAAAAGCTTTATGTAAATGTGTGACGCTCAGAAATGTCTGCGTTCCCACCTTTAGCTTCATTTAGCTTAGTGCATGAGATTAGCTTCCCCAAGTAGAAGTTGACGGATCATTTTGTATTAACAGCATAAATCTTGCTTATCAGCTGACACTGTTAAATTTTGTTGTTTTGGTTCTCACGAGTTTACTGAGTTTTACTTGCTAGTCTTAGTCTATGTTGAGAGTATACCATCGCTTAATGCACAAGAGCAGGCATGCAAGGAGTATTATTGTGGTTCACCATCTTCGGGGAAAATGTCAAGGTTTTAGTCAGGACCGCAGTGGTGAGTGTGTCTCGGGGGAGATGTTGGCATTGCCTGGAAGTCAAGTCAGATATTATTGTAAATAACCAGTTTCCACTGAGACCTTTCCGCTGGTAACATTGTGGCCTTATGTCCCTTTTTATGAAAATCCATGGTTTGCAAATACATGTTTCATTTGCTCAGGTTTTAACCTGTAATTGTTTGCTAATAGCATTAGCTTCCAGCAAATGTGTAGCGACTGAGTTTAACCTGCTTGTTTGAGGGAAGCTGAATGAATGACATTAAAGCATAAATCTGTCTTTTATGAGTCTCTGCGTGTTACCTCCATTACCCACCAGTGCAATGGCCATGAAATTACATCTATTCAACAAATAATTGATGATTACAAAAATTAATTGTATACTTCTCAAAATAGGAGAGTTCCTTTTCTAAAAAAACTTTTGTAGAATTAAGATTGCAGTCAGTTTTAAATTTCCATCTAGCATTTTCTTGAATATTTGTCATCATTCTCTTTCTGTGATTTGTCATGCGTGTTATTCACCAGTTAACCAGAAGAGGGTGCTGTTGTAACGCCCAGTAAAATGACGAGGTCCAAAAATTAAGCTTTAAGCACCATTGTGAAATCTTGCCCCTCACAGCAGCTGGAAGCCGGAGTCAGGTTTTCCAGAACAACCACACAAACACCAAAAGGCAGAGAAATGACCGATTCGTTACACAATCCTACGTACATTTGCAAGCTGATTGAACTGGAGCTTTTCATGTAGCCAATGACATAAAGCCAAGTTTCAGTGAGAATGTAACAGACCACCCGAGCAGCAGATGGTACCGGGTTAGGGGACGTCTGCCAATGTGTGGCATCAGCTGATCTGCTGTAGGAACACAGTGTCTGTGGATAAAGCGATTGATTTGACTTTGGATACACTTTGCAATTATCTTTAATTGCTTTAAAGTAAAAATTCATAATCTCTACACAATCTTTGGTTTGTGTTTGTTATGTGAGTATAACCTAATTTATGTAACAAATACAGTCATCAGCTACACTTTGGGTGTGACTTGTCCTCCTTTAAAGTGTAAAGTTGTACTGTCTGAATAATCTTTGTTGATGTTGTCACTGGAAAGAAAAGCTAACTAGTCACAATGGATTAGATCTATAGCATTTTTATCTAATCTTTACAGATGCAAGGTTACTGGTCAGATCATTGTAATGAAATTAGTAGATGTTTTTTTTTGGACAGAGCCTCACTAAAGACATTGGGTTACCAAAGCGTAAACATAACTGTCGATGACCATACACATCTGAAACATAAAGGACGAAGTACGAGGTCTTCTAATTACTGTTCTTCAACTTGGAACAATGCGGCATGAATGTGGTAAACGGCACTGAAGTAGCTTTCAGAATGGAGGAGATCGGCAGTGTGAATGGCGTGCAGAAATGAATGGAAAGCTGCATCTCTCAACTTTGACCATGAGATACGGGGGTAACGTGGCGGACTTTCACCCTCTTTTATAACGTACTGCATCAACATCCACTGATAACTCCCAGAATTGTGTAACTGCTGGCATTTCTGAGTGCCAGTGCGGAATAAAAACTTTGAGATTAGACCAGACATGCGTGTCGTGGATGGAGTACATGACAACCTGCGCGATGCAGTGTCTGTTTCTGTCCTTTTAGAAGCTAAGCTGATAGCATTTGCAGAGACTATTACAGTGTAAGTCTGATAAGTCAGGAAACACATTTTCTTTGGGTGTGAAGGCAAAAGGAGTAACAAGGGGGGCCTGGTACTAAGAAATTAAATTAGGCTTCTTATTGTGATACTGATCCAGTGGAAAGTCTGTTATTTCCAAAGCGAATGTCTGTTTCATTTACTGCAGGATTACAAATGATTACATTATATTGCTAGATGCATACAAACATTAAGATTGCTTTGAAGGTGATCTGATTTCTTGAGTTTTTAAAGATTCTGCCTGCGTAATGCAGATCTTCAAAACTGTCACTTTCCTGCCATTTGTTTTGTTTTTTTAATCTGCTCGTATGTAACTAGTTAGGCCTGAAATTGAGCCAAGTTCATGCATTGTACAAAAATGGACACTTTCAATCAAAAATGCAGCTTTAATGTTTTTTTTAAATTAGAGTATGAATTAGTAGTTCAGCAGGTACAGTGATCGGCTAATGAAATATTTCCACACGTTTCATTTATTGAATCACAATGAGTGTTGAGGCATTGGAAACGGGAAACACGGTCAAAATACATAAATGTATGTGTCGTCTAAGCATCTAAAATATCAAGTATAATAGATTTAAAATCAAAAAGAAACCAATTAACAGAGGATGCCCTGTTACAATAAAATTTGCAATAAAATTACCGTGAGCCCCTGCACCTCAATGCAGTGCCGCTGCAGCAATTTAACGACCGTCGCACATTGCAGTCACTCTCGCTTGTCAGAAAATTTCATATAATTGCTAGTACAAAGTTAAAATAACCCACCATCACAATCAGACTCCAGTCGAGTGTGATCGATGACGAGGCATAATTCACCAGTTTCAATCCAAGGCTGAAAAGGGTTTGCAGCTTCTCTCCAGATACAGTGATGTCTGTGTGACTGCTGATGCCTCAGTATTGTGTGCATTCATTGCATCATCGACATTGTCTAATTTCCAAAGGTAATGCCAGTCATTTGCAGGAAATGTTAGCTGGAAATCCGGCCACGTTTGTGCGGAGGTGAGAGAAACCATGCAGTGCAAAAATAGTGCATAATCTTCTGACGGTGCTTTTCTGTTCGAGGGAGCGTGTGCAAGCCACTGCATATACTCTGATATGGCAAGTGCCTTCAACTGCATATACTCTGATATGGCAAGTGCCTTCAACTGCTTATACTCTGATATGGCAAGTGCCTTCAAGTAGTTTGAAAAGGGTTCAGGCATAACATGTATGAGTAAAGAAATACTACACAGGAAATACTGTACGTAACAAAGCATTCTCACTGGTATGGCAGTTGCCTTTGGCTATTGAAAAACTGAATATACAAAACATTCATATTTGCCCTGGCATATACATCTGCTGTGGGAGTTTTTCTATTATGACTTGAGAAAGAAATATTGATTTTTTTTTTTTCCATGTTAACGTATCAAGGAATGACACCAAATTGAAAGCGTTTGTAGCATTACAGCAAGACTGTAAAAATATACACAGGATAGGGCATCCCGAAAATTTTGTGGCTGTGAGTGAGAGGCTGCATCTTACAGACCAAAGAAGATGAGGACGACCGATAGGAGAGCCGCTGGCACCAGAGAGGAGACAGACGGTGCTGCAGGGAAGACAAACACAGTCACGAGCGGCTTCATCTCAAAAGCTCCTGAGATGATGATCATGGAGCATGACACAAATGGAGAGGATGTCATTCTTGGCCATCTGTGGAGGCTTGGTATAAGCTACTTAGGCTCTTGCCGTATCACAGCTAAATTAATTTCTTTTATAAGGAGACTGTTCAATCAGATTTAAGGTAGCAATGGCCAAATGAAGCTTCTGGAACCATTTGCTGTATTTTTTGACTCCACTAGATGGTGCTCTCTGTTCAAAAACAGGGCTCAAAGCATGCCCCAAAGCAAGCCAAGAGCACCATCTAGTGGAGTCAAAAAATACAGCAAATGGTTCCAGAAGCTTCATTTTTTTGACTCCACTAGATGGTGCTCTTGGTTTGCTTTGGGGCATGCTTTGAGCCCTGTTTTTGAACAGAGAGCACCATCTAGTGGGGTCAGAAAATACAGCATGTGGTTCATGCAGCTTCATTTGGCCATGACTAGTTAAAGCCTCCTAAACATGGGTACATGCCGTAGTGAAGATGACAGCAAGGGCTGTTGGCGCACTCGAACCTGTGGCAGCGGAAAGGCACTCCAAAGCTCGCAGGGAGTCCATGTAGGCCTGTCCCAGCCACTCATCGTGAGTCTTCTTCTCCCCCACTCCAGTTATTCTCACCGTGGAGTCCTTGAAGATGAGGTCACTGCCCAGGTAGTTGGAGGAGTCAAACATTTTGAAGCCAGTGCCTGTGTCGTCACCATAGAATCCCTATTAAAGGAATTAGGGTTTAAAGCTGAATATGGTCCATTGCACTAAGCTAACAAAGAAAATGTCTGAACAAGTACATAACAAGAATCAATAATAAATGTCTGAACTGTTCTGAGTTCAGTTATGAATATTGTACTGTACTTGGCATGATCTTTGTGATATAAAGTTTTAAGAAATTTTTAATGTTATGGTTTGATGTAGTGATGACCAAATGAAGCTTCACGAACCATCTGCTGTATTTTCTGACACCACTAGATGGTGCTCTTTATTCAAAAAAGGGCTCAATGCCTGCCCCAGTGCAAACCAAGAACGCCATCTTGTGGGGTCAAAAAATACAGACAATGGTTCATGAAGCTTCATTTGACGATCACTAGATTAGATAGCGTGAGCAGGTGGCATGCAAGAAGTTAATTCTCCATTCTGGCCAGCGTTGTCTTACTTGGGCTTTATCAAGGAGGCCAAAGATGGCATGGACGTTTGTGTCAGGCCGAACCATCAGGGCATGGGACGGAACCCGCGCCAGGTTGCAGTGGGCATAGCTCGCAACTTCTGCCCTTGACCCATGGGGACAAAGTAACTGAAAGCTTTTTGACTGCAAATCTATGGCCCAAGGTTCTGTGGAGTTCCCTGAAAGAAGACAGAAATGGGACATTACAGCAAATGCAGAGGGTCCAATGAACAATGGACCCTTTCTGTGCCACAGTGAACCATACAGGATGTTCACGGCAAGTCATAGACAAAAGAGTGAACAAATGAAAAACAGGTGATCAGAGGATCAGGTGATCGGGCATGGTCTGAGGGCCCCCTTTCTTGCAGAAGCCCACTACAGACAGACAGACATACTAGGGATGAAACAGTGTCTCTTAAACCGTGATACAGACTGAACCAAGAGATTTTTGAAGCATTGCATCTCAAATACACACAGTGCCTCGCAGGAACTTCCACGCTCTGGGACCTCTTTGCTGGTTTAGCAGTGTTACTGATGCCTCTTTGTCTAGTTAATACTTTATTTCAAAGTGACACAATAAGAAATATTAAAAGGCAAAATGAATGATTTGTCGGCAGATACACCTACCATCGGTGTTCTGCAAAACAGTGGAGTGCTTCACAAAGGCAACTTCTCCATCGTCTGCCACAAGGCACCTGCAAGGCAAGATGGGTCATCAAGAAACTCTGCAGTGACGTCATAAGGGTGTCAGATGAATGAGGCGTTTTCAGTGTTTTAATGATCAGCCGACGCGTGTGTTTTGCTTGGCAGGGCTGTCTGACACACGGCCTCACCTGAAGGCACCATTATACCCGTCATAACGGTCCTTGTCTTGGACACATTTGTTCTGCCCGTTGGCGTCCCCTATGCACTGCGCGCAGAGGTTACTGGGAAAGCCGTCCCGATCTGCTCCTGGGACACAGCTGGCCTTGAAGAACCCTCCAGCAGCTGCAGAAAACAGGGGCACCCACCTCCGTCTGTTAGCAGGAGAGACCAGCCCGCCGCCAGAACCCGCCGCTCTGATTGGTCCCGGGCCGCGAGGGTGAGAGAGTTGATGACAAGCCGCTACCTTGTGCCTCCTGGCATTTCTGAGGCCTTATGAGACCTTGCTCAATCAGGATTCCCACAGGAATGTTCCAGCCCGCGGTCCTCCCGTAGCCCGTGTGGCACGACGTCCTGCCCCGTAAGTCGCCGAGGCTGTAAATATCCGTGTTGGATTTCTTGATGACTGCTACAGCGTAGTAAATGCTGCCATCGTCGCCACCTGGAAACATGCAGGCCAAGCAGCCTTCAGACTGTCCCTTATTTTAGCACCGTGCCACTGGCATTTCAGCCGAGATGACTGGTTATGTCTCAGTAATGACAATGGCTGCCTTAAAATGTTGGGACATTATCAGGATGGGTATCGCTGTGAACTCAAGGGGGTGACTGATTTTGCAATTACATAATTTTGATCTAATGATGGTTAAGTTGTAGGACCAGTCAGGATCATCCCCCAGCAGTCTTTAGTCTCATAAGAACATAGAATAGGAGGCAAAATTTGCCCCTACAATTTGAATATTCAATAATAATGACACTTTATTAATCCACATGGGGAAACACTCTTCTTACCTAGTCCATGTCACACACAAGTAATAGCAAACTTGGCAGTGAAGGATCTCACTCAAGGGCCCACAAAAATAACTAACCTGGCACAAGTGAGATTTGAACCAGCAACCTTCTGATTATTAGCCCAGAGTTTTAGCCTGCTGAGCCATATGCTGCCCCCTTTTTCACTGAAAAATTATGACAGAAGTAGAGAAGCACCACATGAGGAAGCCAGGAATCCCGATTAGCTGAAGTTCTGTACCCGTGTAGCTCTCTCCAGCTGCAGGAACCAACCCATAAGTCTTCCCTGCCGTGTAGATCAAGCCCCCATCCAGCGTAATGATGTCAGCCTCCTTATTCTGTGCGACAGAGAAGGAAGCCGTCAGAGATGAAGAGGAAAAGCCAGAAAAACATCATACAGCAGCACAAGAGAAGCACAGACCACAGTGACCACAGGAGAATCGTTATGGAGCTCAGTGTCACACCTCCCGTGACACTCTTATCATTATTTACTATTATTCAGAGACAACAACCAGGGGATGGCATGGTGGTGCAGTGGTTAGCACTGCTGCCTCAGCTGTCTGGGACCAGGGTTCAAGCCCCTGCTGTGGCTGCTTGAGTGTTGTTCTTGTGTTCCCTCTGGATATTCTGGTTTTGTTGTTGTGTTCCCTCTGGGTATTCTGGTTTTGTTGTTGTTTTCCCTCTGGATATTCTGGTTTCCCCCACATGGTCAAAAAATGCTGAGGTATGAGACAGATGGTGTCCTATCCTGAGTTGCTCCCTGCCTTGTTCCCATAGACTCTGGACCCCCTATGATCTTGAATAAGCTAAGTGGTGATGGATGGATGGATGGATGGATAACTATCCTGTGGTTCTATTGGTAGAAACTAGGGCAGCATTTCTCTGAAACCATCCTCTCCCAGGAAGGTATAAGTACACCTCAGTTGTACAAAAATGTGTCTCAAAGAGTGTTTGTGTGCCTTAGAAAAAGGTACATAAGCAATTTACCTACTGTTAAAGAGTACAACTGGGGCTGAACCTTTAGGGTACAGCCCCAATCACAAGTAACTGCAACCTTCAAAGGTATGATAAACTCATTTTCCCAAGGTGGGATTCTTCTCTTTGGGTCACAGTGCAGATCATCCACTTTGGTCATCCACTCCTGGAGATGGGGGTTAGGGGCCTTGCTCAAGGGTCCACAGACATGTGGCCAAGACCAGGCTTGAACTAGCAACCTTCTGATCACGGGCACAGCACCTTAGCCTGCTGAGCTACTCACTGCCCCCAGCAGATACTGGCTTCATTGCAGGTACTATTTGGTATTTTTTTGTCTGACAGAAATTTGAGCACTTTGAGCGGGGAAGGCGGTGAGGCTCTACCTGTATCTTCTGCATGCAGTCTTCCCGAGACGTCCCCGAAATGCACTGAATCAGCGGGCTCAGTGACTTCATGTTAAATGCGGTGGCCATGTCCGCGCATTTCAGCAGCTCGCCATTGGATACCACACACCAGCGCAGGAATTGCGGCAGGTCTGTACATGCAGGTGCAGCAATGGTGCAATTAAGCTTAACGGAGTAACAAATGTGCACCATTCAGCACCAGACCGTAGATTTTTGCAGGCAAATAGATTTTACCCGAGACACCCAGAGAATGCTGTTTGCTGCAGCTTTTCAATGAATTAAATGACACGTAACTTCTTTTTAGTAAACTATTTGTTTGTTTGTTTGGCATTTAGGCTTTTTTTGTCTTTTATTTTAATGTATCTTTGGACCTTTGTAAAGGACTTTGAATCGCCATGCATTGGAATAAACTTGCTTTGCTGATTAAAGGCAAGAGCAGAAACGACTATGAGAAACTGGATTTCGGGCCAGTTGGGTCCAAGCAACTAGAGGAGATGAAACCAAAGACATCTGATTGGTTGGGCCCACCTCCTCTACAATCTGATTGGTTATCTCTCTGAAACAATCAATTTGCATTCTGCCCTCAGAACATTTTTGTGTAAGTAAAACTCCCAAGAGCTACAGGCTTTGGCGAGAAGCAGAGGTCCAGATCCACTGCACCAGCACTGCACCAGCACTGCACTGCCCAGTCTTTTTGTGGATGGAACAAACTGCCGTACTTTTCCCCCCATGACGTTCAGTCCAGGACTCCTGAGAGGGGATTACAGGAGATGCTGGTACCTGAGGTTTTGCAGTCCATTGCTTTAAGAGCGTTGTAGTAGCGCAGTCCCAACCAGGACCTATAGTCTTCGTTTTCGGCCGCGATAAAGTTTGTTGAATTGTCACTGAACATCAGGTCTGTGCCTCCGTAGGACTCAGATGAAAACATGTTGAAGTGTTTCTGCAGGAAACAACCAAAGTAGGGAATAATCACGTGAGCTATTGCAGCTAATGCTAACAAGCGTTTATTTTGTGTAATTCAATTTTCCAGTGCAAAAGAAAAGAGAGTTGGATTCGGTAACTATGGCAATTATTCCCAGCCCACAGTCTGTCAGTTTCCCCAGTTCATGGAGCGCAGCTGGTCCTGACAAGATTAACGGGGATATCAGCGACAAACTGGGCCGGCTGGGGGAGGTCGGGGCTTCGGCTTGGAAATGAAATGGAAGAAGGCAGAAGAGCAGCTTAAGGGCGGATCGAGAAACACGGTGGAAAAAGGGGGGAGCGGTGATGTTTGGTCGCTCTAATTGGATTTATTTCTTTCTTCTGTTTTAGGTGGATAATTGTGGTAATTTCCAATCTTCTACGGGAAAATAGTGAAGATTTGTTTTTATGAATTAAGCCTTGTTGCTTTGAAACATTACTGTGAGTAATTTGTATTCTACCCGCAAGATGGAACCTGCCACAGGTTTCTGTAATATATTGTATTTGTCTTTGTGGACAAAGTCTTTTGAAAGACAGTGTCATGGGACACTGTGGCACACAGTACACAAGGTACCCATAATGAGAGAGCATATATGAACACATGGCAAAGCACCTTGCAACCCCACACAGCACGTCCACCTGGGAATCCTGACTTTAATTCTGCTTGTAAAAAGTCTGTCATTTTCATTTTCTTGCCAAGCATTTCACCCGTCCCTTGCTGAAGGGGACCCTTGGATGGTGAGTGTCACTAAGTAGAATAACCGTGTTGCCGCCATCACGCTCTCGTGCAGCCACTCACTGTTCCTTCTCGGAGCATGTTGAAAAGCAGCGCGCTGGGAATTTCAGTGCGGACCGCCACGCCACGCCACGGCACCCGGACGAGGTTGCACCTCCTGAACTCCTTCACCTCAGCCCGCCTCCCATCCGGACACAGCAGTTCAAAGTCCTCCGACGTCAGATTCTGGGCCCACGGGATGGGATTCTTCCCTAAAGCAAAGCCGGTAAAGCCATTGGTTACAGACGGTCACTGCGGAAGAGGGGGTAAAGGCAGGTCTGTGTAGAGGGGGTAAAGGCAGGTCTGTGTAGAGGGGGTAAAGGCAGATCTGTGTAGTGGGGGTAAAGGCAGGTCTGTGTAGTGGGGGTAAAGGCAGGTCTGTGTAGAGGGGGCAGGCCTACCATCGGTGTTGTCCATGACTGTGGTGTGTTTGACAAAGGCAACATCACCGGCGTCTTCGGCCAGACACCTATGGAGAGCACAAACCCATAAAGGAAGAAACGCTATTGGCCAAGCAGGTTTGTACATTGTGCTGGACACTCAGCTTAGCATATCATCACACATCATCATACTGGTGAAAGGTACATCTACAGGAAATATTATGCAGATACACAAGCAGTGTGAGCAGCCGCAAACAACGGCAGCTTGCAAAAGCAAAACGAATCGGGACGGTAACAGTAACACACCTTGGTGCTCAAACTCGGCGCCATCTTGAAAGAATTTTGCACAAACACAATATGGAGATTATGCAAAATAATATTCCGTAAGGAAATAAAACATAAGAAAATGAGGAAAAACCTGACTTAGAAGACAGCTGCCTGACATCCCGATTTCCCCAATTTTGTTGACCAGACAGATCAGACTCAAAATTAAGCTTCTGAGATGTTGAACCCAGAAATGTTCCACTCTGCAGTCAGATACTGACAGGATCTGAGCAGCCATGACCCTGAACTTTACACGTTATTAATGACCACGAAATGGATTTAGTCATAATCAGGGTCTTTACTTCTGGCTTGGGCTTGCATTTAAATATGGGAAAATTCGAAATCTGGTAGGAAAGTTGATGTTAATGAAGAGGAGCGATGGAAGGTGCTTCATGGATGAAAGCTGCGCTCTCCATTTCAGTGACGGACACGGACAGTGGGAGGATTCCATTACCTGAAAGCACCTTCGTATGAGAAGTATCTCTCCTGGCTGCTGTTTGCACACTTGTCCTGTCCTGCCTCATTTCCGACACACAGCTGACACAGGGCAGGCGGGTCCCCGGCCTCGTTAGCGCCTGGAATACAGCTAGCGGAGAAGAAATCTGCCACACCTTCAGGAGACAGAAACAAACCGGGCTGCTCATCACTCACGAGCATTCAGCTGCCCGTCGGACAAACTGCAGATGGTAAATACTCACAGTACGTATAAACATCGTTATTGCCTCACAATTTCCAATCCAAAGTACATTCCTCACATATTTTCACGAGACACTATTTTGAGCTTATCACAAAAGCCTTTTAAAAATGCCAATTTACATTGTGAATATTTTTAAAGCCTTTATTTACACAAGTAATATTTTACACAAATGAACGACTTTGATTTGAATGCAGTAGCTTCTGTTAATGTACACGTTAAATATGCGCGTGCGCACGAGAGGCTTGGTCTCGTGTGACTGGTTGCCGGGGTAACAGACGGCACCTTGTGAGATGTTACAGCCCATGACAGACATTCTGCCGCTGTCGATGAGGTAGCCGAGGGCCATGTCCCAGCCGGCGGTGCGCCGCTTGCCCGTGTGACAGGATCTCCTCCCCTTCAGGCTCTTTATGCTGATGGCTTTGTCGCTCTTTTTCACGACTGCCACGGCATAGTAGGCTGTTCCCTCCCCTGCAAGGGGACCGGAGGCATGACTTAGCTGGGGCTCCTGAGGCAGCAAAGAGACTCTCCTGCACTACTGCTCAGCCCCGGAAATAACACCACAAGCCCACTGCATAACACCTTCACTAGGGATGTAAGATTTGCAAGGTTTTGGAGACATTTATTTAACGTTCTCGTTGCATGCTTATTCAGTACACTTCTGGAACTTTTCACCTTCGAAATTATTCACATATCTGAAAAATAAAGATATTTTCCAAAATATAAAATATTTCAACTTGTAAGAAAGGAAAAAAGGTATAGCATACAACCTTGCAGTGACGTCCAGTGATTATAACACAGGGTTTTCATATTGCCTTTGTGTCACTAACACAAATATATCTCACGACACTGTAAAATGACAGTGTGGAGCAGAGAAATGTATGGAGATCCAAACCTGGCCAGCAATGGATATTGTAGCTGTGTGCTGAGGTTCAGAACTATGCACAATATTTGCTAAATTTCAACACTATGAAACAAAGTGGGAGAAACTTAATCTTAATAAGCAGATGCTATAAATTGACAATGCGATTCATTGTTTAGCTAATGCACTGACTTAGTAAAACATTTAGAATATAAGACAAATATTACACAAATGGGTTCACTGATGGAAGAGCAATTTAATGCAAGAACAGTTTTAAGATAAAAACAAGAAGCATTACCATCTCTTTGCGACTCTCCGGCAGCAATTTTGAAGGCTGAGTGCTTCCCAATAGAATAAATTTCTTTCGCTTTTAAGGAAAAGGCATCAGCTTCGTTTTTCTATGTTGAAAATGTAAGTGCATTTTGGGAAAAAAACAGGATTGCTATGGTGAATTGTTAAGAACGAACGATCCACTTTTTAACACAAAGGACGCTGATGATAGTACGATGTCGCAATTAATGATTACAAAAAATATATCTTAAACAAATGTTTGTGAACAAACTCGACCCTTAAAATAACCTCCAATCCTCACAAAAAGTTAATGTCATGGTATTATCATTAACAACCAATGTTATCGTATTGCACTGGATTCTACTTTCACTGTTTGTATATTTTGTGCGTGATACATGTATGATCATATAGGCCTACATTTGGTATATGTTCTTAGTATTTGAGCAGTATATTATTTTATACTATGGTACTTTGTTCTCATACCATATTATTCTTTTACGTCCCATGGTATTTATTTCCAACCTGAATTGGTACTATGGTATTTATTACTCAGTCATTATTGCCAAGAGGCACGTGTAATATACTTCCCTTACAAATAAGTAACTGTATGGTAAGCAGAGGTCTACGATCGTTTTAGGTGTACGGTTTTCATTGATGATGAAAATTGTTCAATTAAACCAAATAATATTAACATCAATACTTTTAACATAACTCATATTTTACAAGTCAGCTACAGCATGAAAGCTATATATGTATTTAGGTAAATATACGGTGATTTAGATAAAAACGCCATTGTCATAAGTGTCGCTTTTTCTACAGGACACTGGAGTTATTTCTGCTCAGTACGGTGCACTGGAGCATCGTGAACGCGCCCGCCCTCTCGGCGGTGGAAACTTACCGTGAGTTTGCGCGCACATTCCTCCGCCGAACTGCTGAGGACGCACCGCAGCGACGGACTGATGGACGCGCCGCGGAAGGCATTCGCCATATCCTCACACTTTCTCATTTCTTGTGGTGAAACTGTGCACCATCTCACACTGCTCTGGCCGCAGACTTTTTACAGAAGCATTTACAAATGTATCAAATGCCACCGCACACCCAATAAAGTGATGATTAAGAAAACTTAACAAAATACAATAATTCCCTTGGTCATTTCAGTTTTCGTAGTAGTAAGACTGTAATCGTTATCTTTATTCTAGTAGGTCTAAATAAGTTCTGATGTAAAACAATAAATATATAAAAATTATATTCAAATATTTTATTGTGAGAGACATGATCAAATATCACACGTTTGTGCAAAAAGAGACATGCTTTAAAATAAACGCTTATGTGGATGAACTCACCGCTTTGTAGGATTAGAGCCCCGCTGAGCAGAATCCACGCGCCCATGTTTACGGCGGGGCAAAGGCGCGCGCCGCCCTGCCACCTTTCCATTTATACAAACGCGACACCGGCAGCTGTAAAGTCAAGTTCAAGTACAAGGCGCAAATTCAGCATAGTGGCGCAACAAACATCGTGGATGTTAGTTTTACGGCGCTACTGTGTTTCTTGTCGCCCTCTGAAAAAGTTTACTGCAACTCTGTCCCCTCACCTGACGAAGAGACGTCTCAGCGCTGGCCCTTATCCAGAGCCGTGACAGAGAGGTCTTTCATGCTTATTGAACAGACTCCACCTTACTAAATACTCAGAGCAGGACTTTTCCATTTCTGCCCTACTACGCAACCACCCGAAAACGGGAAAGGAGGCCGTTTAAGTCTCCTACGGACTTCTCGTTTGCTGGAATTACTGATCTATAAAGGGGAACATTTATTCAACAATGTGGGATGGTTTTCTTAGTTTTATTTAGTTTTATGTAGGATGTTGATGTTTGTTCAGTTTATAACTAATTCTATCACAACACTAGATAGTAGGCATTGCTTCATTCAGGGAGATTCACCTCAGTAAATCAGACTTTATGTGAAGAATAAAGAATTGCATGTTTATATTACTTCCACATGCCCTCTGTTTCAGAGGTCAAATTTCATCACAGGAAACAGTTATCGGTATGATAACCTTGAGAACAGTGCAGCTAGCTGACCCTAAAGGGCCATCTGGGAATTACAGTATGTAGGATGTAGGCCTTCTCATACAGCGGGATGTCGCTACAGCGAATCGCGTTTGATTGTACCAGAGGCAGGCAACCCTGATCCAGGAGTGCTGGGATCCAGCAGGTTTTCCATCCTATACCTGCTTTCTGATGAACCACACCTGATCTCAGGCAGACAGTAACTCATCAGGTAGGATGGAGAACCTGCTGGGTCCCAGCACTCCTGGATCAGGGTTTCCTACACCTGGTTCATGCAGTTATGCAATTTAACTGTGTTGTAAAAAACTTCACTTGACATCAAATTGCAAAATATTACAATCCATTATATTAAAATGATTTGACATATTCTTTTTGGGTAGATTCAAATAAGAATTAAGACAAACTAAAGGTCATTACTGTACATGCATCATTTAGACTGCAGAACTCCCCCCCCCCCCCCCCACTGGAGCCAAAAGAAAGATGCTGACCATACTGCATAGTATGAGAAAGTTTTTATTAACTGTTCTCCTCTTTTGACAAATGGAATGAATCCGTTGGTAAGTTGCTTATACCGTCCAGCTGTAAATTAAGTTACAGTCGTGATGAGGTGGTACAGAAGCAGTCATGGAACAATCCTCTCCATGGCCCGCGAGCGCGAAAGAGCTCCCCCTGGTGGAGGCTTGAAGGCTGGCGTTAGAGCGCGCATCTTCGGACTTCCTGCTCCGAGACCAAACGTCAGAGCCACAGGAGAGGAGTCCATGAGGAGCTTTAAGGTATAACTACAATCCCAGGTGAAAACACACAACTTTTTTGTTTGTTTTGTACAATAGCCAATTGCATTAAAACCATGCACATCACATAAAAAACTGAATTCACGTGGTCAGGAAAAAAGAGGAGAACCTGCCGTAATAGTTACTTTATTTGCCAGCTGATTTATACCAAATACTGTTTTACTTTTACCACTTGGGCTCCATTGGGCCTGAACTTTTCCTTATTTCAACTTTATGCATGGAAAATAAGCAACAAAGGTGGTGGTGGTAAACGTAAAGGAAAATATATTCATATTTATTTCATAATATATATTTACACATATATATTCATATATGTCTGACAATGTAAAGAAAATAATTCCCATAACTGTTGCATTTAAAGTTCAATATAGACCTTTATTATAACAAAATAGGCAGTTTACTGAGTGTTAAATATACGTTAGAATCTCAGTGTACAATAAATCCTCATGGTTTTTGCATTGCTGTTTTGCATCCTACTTTATTATTCTATATATCAGCTTTTAAAACAACCATTACGTTTCTGTGTGACTACATCAAAGGAACCCTTAAGAGCACCTAAACACGATGGAAACCGCCGATGTCGCCTCGCGACGTTAGCAGGTAATGATTCTGTTGCCTGTCAGGAGCCAGCAACAGTCTGACACTGACGCCTTGCCTGCATTTTACCAACTTCATGCCAATTAACGACCAATAGAAAAAACAAGAACAGAACAGCTGCCAGATCTCTGTTGACAAGCAAATGCATACGGATCAAGACCAGGAAGAAGAAATTTTAAAAAAAGCTACACGTTAAAGCAATTCAGACAAAGCTTTAAAAAAGGAACAGCGACAAAAGAATAAAATTACAAGAAAACAGGATTGTTCAGAAGTGTTAAAGCTATAATGTGCAAAGTTTTGCGTTATGTATTTTATTCTATATTATTACGAAAACAAAGCTTAAAAAAAAAAACATACAATGTACTCGTTTTTGTTTTTTTGCAGAAAGTCACCGCCCTTAAACATTAAGGAAGTGTACCATAAGCCCCTCCCCTTTGTAGATGCCGGCCAGGAAATACCCCCGGCACCTTAGCAAGAAACAGGGATGGTCCAAACCGGAGCTCCGAACGCCAGTCTTCAAGAGATATTTAGCAGGCAGGTCAGAAAACCGGGCCATGACGAAATTTCACGATGCCTTTGACACGGGTATGTGAGAAAGGCGGATTCTGAAGCTCGGGTTAGCGTACCATCTAACAGAACAGGCCGGCGCAGGTCGGCTAAAAAAATAAATTAAAATCATTAGAAATGTAAAAAGTAAAAAAAACAAAACCCAAAACAAATAAGAACCAGTTAGTGTGTGAGCCTGTTCACAACTTCTCCTTGGCTGGGACCCATATGTAGGGGCCAGACTGTTCCTCGATGATCTGCTTGACCTGGGTGTAAATCTCCTCCAGTGTAATCCCTTGTATGATGGCTGAAACAGAGATACCAAGCGGTGCTGACCAAGTATGCTGGATGACAGAAAACCCTCTTTAATCACGCACTGAACGACGAGGACTGCTGCTAGACTTGCTGACAGAGTGAACATAAGAACTATACAAACGAGAGGAGGCCATTCGGCCCATCGAGCTCGCTTGGGGAGAACTTAACTAATAGCTCAGAGTTGTTAAAATCTTATCTAGCTCTGATTTAAAGGAACCCAAGGATTCAGCTTGCACTACGTTATCAGGAAGACTATTCCATACTCTAACTACACGCTGTGTAAAGAAGTGCTTCCTTAAATCCAGTTTGAAATGTTCTCCCGCTAATTTCCACCTATGAATATAATGGTCCTGGCCTGGATCCTCTGTAACACTTGTTTCAGTCTTAAGAATGGAAGCTGTATTCTGCATAAATAAGTACTCTGAGGTTACTGTCTGCTGGAGCAATCAAATAGCTGGACAATGAAACCAATGATTACACCTAGATGTGCAATATTGAAACTGAATGTTTATTTAATGACTTGTCTGTTGGGGACGGTGTGTTATATCAGCACACTGACTAGGACGACCTAGCAGACATTCTGGAAAGCAGAATGTGACGGGGGACTTGTAGCAGAGGCGGAGCCTGACCTTATACTATGTGGGGGGGGGGGGGGTTACAAAAGACCTAATGATTTTACTGGGGTAGCAACTGGATAATATTTTGCCAACCCAGGGCTGGGGAGGGGGTCCCTTGGTGCATTTTGCTTGGTGGTGTCTGGAATGGGCAGCTCTGGTTTACAGAATTAAATGTGCCAGATTCCATTTTTTGGATAGGGGCCTCCCACTCACCTGTGAAATGCTCGGTGAACTCCTGCTCCAGTTTGACGGCCCGTTCGAAGGTCTTCCTGCCCTGCTCCTCCGTCATCCGCTTGTTCATCTCCCTGGATGGAGACAGAGCAGGGAAACGTTAGCTGCGTATCTGACACTGTGTTCATGCCGCTCTCCATTCACTCACGCCACCATGGTGACATTATCAGCACCTATCAGCAGCGGCTGCTGGCCAGAAAAATCAGATAAGAAAGGGGAAAATATATTCGACAATATTATAAGTGTTTTTTTTTGCAAAGAAGAGGGAAAATGTGTTTTTAAATGACCATAAAATTATACTAACGAGTTATCTCAAAATTACTTGTTTCATAATTTACAAATTGCTTAGTGCCACTATGGAGCAGCCGGCCCTGATACCTGGGGTAGTTACATCAGGCATAGTGGGAGAGATTAACCCAGAAAAGAGTCTGACTCACAGAATATTCTCCACAGACTTGGGTTTAATGAAAATGGCGATGGGGTACAGCTGGGCCGTCTGCAGCCGCTTGATGGCGTTGCCGGAAACATCCAGAATGCAGTGCTTCCCCTGAGAACAAAAAATAAATAAAACACAAAGTGCAGCGTTGACACATTTCCATTATAGGTACAGCGATGTTTACATGCATGCCATCCATCATAAGCATTACAAATGAGGTTTTATCATGCGTCTGTATGTCGGCGTACTCAGTGGTGGAGGAAGTACTCAAACAATACACTTAAGTATTAAACAATACACTTAAAGTAGAAATGTAAAATGGTAAAAATGTACTCCAGTAAAAGCTGAAGTACCCCATTGGCCTTTGTACTTAACCAAAAGTGAGTACTTGCTTGTAAATATACTTAAAGTATTAAAGTAAAAGTACTTGAACTCGTAGTCCTTGATGCATCGGGATAACATGCCATTAACACTTGTCACAACATTATCGACACACTATTTACGATTCACCGATAAGTCAGCATGAGCACGAACATCCGAGGATCCCTGTCATTCCAGAGCCACCTTCCATAATGAATCTAATGAATCAAGAAGGTGTTGCATGTAGTACAAACTATATAGCAATCTCTGCAACCGGAAAAAAACGTCACGCCCAAGGATTTCATCTGGCTTTTATATATATATAAAAAAAAAAGTTTCTAAGAGCCGACAGGACTCTAAACCTCTGACGCCTACTCCCTGCTTCAAGTCACGGGGCTTTACTTTGACAAGAAAAGCTTTGAAATCTCGGCATTACCTGTCCATTTACTACCTTTCCCTGTTGGCATCTGATTTAAAAAAGCCGTCACTGCAAAATGCAACGCAATGCTCCGGGGAAACGCAGTGGAGTAGAAAGTATAAATATTCGCTGTAAAATGTAGTAAAGTAAAAGTCAAAACTATTCACGGCTAAGTTTACTTAAGTAAAGTACAGATATGTGAAAAATGTACTTAAGTACAATAACGAAGTAATTGTACTTTGTTACTTTGCACCACTGGACATACTCAGTGTTTACAAACAGCACTGTACTAAGAAGGTGATGATCCATTTTCTGTGCTCTCTCCATCAAAGCCTCGTATAAGGAAGGGCAGGGTCAGGTCAGGAACTGCAAACGGCATGATGAGCTGGGGGAGACTCACCTTCACTGCCACCTCCCTCACCGACTGAATGCTGGTGCCGTACAGGTGGTTGTTGTACTGGCCAGCCTCGATAAACTTGTGGTCCTGAATGTCCTTCTCCATCTGCTCTCGTGACGTGACAAAATGATAGTCCCTGCCGTCCACCTCGTAGTCACGCTTCGGCCTGGTGGTGTCTGAAATGGGCAGGGTTGGTCAGAACTGGACACTGAAGTCAGACGCGATACGATAATGACATTCATGCACAAGTAGTGAACAAAATATGCTAACAAAGAAAAGCTGCATTCTGCATCCTGGGCATTTTTCCCAAAACCTCCTCTCTGTCTGTTTCAGTCACTGTCTGTCTGTTTCTGTGTGTCTGTCTGTCTATCTGCCAGTCTGTCTAAACCACGAGCCTCACCCAACCGCGCAGCTCATCTTAGACCTGCCCAGTGCCCATAAAGCTGCAACCAATGACCTGCTGCACCTGTCGATCACGCGTCCCTTCTAACTGTGACTCGTGAATGAGTCCCCTGGCTACTTAGACTCCTATCAGAAGTGCAGACTGTAGCCCTCATATGAAAGTGCACTGTCTTCCCAGGAGACGTACCTACACATGCTTGACGCCGTGACACACTGCACTACAGCATGTGTGTCCCCTTCCAGGGTCTGACTGTCACTGATACTGCACACATAAGAGCACTGCACTTCCAACACAATAGTTATGGGTTTGAATCCCAGCGAGCACACATAAACATAAATTACAACCCTTCCCTCTACTGTAAGTCCCTTGGATAAAAGCGCCAGATGAATGCACATGTGATGTCATACTCACGAGGCACACAGGAGCCGAATTTGTCAGGAAACTCCGAGATCAAGTCGTCGTTGATTCTGTCTTTCATAGGTCCCAGGACTATCACTGGACGAGTGTAGTTCACTGGAAGACGAGGAAAACATTGAAGTTTATGTAACGGTTAAAATAGTCTTAAACCATTTAAGCTTTTAAACCAAACGCTGCAGCAGTTTACAGTTCAATTCAAGCCACATCCGCATGCCAACATGAGTTGAGTTTATCCGGACAGAGACCGAGCTGTCAGCTGAGTCCTGATCTCACCTTCTCGCTGACAGACCGCCTCATACGTCAGGACGTACTCTTCCACTCCACCTGGCAGACGAGTGAGCACAGGAGCTCGTTACAAAAGTGAGAAGTGTGTCTCATTTTGGAGTGGGCCAGTGTGATGTTTACTAGTGAGAATACCTTCTGTTGTGTCACTATCATGTGTGTCTCACAAAGGTCGATACGTTATTTCGAGGCTTCCCACCAGGAAGGTAAAGTCAATCTGAGCAAACAGCCTAATTAAAAACTGCTCCAAAGGCATTTTCCTTTCTTAAAAATGTCCATAAATAGTGTCATCAACAGCCTGACCTTGGAAATATACTGAGGTGTGTCATGCATCTCTTCCAAGCCTTTTATTAAATCAGTGCATGGTCTTACATCAGAGAATACAAACACAGTCTACGTGTTTTGCTCCTTAAGACATATCACAGAAAATGCAGACAAATTAAGTGACTGGACCCAGGACTGACAACGAGGTAAAAGGACAGGATTCATGGGAAGGCGGGAGGGCAGTAAAATGGTGCACACACTTACGGTAACTACTTTCACTATCACTGGCATTAGAGGTTACATGCTCTGAAATGATAACAAAAACAGCATGAGCACAGACACAGAAAGCAGTTTGCAGGTCACAGCCGATGCGTGCAAAATAAAAGACACCAGCAGGGGTTGCCAGTGAGCGCTTGTGAAACGCTTGTGCTTTACTCACTGTCGCTGGTGAATAAAGCGCAAGCGTCAGCCATTCTAAACCCGCTGAACACCAGATTAAATTTAGATTGGTCCTTGAATGAAATATGATACAGATCTTTGCTGTAGCTTCATGAATTCTGAATATATTTTGGAAAAGAAAGTGCAGCGAATGCATTAAAAATGACACACAAATATTAATGTCTGTATCAGGGTGAATATGGGATCGTTTCAGTTATAGTCTATGGGAATTGCTCTAAATAAATAAGGCTAAAAAGTGACCTTATTTTGATTTAAAAAGGGGACTGGTCACGCAGCTGCCCCTCAGTTATTCGGAAGCAAGGCTACGGAAGTGACCACAGAACCCTTTAGCTGTTAACACCTAAGCAACATTAACCGGCACGATAACAGGGACCCAAGCCAGACAGTGGCACAGGGTTTCAGTGAGGAGCCGCTATTCCAGAAACAGCGTATTTACTCTCTGACTGCATTTCCTGATAAGCTGCTCAGTTTAGTAATTTAAAACCATTTAAAAATGGCCAGGCGGGGCAGAATCCACGTGTTATGTGTGTCGCCGTTTAGATGGTGAACTTTAATTCCCTGATTGAGCCCCAGGTTATAGATGTCACACAGTGCACTGCATTACATTGCAGTTACTGAGTGTGCTTTGTGTGGCATCACACTGCAGTGTTTCTGTCACTATAACTGCCAAGCAGTGTTACCAGAAAATGTTGCCAGTCTCTTCAGTCGCACCCAAGATGCTGTAAAAACACAAACCCCCCCTAACACCAGACCAACGACACAGCAGGAGCTATCAGGAGGAGGGAGAGCTTGAGAACCAGGAACCCCAAGAGCGAGCTGCCGTGCGTTATGAAGGACACCGCAGGGAAATGATGACCTGATGTACTACAGATGGAGCGCACCAGATGGAGGGGAGGTTAAAGCCCCTTCAACGAAGAGGAAATAAAAAACAAAAAAACCAAAGATGATGACGAGGGCAGGAATGGGGCAGACCGGGGGCCGAAGGGGTGCTGCGGAGGGCAGACTGACTTACTCAGGCCTTTCGATCCCATGTCGTCTGGGATCTCCTGTGAGGGAGGGGTCGCCGTGAGCAAGCGAGCAGGAGAAACAACCACAGAAGAATCATCATTACAGGAGGATACTAGGGGTCTGTAGCTGGAGCGGACCGTGAGGCTGAGGGGCCGGGAACCCACACACAGCCCCCCCCAACCTGGGGAGCCCAGGCCCTGACCGGGCGACGCGGAAGCCGGGCCTGAACACCTCGGGGGCTGACCACTCCTACGTCTGACCAGGCTACTTACGGTCAAGGTCACTGGTTTCCTGCTCGCTCGGGTCCTTGTTCTTGTAGAAAGGGAACTTTCGGGAAAAGAGGTTCTTTTTACGCTTTTCATTGATTGACTGCTGAGGAAGAGAAGGGGGGGCGAAACACAAAGGGGGGAGGGGATCTAAAACGACGTGAACGAAAAAGCAGAGGCCCAGAGACCCCGTCACTGACAGTGTGAGCACCGGAAATGCACAGGTGTGACTAACGCTGCCAGCGCACTGCCAGCGCACTGCCAGCACACTGCCAGCACAAGGAACATGGCAGTGGCACTGCTGCCAATTTTGAGTACCCAGGTAAAAAAAAATGTTTATTGTATTTTAACGCTCATGAGAGTTTTATGGACACAAAGATGTTCTGAGGGCAGAACGAAAAATGACGGTGGGTCCAAACAATTAGTGGAGGTGAGACTAACCAATCAGATGTCTTGGTCCCACCCCTCGTTGCCTGGACCCACATCCTCTACAATCTGATTGGTTATCTCCCTGAACGCGTCATTTTTTGTTCTGCCCTCAGAACAGTTTTGTGTAAGTAAAACTCCTGTGAATGCATAGTAACGCAGACACTGGGGTCTTTTAAAATGTTTCGGTCAAAAATGCTCAAAATGTCAGTGATGTATAGAATAAACCTTGACACCCCAAAATCAAAACTTTAGAATGAGCAGGAAAAATGAAATGAAAAATGAAAGAAAAAAAACATGAAGGAGAGAAGACCAAAGCCAAGAAGAGGTGGAGCGAGCAAGGGGGGCGGGGAGGGGGGGTTGTCAGTCAGGAGGCTGTCTCCAGGACAGAGCATTATGGGATGCCGGCTACCTACATCATTCATGCACAGCTTTTAAGGAGTTATTTACTTCGAATGCAAAGTTGAATGGGGGTGGATTTTGTGTCCAATAAAAAAAAATTCAAGTTTTTTGAATGGTGCATTAAGGACATCCAAAAAACTATCCAAATCTGATTAACCCCCCCACTCAAAAGCGTCTGCAAGCGTCTGAGAATCGTGAGAAACCAAGAGGGACATGGCAGACGTTCCAGAGCGGACAGACATGACCCAGAGATGCGCATGTTCAGCTGCGTGGGGCGTGAGTCTCCTGCACACCCAGCTCTAAAAGGCTCATTGACATGGGCGAGAACTGACATCCTGGCCTGACGGAGTGAGGAAAAAGCGTTGCTGAGATTCAGAACAAGCAGCAAGACTGCACCTCCGCCCGGGGGCTTAATGGGCTTTTCAGTAGCCCCTGCTTCTAGTAGCAGCTTATGCAGATACTTTAAGAGCACCTTGAAAATGGCCTGAAGTGCTGCTGCCTGGAGAACCTTTTAAGCAGAGCTGGCATGAAAGGGGCCCTGCGCAGCCATCAACCCGGATTAACGTCAGTGACCGTCACACCGCAGAGCCTGCGCAGACGCAGTGAACATCTGTCAGGCGGCTGGATGCCGGGAACATGCTCACAGAACGAACAGCGCAGGCAGGAGGAGACGGGGTCAGAAAGGAGGAGCGGGAGAAAGCAAAGAGGAGACGGAGGAGTGCGGATAAAGAGCAGTCCGGGATCAATGGCAAGCGCGGCTGCCCTTTGACGTGTGGGACAGCCACGAGGAGGCCGGGGCCTGACTGCGCACTGACAAGCTGCAGTTAGCGTTACAGATTAGCACGTTCAGTGCTGTCACATGACTGGAAGAGGAGGCGTAGATTAACTACAATGAGCAGTGGCATCCTTAGGTATAACATCTGGGGAAGAACATACAGCATTTTCTATTTAAACCAAAAACATTCTCTATACACTTCTTACGCACAAAGTACAAGAATCGCAAATGTCAGTACTAGGTACCTGTAACTGTACTGTAGCTGCATTAAATTAGTACAAAACAAGAGACATCAAAAGACTATTACAGTCCAGTTTGTGCTATTCTCTGATACCCCACTCTGCAACTGGAGCAGAAGAATTTCACTTTGTTCTTCAGAACAAGTAACAATATAACATGAAACTTGAATTTTTGAGGTTTTGAAGTTTTTTTTTTTTATATATATACAGCCTCTTACAAGTTACAATGCGGTTAAATTCCAACAAACCAATCGTGAGTCGAAAATATCGTAAGGCGAAAATGCATTTTAATACAGTTCACCTAACCTAACAAACATCAAAGCCTAGCCTAGCCCACCTTAAACAGGCTCAGAACACTTACATTAGTCTACAGTTGGGCAAAATCATTAACACAAAGTCTATTTTATGATAAATTGTTGAATATCTCGTGTAATTTATTGAATAATGTACTGAAAGTGAAAAACCTTTTCCCAACGTAAAGTCATGGACCCTCGTAAGCCAGGGATCACAGAGTGTGAGAGTCTGACATTGAACCATATTTCGCACTTATACAGTATAACAGCACCCCACTACATCACCACCGCCCAAGCCGCTAAGCGAAGAACGTGCTTGAGCTTCTCCAAAGCGGCGAGCTTCCCTGCACCCTGACGCACAAAGCTGGGAGGAGGGCTGACAGGAACGCTTACCCATTTGTCCCGAGACTTGGAGTTGAACTTCACCGTCTTTAACCTGGCCCTCTCCTTCTTCTCCATTCTGCAGAGGGAAAGACGAGGCCGTGAATGGAATCTGCTGAAGAGGGCTGCTCACTAATTAGAGGTTTATTGCACGTATGACGGTAGATATCAGGGATGTGAGAGGTGCCCAGTGCTGAGGTGCGTGACCTGACAAAGCCCGGATTCAGACCCCAGCCCTGAGAGGACCAGTGTCCAGTTTATTCCCATACAAAATCCAATGGGATCATGGGAGAAGCGCTTAGGTGCCAACAGGCGTGACAGAAGGTTGCAAACGGCTAACAAACCACTATCAAGGTTTTATGAAATACCACTGCTAAACAGTACTGAACATGAAAAAACACTTTTAAGAACCTTGAGGGGAAATAGCAATCGTTTAAAAAATTAATCTTCTAATAACTGTTGGTGTTTTTTTGGTAGATTTTAGTTTTGGTTTACAGCTTTGTAATTTTATAAAGAAGTTCAATTGAATTCTATTTGTATAACATTACATTGTTACATTGTACATTACATTACATTTCGCTTACAGGGTAGAGGAGTGTAAATTCAGAGAAACCCTTTTCACGCCACCGTTGTACTGAGCTGTTACTTTTGCACTTTGGGCCGTCCTGTTCGCTTTAACGAGTCTGGCCAGTGAGTTGGTTAATCGTTTTGGTTTATTGTTTATCAGGACAAGACGATGACACAGACGGGTTTAGAAACAGATCCCTTTCCAGTTAGGCAGCTACTTGTGCCGCGTTCCGCGATACAGACTCAACGAAGTGTAGCTCCTGGATACCAACCTCCGCTTACTAGGAATGACACCGACGTCCTCCACCTCCCCGTCGGGGGTCACCTGCCGTGCCTGCCACCACTCGTCATCGGAGGCGTTCACCACATGGAGGATGTCCCCGAATCTGAAGTTGAGGCCCTGACTTGGAAGACCGGAGTCTTTCGTCCTGTCGTAGTCAAACAAGGCTCTGGAGGAAGAAGCCCAGAGAGACACACAGAGGCAGTGCTGTCAGTGAGGCAGCCGGGTTAAGAGGCAGTGCTGTCAGTGAGGCAGCCGGGTTAAGAGGCAAGGATGCACTCAGGTCACATGAGCAGACCCAGACAGAAAGACACAGACATCGGTGAAGCTATGACACACTGTGCGCCCCAACTCCCCCCGCTTTGTGGTGTAGCGGAACTAACTCCCCAAACCCCAAGAAGGATGCTGACGTTTGTGTCTGCATTTCAGGAAAGACCTGGAACGAAGAGGCCCATCACATGCAAGGTTCCTACATCGCTATTATAAAAACTAACAAAAAAATAACACAGAAAGAGCAAAACTACAAAAACTAAGCTCATGCAATTCAGGGTTGCTGGAGGGGAAGATGGCAAAAAAAGTCAACTGCTACAGAAAAGAAACAAAAAAAAGCTTAAATAAACATCAGAGTCGGGGGGCAATAAACCACGGGGTGATTATATTCCCTGGGGTCATAAAAATGCTGCTTTCTTTGTAAATTAATTAAAATCGACGCCATTTGATGAGTACTTAAGCCCACATAATTTACTGTGTATTGACTAAATAACGCCCCCTAGAGTACATAACCCCACCTCACAGCCATCACTGGTTGGAGAGATTCCTCCCCAGTGCTAGCCGACCTCAGTCTCTTCAGTGCTCTGCTAATCAGAGATTTCCTTTTGTTTTTTTTTAATTATAGAGATCTTCCCGTCACCTCTTAAGAGTCTATAGCTTCAGCTCCCTTCCTGAGCAATTACATATCTCTAATGACTTCCAGAAGTTAAAAACAAGCTTTCAATCACAGGATCACAGCTCTTACTTTTAACCAGAAATGCGCTGTTTTTCATACAGCGTAGAGATAACTTTTGAAATGCTGCTGTAATACCTAAATTTTCAACAAGGTTAAGGTCTCAAGATCTCAGCGGTAGTTCGAAGGAGACATGACATGTGACGTTATACGAGTTCCTCTTGTCTTCTTATCATCTGCCTGAATGTGGAGGTGCAAATCACTGTACTGAATGAACGGGAATATACTCTGAATACATTAAAACATCTCACAGTACACGACACTGATATGTCTCTGGGCTTTCCAAAGTAGAATTACTAGAATCACCACCTGCTGTGTCAAACCGTGTCCCCCCCCCCCTAGGTTTGAGCACTCTACCAGCACCCTTCCAGAAGATGGACACTCAGAGAGGACCACAAGGTAAAATGAAGGTCCAGCACAATCCTCCTCATTCTGGACAGAAGTGGTGGTTCTGCTTGGAGTTGTCTAGGAGCTCTGTGTGCAGAAGATACGAGCACCAGCAGTCCGGCGATATCTTCTACACAGTGATATGACTGGTGTGTGGAGTCTGGTCGAAGAAAACAGTTCCTCACTACAAAGTCTGTGGATTATCATGAGTAACTGGGTCATGATTTCTGGTAAGAGACAATGCTGTTGAATTCAAATGAATGTTTTAGAGCTTTATGAACCACAGAAATAATGCCATTCAGTCCCAATATACTCAAGAGAAGACCGACATGTCTAGGGCTGATATCTCCAAAACTAGATAACTTCCAAAATAACAACCTAGATGGACAGACAGCACTGAAACCCCCTTAATTAAAACAAAAATGAAGGTTTTTTTTTTCATTTGTATGACAGCAGGTACATAGGAATATGTTTTCGCCCCATTTTGCTGTCCTTTCTTCAGACACACACACATACAGAGGTGAGAGCGACGCCTGGGTTCTGGGGACAGGGTCAGCTGCCCCTCCGACCCCCCCGTGACACTGAGAATAAGTAGCCAAACTGATGACTTCAGGATTTCCTAAGTATCCATCACTAAAAAGCCTGGAATAGTTCAATGACTCAGTTTAGCTTTAATCGCTTCAAAGTCCACCAGCTCTTGGACTAATCACATTAGGTGACACTTTGTGGGATTGCTCACTGTACCTTCATATCAGGATTTATGTGGCAGATATTTTTGGAGCACATTTGAACCAGATTAAAACGGGCAATCCGACTATCTGTGAAATTAACAGAACCCAAAAAAGTGCATTTCAAAGGACAAATATATTTTCGCTAGGCTTTGCAGTGATTATGAGCCAGTGAGATTAAATACTAACAGTCTCTGACACCAAGAGCTGAAGTTTCTGTTGTAAATGCAACATTGTTTTGCAACTTATAAAATCCATATGTTTATGCCCTGGAATTTAACTGGCTACTTTGATGGTTTTTTACCTTTTTTTTTATTCCAAAGTGCACATCGTTGAGAAAGTAGAGTCACATAGTCGGTGGAGCGATTGGGGGTTAAGGATCTTACTCAAGGGTCCAACGATGACATCACTATTCTCATCCAGGGATTTGAACCAGCGACCATGCGATCACAGGAACGATGCTGTAATCCACCGAGCCACACATCACTCCCACATCCCTTTCACCACACATTAGTCCCACATCCCTTTCACCACACATTGCTCCCACATCCCTTTCACCACACGTCGCTCCCACATCCCATTTACCACACGTCGCTCCCACATCCCTTTCACCACACATCGCTCCCACATCCCATTTACCACACGTCGCTCCCACATCCCTTTTCACACATCACTCCCACATCCCTTTCACCACACGTCGCTCCCACATCCCATTTACACACGTTGCTCCCACATCCCTTTTCACACATCACTCCCACATCCCTTTCACCACACGTCGCTCCCACATCCCATTTACCACACGTCGCTCCCACATCCCGTTTATCACACATCGCTCCCACATCCCTTTCACCACACATCGCTCCCACATCCCTTTCACCACACATCCCTTTAAACACATGAGTTAACGCAAATATAAAGCATCCCAATAAATTTAAAGGGGCCATGTCAGGTGTACAACTGATGTCACCAGTCGCACAAAGGTCACTATGGCACCTTCGGGCAGGTCGCCGACAGCTCGCTGCTCTTCTCGGGGGGAGTGCAACACCTCGGGGGCGTGATTTGGAGGTGCACGACAGGCTGCACTCAGCGGTCGCCCTTAATGAAACACCTGGGTTCCTCTAAGAATGTGCCGGAATGATCGCACCCTCTGGGGGGTTAACATGGCTCCGGGCACCCCCCCATTCTCTGTTCCCATTTCCATCCCCTGTGGAGATGCTACTGTACGTCTGAAGCCCTAATATGTCAGCAGCTGTCTGTCTATTACAGACCCTTCAAAAACTGACAATGCGTCTGTGAGCTCCAGAGTGGAAAACAGCTCGCTATTACTGAGTGCGCTGTCTCCTGTATCTTAGCTAACTGCCCTTATAATGACTGTATAATAATCTATATTCATTTGAAGGATATAGCAGAAACTGGCCAAAAAAGGTCACGTGACCGATAGCTACTTCCTTGGTGCGCTGCTTGCTGGAATCTGTTGCTAGGCAGATTTCCTAACTGCTGCATAAAAACAGCTATTGCGCCCTTGCCATTTGCATCCTGTAAAGCTGTCAGGTTAAACTGGCGCCCCCTTCAGGCAGCCCTACACAAGAGAAATCCCCAGCAGGGTACATCCATTTTTCTCCTGAGTAGCAGGGAGTTCTGCTTGGCATTGCCCGCCACGTGTTAAGGTTAACAACTGGCCACAGAAGGTGCTCCCTTCACTCTTTTGGCTCTATGGGTCCCCCCGGGTCCGGCCCGAAAGGCGCGCGCGGGTGACCCGGTCCAAAAGGCCCGCATGGGCGTCTCCTCTCACCGTTAGACTGTTCTCAGGTCAGACAGTCATTGTCTAACCGTGGTGTCAGTTTACTGCGGCAGTGGGTAATGGAAGCTGGGGAATCAGCAGGATTTCACAGGGACAGCCAGAGAGGGGGGGGCGGGTCTCTTTAGAGAAACACAAGTCACCTGGGCTTGGCTGTGCATTATGGTATAGAAGGGAAACAGACTAAGACACTGCCTTTGGTTACGGACGATCCAAAACAACAGCTTGAATGTTAAAACGAGGTTTTACCAAACCCAAGGCTAACATATGGCAACAATCCACGATTGCCGTGTTTTGATAAGGGCAGTCGCTAGATGGGTGCAGGATTATACGCGTGTGTGTTCTGAGTTCACAGCCACGAGGAGCTCCCTGATAGTAGTTACCTCTCGCTCCACAGAACAGTGTTTCCCAGTCTGGTCCTCGGGGAGCCGCAGACAGTCTACCGGGAGTTGGGAAGGACCAGAAATGTAGACTGTCTGGCAGATAGGCGGGAGGGAGCAAAAACGTGGACCGGGTCCGCGAGAACCGGACTGGGAAACACTGCCATAGAATATACACCGTAAGAGAGCTGATGCTGCAACGAGAGACAGTTCCCTGCGGGGGACCTACCTGACGTAGACTGACCTCTTCAGGCTAGTCCGCAGCGAGCCGGACCCTGAACTGATGCTGCTGTTCATCATCTGTTCCCTCAAGTCATGGATTTTCGCTTCGAATCGACTGTACTCTGCAAGAAACACACGGGAGAGCATCGGCGTGTAAACAGGTATGGAAGGCGGACTGCTCTACACACAGACAAGCGCGCACACACAAAGCCAACAGCAGCCACCGAACAGAAAGGACAGCAGACTCATGGCATTAGGATTCATCTGGCTGATACCCGCCAACCTCACGCTCCATCAGGACTCACACACAGGAAGACGGTGATCAGCGAAAACACTGCATTACTGAAAACTCCTTACTTCCTCAGCACTAACCCTATTCACCTCCACCAGAGGCATCCGAATTGCCTTACGAGACCAGCTGAGTCAGTATAACTGGAGAAAATATCATATCAGCAATGCTGCACTGCTAAGCTTTCAACCCCAAGATCCATTCATGCCCATATATGCAGCAAGCTTACAAAAAAGCTTTTTTTTTTTCTGCACCGAATGCATCTCATTTCCCATGAGAGACCTAGAGGGAACTTTGCTTTAAACAAAGGTGGAGATGAGTTTGAATCCACAACAAGGTATTTTTCCCTGATAGAAATAAAACCAACGTCTGAAGAAAAATCAATGGTAAACTTCAGAACAATCATGCGCATCCCCTACAAGAGAATAAACGAGCGAAATCAGCAAGTAACAACAGAGAAGTTTGCTGATTCCCTCAAGCGAATCAGTAAAAGAAACCGACTTGAAGTACATCACAGAGAAGTATTTATTAATGGCATAAAACTGTGTACGAGTCCCTAAGTATGGTTTTAACCCAAAAAATAATGGAAAAGTACTGGAACAAACTTTTCTTTAAGCATTTCATAGCTTTCAGGCAACTTTGAGAGAATGCCAGTGAGACACAGAGAATGCATAGCGCAGTGTGCACTGCAGACAGACGAACAGCGGCTCCATGCCCGAGTCGCTCACTAAAGACCCACTGGTCCGCGGCGGTGTCACGGTGCAGCTCGCGAAGTCGTGCGCACTCACAACCAAGCCCTGACTCCCGTGACAAACTCCACCCGCCTCCACCATCGTCACCCGCCGGTGTAACTCACACGCTCCTCCGTTAAGGGTGGAGGGTGACTGCGATTCCAGCTGCAGCGTCTCCCTGCTGGCCGGTCGGCCTCTTCCTGACCCGTCAGCGGGCAAGGCTCACCGTCACGATACGCCGAAGCCTTGAGCACCGCTGGACCGGCAGCGAGAGGCGCTAAGAGGCTCCGCCGCACAATGCCCACCCCCTGGGCATCCCCCTCCCCTCTTCGCTCCTCCCCTCCCTCCCCCCCAACCCCCGCTCAAGGTCTGACACAGTGATGCAGCCTGACTCGGCATCGAGCGAGAGCGGAGAGCCTGGATACTGAAGACGGCACTCTAGGCATCACCGGAGTGCTGGGCTTTTAAAGGCATTTCTAATTCATAAACCATCCACGGCGTTTTAGGGAGCCGAAATCGAGCGATGGAGGCACTGCACCGACAGAGCAAATATCCATCATGCCTCATTCCAGTGTGTCACTCCCAGTGTGTAAATAACAGGTCCATCATGCCTCATTCCAGTGTGTCACTCCCAGTGTGTAAATAACAGGTCCATCATGCCTCATTCCAGTGTGTCCACTTAACGGGTGCTGGGAACTTTCATTTCGATACGATCTGTGCTGAATGTCTGGGAAGCTGCTGCAGCGAAATGTTTTCTTTTATGTCCTTGCTAAAGCTGCTGTTTTAGGGGGGTAAGATGAAGGCACTGGGATATCTGTATAGTAGGGATGACATCCCATAATCAAATTACTCCACCAGAACGTCTGAGGCGTACCTCAGAGCCGCTGGCTTTGCAGCATTTCTAAGAGCACAAGGCTGTAAGTCGTCACAAAGGTAACGTACAGAGTCAGAATAATCTCGTAACAGCCATGGAAAGAAGGAAGAGCAGCCCAAAGGGGGCGCCAGAGAGGCTTGGCACACAGCAGACGCCCTTTTCCCGGCTGGGACTTTCAGCACCTCCTGGGAGGGGGGTTCTGTTAGCTCCAAGGACACATAAGACATTGAACCCCATTCCAGTGGGGTCGGTGTGGGCCCCTTCATCTCCAGCCAGCCAGACCAACAAAGTTTAAATAACAGGTCCATCATGCCTCACTTCCAGTGTGTCACTCCCAGTGTGTAAATAATAGGTCCATCATGCCTCACTCCCTGTGTGTCACTCCTAGTGTGTAAATAACAGGTCCATCATGCCTCACTCCCTGTGTGTCACTCCTAGTGTGTAAATAACAGGTCCATCATGCCTCACTCCCTGTGTGTCACTCCTAGTGTGTAAATAACAGGTCCATCATGCCTCACTCCCTGTGTGTCACTCCTAGTGTGTAAATAACAGGTCCATCATGCCTCACTCCCTGTGTGTCACTCCTAGTGTGTAAATAACAGATCCATCATGCCTCACTTCCAGTGTGTCACTCCCAGTGTGTAAATAATAGGTCCATCATGCCTCACTCCCTGTGTGTCACTCCTAGTGTGTAAATAACAGGTCCATCATGCCTCACTCCCTGTGTGTCACTCCTAGTGTGTAAATAACAGGTCCATCATGCCTCACTCCCTGTGTGTCACTCCTAGTGTGTAAATAACAGGTCCATCATGCCTCACTCCCGGTGTGTCACTCCCAGTGTGTAAATAACAGGTCCATCATGCCTCACTTCCAGTGTATCACTCCCAGTGTGTAAATAACAGGTCGATCATGCCTCACTCCCAGTGTGTCAGTGTCATTGTGTAAATAACAGATCCATCATGCCTTGCTCCCAGCGTGTGACTCCTAGTGTGTAATTAGTTATAAGCCTAAAAGGAGCATCATGCCTGAACTGTGCACTCTGGAGTTGAATAATATTACTTTGCGGAGAGACTAAACACAAAAAAACCTCATGTCCAATCCCGGCAGCCTCTGCTACAAATGTTCAGGCCCAAAGGAACGACTCCCTGACATCAGAGTGTGCCTGTGTCTTCTCTGGGTCACGTTTAAAAGCCTAAGGAAGAATCCATACACAACATAGCAACACTCAAAATGTTCAGAAACTGCTCCTGATGTCACTGTAGAGAACAGTCTCTTTCCTGCAGTAGCATTTGCGTTGCAGTGTTCCAGGACTGAAGGCGTGTGGTGCAATAGCTCTGGAATTTTATCCTTAATATTGGCGATGTGTGCACTCTGTGTGTAGCTGAAACAAAGCCAAGGAAATTCCAAACTTATATTTCCAAATACGTGAACCATTAACTTTAAAGTAAAACAGTTTGAAAGGAACGATCAGCAAATGCAACAACAAAATCATCACACTTAATGCCCTTCCAGCAAGAAGATAGGAAGACTGACATTTTCAGTTACCCAAACAAATAAATGAAATCAAACCTAAAGTAGCTCAGGGTCAAAATGAACATGATTAAAAGGGGTATATTAAAAAATCATATAAAAAATGTAATATGATAAAAACTGACATTTACCCAGAACATCATAATTAAAGTGAAGTATGACTACATCACATGGCACCATTTTCAATTAAAGAAAGGTAATGAGCCTACCAGCAGGTCCAGCACACATAAATCCTGAGCCTGGGACAAAATTACTTCACCCCGGGCCCTCCCACCCAGGCCCTCTCCCATCCCCATCCCCAAAGATGGCGGGAGGGGTACCAGCGCTAGCTCCTTCAAAAGGCAAATCGAGAGAGTTTCTAAAGGGTCGGGACAGTGACAACCGGTGGCGGAAATGAGAAGTGAGCTGCAAGGAGGAAGACGCTACGCTGTCTTCTCAGAGGAATGAGAACGAGCAGCCACACACAGATTATAAACCAGATCAATACAAAGGTGCACACAGCTGTGCATACATTTGCATCGATCAAACGAGGTATTATGAGCATATTTGTCAATGTTCATGCCAAGGCTGTTTCCCAGCAGATTCCTGATGTAAGGAAACATTGCGTGTGCAGGAGTTTACACAATGCATAACGTACGCATACTTGGTAATTTATCATGAGAACAGGACTTAATATAGGAATGCTTGATGCCATTAAGCAATGCACAGTATTTGTAAAGGCACCACACACACTCTGAGACAGGGCAGGCTGATTGGCCGCCGAGAGAACATTTCGATGTGTGAGGCCCTATTCCATTCAGCACAGTGTGGCTCACGTCAATTTCAGACCTGAAATCTGCAAGCCCTGCGTGAAATCCGTTACCATCTGAACGCCGACACAGACTGCACGGGCCCAGCGATTACCACTGGTGACAGGATAGCCGTCACTGAGACTCCCTCGTACGCTCAGCCGTTACCCTCACAGAAGTGAGGTCAATGCAGGAAGCAGGCACTGACACAGCTGAGAGCTCACAGCAACCCTCCAGTAGCAGGAGCACCAGCCCACATGCCGTCGGCATGACCATCCTTCGGCTTGGCCAGGTTCCACGGAGTCCACTTCCACGCTCCCAGCTCTCTGTTATTCTGCAGTTGTATATGTACCTGTAATTTCAGAACGCCTGGAGCACCAGCTTTCTCGCAAAGCTAATCTGCTTTAATACATCACTACAAGTATTTCTGTGTTGGTTTTACTTTGACCTGTTTGCAAACAGATAGCCCAAACAGCAACCCACAAACAAAAGGATTTGGAGAGAATGTTTAAATATTTTAGTTACTTTAGTCAGAGATGTACACTGATTTGTATACAGGGGCAAAGCTACCTTCTGGGATGTAACACTGTGACCTTAAATAACAGCACAAGCTCTGTTGTTGTAACAAAATTGCTCCAGTAAAGTTTACACCAAAAGGAACATTGAAGGCTATTAGGCATTTCACATGAAAAGCATCTGCTAGTAAAGGAACATGCTAACTAAAAAGGAAAACAAGCAACAGAAAGGGCAAAAGGAACACACGGTTGAGCACTTTAGCACTAAGACAGAAAGGGCAACAGGAACAGGAATATACGGTTGAGCACTTTAGCACTAAGATAGAAAGGGCAACAGCAACAGGAATACATAGCGGAGCACTTTAGCACTAAGACAGAAAGGGCAACAGGAACGGGAACATACGGTTGAGCACTTTACCACTAAGATAGAAAGGGCAACAGGAACACATAGCTGAGCACTTTAGCACTAAGACAGAAAGGGCAACAGGAACACATGGTTGAGCACTTCAGCGCTAAGACAGAAAGGGCAACAGGAACAGGAACACATGGCTGAGCACTTCAGCAATAAGATAGAAAGGGCGACAGGAACAGGAACACATGGCTGAGCACTTCAGCAATAAGACAGAAAGGGCGACAGGAACAGGAACACACGGCTGAGCACTTCAGCGCTAAGACAGAAAGGGCGACAGGAACAGGAACACATGGCTGAGCACTTCAGCAATAAGACAGAAAGGGCGACAGGAACAGGAACATACGGTTGAGCACTTTAGCACTAAGATAGAAAGGGCAACAGCAACAGGAACACATAGCTGAGCACTTTAGCACTAAGACAGAAAGGGCGACAGGAACAGGAACACACTGCTGAGCACTTCAGTGCTAAGACAGAAAGGGCAACAGCAACACGCAACTGAGCGCTAAGACAAAAATGCTGCTTTGTTTACCAGTCAGTAAGGGTATGAAAGAGGAGCACAAGAGAAACAGGAAGAGTTGATTTTAGCAAAAGCCCATTTTGCGGGTAATTTTGCCCGAATACCAACATAAGGCTCACTCCTCTATTTGCAGAGTGCGGTACTTCACCACCGTGTTGTTTGCTGCATAATTGCCTATAAAAATAGCCCTGGTGTGGCACCCGGCGCCTCAGGAGAACTCCGTCTTGTTTAAGCCTGGCCAGAGAGCACAGATGCCCCCACCTCCGGCCTGCGCGTGGGGGGCCCGGCCGGCCATGTGCTCCTGTAATCTGTGCCCCGGCTGGGGGCTCCGGCTCCGCTGCGCTGGCCGGAAGTGCGCCGTGATGGAGCCGCAGCCGGCGTGCCAGGCACGGGTGCCAGCGTCAAGGGGCCGAGCGAAGGCGCCGCGTGGCCGGGCAGAGGAAGTACGGGCGGTGGTGGTGGGGGGGGGGGAGCTCCGGCCAAGCTCCAGAGCATTTAATTAGATTTGCAGCCACATCCGCGGCTCCTCGCTAGAGGGTCACATTGTCTGTGAGCCATCTGAGCTGTGCCTGTCCCTCTCACTCATAAACAAGGTGGCTGTGCCCACTGACACTGAGAGAGGAGGGCGGGGGTGCTGCACTGGCAAGAGAAGGACCAGCGATCTATGCCGCTGAGCAGATTCCGTCCAGCGTGTGGGAGTCAGGGTGCAGGAACAGGCCCGGCTGAGTGCTGTGCGGGCCAAATGGCGTTTACGTAAGTGTGCGGACAGCGCATGCCCGTGACACTGAAGACATCGAGAAAAAGCGAGAGCGCTGACTGCCAGGCCAGGGCACTCCGAGAACAAAGGCGCTACAGGAACACGTCAAATGACTAATGGAACGCATCATTTAAAAATGAACAAAGGTTAACAGAAGACCTGAGACCTCACATGCAGCGCGAGTTGAGTATGCAATCAAACAGCGTGGAGTTGAGGCCACATACTACTGCAGTTGCTGCTGGAGGCGGCGCAGGATCGAATGGGGCTCCTGGAGATAATCATTCACATCTCAGCAACCAGCACAGGCAAAGCTTGCAGCAGAGAGCCCCTGCGGTCGGCTGCCATTTTCAGATACCCTAGCTACCGTGGGCTCATTGCTTAACATAACATAAAATATATCACAAAAACTGCTACAACACCACGCACTGCAACATACAGTTGGAAAAATGCATTTCAGTCATAGCTGATACTTTTTAATTGAATTAAAATATTGTTTTCAAGCTTATATTTGAATGTCCTTCAAGCCAAATTTATGTAATTTATGCGAATATTTATTGGATGACATTAAAAGTTTTTTATTTTTTAACTTGAATCAACAGGTAATTCATCAGGCAATTAAATGTCTGAATTAAGACACTTAACACTTCAAAGGCCCTGTTTGCATTTGCAGCCGAGATGCATCACCATTCACACCAGTGTCTTCATGCGTCTGCAAGGCGTCCAGCTGACCACCACGACGGTCACCGCCTGACCCGGCATCAGGACAGCCGCCGCTCACCCTCGGGTCAGTACTGCGCCACGATGGTCACGGTCTGCCCAGCATCAGGACAGCCGCCACTCACCCTCGGGTCAGTACTGCACCACGACGGTCACCGCTTGACCGAGCATCAGGGCGGTCGCCACTCACCCTCGGGTCGGTACTGTGTCACGATGGTCACGGTCTGCCCAGCGTTCTTCAGTGCTGCTGCCGCCTGCTCATGAGTGGCCCCCCGCAGGTCCACCCCGTTCACCTGCATGTTATGGAATAGAGGGACAACATTTCACTGCATCTGACACTTGTGGCAATCCTGTGTGTGATTTCCAGAGTTGCCAACTTCGGTCAGCTGTCTGCATACAACATGCACATGCATTTACATGCAAGTAATAGTTTTATTTCCTTGTAAATCGTCTGTAGGGTTTGCAAATTACTCCAAAACTTTGGATGTAGCTAATGTTAGGCTTATAATGGAATAATACAGATTTGCTGTAAGATGTCTTGCGCACATGTGTGTCATGCCACATGCATGAGAGTCAGCAACCCTAGACATTTGCAGTGAACACATATTCTTAGTTTTCTTAGAATTCTTAGTCTGATTCTGTGTACTATGATACATACTCAGGACTTGATTCTGAACGAAGAGTAAAGTAGACAAACTAGGTACATCTCCATTTAATTATTATCTGGAGAACAGAGGAAGCCAGGTACAACCAGGGCTCCTATCAGAACACACAGATAAGCATTAATATGCACTTTTGGCCAACAACAGCCTTATTCTGAATGGGCAGTCCAGGCCACGGTGACTCTTACAGAGACGATGCGATCTCCTTTCCTCAGCTCCCCGCTCAGGTCCGCCGGACCCCCAGCCAGGATGAAGGAGATGAAGATGCCCTCTCCATCCTCGCCACCTACGATGTTGAATCCCAGCCCAGTGGAGCCTCGCAGCAGCACCACCTTCCGAGGCTCCCTGCAGGCCCAAAGCAGCACGTTCACTTCAGAACCTGCGACTACAGCAAACACTTTCATTTTAATGTATGAAATAACAGTAAATCTACGACTGATGTCCAGGTCATCCATCTGCCCGTTTTCAACTACGAGAAAACTCACTGAAACATCTGGTTGCATACGCTCTGTTTTTATAGCATTGTCACCTTACTCCCTCAAGTGGACATTTTTGGAATCACAGCTAATTCGTTCCAATTTGTGGCAGGACTTGAAGGTCAGTGCATTAGATCTATAAATTTTGTGTGCACTGTTTTATACATTTTTAGCTACAAACATGAATCAAAATTTTGATTATTATTAATATTACCATCTGAATATAAAATATTATTGTTATTGATATAACAACAAAATCAACAATGACAGCACAACTAATAATAATAATAATAATATACCATTGCTGATACTGGTGATGGTCATTCATATTTACATTTATTTTAAGCCTTGCACCCTCCTCGCCTGCTCTTGCACGACATGCTTTTGACTCCATGTCTGTCGTGACAGCAGACACACCTCACACTAACACACAGACAGCACACACACCTCACACTAACACACAGACAGCACACACACCTCACACTAACACACAGACAGCACACACACCTCACACTAACACACAGACAGCACACACACCTCACACTAACACACAGACAGCAGACACACCTCACACTAACACACAGACAGCAGACACACCTCACACTAACACCCAGACAGCACACACACCTCACACTAACACACAGACAGCACACACAGCTCACACTAACACACAGACAGCAGACACACCTCACACTAACACACAGACAGCACACCCAGCTCACACTAACACACAGACAGCACACACAGCTCACACTAACACACAGACAGCACACACAGCTCACACTCACACAGACAGCAGACACACCTCACACTAACACACAGACAGCAGACACACCTCACACTAACACACAGACAGCACAAACACCTCACACTAACACACAGACAGCAGACACACCTCACACTAACACACAGACAGCAGACACACCTCACACTAACACACAGACAGCACACACAGCTCACACTAACACACAGACAGCACAAACACCTCACACTAACACACAGACAGCACACACACCTCACACTAACACACAGACAGCAGACACACCTCACACTAACACACAGACAGCACAAACACCTCACACTAACACACAGACAGCAGACACACCTCACACTAACACACAGACAGCAGACACACCTCACACTAACACACAGACAGCAGACACACCTCACACTAACACACAGACAGCAGACACACCTCACACTAACACACAGACAGCACAAACACCTCACACTAACACACAGACAGCAGACACACCTCACACTAACACACAGACAGCACAAACACCTCACACTAACACACAGACAGCACACACAGCTCACACTAACACACAGACAGCACACACACCTCACACTAACACACAGACAGCAGACACACCTCACACTAACACACAGACAGCACAAACACCTCACACTAACACACAGACAGCACACACACCTCACACTAACACACAGACAGCACAAACACCTCACACTAACACACAGACAGCACACACACCTCACACTAACACACAGACAGCAGACACACCTCACACTAACACACAGACAGCACAAACACCTCACACTAACACACAGACAGCACACACAGCTCACACTAACACACAGACAGCACACACAGCTCACACTAACACACAGACAGCACACACAGCTCACACTAACACACAGACAGCACACACACCTCACACTAACACACAGACAGCACACACACCTCACACTAACACACAGACAGCACACACACCTCACACTAACACACAGACAGCACACACGCCTCACACTAACACACAGACAGCACACACGCCTCACACTAACACACAGACAGCACACACGCCTCACACTAACACACAGACAGCACACACGCCTCACACTAACACACAGACAGCAGACACACCTCACACTAACACACAGACAGCACAAACACCTCACACTAACACACAGACAGCACAAACACCTCACACTAACACACAGACAGCACACACACCTCACACTAACACACAGACAGCACACACACCTCACACTAACACACAGACAGCACACACACCTCACACTAACACACAGACAGCACACACACCTCACACTAACACACAGACAGCAGACACACCTCACACTAACACACAGACAGCAGACACACCTCACACTAACACACAGACAGCACACACACCTCACACTAACACACAGACAGCAGACACAGCTCACACTAACACACAGACAGCAGACACACCTCACACTAACACACAGACAGCACACACAGCTCACACTAACACACAGACAGCACACACAGCTCACACTAACACACAGACAGCACACACAGCTCACACTCACACAGACAGCAGACACACCTCACACTAACACACAGACAGCAGACACACCTCACACTAACACACAGACAGCACAAACACCTCACACTAACACACAGACAGCAGACACACCTCACACTAACACACAGACAGCACACACGCCTCACACTAACACACAGACAGCACACACAGCTCACACTAACACACAGACAGCAGACACACCTCACACTAACACACAGACAGCAGACACACCTCACACTAACACACAGACAGCACACACACCTCACACTAACACACAGACAGCACACACAGCTCACACTAACACACAGACAGCACACACAGCTCACACTAACACACAGACAGCACAAACACCTCACACTAACACACAGACAGCACACACACCTCACACTAACACACAGACAGCAGACACACCTCACACTAACACACAGACAGCACAAACACCTCACACTAACACACAGACAGCAGACACACCTCACACTAACACACAGACAGCAGACACACCTCACACTAACACACAGACAGCAGACACACCTCACACTAACACACAGACAGCACAAACACCTCACACTAACACACAGACAGCAGACACACCTCACACTAACACACAGACAGCACAAACACCTCACACTAACACACAGACAGCACACACAGCTCACACTAACACACAGACAGCACACACACCTCACACTAACACACAGACAGCAGACACACCTCACACTAACACACAGACAGCACAAACACCTCACACTAACACACAGACAGCACACACACCTCACACTAACACACAGACAGCACAAACACCTCACACTAACACACAGACAGCACACACACCTCACACTAACACACAGACAGCAGACACACCTCACACTAACACACAGACAGCAGACACACCTCACACTAACACACAGACAGCACAAACACCTCACACTAACACACAGACAGCACACACAGCTCACACTAACACACAGACAGCACACACAGCTCACACTAACACACAGACAGCACACACAGCTCACACTAACACACAAACAGCACACACACCTCACACTAACACACAGACAGCACACACACCTCACACTAACACACAGACAGCACACACACTTCACACTAACACACAGAGAGCACACACACTTCACACTAACACACAGACAGCACACACACTTCACACTAACACACACCACTCACAGCCTGCTGTAAATAAGCCACTTCAGTTCTGTCGCTAGGGGCAAATTACATGCTCCAGATTCACGGAAGTCATGTTCACAACCGTAGCCTCATCAGCTGGTGATAAATATCGTGCAGCACTGAGCATTAAATATTTCAAAATATTTACATCGCTGATAAGAATTTATGTTTGCGGTGCAGCGTCTGCATTTATTGCAAAGAACACTGGAGTCACGTTGGACTGCGGGACCACAAGGGTGTAGAGAGACAAGTCAGAGAAACCCAGGGATGATCTTTTTATAATATGGTAATAAACTACAAGGGCAAACTAATGGAGACAAGAAGGGCAGCACCGGTAATTCACAGATTGGTCCCCAGAGGGCAGCACCGAGCTTTGTTCGACTGCAAAGGGCATGATACGCACTGTACGCTATTTCTGTAACTATACACCGAAAGTGAACACCTGAAGCTATTCAGATGAAGCACACAAGGGTAATACAAGACAGATGGTGAACAGGAAAGACCATGTCTTCACGTCGAAGAGATTTATATGCTTATTTTAAAAAGCATATTCTCTCCTATTCTCAATTTTAAATAATAATCCTTACTCTACATTTAGAGACATAGTATTTTTTTATTCCTTTCAAATTATGAACCAGTCTAGTGATCACTGGTTTCTTCACAGGACTGGACTGACCAGTATAGTGACAAGATTAAAAGGACATTCTTCACACATCTATGTAGTAAATACGCGGCGTGCAGCTCTGGCTCCTCGGCTCCTCGCTGCTTCTGCAAACTGACAGCCCTGCTGGGGGTCTGCACTGACCCCGATGGTCTTAAGCCGGATAGCGCGGTCCAGGCCCCTGATGGGATCCATCCATTAGAGGGGGCTGAGACTGAGCAAGCCGTCACGGATGTGTGTCCACCGGGGCCTGCTTACAGTCCCCATCACCATCCCATCCCCCCCCTCAAAAAGCAGGTTTTATCTAGGCTGCCGCCATCTGTCCTCTGCTTCCCCCCCTGCTCACGCTCAGGCCGATCATAGCGGCTTTCACGGGTCAGCTTTACGAAGAAAAACAAAAATTAAACACAAATCCACTAAATATGCCCTAAAAGGCAAGTGCCAGCTTCCAGTAGCCAGCTAACGGAGCAGCCAGGGGGGCACCCGGGCACGTCAAGGGCACCTTACACCAGGCACGCCAAGGGCACCTTACACATCCAGTCTCCCTCATCCACAGACTGGCTTTGTTGCCACTCAGGTTCAGCCGAAGAAGGTTTTTAATTGCATCCCATTTCCTGGGCCTGACAGCCGCCCTCGCCAAGGAGAGGCAGCTCCATATCATGGCTGAATTAAAACGGATAGGGGGGCAGAGAGGTCCATTTCAGCACATTAGGCAGAGCACTGGCAGAGGCCCCCGCACTGCATGCTAAGCACACTGCCACCCACACCCCCCCCCCCCCCCCCGCCCACAGATATCCTCATCAGATGCTTCGAAGCCCATTTGTCTCATGACTTCTCCCCATATTTCCGTCATACTTTGCTGGTCCGGGCAGGATTAACTAACAGACCATCGGCAAGGAAAGTCTGTTTTTGTGACGGTAGTAGAACGACTGAACTTTGACTCAGTTGCCAGGGGCTACACATTAATCACAGCGTAGATTGGGGTACGACAGAAATGTGGACATTTCATTCATTCAGTGGTGCATTAAATTACACTTTGGGGAAAAATCTGAGAAAAACGATTATCTGGGCAGGCGAAGCGGTTATCAATTATGTGGCATTTTATTTGATTGCTGTGTTTAAAGGCAGACATAAGTAGGCTGTAACGAGATACTTCAGGCTTAAAATACTGACATTGAAATATATTTTACTTGTCAGAGCTATCAGTTTGCCATACGTGGTAAGTAGGGCAGATCATTTATCATTTATCATACCTGGGCAGCGTATTTTTAGGGTAAACAGTCTGCAGATGATGCATGTATACAATCACAGAAGCATTATGAACATGTTCTGCTCTTCCTGCCATCTTCTGTCTCCCACACAGAGGAGAACAGCTTACCTGGTGATCTCCTCGTCGGTCAGCACGCTCTTCGGGACGGGCGAGTAGCGGCCAGACGAGCTGGACACCAGCGGCTGGCTCAGGTAACTGGGAGAGGTGATATGGTTCTCCAGGTGTTGGGAATAGGCTGAAAGGAGATCAGATCGATATTCACCAGCCCGCTTACGCTGCACATGTCACTGACAACTAGCATGGCCTGGGCTAGGCTAACTGTACAGCAGGGTTCCCACCACAGGGACATACAGCACCATATTGTCCTTACTGGTGACACTGGCACAAATATAATTTAATTTAATTTCCAGCCGTGTGTTTGAAAAGGGCATCATATTCTTCTAAGGAACCCTGAAACATAAGCACACGTCGCATACACTCTACTCTGCTTTTCGTGTGTTGACATCTTTACACGAATCTACCTTTTAAATATTTATTATTCTTAGTTTTATATCTATTATTGTGCTGTGTTATTATTGTCCTTTACATCTTTCAGTTCATTTGTTTGCTTTTACTGTTTTTGCTGCCTTCTTCTTTTGTAATTGTCCTCTTATATAGTGTTACTGTGTATTCCTGTTTGTCACGTACAGCACTTGTTTTTGAAATAAATGTATTATTATTATTATTATTATTATCATCAAATCTGGCAACCCCTTTCCCCTTTTCGCCCGGACCCATACAGTCCAGCCCGTCTGCAATGTCGGCCCCATCTGACTCTCCCGTAATCGATCCACAGAACAAACAGTCTCCTCATTTGACATTAATAACAGCTTGTTTCTGCCAAATGGCAGCATCACGCTCATCATACCCAAAGCTATTCCGGCTGGGGCAGCGCACTGCAAGAGGATCAGCTGCGTAATTGGTTCTGTGAGCCTTAATCCGGCAGGGCGTGTCTCTGCAAACACTTAATGAAATGACTTTCATGCTTTCCCACCGCATGCGCAGAGCCGCGAGTCGCTGTGCAGCCAACATTACACATATCGTCTCCTTCCTACTTGGATTTATTGCTACATGGACAAGCTAGTGGGGTTGGGGATGGGGGGGGGGGGAGACCGCGTGACCCCATTCGTGATTTAATTTTCCTGTCCTTCACGCCTTGAGACCCAGATGACAGCATCCCCATACGGGATCCATGATCACCCAACATTTAGCCAGCTTCCGGACTGCTGAAGAGTTATTAAAAAATAGGTAAATATCGACAATGCTAACTGAGCCAGCACAGTGACCCAGTATCGCCTGGTGGGGGCGCTCTTCTGATTGTTGGATGTACAGTGTACTTGAGGAACATGTAGTGTCGCACCACACAGCACCACAAAGTGCGCAGCCTCAACCAATGTCAGCCAATGTCATTTGTTTCCCGTGGAAGCCTGAGACGGCTCAGCTGCAAGACCTCCTCATCGTCCTATAAACATGTCATTTTACTCTGTCCCTACTGGGGGAGGTGGGGTGTCCAAGCCTCTGAGTGATTCATGCTGTGCTGTAAGCAATTCATGGCCTGACTGATGGATGTTGCACGTCCGCAGTCTAAGCACAAAACCACATTTCTGAACCGATAGGAAATTAATTACACTTCGTAATTTGGTCATTGACAACGAAAGTGAAAGAGGTCTGCTTTTGGATAGTGTGTCCCAATTTTTAAAAAAGCTCATTATTCATCTCCTGCTGCTAATCATCATGGAGGATGCAGGGGTCGTGTGGTTCACAGGTGACACGCTGGTCCATAAGGAGATCGCAGTCACTTTAGGGGAGGCACGCAGGTCCGTTACTGGTGCCCCCCCCTCCTCCACGGAAGGGTGCGTTTTCTTTGGTGAAAGCGTCATGCAGGCAACACATGAGCGCAGCGCTGCGGCTCAGATCACACGCTACGGCGCTGACCTTTCATCCCAGAGCGTGATCGATATGGCGGCCCATCTACATGCTGTTAGAGCTCCATGCTGGCGACTTAGTAAACTGCAGCTGGCCCACAAAGCGATTTGAGCGCATCTCTGTTTAGGTTCACTCACTAAGTACAATCCGCCAGCCTGAATGATGAGCGCTGTTTACACTCTACAACTCTACACTCTATAACACTATTTCTGTACACCGTAACTCAAGCAATAGGTTTGGGAAAAAGGGACATTTAAAACACTCCTATCCATTATTCCATCCATCTTCCGCAATCCCTTATCTGGTAGATCCTGAAACCTTTCCAGGAAGGACAAGGCATGAGGCCGGGGACACCCTGGAATTAATGATGAAGAAAAAAGCTAGTGAAGTGTCTGACACAAAGTACACAGATACGACCTTCACTCAAAATGCATTCAGGAGAATAAAAGCAGAGATTTAAAGTTGCATGGGAGATGCCTGGAACAGTTGACCATAATCAGCGACCGCTGCTCAGATAATGCAGTCCACTAACATTCCTCTAAACACGACAGGAACCCTCCAAACCCAAACCGCTTGTTGATGTTTTGTTTGATTCTGGACTGCCATCAGCTGTTACCCGCACCAAACGCATTAGCTGGCATGAAATGGGTGTTAAAATCCCTCAGCTGTGTAAATAATGTAACAGTCACTGCGGTAACTAAATCCGAACAATGATGAAGGAGGCTCCATTGGGTGCTGTGGCGACAGATGGCCAAAGTGGCGATGTCTACAGCCAGGAGGGTAGAGCGCTGGCAGTGGCCTGGGAGAAGCAGGCAAAGGGAACTCACAGTTGGTGACGTCAGGCGGGATGAAGCTGTCGCTCATGAAGACACTGGTGGGTTTTGCCACCTTCAGGTACACAACATCGGGGGTGTTCTTCAAGGCGGCCACAGCTTCCTCATGGCTCACCTCCTCAAGGCAGGAGCTGTTTACCTACAGAGACAGGCACACACAGAAAGACATATAAACCAAAGACCTGTTCACCTACAGAGACAGGCACACACAGAAAGACATATAAACCAAAGACCTGTTCACCTACAGACAGGCATACACAGAAAGACATAAACCAAAGACCTGTTCACCTACAGAGACAGGCATACACAGAAAGACATATAAACCAAAGACCTGTTCACCTACAGGGACAGGCACACACAGAAAGACATATAAACCAAAGACCTGTTCACCTACAGAGACAGGCACACACAGAAAGACATATAAACCAAAGACCTGTTCACCTACAGGGACAGGCACACACAGAAAGACATATAAACCAAAGACCTGTTCACCTACAGAGACAGGCACACACAGAAACACATATAAACCAAAGACCTGTTCACCTAGAGACAGGCACACACAGAAAGACATATAAACCAAAGACCTGTTCACCTACAGGGACAGGCACACACAGAAAGACATATAAACCAAAGACCTGTTCACCTACAGAGACAGGCATACACAGAAAGACATATAAACCAAAGACCTGTTCACCTACAGAGACAGGCATACATAGAAAGACATACATTATAAACCAAAGACCTGTTCACCTACAGAGACAGGCACACACAGAAAGACATATAAACCAAAGACCTGTTCACCTACAGACAGGCATACACAGAAAGACATAAACCAAAGACCTGTTCACCTACAGAGACAGGCATACACAGAAAGACATATAAACCCAAGACCTGTTCACCTACAGAGACTGGCATACAAAGAAAGACATATAAACCAAAGACCTGTTCACCTACAGAGACAGGCACACACAGAAAGACATATAAACCAAAGACCTGTTCACCTACAGAGACAGGCACACACAGAAAGACATATAAACCAAAGACCTGTTCACCTACAGGGACAGGCACACACAGAAAGACATATAAACCAAAGACCTGTTCACCTACAGAGACAGGCATACACAGAAAGACATATAAACCAAAGACCTGTTCACCTACAGAGACAGGCATACATAGAAAGACATACATTATAAACCAAAGACCTGTTCACCTACAGAGACAGGCACACACAGAAAGACATATAAACCAAAGACCTGTTCACCTACAGACAGGCATACACAGAAAGACATAAACCAAAGACCTGTTCACCTACAGAGACAGGCATACACAGAAAGACATATAAACCCAAGACCTGTTCACCTACAGAGACTGGCATACAAAGAAAGACATATAAACCAAAGACCTGTTCACCTACAGAGACAGGCATACACAGAAAGACATATAAACCAAAGACCTGTTCACCTACAGAGACAGGCATACACAGAAAGACATATAAACCAAAGACCTGTTCACCTACAGGGACAGGCACACACAGAAAGACATATAAACCAAAGACCTGTTCACCTACAGAGACAGGCATACATAGAAAGACATACATTATAAACCAAAGACCTGTTCACCTACAGAGACAGGCATACAAAGAAAGACATATAAACCAAAGACCTGTTCACCTACAGAGACAGGCACACACAGAAAGACATATAAACCAAAGACCTGTTCACCTACAGGGACAGGCACACACAGAAAGATACAGTATATAAACCAAAGACCTGTTCACCTACAGGGACAGGCATACACAGAAAGACATATTCACCTACAGGGACAGGCATACACAGAAAGACATATACACCAAAGACCTGTTCACCTACAGAGACAGGCATACACAGAAAGACATATAAACCAAAGACCTGTTCACTGCATGATGGGTAACACTGAGGCCTTGGAGGCGGTATAGAATCACGGTGCACTAAGGAGAAGCATGTTGCCGGTGAGGAGGACATGGCTAAGCGGTACTCACAGCCAGCAGCTTGTCCCCTATCTGCAGCTTGCCGTCCTTGTGTGCGGCACCGCCTTCAATGATCTTAGTGACATAGATGCTGTTGTCTCCTGGAATGTGCTGATTCCCTACACCGCCCGCTATGCTGAATCCAAGGCCTGGGGGGGGGGGGGGATGGACAGAGGAGGGAGGGGGGAGAGAGGGCAGCACAGGCATCAGATGCGCTCCGACTGCGTTAACCATGTTTTTGTATGACGCCCGACTCATTAACACCTTCCCTCCCCAGGAGAGAGAACAGGCACAAATCTGACTGGAAAAGTGAGACCCCCCCTCCCCCCCATGGCACCGGTTTGCCGGAAAGCCTTGGGACACATGAGATCACAGTCTCCTTCTGCTGGGAAGGGAAACAAACATTAGAGACAGGCTGTTTTTGCCCAGGCCTCTCTCTCGAGACACTGGTGGGGTGAAAAAGACTGTTACTTCTCTTCTTTATGGCCTTTCCCTAACCCCCCCCCCCACCGCAGGATCACATCATTCTTTACAGCCATCTGACTGCAGTACATTATAACTGAGAGAACGACAAAATTTAACCATGTCTAGATTACACATACATACACACACACACACACACACACACACAACATCTGTGTTTACGTCCTCTGACCTAATAACTGATTCCTGTTTTTCTGGCAAGACAATTCATGCATATAATTTTTTAATGAGTTTCCATGAATTGATTACATTTTCCTAGGCATGAGACAAAATTACACTTGCAATATTAATAAAGAAAAATGAATATATTTAAGATGCATAAAATAAAAGGCACAGGACTCCACATCTGTCCAGATGGCCTTCTTAAAAACCTAAAAAGTTTGTTTACTTGTTTTTTTTTAACGTGGAGCTGAACACAAAACATATAGAACGGTTTACAAATTGTCTAGTGGGACATTTGATATTTTCCCAAAGCCTTAAAATTCAGTTTGGAATAAAATCCCAAGATAAACTACACATGAGAGTATGTTTGCTACTGCCGATTTTTCATCCTCAGATTGCACAAGAATGGTCTGCAAATTAAAGCAGTTTCAAATTATTCAGAAATAGGAAAATGTTATTAAAAGCATTAATTATTGCTTAAATTGGATCATCTAACTGCTCAATTTCCAAACCAACAAAGAAAATGGCAGTGTTACAGCTAGAACGGAAATTGCCATCCATGTAAATATGATAATTAGATAACAAAGATACGGTCGCTTCCATAGGCTGAGCCCCTGCCAGCTGACCCCTGCAGACGAGAAGAGTGAAGCCAGCCTCGGTTTGGCTTTAGCTGAAGCCAAGATCGTTCTGTATATGACAACCATGTTGAACGGAAAGCTCTGATTGGCAGGGCCTCCTCTCCGGGCTGCGGAGGCAGGAAGTCCTACCTTTAGGGCCTTTAACCAGCTTGATTTCCACTATTTTCTCGGTGACCGGTTTCCTCCTGCGGACGTAAAGCCTGACGATGCAGCCGGCTTCCTTCAGGGCCTCCACCGCTTTGCTGTGAGTGACGTCCCGCACGTCTGCATCATTCACTCTCAGGATGCAGTCATTCACTCTGCAGCAGCATGGAACGCATGAACATTGTATGGATCAACACTGAACATCAACACTGAACATGAGCACATTGATACTGGGCTAACAAGGGGCCTCAGCTGTTCCTGTAACACTGAGAAGCCACTTATTATGAACCATTAGTGGCCAGGTGACATCTTAACCAAACTGACAAATCGACAATAGTTACACTTAAGGGTTAAGTATCCTTCTCCAAGGTACTACAGCAGGCGCGCTTGAGGTATTTGGGTCAGAAAGCAGCAGGTCAGTGTCGTTATTCACTACGCTAAGTGCTGCAGAGTTTGTGAGAATGCAGCTGGTCAAGGAAAGAAACAAAGAATCAAGAGAGAAGATTATAAATCGGAAATAGATGGGGGACCAGAATGAATATAGGCCTCCTGCACAAGAAGGACGTGTCGGTAAATTGCAGCATTCGCTCACTACCGTCGCTCTTAGGAATCTCTTCTCTTAAAGCTGTAGCTGACCCTGCACCACTGTTACCATTATCTCACTGCACACAAGGTGCCAGCATTACAGTAGCTTTGGATTCATGGCCAGGTTCAGCTACAGTCAACACGGTGTGGCTGAGCCCCATATGAAGCAGATGCTGGAGGCGGGCACTCACTGGGGACGGGCACTGACCAGGGGTGGGCACTGACCTGGGGCGGGCACTGACCAGGGTGGGCACTGACCGGGGACGGGCACTGACCGGGGACAGGCACTCACTGGGGGCGGGCAGTCACTGGGGGCGGGCACTGACCGGGGGCGGCACTGACCGGGGGCGGGCAGTCACTGGGGGCGGGCACTGACCGGGGGCGGGCACTCACTGGGGGCGGGCACTGACCGGGGGCGGGCACTGACCGGGGGTGGGCACTCACTGGGGGCGGGCACTCACCGGAGACGGCCATCCTGAGCGGCTGCACCGCCGGGGATGATTTTGGTGATGAAGATGCTAGGATCATCGCCGATGTGGGGGTTATCCGTGCCTCCCGCGATGCTGAAGCCCAGGCCTGAATTGCCCTGTTAGCAAAGATGGCCGCATGCCATGCACACACATTCGCGCATGTCAACGAGGGAAACACCTGTTCAGCAAACTGGCACATAAATACAAATGTGTAGCAAACGCAAAAAATCCTGCAGGAAAGACAAAGGCGAGTACAGGAAGAGATGCATCTCCAATCTGGACTCAAATCTGTTCAGCCCCTTTAGAAAAGGAGAAGAGTCACTCCGGAAGACTCCCTTCTGAGGTTCCCCGGTGATAGAACGGGCTGCCGAATCGCGTCCAGCCATCAGACTCCCTGACCACCTTCAAGAAACACTTCAAGACCCATCTGATCCAGAAATACCTCTACAGGCCTGATGCATCTCCGAGTTCCCTGAATGTTCCTGATGTTCCTGATGTTGCACTTCATTCTCATTGAATATTAGTCTTATTAGGCTCTTGTTGCCTCCTCCTCCAATACTGCTTACACTTGTAACTGGGCATTGATCGAGCAGCCAGACTGAAACCTCAGTATATACAATGTGCATGAGATCCAGCTCAGTTACCCAGGTATAGTTAGAGTAGGGCTGGGCGATAAAACGATTACGATATGTATCGCGATAGACACGTGATCGATATCAATAAAAAATGTGTTCGATAAAACGTTCGATATTTTTTATTCTTCGTCGGAAGAAAACAGAGGTTGCGAAGCTAGTTTGGATCCGAACAGGTGTTCCGGGCAATTCGGTTTCCCTATGTTTCCCCTGTCTATCGGGAAATAATGTTTCCCCTAATATTAAATCAAAGAGGTATGTGAAATGTCTGAAAATCACTCAAGTACATTATTACATGTGAATACTGTATTGTTATTAGTACCGAGGCCCAGAGTTGCTGTATACCTGTTTTAACAGGGGGGAACCAAATATCCTGGATGTCAGGAAATAATGTTTCTCCTAATATATAGGCAAATATGTAGCCTATGTGAGATGTCTGAAAATCACTCAGGTACATTATTACATATGAATACAGTAGATCGTCACGCATAATATAGTCTTATATAAGCAATACTATCCCGTTTTCATCAATAAATATCTCTATCCAGCGAATTAAATACTTTCATTTATTATCAGTAAAAACAAAAAACATGTGATGTTTTAAAATATGTGGCTTGTTTACCTCAAGAGCTTCGTAAAAAGACATGAAAACAACAGCGAAACCGTGTACAAATCAGCGCGCGACAGGGGAAACTGAATTGCCCGGAACACCGGAAACGCAGCTGTCATAAATGGTCGTAGCACAGCAAAGCTGCTTTATGGAAGTTCTGCCGGTTTTTTGTGAATCACTGTGACGGTCGCCTCGCCCTTCCCTAACGCCGCTCGCCCCCCGTCTCCTGAATATTAAGTTATAGGTCTGTATCCTTTCGGTTTGTATGTGTCATGTTGTCCGGTTTTTCGCGTATCCCGTGTTTCGTTTCGAGTCTGCCGTGTCTTTGTTTCCCCTTCTCTCTTTCCTCTCTGTGTTTACGGCGCACTTCCGGGTTCCGGCTCCCTACGTATCGCGTCTTCCTCGTTAGTGTTTGCATGTGTGTCTTTTCCTAGCACAAAACCTGGACTGAAAATATACTTGAATAGTTCAACTTCAAGTATGATTAGAGTAAGAATAACTTGAAGAGTTACTTTTTCATATTTCTGCAGGTTTTATATTTCAAACAATGTTACTGTACTGTATCAGGTTTGTTTTTTTATATTACAGATGTATCTCAGTCTACGTCAGTTTTATTTATGTTTACAAAACACTGCACATATTTTAAAAACACTTTATTTTCCATGGTTGTTGACATGTTTAAAATAAAAATGTTTAAATGTAATATATTTTTCTCCTGGTCTTTATTTTAAATGGGTCATAAAAAATGTCAATAATTATCGATATCGACCGATATAAAACACTCATATCGTGATACAGTTTTCAGTCATATCGCCCAGCCCTAAGTTAGAGATATGAATAACTATTTAAATTATAATAATAATAATAATAATGAAGAAGGCAGCTTTAAATTAAGGCTAACATTGACACAGGAGGCTGACACATATAAGTATGTCCAGATAAGGCACAAAGATACCAGCCATGTCAGAAATTACAGCCTATATCCTTTTAGGGATATTATGTAGCGGAAATGAAATGGTGTACCACAGAAAGGCAGGCTTTGCACTCCAAAAAAAAACAAAGTACACCAGCAAATAGGGGGGAATTAAGAAGGAAAGACGCTATTAATAATGTGCACTAGAGAGCGGAATAAGGTCAGAGCAGAACAGCGAGGAGGCCTGCGGGCACTGCTGCTCACAGACAAGCTCCTGCAGCACCTCACCATCAGCTGGCAAACGGGACCATGCCCACTCTGCTCTTTTAAGGGGACAAACGGCGTGGACGGGCGTCGCTGACTCAGACTGGCGTATCACACAAGTCAAACCAAATCTACTCATGTTTGCATATTTCACCAGCAGGTGACATCACGCATACAGGCGCTATCAACAGAGCCTGAGCCAGTGTGGGAAAATGAATGGGAAGACATGGCAGTCAGAAAGAAAAATGACTGGTTCAGAGAGACAGCCAATCAGACTGTTGAGGAGATGGATCCAAGCGACTTGAGGGGGAAGACACCTGATTGATTGGTTCCGCCTCCTCTAATTTCTTGGACCCACCTCCTGTACAATCTGATTGGTTATCAATCTGAACCAATCATTTTTCTTTCTTTGTGTAAGTGAAACTCCATGAGCAAAATCAAAAAGTGGCCTCACTGCTAAAGGCTTACTGTACTAAACCCCTCCAGTTTTATTTGGCAGATAAGGCCAGCTTTAAAGCAACCCCTTTACATTCATTTTTTAATTAGGTACATTGCAGAGATGCTGCATTAACTGAAGACTGAAATTGAGGGGGGGCTCATATGTGCTGTGAATGGTTTTGTCTTTCTTCATGGTAATGTGTGTTCAGTTGTTGGGAGCGATTTGTTTTTATTACATTCCTCGCGCCTTAACTTATTCCACTGCTGAGCCCCTTAACACTGACGCATGTTGCAAGTTGTCCTTTGAATACAAACAACTTTCCTCTGATGTATTAAGTAATCTGCCAAAGAGAACACATACCTGTATTATACATGCAGGCATAAACACTGCATTACACCTGGACCAACATGTGCCTCATGTTTAAGAGAAAACGCAGCTACAAGCCTGCGAGAACTTGACTATACTGATGTGTCTATGTTCTATAAAAACACGTGTGCGCATGCAATTATAAACTATGCACAAAAAAGTTTGAAATATGGTTTAACAACAAAAAACGCTAACTGAGAGGGCATCAATCTAAATTGTGTAACTGACAATAACGTTTTTAACAGATGGCAACAGATGTTACAGTTAGTGTATTCTCTAATCTACACCTTTGACTCGCAGTCACCTAAATCAACAAATAAAGATGGTGAATTTCATTGCAACTAAACTACACATCAGGATCACTTACAGAAGGATACATTTGAAGGTCCATTTAAACAATCAGAGATTTTTGTTTCCATATCCATTGGGATTTCAATTCCTTCACCACCATCTACAGTACTTCATTTTTTCAATATGCACCAGAGAGTTACGGCACCTGTTCTCCTACCCGCTCAAGCGTGATCTCTTCATATTCAAAGTCCGCCTCGGTCCCGTTAACCTGGGAAAACAAGAGACGATGCATGAGCGACAGATGCATCTCGATGTGGCTCTGGACGCCTCTGACGACACCCTCACGCATGGCTTCGGGAGAACGGGACACGCCGACTGCACCGCGGCTCGGAGATCCATTCAGATCCTTCGACCCTCCTTTGCTCGGTTCAGGTTTTGGCGAGACGCTACAGAGACACCATTATCATTAACAAGCTTTAGCTACAAGCGAGATCAAGGACAGAGAGGTAAGCAGGGGCAGCTCAGCCTGCTCCCTCGTCGCGGACGAAACACCACACTGAGCCTCTTAGATCCAGCCTACTTGCCTGCTGAATGAGCCATGGTGACTATTACTGTTTTATTTCTGCACAACAGGCATTGCTGTCCGGAGAGACCCAGAGATCTATCATTTATTTGTTTGTTTTTACCCAATGACAAAGCTGGATGTCCTTACAGAAGGAATTCAGGTTAAGTACCTCGCTCAAGGGTGTACATCATGAGCTCCACCTGGGAGCCAGACCTGCAGTCCACCCTTGAACCATCGCGTTGGCCACGGAAGACTGTTTCCCAGCACACTGCGAGGAGACGGCCAGATCTCCACGTCCGGGTTACGCTCGGGCACCGCGAACGATGGACGGGCTGTAAGCATCCAATCAGCCGCAGCGGCGACGTCTCCATCAAGAAGAGTGGGGCGGCTGAATGTGGCTGCGTGTTGTTTTAGCGCGACGGCGTGTCGCTTTAGCGTGACGACGCGCTCCAGGGGCTCACGCTAAGCACAGGAGTGTGGGATGCAGGAAAGTGGGTCTTGTCAGACCTGGACTGGAACGGGGCCAGCAGGGATTAACCTCAATGGTTTCAAATAGGACAAGAACAGGGTCAAGTCCCTGGCTGTTCAGGCCACGGTGCTATAATGGCTTGAAATCAGCCCAGCAGCTGCATTACCAGTCATGCCCACAGAGCTGCTATGGCGGCCTGGTTCCCATGAGCCCCCCCTACCCCCGTCCCTGCCCCAGTCCCAGGTCCTGTGTGGTGGCACTTAAAGCCCAGAGCTCCTTCTGCTCCCCATAGGGAGTAACAAACAAAGGGTGGCCAATCAGGAGGCTCGGCCAGCACGGGGCCAGGCCGTGCATTTCAACCTGTACACACAACTGGATGCTGCTGCTTTTGTAAATGCCCAAGAAATAATTGCAGTTTTAAACGCCATGATTATGTTTATATAGCTGTTTATCTATCTCCCCTTCTTCTAACCCCTTATCCAGGACAGGGGGGTGGTGAGCATTTAGCCTATCCCAGGGGGCAGATGGCACACTGCAAGGAACACCTGCAAGGCACGCAAGTGCACTGCAGGGAGAGCACGCACACACGACACACTGCAAGGGACACCTGCAAGGCACGCAAGTGCACTGCAGGGAGAGCACGCACACACGCAGACCTGTAACCATATCTTTGTAGGGACTGCTCATTCATTTCTATGGGAAAAGTGCTAATACTAACTATGACAACCATACCCCTACCCAACCCTTACCATAACCATAAGTAACCTATCAAAATACAGTAGCACCTTGGAACTTGAATGCCTCTTAACTTGACCAACTCGGACATCGAACGGGTCTGTTGATTTTTTTCCGACCAAAATCTTGGAATTTGACTGTTCCTGCTAAAACTTGAATGGTTCGAGATGCGTTCAGCTCTACTTGACTTCGAACTTGACTTCGACCTCGACCAAATCGCAACTCAACCAGCCTTCTGGAACGAATTAAGTTCGTGTTCCAAGGTACCACTGAACGAGTTTTTGCATTTTTATTTTTTTGATTGTAGTCACATAATTCTGGAAAATTTTATAGTTTCCCCTTATGTGCGTCTGTCAAAAAAATGGGTATAAATCACACTGTTGTTACACACACAGACAGATACACACACACCCACACACACACACAGAAACGCACTCAGATACACACACAGATACACACACACAGACAGGCACACACAGATACACAAGCACACACACACACACATACACAGACAAACTGAGATACACACACAGACACACAGATACACACACACACCACAACACAGATGCCAATTACCCTGGCCAGTACAGCAGAAAACCAACACTCACAAGTAAACACAGGAGAACATGCAGACTCCACACACAGAACCAGAGGGTGGAATCGAAACCATGACCCTGGAGATGATGTCACTGTCCCGCTGCTTCAAAATTACAGCCCTCTGATTTAAAAAAACGGGAGATCTGTTCAGATGAATATATGTAAACACAATTCATAAAGCCGTATCTTCTTCTCTGTCCCAAAACTAAAAAAAACAGCCCTAATGACTTACTGATAAGGCAAAGGAACCAAAAGACGCGTGGAACCAAAGCACAGAAGGAGCCGGGCGAAAGGGGCCCGCTGCAAGGCCGCCGTGACATGTGGGGGACATACGGCAGGGAGGCAGGAACGTGCACATGGCTGACCAGCAGAGCGGCGATGGAGACACTCCAGGAAAAGTGCACCCTGCATGCCTTTGCTTCCTTGTATGAATGGAAGCCTGTTCAGTGGCCTAAACGGAATTTCCTCTATCATCAAACAGCACAAATTAGCCACTATGCTCTGAGGTGATTACGGGTGGCTGTCACTGTCCTCTCTCCCTCTCCATGCATCATCGGCCTTCAGATGCGCAGTGAAGAGAGATTTCAGTTGGTCATTAAGCGTTTCAGCAATATGTGTCACTTGACTGCAATAACAACAACTTCATCGTAGGCAAATGAGTGCTGATTCGCGGCTGAAGTGGCACACGACTCTCCCACAAAGACAACTCACCCTCACATGTGCAAAAATGTATCTGGAGAGCTTCCTGAGTCCACATCAAAGACTCTCTCCTTCATCTGGCTGCCCAGAATTTAATTGCTTAGACCTTTCCGGTTAAATTGAATTTAAAAAAAAAAAACTTTCAGCATAATCCTATTAGGGTTCTGTCAATGAAATGAACGAGGTGGTTTCAAGCACTGGCAAGGAGGGAAGACATTTCAGCTGTGGTGCTGGGGGCTCTGTAGCCCTGTCGAACGGAACCCTGCACCATCATCTCATCAGGAGCACTCCAAGCCCACAACAATTACGTCATATCATGGACCTGAGGTCGAGGAAAGAAAAAAAAACAAAGAAAATCCACATGGCTTGCGTTGTTCACAGCGTTTATGACCACATGCATTTGATCAACAGCCACAATCGGCATTAAAATGAAGACAAATTAGAGAACCTTAAATTGGAGCTTAAATCATTAATATTCATACATGCAAACCGGTGCTGAATTATCAGTCTGCCTATAACTGAAGGGACACAAGGAACAGCACAGAAGAGAAATCGCATAGTAGCCATCCTCGCTAACCCCAGCTCCTCACATCACACCCCAGCCCCTCACATCACACCCCAACCCCTCACATCACACCCCAGCTCCTCACATCACACCCCAACCCCTCACATCACACCCCAGCTCCTCACATCACACCCCAACCCCTCACATCACACACCAGCTCCTCACATCACACCCCAACCCCTCACATCACACACCAGCTCCTCACATCACACCCCAACCCCTCACATCACACCCCAGCTCCTCACATCACACCCCAGCTCCTCACATCACACCCCAGCTCCTCACATCACACACCAGCTCCTCACATCACACACCAGCTCCTCACATCACACCCCAGCTCCTCACATCACACACCAGCTCCTCACATCACACCCCAGCTCCTCACATCACACCCCAACCCCTCACATCACACACCAGCTCCTCACATCACACCCCAACCCCTCACATCACACACCAACCCCTCACATCACACCCCAGCTCCTCACATCACACCCCAGCTCCTCACATCACACCCCAGCCCCTCACATCACACCCCAGCCCCTCACATCACACCCCAGCTCCTCACATCACACCCCAGCTCCTCACATCACCGCATCGCCCTGCGCAGCTAAACCCTGAAGACTCTCTGAAGTCTCCTTGCTTTGAGGCTCTGTGCGCCTCAAAGCTCCCAGAATGTCCATTTCTAACGGGTCAACGGACTGCAGCTGCGGGCAGCTGAGATGGTGCCAGTCTTAGCGTGGTGCCTCAGGCTGGGCATGCCCGTGTGGGGGGATGGCAGCAGGCCACAGTGTGCGTCCCTCTTCATGGGGATGATGATTCCCGAGAGTGTGCTGCTCACTACTGTATGGTCAGCGGCAAGCGAAAACGTCTAGGCTACAGGTGGGCGATATGGCAAAAATATTATATCATGATGTTTTTCAGACAGGATCAGGATCCACGATCTTATCACAATTCTTTTCCATGTTAGCTTTTAAGACTATTTTGCAAGTTACTTAGAAGTACAACCAAACTAATTCCCCTATTTTAAAAATATAGCCCTAAGAGGTAATAAAACTAAAAGATAAATGTACTCAAGTACATTTAGGCACCTCCTCTACGTCGTCCATGCTGCTATGCTACCAAACAGGAAACGTGCTGCGTGTTTCACATTGTATGTTGGGACACGGGTTAGAGAGGAAGAGATCCAAGGCACTACCTACGGTTTGCTGTCACTGGGTTACTGGTGAGCTGAAACGGATTCGGCTGACAAAACAACTTCAGATGCGTGCATGAGCCATAGAACTGCAACTGATAGAATGATACTAACGACCTCACCGTAAAGGCAGTTTGTGGAGATATTTTAACTGTTTACGGTCTATTATCATCAAATCGCACATCCCTAGTCTCGGCTGCCACTCAGGTGATCTGAAATGTAACGCAACTTCACAATTTGTGAAGTGTTGGTTTTGAAAACACAGCAGCAACACAAGTTAATTGAAAATTTCAATAGTGTTACAATGAAATGTCCCTCTCCAAATGACATACCTTAAGTTTAATCATTTTACAGAAGGTTTTTGGCTTAAATTCATGCTTGGTTTGTACTTGCCAGCTACTAAAACTAATAGTTGTTTTCCAGATTAAATAAGTTTAAGTAAAAATATGAACATGTACTTTATCACATACAGGAATGTGGATCACAGGAATATAAAATACTAACATAAAAATCAATACAATTAAACAATTATAAAACAGCAAAAGTATGCCGCACAAAATGATGGGCAGTCTGTCTGTCACCCTGTAACAATGAATTAACTCCCAGGAGATACACATTATACTGACAGCAGTGCTTCTGTGTTATACTTTAAACCCACACTGGACAGCTGTTCAAAACCATCGACCAAGGCATCGACATGATCTACACAACTGACCTTCCTTAATCAATTAAGGAATAGGAACAGGATAGGGAAACAGGTACTGAGAAGTAACCTACATGCAAAAAAGGGATTGCTAAACCGCAGTCATCCATCTTATACACCCTGCATCCAGTACACGCTGGTACTGTTTGTTACCACCAGAGACCATTGGAGCAGTTCAAGACTCCCATGACTTTCTGAATTAGGCCTGAAAACATTTGCCAATCAAGAAGGGAAAAAAAATCAAGAATCAATTAGGAAAAAAATGTGATCTTGTAAAGCTTACATTGTGTATTGCAGGGACTGTGCAGAGAAAAAGCAGTATTCAGGATTCCTTATAACAAAAACTAAAATTTTGTTAGTTACAGGAAGCAGACCAGGTAGCATGACATTCAAAGAGGTAACATGCCTCACAATCTGAAAATGTTTTCTTTCTGTTTTAAATGCAAATGGATGGTCTTAGGAGCGTCATGAAGACACCTACCTGCAGAGGTGGAACTTTCAGGTCCTGAAAGTACAAATCCAGACCAAGATTTTGTTTCAACCAACCAGTTGAGTACTCTGTGACTGTGACTGTTTATGCTCAACTGGTTGGTTGAAAGTAAATCATGGTCCGGATTTTCACTTTCTGGACCTGAAATTGCCACCTCTGCCTACCTGTCCTCAGCAGTATCAGTGTGGCCCTTTTCTCTGAAAGCGCCGACCTGCTGCTTTCACCAATAACCACCGAAATACATGTAAATCTATTCTACAAATTAATTATTCTCCAAGGCAAAAGTGTACAGACAGCATGACTAAAATACCACAGGTCCAAACACAGTAATAAGCTCATTCTGGCACAGGTGCATGAATGCGCCCATAATGGAGGAAGCAGGACGCTGATGTTTGACTCTTGGAACCGGCAGTACGGCCCCCATGCGTTTGACCAACAAGCTGCCCCAGCACCTGTGATGCTAGATGAGAAGTTTCCTTAGCAAAGCGGTCCCCAGCTGTCACTTGTTGATCGGATTAGAGACTATTTACGTTTCCTAATTAGGCGTAGGAAACACCCAGTTGATGTGCTTTGTCCTTGGTACAACACACACAAGCATATCTTTTTCAAATAGGTCGTCTTCAGTGACTGGGGACAAAAACCAGTCACATCTCTGACTGGCAGCTAAAGAAATGACAGCATAATGATCTGGGGGCTGTCCCACGAAGCAGGGTTTCTTGCTTGGTCGGATAACTTTTCGGATTTAAGGTAGTCTGGAGCTATATTAGTATTATTTATTTATTTCACACTTGGTTCAACAGTTCCAACAGTTTATCTTTTCATACACACAAACCGTGATTTCCCTTGATATAACACTGCACCCATGAGTGAAAAGGAGCAGGAAGAAGAAATTTTTATATGTAATTGAACAAAGTCCATTTAGCCCAGACTACCTTAAATCCAACAAGGTATCTGGCTAAGCAAGAAATTCTGCTCCGTGGAGCACAACCCAGAGCTACAAGCCTGGATCCACACATTCATCATTTGATCCAATGAAGAACAGGCCCTTGTCCATAACCTCCAGACAGGATACTTCAGCGGCAGCAAGTGAGTCCGGTAATACCAGATGTCACACAGTCCAAATGTTGGCAGGATCAACATCACTTTATACAGGATTAAACTCAGCAACATTTTAAGCTTTCACTTTAATGACACATCCACCATCAAGTCTCATTAGCAGATACCTCAGCTATAGTCTAATTTACACACAGCACCTGTCCTTAGGGCTGGGCAATATGCCCTCAAATCAATATCACAATTAACTCAATATTTTATCTCCATTACAATTAATGAACAATTCTTTTGTTCTTGTTTTTTTTTGCTTTTTTGCTCTCATATTTCATTGACAAGGTTTGTACTGTAAATATGCTCAAAGCGAATTATTAATGCAGTGTTTGTACAGGAATTATTCTGTCCCAAGCTTTTTGATCCATATAAGTGGTTGACCAATATAACCGTGATCACTATAAGTTTCAACTGTTTCAACAGTTTTAAATATTGCCGGTGCTGAATCCGATTAGTTGAATTACCTTTGGTAGGTGAAACTATATTTCTGCAGCGTTTAGATTTGTATGGTGTCTTCTACACTAAAGCCACAATGTGTCCAAACGACGGATACGGCATTTTTCTCTAATACAAGCTGTTCGAGTTGCTCATTGGGCTCGGGGTAGGAGTTCGCCTCCGTGTCACTTCCAGTCACAAACTGGATGGGGCGGAGTCACGTGACGACACACGTGGTAGTGCGTTTCTAAGGGGACAGTACATGAACACACACAGGGGAAACTATTAACAGAATTAGAAAAACAACAAAGTAACCGGCATATGCATGATTATGTCGATTACAGGGTCTAAACGTCGGTTTTGAATAATTTTCAATGAATTGACTAGCACTACCTGTCCTTTTGGAAGGACGGCTAACAGAAGCCGTTTCACACTCAACTAGGCCTTTGGACAGAGCAAAGTTAATTCTACTGAGAAATGGACTACAGCTGGTGCTCTGCTTGCTTCTCACACACCGCTGTGGTCTGGGCAGCCAGCTCTGACTGTCACACACACCAGCGCCGCACCAAAGCCATAATCCCACAGTGTCCAGCCGCTGAGCTTCCTCACACTCGGGGAATGCAGAGAGAGGCCTGCTGCACTAATGACAGCTAATGGGCGACTGTCACCAGGCCACCGACACAGGCTCTGGCACTGCTCAATTTATCAAACCGCACATGGAGGGCACGTGGACAGCACAGGGAAAACACGTGGACAGCACAGGGAAAGCACGTGGACAGCACAGGGAAAACACGTGGACAGCACAGGGAAAGCACGTGGACAGCACAGGGAGAGCACGTGGACAGTACAGGGATGGCACGTGGACAGCACAGGGAAAACACGTGGACAGCACAGGGAAAGCACGTGGACAGCGCAGGAAGAGCACGTGGACAGCGCAGGGAGAGCACGTGGACAGCGCAGGGAGAGCACGTGGACAGCATAGGGAAGCACGTGGACAGCACAGGGAGGGCACGTGGACAGCACAGGGAAAGCACGTGGACAGCACAGGGAAAGCACGTGGACAGCAGAGGAAGAGCACGTGGACAGCACAGGGAGAGCACGTGGACAGCGCAGGGAGGGCACGTGGACAGCACAGGAAGAGTACGTGGACAGCACAGGGAGAGCACGTGGACAGCATAGGGAGGGCACATGGACAGCATAGGGAGAGCACGTGGACAGCATAGGGAGAGCACGTGGACAGCATAGGGAGAGCACGTGGACAGCACAGGGCCCTATACAGGATTCTGCAACAACTAGACAAACAACTGAAGCAAGTTTCTTTTTAAATGAAAAGAAGAAGGTTGAATTGTTTTTTAATATTACTATATATTTTTAATTTATATAGTGCAACAAGGCTTCAGCAGAATTTTTGAAATAAAAACTGCTGTCATATATTTCTGAAATACACTGCCCGCCCAAAAAAAAAGTCGCCATTTGAATTTTTTGTTGGGCCGCCTTTAGCTTTGATTATGGCGCATATTTGTCATGGCATTGTTTCCACAGGCTTATGCAACATCTCACCCTTTATTTTAATCCAGATTTGCATTCATTTCTCACCGAGGTCCTGTATTGACAAGTGAGTTGAACCACTCCATAAAGCCTCCTTCAGCACGTCCCAGAGACCTTCAATGAGGTTAAGGTCACAACTCTGTGGTGACCAAGTCACGCGTGAAAATGATTCCTCATGCTCCCTGAACCACTCTTTGACAATTCAAACCCAGTGAATCTTGGCATTCTTGTCCTGGAATATGCTCACGCCAACAGGGAAGAAAAAATCCATTGATGATGGATGGAGATCTAACCTGGCCATTCAGTAGATTCAGGTACTCAGCTGACTTTACTTTATTGCTGCATAACATTGCAGGACTGTAATAATGATCCAGTCATTGGCTTTTAAGTATTTGCTGATATAAATTCAAGTGACCTTTTTTTTGGACGGGCAGTGCAATTTCCATGTCATCTGTATCATTACTGTTAGGTATTATAAAATGCTGTAGCATAAAGATAACCCAGTTCCACCCTGACATATCTGAAACAAAACTGAAAAGTGACAAGTTTATTTTGCAGGATACAAATGCATGCAGCAGGAAAAATCCACCAACTTACGTATGGCGGAGTGTCCAAAATGTCTGTGCTCACCACAACGGGGGGTGGATTAACCTAGGAATGAAGGGAAAATACAGGTTACATGTGGACAAAAACAGGTGAACTACACCTGGGATAGAGAATTCTAAGACATCTGCATTGAAACGGTATACGGATAATGCCATATTGGGTAGGCAGTTCACCAAAAGACAGCAGAATAGTTCAATATAAAGAAAAATAGTTACAGTGTATGTGTCTGCTCTGTGCGTTCTAGAACGATACAGAGAGCAGTCATCAGGGATTAACGTGGACAGACAGACACAAAGGACCTTTCTGCTCCACATGAAACACTGACACCCAACAGAAACCCAAATTAATGTAACAGTGGTGTATTATGGCTGCATTAATGTATCCCCATCAGTAACACAAAGAGCTGCTGCTACTCTAATCTGTTACCCTACTAAAGCATCAATGGAAGCGGAAGACAGGAGAAAGAATGACAGAAAAAAAACATGTGAATGAATTCAATGAATAATAAAATCAAAAATAAAAAATGAACCTGTGTTGCGGGAGTGGTGGTGACTGTGGTCTCGGCTAGGACTGGAGAGACGGGGATCACAGGGATTATGGGAGCAGAGGATGGGACAGCATCTGTGTGCTGAACAATGGCAGGGTTCAAAGGTCAGGAAGCCATGGCGGACAGGTGCAGAGCTGACATTCGTGAAATGTTAACAGTCGCAACACAGTGTATGAGGGACAGATTAACACAGCACAATACTGTAACTGGCGTGTCGATTAAGAGGTCAGCCTGGTGTGAAAATGACGTAGGGCACATGAACCAGTGCGTGATGGAGGATGTGGTTTGGGCAGACAGACATACCTCTATTCCATAGCATAAACCAAATGGGCTTCTGATTTATATAGTTATTTTTATAACCAAAGCAAGATTTGAAATTTCAAAACTTTTACGGTCCAAGGACTGCTAGATATTCGTCTAAAGCAGGGTTATTCAACTCACGGTCCTCCAGGTCCGAGCACTGCTGGTTTTCCAGCCTTCCTTACCTGTCAGTCAGGTGTGAAGCCTCTGACCAATCAGAATCAGTAATTATTAAACTAACTACCTGGGAGAACTGAAAACAAGGCCTGGATTTGGAATCGAGGTCCAGTTTTGAAGAACCCTGGTCTAAAGGCATCATAACACAAACAATACAAAATGTTGGTTTAACTTCCTCAAACGAGCACCTTGCTATTATGGGAAGAGCAAAATCCACGTCATTCCACAAAGACTGCAGGAGTCATTTTCAAATGCAAGGCTTTTCCAAAACAAATCTGCCCTATTAAATTTATTCCACATTTTTTCCCCATGCATGAACAGGGAGAAACGTCTCCCACAAGCAAGCTAACCAGTGAAAGGTCATACTTCACAAAGACTGTGGTTGAAACGCTAATTTTGACTTCAGAGGATTACTGTCCCCTCCAAGCGTGGCAAAAAGAAAAAACTGAGGGTACAGATGGACAGTGAAGCATATGGTTCACATCTCAGGAGTAGCCTGTAAGAAATGGGAGGCAACGGTGACATTCTGTATTAAACCTTCTTTTGGATCCACCACAACATACGGAACATGGCTGGGTCCTGCTGATTACTGAACGTCTGCTGAGCAGCATGTTTGATATGGTCCTCTGAGGTTTTAACAGTCAGCTTCACTGACTGGAAGCATGACTGGTTATGACAACAGCAAATGGGCTCAAGGCAAGACAACACAGAACGTTTACCATCGATTAGCTCCCTCTTCTTTCCCCAAAGCGACTTTTAATGTTGCATACATGCTGTGATATTGTGCATCACAGCAAGTGTGTTGCTGTGATACACAATAGTTGGATTCTGTAAGAGCTGGAAGTAACATTCAGGTTATGAGCGGTGAAAGGAGAAATGCGGCTTTAAAACCCTTGGTTGGTAGGACTGATGGTGCAGCGTCAGTGTTTGCCCCAAAGTAACCAACAGGAAGCGAGTTTAAACAGACGGCGACTTGCAGAGCGTGACCATACCCCCCCCAACACGGGTTCCAAGGCATTGCCTCTCCGAAAGCCATGCCCTTAATCACCAGGAACATGATGACCAGCATGCCCTTAATCACCAGGAACATGATGCCCAGTATACATCTGCTGCACAAATGTCTGCCCCTGGAGTCAGCTAGAAGCACAGCCCATCTGATGGAAGAGCCCCAGTTTCTGCAGCAAATCTCTCACACGGCTTGTGGCATGAAGGCTCTGCAGCCTTTACACGGGCTCCTCAAACAAGCTCTGCACGGAGTATCGAAAGAGGCATAGCAACATGTGAATACCCAAGTAGTAACAAGAAAGCAGGTATAAATGATTTTTACATTACCTACTGTATATAGAGTATATAACAAATGTCCCTTTCCATCACCCTCCACAACATTACATTAAGTATTTTCTAGGACACTAACACATGCATTTGTACACCCAGCAGTTCACGAAGCCGACTGCACACTGAGCCACGGAGCAGCCGGCTGCACACTGAGCCACGGAGGGGACGGAGCAGCCGGCTGCACACTGAGCCACGGAGGGGACGGAGCAGCCGGCTGCACACTGAGCCACGCAGGGGACAAAGCAGCCGGTTGCACACTGAGCCACGGAGGGGACGGAGCAGCCGGCTGCACACTGAGCCACGGAGGGGACGGAGCAGCCGGCTGCACACTGAGCCACGGAGGGGACGGAGCAGCCGGCTGCACACTGAGCCACACAGAGGACGGAGCAGCCGGCTGCACACTGAGCCACGCAGGGGACAGCGCAGCCGGCTGCACACTGAGCCACGCAGGGGACGGGGAGATCAGAGGACTGCAGGACCCAGAGGATGACAACATCGTTCCCATAGCTCCAGCTTCTGCTGTGACAGAATGGGGAAGCGCTTCATTCTGGTCGGCACCATTGGGTCCAATGGGAGGCAAATCTGAGTGACAGCCCCCCCCCAGCCCCACTGCAGCTGATCATACCTCCCCAGCATTCACTAATCTAATTATAATTCTGCTTTGAGGTCTAGACCACAGCACGCTCACTCTGAAGGCTGTGGTCTGCATCCACAGTCTCCAGTCCTGGACATAACTACTGCCTCTGAAATGGCAGGTACTGCAAAGTCACACATATCATCAGCAGCACCTGTTACAGAGGACAAGAGCTATATGGTGCTTCAAAGTCCGATGCTGACGAGGAGATGGGCTGTGAACATATGGGAGGCATGAATATGAAATTAGAACAAGTCAATAATACTGGTTATAGTCCTGCTTCATCTTCAATGGAGCCACAAAACAATGTTTGATCAAGAATAAAAACAAAAGTTAGCAGGACAGCTTATTTTGTTAAGGCATCGAATATACTATGGGCTAAAAACAAGGCATTAACAAAAAAAGACCAATATTCATGCTTTACAGCACACAGACCAAAAACAAACAAACTTTTATTAATATGGAGGACACACAGCAAAACCAACCACTTAGTGTTGCAAAGTGAACACACACCATCGTACAGGAGCGTGTTTCCTGGTATTCACCAGTGTTCAGGCTTTCCCAGCTTGGTGGTGACTAGAATATAGAGCAGACTCACACAAGCTCACTCACTTCCCATGAAGACCAGACAAGAACTGCATAAATCCACTGTTGCACATCTCTGACATATTTCACATCACACACCTCTTTTTCTAAGCCACCTGATGCACTGAACCACGCACGCTCCACAGCCACATGACATACCTTTTCCAAAGAAAGAGTGGCCCACGAGCAGTCTGACCACCCAATGCTAGAGGCTTGGACCTTGGCTGTGCTTTTGGTGGGGCTCTTTCTGACACTGTCTCGGAGGTTAGTGAACTTCCCTCTGCTTTTGGCCGTGGCAGGCAAGGTGCATGAGCTATAGTGCCTGTGCGAGTTCTGCAGGGACTGATGGCTTGCTTGCTCTTGGTGACGACGGTGTTGAAACTGGTCGGGACTCTGCTCGTGGTTCTGGTGCGAGTTCTGGTTCTGGTTCCGGTGTCGAGAGTGGTGACGGGCCTGGTGCTGGTGGTGGGCCGGCTGCTTCTGAAGCAGAGCATTGTGGGACTGAGAATGCAGGAGCCTCTGGGTCATGCCGCGACGGCCGTCCGTGGCCCCCGTGCCCCCGGCACCCCCCTCCACTGACGCGCAGCAGTATTCATGTTTGCGGCAGTGTGTGGTCATCGCTCACCGGTGGTGGAGGGAACAGTCTTCGTGCTGAATCCGTGCCTGGGCGTCCTCCAGCGAGTACCAGGTTGATATGCACGGGGAACGCGGAGGATATCAACTCAATCCCATTCTCCGGCTCACCCCGTTCGCCGCGCTTCTAACTCGCTCTCCAAACTCGCTCTCTCTCATCCCGCCTCACTCTCTCACCAATTAATAAGCTCCAATGGGCACTGCATATGACAGCAGTCTTTTATTTCCCAGGCATGAATAATCGATCGGTCGCTGGGACATTTTATTTGCATCGGGTGGGAATTTATGACTAGGATTTTATTTTCCTTTGTCACCAACTAATCTTGTTTGAGAAAAAAAAGACATTAAATGTTTTAAATCAGACAGTCTTTGGGTAAACTAGAGATAGGTAGCCAGCTGCAGTTTTCCTATGATGCAGGTGGCAGTGATGAAATGTCACTGGCATATTCCCTTCAATAAAGGTCCACACAGAAAAGAACTTTTACTTAAATTTTTTTAAAAAGGCGTAAGATGAAGAATTACACGAGCAAGTTTAAAATGTTACGGTAACAAAGTAAATAGAGGTAATAAATTGAGGCAATTGGAATAATTGCATACAAAATAAGTAGCGAAAAAAAAACAAAAAATCCCACGCCTAAACCGCAGTATTCGGATTCCCGCCTAAACGACCATATATATTCATAGCTAGTTTGCAAATGAAGGAATCGCAGTAAATTCGCACCATCTGCGCGCAGCCAGATTTTAAAATTGCCTTTCTTCCTTATTTTATTCTTACGAAAATGCGGCTATTAAATGTTAATTTCCAGTACAATGGAACTTAATACATGATGCTGGAAAAAGTTATAAATTCATAAATTTATATTTATTACACCATTAACCGTTTGGTAATTAGGTAGGTGGTGTTTTAAATGCTCTTCATCATGCTCTTCATCATGCTGAAATGGGTACCTTTGAGAGTTGTTGATATTTTGAGGAGATCTGTCGCCGTTTCTTGGATGGAACCGTAATAAATTTTAAGAAATAACTAAAATAGCTTGTTACTCCAAACCAATTACACTCTGATAACAGAGTAAACAAATATCACAAGTACATCGTGTAAATTATCTTCATCAGATCATATTGTAATGAAATGAAAAAATACTTCTGATGTAATGTGTCTTAGGATGCCGATTACAGCAGGCTATATTAGGGACAGATGGGGTCTTAATGATTTAATGGAAACAGCATTAATATTGCATAGAAGTCAGTTTCTGTTGAGCTGTCTATTTGAGTTTCTCGCTGGTGAACAAAGCCCCACTTCTGCTCTTCAGCGCTAATGAATGAGATACTAAGTACGACTCATCCCAGGATTTCACACATTTCACCAGCTGGGTTGGGATGCACTGTCATACTATAAGCAAACTGCTGACCCAGTTTCCACAGAGACCAAACTCTGAATACCCATTTTATCACCGAGAAACAATGCAGTGATAAACACTGGTACCAGTCCTGAAAGCTTGATGCCAATATATTCTACAGCCCACATCTTTAAGCAGACATGTTGCGAAGCAGTTTCTGGGCAGTGTCACTACTGCTGTCACTACTGCTGTCACTACTGCTGCCCACAGCAGCCTCATTGGATACTGAGCCTTATTATAGCAGTATGCTGAGCGCTATTATAGCAGTATGCTAAGCGCTATTATAGCAGTATGCTGCGCGCTATTATATAGGGTGACCAGATAATCCATGTCAGGGAGGACACTCTGAGCTAGGACAGGAATTGTAAATTACCATTTCAATTAAACGGACCTGGATTTCACTTGAGCACTCAGCTCTTGCTGTGTGCTGATTGGACAGTCCTATAATGTATGTGCATGTGTCACTAATGCTAATGTGAAACAGCTGGATGAGTCTTTCAGTCAAGGAAACAAACCAGTCAAAGCACAAGAAGAGCTAAACTATTTAGCCGAGCACAGGAGCCTTTCAATTAGAAAGTAGTTTGTAAAACCCAAAGTAACTCAAAGTGTCCTCCCTGACATGGATTGTCTGGTCACCCTATATTATAGCAGTATGCTGCGCGCTATTATAGCAGTATGCTAAGCGCTATTATAGCAGTATGCTGCGCGCTATTATAGCAATATGCTGCGCTCTATTATAGCAGTATGCTGAGCGCTATTATAGCAGTACGCTGCGCGCTATTATAGCAATACGCTGCGTGCTATTATAGCAGTATGCTGCGTGCTATTATAGCAATATGCTGCGTGCTATTATAGCAGTATGCTGAGCGCTATTATAGCAATATGCTGCGTGCTATTATAGCAGTATGCTGAGCGCTATTATAGCAGTACGCTGCGTGCTATTATAGCAGTATGCTGAGCGCTATTATAGCAGTATGCTGCGCGGTATTAAAGCAGTATGCTGCGTGCTATTATAGCAGTATGCTGCGTGCTATTATAGCAATATGCTGCGTGCTATTATAGCAGTATGCTGAGCGCTATTATAGCAGTATGCTGCGCGGTATTAAAGCAGTATGCTGCGTGCTATTATAGCAGTATGCTGCGTGCTATTATAGCAATATGCTGCGTGCTATTATAGCAGTATGCTGAGCGCTATTATAGCAGTATGCTGCGTGCTATTATAGCAGTATGCTGCGTGCTATTATAGCAATATGCTGCGTGCTATTATAGCAGTATGCTGAGCGCTATTATAGCAGTATGCTGCGTGCTATTATAGCAGTATGCTGAGCGCTATTATAGCAGTACGCTGCGTGCTATTATAGCAGTATGCTGAGCGCTATTATAGCAGTATGCTGCGCGGTATTAAAGCAGTATGCTGCGTGCTATTATAGCAGTATGCTGCGTGCTATTATAGCAATATGCTGCGTGCTATTATAGCAGTATGCTGAGCGCTATTATAGCAGTATGCTGCGCGGTATTAAAGCAGTATGCTGCGTGCTATTATAGCAGTATGCTGCGTGCTATTATAGCAATATGCTGCGTGCTATTATAGCAGTATGCTGAGCGCTATTATAGCAGTATGCTGCGTGCTATTATAGCAGTATGCTGCGTGCTATTATAGCAATATGCTGCGTGCTATTATAGCAGTATGCTGAGCGCTATTATAGCAGTATGCTGCGCGGTATTAAAGCAGTATGCTGCGTGCTATTATAGCAGTATGCTGCGTGCTATTATAGCAGTATGCTGCTATAAGCAAGAGACCCAGGCTTGGAGAACACCCTTCCTAAAGTATTTCTGAATATTCTAAGGTTAGTAGACAAACATATATAAACGGAGCTTAATACAACCGAAATTGAAAAAATTCCCTATTTCAAACACATATTTACAGACAACTACAAACGTCTAAGTAATTTCTGTGTCTCTATGTCACCTTACACAGATAAGACACTGATAAGCACAGTGGTTAAAGAATACTATGCTATTTGGTGTTTGATATGCAATTACGCTTTTTTTTTAGCAACAAATTTTTTATGTTTATATCAAAAGTTAATTGATATAATCAGCAGTCTAGACCGAAGAGCATCTGCATAGATAGAGGTCGCAGTAGTAATTTGTGGTGTTACTGCCATCTGCAGGATGTGCTCCTGAACTGCAGCTTTGGGTACATATTTTCAGCAACTATCAAAACAGCAAAGTTTACATATCAACCGCAATGAAAAAAAAAAAGCCGAAATATTCTCCCTCTTGCTTAAAGAGCTGATGCAGACCACACTGAATTAATAACACTACTTCCAATAAGTTTAGTTTTGATGGGTCTTCTGAGTGTGAAGGTCTGCTAACCCTTCCGCTATTTGCCCTGCTTCAGTGGCCGTTGCTTTATTGAGATAATTAAAAGGTTCTACGTGACCTTGCCAGCTATTCTGATAATTAGGCATCCAGTAAAACGTGTCTGAGGACCTCTGGGACCTGCAGTTCCAGACCCACCTTTCAGTGGGAGGCTTGGCCATGGCCCACCGTTGGATGGATGGGTGGATGGGAGGAATTTGGAAAAAGCAAGAACGGTATATTTCCCTGGAAGTGAATCAAGAGGCAGACTGGATCCCATTACATATTGCTGACGGCTCTCTTTGCCCCCCCCCCCCAGCAGGGAGCATGTGATGTGATGCCACAGAGCCTTGGCCAATAGAGAGACTGTAATCCGCTCTGACCTTGAGGTGGCCCAAGAGCGCAATAAACCGCACAAAACGAAAACTTCATCCCCTTCTCTTTGGCTTAGCAGCACAGCTGATCAACGAGGGGTGTGTTAGCAAAGCCAACCACAAGGGGGAGGCGGGGAGGTGAGGGGTGTGTTAGCAAAGCCAACCACAAGGGGGAGGTGGGGAGGCGAGGGGTGTGTTAGCAAAGCCAACCACAAGGGGGAGGTGGGGAGGCGAGGGGTGTGTTAGCAAAGCCAACCACAAGGGGGAGGTGGGGAGGCGAGGGGTGTGTTAGCAAAGCCAACCACAAGGAGGAGGCGAGGGGTATGTTACCAAAACCAACCACAAGGGGGAGGTGGGGAGGCGAGGGGTGTGTTAGCAAAGCCAACCACAAGGGGGAGGCGGGGAGGTGAGGGGTGTGTTAGCAAAGCCAACCACAAGGGGGAGGCGAGGGGTGTGTTAGCAAAGCCAACCACAAGGGGGAGGCGGGGAGGCGAGGGGTGTGTTAGCAAAGCCAACCACAAGGGGGAGGCGGGGAGGTGAGGGGTGTGTTAGCAAAGCCAACCACAAGGGGGAGGCGGGGAGGTGAGGGGTATGTACCAAAGCCAACCACAAGGAGGAGGCGAGGGGTATGTTACCAAAACCAATCACAAGGGGGAGGCGGGAGGTGAGGGGTATGTTACCAAAGCCAACCACAAGAGGGAGGCGGAAAGGCGAGGGGTATGTTACCAAAGCCAACCACAAGGGGGAGGCAGGGAGGCGAAGGGTAATTTATCTGCTCTTGGAACTGTAGAGAAACAACCATCAACCATGATCAGAAGATGTTTACTGGGTGGAATAAGCGCTTGGAAAAGGTAAAACCTAATAAGAACTAGTTAAAAAAAGATCTAGACAATAAGACTTTTCCTCTTTTATTAGCAACCAGATTTGGGTTCTAAAGTTAACTTTTGGCTGCTTGACCAAAACAAAAATATCCATATAATGTTAATCTGGACACAGTACTAGTCTACATATATTTATTTGACCATATTCCCCATGACTAGAGCTTTGAATTGTGTGTAATGTGTTTAAGGTGTCCCCAAACATGGTACCACCCTGACAACTGGTGATGTTTGATGGGTGATTTATTTAATTCTGGTCATTTCTGTCCACCACAAAACAGTCTCTCTCTGATGTTTTAATTATCATAAAGTTTAAAATTATGGACCCAGTCAATGCAGAGTCGTCCGTTTTGGCTTTTCCCACGGCACACATCTGGGCAGAAGCTTCCTTCTACTCGCTGATAGCGCTCCCCAAGAAACAGAAAATCCAGTGGATATGGGCAAATGGGAGAATGGGCTGGCAGGCCCGAGCGGCATACCCGCACATGAACGGCAGGTCTCAGGGCAGTCCGTGCCCCATTCGACGGCAGGCCCGAGCGGAATACCCGCACATGAACGGCAGGTCTCAGGGCAGTCCGTGCCCCATTCGACGGCAGGCCCGAGCGGCATACCCGCACATGAACTGCAGCTCTCAGGGCAGTCCGTGCCCCATTCGACGGCAGGCCCGAGCGGAATACCCGCACATGAACGGCAGGTCTCAGGGCAGTCCGTGCCCCATTCGACGGCAGGCCCGAGCGGCATACCCGCACATGAACTGCAGGTCTCAGGGCAGTCCGTGCCCCATTCGACGGCAGGCCCGAGCGGCATACCCGCACATGAACTGCAGCTCTCAGGGCAGTCCGTGCCCCATTCGACGGCAGGCCCGAACGGCATACCCGCACATGAACTGCAGGTCTCAGGGCAGTCCGTGCCCCATTCGACGGCAGGCCCGAGCGGCATACCCGCACATGAACTGCAGGTCTCAGGGCAGTCCGTGCCCCATTCGACGGCAGGCCCGAGCGGCATACCCGCACATGAACGGCAGGTCTCAGGGCAGTCCGTGCCCCGTTCGACGGCAGGCCCGAGCGGCATTCCCGCACATGAACTGCAGGTCTCAGGGCAGTCCGTGCCCCATTCGACGGCAGGCCCGAGCGGCATACCCGCACATGAACGGCAGGTCTCAGGGCAGTCCGTGCCCCATTCGACGGCAGGCCCGAGCGGCATACCCGCACATGAACGGCAGGTCTCAGGGCAGTCCGTGCCCCATTCGACGGCAGGCCCGAGCGGAATACCCGCACATGAACTGCAGGTCTCAGGGCAGTCCGTGCCCCATTCGACGGCAGGCCCGAGCGGAATACCCGCACATGAACTGCAGGTCTCAGGGCAGTCCGTGCCCCATTCGACGGCAGGCCCGAGCGGCATACCCGCACATGAACTGCAGGTCTCAGGGCAGTCCGTGCCCCATTCGACGGCAGGCCCGAGCGGCATACCCGCACATGAACGGCAGGTCTCAGGGCAGTCCGTGCCCCATTCGACGGCAGGCCTGCCGCAAGCACATCTGGCTAAAGACCTCCTAAAAAATACAATAATTTCAAGCTGACTGACAGCGCTGTCTTTGCTCAGGGGAAGCTTGGCACGAGCGGAGCTCATTCACTATTTACAGGTCACATGCTCATTCGCTATGTACAGGTCACATGCTCATTCGCAATGTACAGGTCACATGCTCATTCGCTATGTACAGGTCACATCCTTACATAAAACAAAAGGCGTACAGTCTGGTGACAAGCTCTCTATGACAATATTATTTTCTCTTTGTAACAGAACTGGAAGGTTTGTTCATTTTGTATAATCGAACAGAGAATGTCTTCTTGTGAAATCCTTCATGTAAGACTTACATACATCTATTTATTTAGCAGATCGTTTTGTCGAAAGTGATGTACCAGTAAGTATCAGAGAACAGTGTCAGCTACCATGCATGGAGCAACCAGGGTCAGGGTATGGTTACTCTGTCAGGGAACCCAAGACACGGAGTATTACAGAAAAATATACTGATGAGCAGTTATACTCATAAAACTACAGATTTTTTCCATGTTTTACCCCAATCAGCACTCTGGATACACTGTGCTCTGTGTGTGTGTGTGTGTGTGTCTCTCTCTCTCTCTCTCTCCATGTGTGTGTGTGAGTCAGGCAGAGGTCTGACCACGCAGTGTCATGCAGCATAGAAGAAAGGATATTTAATCTTCGAAATCCATCTTTTTTTATTTTTTAAGATTTCTATGTTCTCTCTCTCTCTCTCTCACACACACACACACTTTCCATACAGGCACCAGAGCACCATGCAGAAAAAGAGCCAAAATGTCCATAGATGTGTCCCGCAGCCCGAGGAGAGACCTCCCCTGCCGTCACCACATGTTTATGTGAGAGGCGCAGGTTCCGCGCTGACATCCCCCTGCACACACCCCTGCACATCCCCCCTGCACGTCTCCTGGGAGGGCACTTAAGGCGAAGGGCCTAGAGGACACGACTACAATCAGGCGGTGACATCAGAGGCCTGGGTCTTACAGAGCCAGCTGGTCCCCCTCTTAGAGAAGAGCGGGGAGCTGGCAAGGGTCACGGGCTGCTGTGTGTGTCACAGTGTCACCGCTCAGGACACACACCCAGGATGGGCGTCACACAGAACCACTCTGCAGTGAATCTTACAATCATAACAGTAATAAGAGCAGCAGCTCTCAGGTTTAAAAAGCACTGATGAAGACAACCAAGTACCTTTACATATTAAAAACAAATCAGCCCTTTTCCATTACAATTTATACCAACATCTACCTAAAGATTTCACTGATAACCAGTGGACACTGAGGCACAGGGAAAATTAAGAAGACGGACATAGATTTAAAAAGGAAGGACGGTTTAAAGATTATTAGTTCTTCAAAGACAGACTAAATTGAAGTTGTGACCAAGTGGCTGAAGCAGCCTAAAAACATAAAACCACTTCTTGGATGAAAAGCACAGATTGTGTGCAGCTCTGCGTATCGCCTGGTCAGGAGGATCCATGGCACAGACGACCACGCGCTCACCCTGAGCGACGGGCTCTCAGACGTGCTCCTCTGCTAGGTTTCACACACGTACACGGCAGCCCCATCAGCAGCCTGCACGAGGGAGGCTTTACCTGGCTGGCCCCGGCCGTGATGCAGTCCGCGAAGGCGCCACGCCGGCTGAAGAAGGACAGGAGCTGCTGCCAGAAGGAGGGCGGCTCCTCGGTGGAGCTACGCTTGGCCCACTGCCTGGGCCCAGGCCTGGGCACCCCCACCGCGCCATGGCTGTGGGCAGAATGACCGCGGCTGCCCCTGGGGTAGAATGTGTTGTTGCCGAAGATGTAGTTCATTTCCAAGCAGAGAGGTGAGGTGGGGAAGGCGGGGGGGCGCCCCTGCTGTCTTTAGGGCCGGGAGCGTAAGACGGCGTCTGAGAGGTGAGGGGCGGGGCTGACAGGTCAGGCCTCCGGGGTACAGGTCAGGCCTCCGGGGTACAGGTCAGGCCTCCGGGGTACAGTTAAAGCATTCTCTCGTATTTCTGACAGATTCCGGAGCCTGAGGACGAAAACTCCATCCAGCAAAATCAGCAGCCAGTCACCCGCTCTTCAGCACTGGGAGGCGGATCCGACGAAGCCACCCTGAGCATCTCCACTCAGGGCTGGACCAGGAGGCACAGAGACACAGATCCTTGCCTGGTTACTTGCAACAATTTCCCTCCCTTGACAGAAGACCCGCTTGGGGATCAGGCTGCTTTCTTTGTTCAAGACGGAAGAGAGGAGGAGGGGGGGGGGGGGGAAGAAAGCCCCCACACACACGCCTAGGCACACAGGCAGGCAGGAAGTACATTCAATTATCAGAACGGACACCCAGCACATGCAACCAGTCACATCTCCGCGGCGACATCTCACACAGAAGACCAGTTTCTCTTCTTACAGGTGCCAGAATATTGCCGCCTGCATTAAGTACGAAAGCTAAAATCACACGGCGAAGCTCTTGGTCGAGACCAGCGCTCATCTCCTCGCATTCCTGAAGAACCGTTTCATTCTACTGTGTGTCATCTGAGCAGCAGTAGCCACCATAAGGCTTCCACAAAGCTTCGGATTTGTCCTCCTCCATCCACATGGGCAGCCAGGAAGACAGCTCAGCCTCATCATAAATAACGATTACAGATTGCGCGCCTTCCAATTCCCAAACTCGGAGACCCAAGCCTGGTAAACGGGTTAAGGAGCAGGTCTGTGGAAGCCAAGGGAGAAGAAAAAAAAAAAACAGCAGCACAAAAATGAGCAAACAACTGGCGGTCAGATTCCCATGAGGGAAAGATGCAGGAAGATCACATTTTCTCCAGGTAAAAAGAGATTCCTCTCTGGCCTGGGTGCTCGCTCTCCTCCACACACGGCAGCTCTGCCATCTCCCACACACAGCCCATCACAAATGGAAAACAGGCTGTACCATTTGAGACACACACAGAAGAAAAAAAACAACTCCCCGCTTGTGTAAATGGCAAATTCACCTTCTGGCTTCCTCGGCAGCGATCTCTAAAATAAACATATGCTGAAGAAGCCCCCCCCCCCTTCCCGAGGCGAGGCTGCCTGAAGGTGTGCCACAGGTGTCACGTAAGGTAGTGGCGCCACCGGAAGCCGCTGTGCTCGTCCCCTAGGAGCAAATCCATGGCAACTGGTTTCACATCAAATAAAGCGAGTGAGAGTCCCTGCCTCTCTCTGCAGTCTAAATTTACTCAGCGGGCTCCGTTCACTCACGCTTCAGCAGCTGCCGCCTGAGCTGCGTGGCTCTATTCCGCTTTTACTCTCGGTTACACAAACGCAGGACAGGCTTCCGAAAAAGTAGCACATCTACTGACAGCCATGTGGAACCCCTATTGTAAAAAGCCACGATGTACACAGTTTAGGTAGGACCACATCCTTTGAAATGCCCGTCATTGCAGTATAACAGCTGACGTGCGACGGCCTTAAACTTGGCTGGTACCTGAAGGCAGGAAGTGATCTACACAGACGGATGCATCTGGAAGCTTCTACTGACTGCCGAAATGGCTGCAGAGAATGGCAAGGAAAACAGCTGCTCTTTGACGGCATGCTCAAATCTGACCTTAAAAATATCGCAGTGAATCAATAATGCATTCCCAATTAAACACAAACACGCAGCATCTATTTTTGATGAGACTGGCACTGGGGTCTTCACTGCAAGTGGCCCAGCTGGGAGCAGCAGTTGCCATCATCCAGTGGCATGACAATCAGGCCTTCCACCTCTTAGTGTCCCTCTTGAAGAGGTCATGGTGTCGAACCCCAATCCAAGAGGGGCTTTGTCACTCAGTCATCTTCTCCTAGACAGGGATAGGAGGACTGCATCTTGACCAGCTGATAAATGGCTGATTGGGGGGGGTGTGTGTTCTGAACCGCCGGGGAGCACGCTGAAGGTCTGCTGCCCATTCAAAGACTTTGAGTGAATATACCCACAGAAAGGCCTGCTTTCCCAACAACTTAGGTCCATTTCACTGACTTTCAGTTCAGAAGTGAATCAGGGAATGAAGTGGATCCAAGGGGTCAGTTCTAGGTTGCTGAAGGCCACTATTGTACAATTAACTTGAAGAGAATGAGGGTCACCAACAAGTCGGTTCTCACAAGTGTTTGTGGGAGCAGATCGTCACGACGAGACATTTTCAAGGCACTATTCTGAAACATACTGATGAACGTATCTATTTCAGGGTTATGTACATAGTTTTTTTACATACCCTGCAATGTCATGACACTACAGATGCTGATGCCTGCTCCAGTGTGTTAGATCTGCGGGAAGCTTGACCACCATGAGCAGTAATGAGAAGTCACACACTGGAGACAGACAGCAGTATTCTCTGTGTAAGCTCAGCTGTTAAAGCAGGAGATCGGGGACCTAAATCCAACACAGCTGTGTATGGGCCCAAGCTGGCTTTTGTCACAATATACATGTAGAATTGCCTGGTATGGAGGCAGACACAAGCTTGTAAACTCATTCCCACAAACCCATTGCTTTTCTGTGACCAACACCTCAGTTAGGATTAGTGATGTACAGAGGCGATCGGTATCAGTTATCGCAGCTCGATCCAAAGCCCAGTCTGTTTAATTTCCTGCATCTGCCTAATTCATGTAACTTGTACAGATAATAAAGTTAAATCACACACTGCAGTAACCCTGAGGAACATAGCTCAAAACTACAAACCATCATCGAATGGGGCAACTGTGTGGAAATTATTTTGATTGGAAACTCAAAGTAGCCCAACTGCTACCTGCAATGTTTGCAATGCCGTCCTTTGGACACGTGGTAGCAACAGAGCGTCATATGATACAACAAATGCAATCAGGCACTTACAGAAACATCAAAGGATGAATACTGTGTAATAGTAAGGCTTATCCAGACGGAAGAACACACCGATGCCTACTGTATGTGTATGTAAATTAGGGGTGGGGAATCATCAGTGACCTCCCAACAATATTATCACGATACCAAGGTGCCGATTCGATATGTATCGCGATACTGTAAGTACTGCAATTCTATGAATATCCTGATTACATACAATTTTATTTTTTTTTTGCAATTTTAAAACCATGAACCATGAAAAATTTGAGTCATACCACTAAAGCTTTATTTAAGAGATGCACAGCTAAATCAAACATGAGTATATGTAGCATACTCCAAATAACAATCTCCCCCCTCAAAAACCATTGGCAGCATTTAAACAACGCAAAACAACTTCAAACACAACAGTATGAATGCTAACTTAAAATTAGAAGCTAAACAAAAGCTGCAATTTCCTGCAGTCATGTCATAATCTACACCTAGCAAATGTTTGTATGTGGTTTAATGTTGAGAATGTTTAGCTTTTATGCAAAAACAAGAGCTGGTCACCATGATCTGGGGTAAGATTACTCATCTGGGCAGTAATAATTAAATGCAGCCAACTCCTAATGATGTTATTTTTATGCCTCAAAAACAAAAGGCAGCGTTTAAACAATAAAAAATAACTTATATCACAGTATAAAATTTCCAAATGAGAGCGACAAAGTTTGCAAGCAACATGGCTCATGTTCAACTCCTCTTTATTGTTTAAATTCTGAAAGCAAAAGTTCCTCCATAAATTAAATTGTGGAGTGCACCAATCTCTGCTATGTCATCCCCTATTCCTTATAATTATAAAATTATAAATTAATTTAAAAAATCGATTTTGGAGTCCAGTGTGGCGTTACATGAATTGCCGCACAAAAGTATATATAAAAGCAATACATAACTGAATGGATTTTCCCCCCTCATTGCTAATGTGTATTTAAATATTTGTTGAAACATCAGATCAGGACTCTGAACCAGCAAATGTCAATACTGAATGGATCGGAATGGAGTTACAAAAAGGTTAACTGGTTCATCTGCACATAGGATATCAGACAACAGCTACAAAGACAAACGGGACAAAGCCCATGACATGGATCGGATTTAAGGTACCCCAGTTTAAATGGACTTTATATTTGTTGACTTACACTCAGCCCAGACTGCCTCAAATCCGACAAGTTATCCGGCCAATCAAGACATCCTGCTTCAAGATGCAGGCCCCTGGACCATAAGATGGGCTTCCAAGACTAGTTTGGAGAGAGACACTAGCATATATCATTCTCGATTTTCACTACCACTTTTTAGCTAGTACCGCCTACCACCATTATGTCTGATAGTTCATTTTTTGTGAGTTTTCACTCCAGTATGATTCTTGTACACAACAGGTCAGACCATCGTTTGAAGAAGCAGGCGGGGTGGCAGTCTTAGGAATAAGAGTCAGCTGAGGCAAGAGGCTTGATTAGTTCCACCTGTCCTCCATTTTCACGAGAAACATAAATTGCTGTATTTTATTTAGTCCGCCAGCACCCCAGAACTATTAGGACAGGACTTGTGAGAGTTATTTATTCCGAGCTGCTCCCCACCTGCCAGAATAGTGATCTTTTCTTGTTTGGTCTTCAGGGGCATCGAACCCTTCCTTGCCCCAACTGTAGCGGAAAATCCCAAACCCCAATGAATCAGTAAACTTTGATTCCCTGCATATTCCCCTTGTCAGGAAGTTCTTTCCACTAACCCATATGGTCTTTGAGAAAATTGAAATTGAAAATTACCAAAAATGTTCCTCAAATTTCGGCTACGGCAATAGTGCCAAAACATGACTTCCTTATATTCCTATATAACTTTCCTGCTGGATACAAACACTTAATGATGTCAAAATATTCTTCTTTCCACACTAACTGAAATATTTCAAGGATGTTCTGAAATTTACATGATATCGGCCTACAAACACGAAGGAACTAAGAGATGATGTAGCAATTTGCTCCCCCAGAGGATATTGTTCTTGTCCAGCAGCATCACAAAAATAGCTCCCAGCATACAAGCTCCACCCCCCATCCCACCCCGACAGCCAACCAAACAATCAGAATAGACAGACAGACAGATGTAACAGTCCAATGATGGGTCAGAGGCAGTTTGGATGGGTGGGCCGAAGGGCATGGAGACCAGAAGCACTGGGAAGATGAATGCAAGTTGACCTGAAGGAGAATCTGAAGGGCTTAGTTGGCAAGACGCCTGGTTCCGGAAATGCTCACCAACTATATCAGCCCTCTGTCAAGAGGATGGTTCTCATTATTCAGGAGAGTAGAGTCTGACCACCACTGCCCCTCTCCACCGCTGCTTCCAGCCTCCGAGGTCCTATGACAGAGGCAACTTCCCTCAAGAGCTCATTCGGTTTACCAGCCTCCTTCGCCTAGATATTACCCCCAACCTGGCAAAGAGCAGAACACAAAACCTTCATACCACTTCCTGCTCCTATGACATCAATATGCATCACACAGCGTGCTTCTGGTCTACATCTATTAACGAACCTTATGGCTCATTTCTGCTTTCTGATGGTCTTCTCAGAACGATGGGCATTCAGTAGTTGCTCTCTGGCCATCACCCATCATAAAGGTGAAAGAATGTGCCTCATTCTCATTGCAAGGTGACCAGATTAATAAAGGCAGCCACTCGTCCCTTTTACGTCCCCTGGGCTCCGTCCTCATAGCCGCCCCCCCTTATCTAAAGCAACAGAGGCTAAATAGATGCCATGATAGAAGGACAAACTCTGAAACTGCTCGGTCACTGCCAGGTGTCACCTGAGACCGGGCACATTCTGGGTCACATGATCAGCGTGTCAGTCTGTCAAGTTAAAGATGGACCATCACAAGCTGCCATGAGCTTGGATTTTAGTTCTCATTAACATGGGCTGCAGCCCCAGGCAGCAGGATGTTAGACGGACACGCAGTGTGTCTTAGGAGCAGAGCAGTGTTCCGTGGAGAAAAGTAGAGCAAGCTCAACGTCTGGCACAACTGAGACCACGAATAACTACAGTACGCTTCAGTGCAAGTTATTGCTTTTAACAGTCACCACAGCCATGACTAAGCACGGCTTTCCCGTTTTTCGGTTAGAGAAGTGACAGCAGGGTTTGTCACTGGCTGCGTCTCAGAGGTTCAGCTTCACATGGGTTTGCCTTGAAATGCGAATCTAGTCACCAGATGTTAGCACTGCAAATCGGAAGGGTGCTGCAGGAAGCGTCTGCGGCAATGAAGGGGTCATATGCCAAAATGGCCCCACCTGTCACATGCCCCCACCACTTTCACATCCCGCCTTTACCCCCCTCTACAATAACCAACCAACAGGTGATGAGATCTGCATCCATGTCCAGACCTGCTTTAACCTTGTTTGGTGTTTGGTGGCAAACTTCCAGAAATTACCGAACGTGTAGTGTCAGGTCTCGTGGTGCCAGCCGGACCCTGAAGGGGCCACACCGGCTTTTCTGAAAGAAAACGCAGCAACTAACAAAAGCGTTTTTAGTAATACTGAGCTCTGCAGAGTTTGAGGGAAAAAAAGGAGATTTGTAAACTCCTGTGACATGTGCTTGGATCAAGCGGGCTGAAGTGCTGACCATCACCTTAATGGTCATCTTCACTGGGAAACCTCAGGCCCAGTAATGCCCCACCAGACAGAGGGAGACCTAACGTCAGGTGCTGTGGTTTGCATTACAAACTTGAACCAATGAGCAGAAAGGCAGGCAGCACATGACCCCTGCTCTCCGTCAACGTCGGACGCAAAACCTATATTACATTGTTTTGAAAGTTGGTGCAAACAGCGAACAAAACCCAAGAAGGAAGAAATAATTTAAAGCAGCAAATTGAGTGACTGGTCCTTTAAAAGCGCATATAGCTTCACCAAACAAACAGTAACAGCAGTTTAAAAAAAGAGAATTCCGTAGCAAATTAGCTGTCTAATGGGGTATGCATGCAATCACTGGCCAAAGCCACGAGGCACGAATTACCCTAACAAATACAACAGTGGCCTGGGCCAGTTGATGGAATAACATTTGGGTTATTTTAACTACCATCTAAGATCCTCTTAAAAGGTACAACAGGGTATTCGTGGTTCCCCCAGCCAAAGAAACACTGCTCAAGAAGCAGCAGTGACCTGCGTGGGTTTTACAGGCGTGAATAGAGGGAGACAGTAAACGGATCTCCGTCTCTCTTTCACGCGTGGAATGACCCGGACCACAAGTCCCAGCTACACGTAACGGACTTAATGAGCGGCCCGCTACTCTCGTTAAGGCTCAGTGCAGAACGCAGTCCAGCTCTACGCTGGCTTTTAAAAAAAATAATAATAAAAAAATAAAACATCATTTCAGTCCTGGAAAATATCACGCTACATCTCTCTCTGCCCCACCCCCCACCCCCATCTGCTGGATGCTTCTCTTCTCGGAACGCTTAAAGAAATTGCCAGATTACTGCCTTAGCGTCAGTAAGCAAGGGAACAGCGAATGCGTGAAGGAGCAAGATGTACAAGCCCAAGCCCCCGCTTGGCTTCGCCCTGGCGCTCATAATCTCGGCACGGCGTGGAGAGACGGCGATCCCGGCCGGCAGTAACCGGCAGCCTCTCTGTGGAGGTGGCTCCTCTCAGTTGTCCTTTTAAATGATTCACACGCGCCGATCAGAACGGCTCCCACCGGGGGGGATGTGGCACGCATTCCAACGAGCCAGGCTCCCGCTCACCGCCGCCACAGACCTACCAACAGGTGCAGACTCTTGGTCCCGCGCAGGGTCCGGATCAGGCGACGGCCCATCCTCTTAGCGTACCACACGGAGGCTAGCATGTCGCAGCACGGCTCCCGGGGCTGGGATTGCGTATGATGGACGGTGGCCCCCCTCCCCTAGGGGCCGAGGAGGCCCGTGGCCGAAAGGGGATGGGTGGACGGGAGGCTGGGGGGGGGGTCTACAGTCCCGCAGGCGACAGGACCCAAACTTTTCCCTCCCTGCTTCTGTGGAAAACAAAAGCGACGGTGGATACAGGCGTACCCCGGAGGAGAGCGTCGTCCACCTGGGGGGCCGGTTGGGAGAGGGTGCCGGGGGTGCACCTTAGATCAGGCTGTGACGAGGGTGCCCCCCCCCCCTCACCCCGTCAGCTTCCAGCTGCAGGATTCCCGGAAACTGCCAGAGCTCGGGGAGGAGGCAGCTTTGCAGTGCTCTGGATTTCCATCTGCTTGCTTCCCTCCGAGAAACAGGGGGGGCGGGGGGGGGGGAGCGAGAGAGAGGGACTCCCCCCGCCCCCTCCTGCTCCCCTCAACCGGCCGGCAGCCGTGGCCGACGTGATTGGCGGCGAGCTGCAGGGTCTGGCACACCAGAGGGGGCCAGCGAGCAGGGCCGAGAGAGACAGGTGGGGTGGGGGGTGCGCCTTCAAGGCTCAGCCCCCCCCCCCCATCCTTCTCCCCTTTAAATGAGTCAGCAGAGGAAGCTCCCTGAATGCTGACTAAGGACGCTGCAGTGAGCCTGCGCGCCACTGCAGCCTCCACTGCAGCCCGTGGTGAGTCCGCTACACTCCACCATCGCTTCCTCATCGCTCCCCCCTCACTCCCCTCGCTCAGCCGTCTGACTGATCCGTGTCCTTTTTACCTGGATGGCTGCTGCGCTTAGTCCCGATTCGCAGATACAGACACGCCGGAGCTCTGAGCACTGCGCACGACCCAGTTAGTGTCCTCTGTAGGAACAGGGCGCCCGTCTGCCTGGGCTACCTCCAGACACACGAACGCCGGCGCTGACCGTCTCCGCCAAGCCGCTTTAATGAGTACGGCACCATACCTACAGCCGCAGCACACTGTCTGAGGACGTTAACTTTAAAACTGTAAGATACGCAAATAATTAATGAAGCAACGAATTAAAGAATTCCCTTTGTAGTTCATAAATCAGTGTGGGTAAAATCACATTACTAGCTTAGAGGAAAAACACAAAAACATCTTTTAACCCTTTAAAGTGGCATATGAAACCATGAACAACCCTGGGCATGTAGTTTATAACAGATAGTTTTGTTGTTTAATTTTTTGCTCAATAAAACTCTTTTGAGTTTACATATACCAGCATAATTGGAATTATTTTATGATGCACATATGGAGGCAAACTATGAAGGCAGGATTAGCATCAGAGAGAGACGTTTAATTTCACTAACAAGGATGTTTAATTAAGGAGACTGTGGAGCAGAGTGTCAGCTGAAGACTGGAAGCTGGGCTTCTCAGGTTAATCTCTGCAGCGTGACATGGAGGTCCACAGCAAACCACTGACACAACTACAGCGTAAACCCACAATGCAACAGTCCGATTCTCCCATCAGCAGCTGACATTAACCGCTAACAATACACTTGGCGACGTTCTACTAGGACATTATCCCCTTGATTGACATATTCATGCCCATTTTTGGCACCTTCTCATACTTGGGAAGCTGATGAGCACCAGAAGGATGGGCACCTCGCCAGCCAGCAGTGACCGGGAAACAGGACATAGCTGGCAATCTAGGAGGGGCCCAACCATGGGGCGGGACATTCTTCCCTTGCTGGCCTTGAAGCCAATGCTGGAAAGAAGCCAAGAAGAAGGAAAAGGGAAATGCACACATGCTTCCTGCAGGTGGTTCGGAGAATAATCGTCCTGAAGGAACAGCCACCAGATAACTACAAAGGAGGAAGTACCAGAGGATGACCTCTCTGAAGGATCAGCCACTTCCTACCTAAAGAGGAGGGTCTACCAGAGGATGACTGGCATGTAGGAACAGCCACCCTCTACCTACAAAGGAGGGACCACCAGAGGATGACTGGCATGTAGGAACAGCCACCCTCTACCTACAAAGGAGGGACCACCAGAGGATGACTGGCATGTAGGAACAGCCACCCTCTACCTACAAAGGAGGGACTACCAGAGGATGACTGGGGTGGAGGAACAGTCACTTACTATCTAAAGAGGAGGGTCTACCAGAGGATGACTGGCATGTAGGAACAGCCACCCTCTACCTACAAAGGAGGGACCACCAGAGGATGACTGGGGTGGAGGAACAGTCACTTACTACCTAAAGAGGAGGGACCACCAGAGGATGACTGGGGTGGAGGAACAGTCACTTACTACCTAAAGAGGAGGGACCACCAGAGGATGACTGGGGTGGAGGAACAGTCACTTACTACCTAAAGAGGAGGGACTACCAGAGGATGACTGGCGTGGAGGAACAGCCACCCTCTACCTACAAAGGAGGGACCACCAGAGGATGACTGGGGTGGAGGAACAGTCACTTACTACCTAAAGAGGAGGGACCACCAGAGGATGACTGGGGTGGAGGAACAGTCACTTACTACCTAAAGAGGAGGGACTACCAGAGGATGACTGGCGTGGAGGAACAGCCACTTCCTACCTAAAGAGGAGGGACCACCAGAGGATGACTGGGGTGGAGGAACAGTCACTTACTACCTAAAGAGGAGGGACTACCAGAGGATGACTGGCGTGGAGGAATAGCCACTTCCTAGCTAAAGAGGAGGGACCACCAGAGGATGACTGGGGTGGAGGAACAGCCACTTCCTACCTAAAGAGGAGGGACCACCAGAGGATGACTGCTCTGAAGGAACAAAAAGGAGGGACTACCAGAGGACGACTGCCCTCAATGGACCGTAGGTGACCATATTTTCTGTAGTGTTCCATCGTTCCCTTAATAAATCTCACCCCTCAAGGGGTACTGGCCTGCACCCTAGTCTCCAGAGTGTCCTTGGCCCAAATACTGTGGTATTAAATCAATGATATTTGAGGGTGTGGCATCACTAAACTAGAGTGAACACACATCATAGTCATGGACAGCATTTAAAAAATGAGATTTCATCACATTTCCTGTGATGAAGGACCCCAGCAAGGTCCACGACTCTCATATCAGCACAATGACCCAAAGCCTCAGGTCCCCACCTCTCAGAGCTAATGAGCTCTACTTGGCCACATTAATGTATCATCATCCAGGTCATCGTCTCCGGGGAGGGGCAGGGTCCTGCTAGCGTCAGCCTTACTCAAATTCAAACAGAAACCATCATGAGGCTACAAATTTTGCAACCAAATGTATCAGACTGTCAGAATGCTGCAGTGCAAATGATTACATTTAGGTTTCCATTACCACAAAACTGAAGGCCTCAGAATCCACCTTCCCCGATGATCCGGGAGCTAAGCAGCATGAACAGTGTGCACTCCTGGCTATAAAGAGCATTTCATCCCACTTACACAGGGTATAAAGCTCAGACAGGGAACATCAACCCTAACATGCCCCATTTTCATGGTGCAGGAAAAAATTTGGAGTAACACTTTAACAGTCACCACTCTCCTCAGCTCACCACCAAGAGATGAAATTAATCCAGGAGTCTTGATAAATACATTTCAACCAAACTTCACTCCTTCTCAGTACTTAGCAAGTATGGGGAATGCTACAGGGTGTGTGTTCTCACAATGGAAATACAGTATGATGTTTGAAAAAACTAAGGATGAATTACAAATTGAGCCAGGAAAAAACCACTAGCTATTCAGGAGTGATAAATCCAGGCTATTATCCGATTTATATTAACAGACATGCGACACAGTCAACTGCTAGTTACCTTGACAACAGGACAAAAAGCGGGGAATGTGGTTTTGCCCTTGTAAACGCATTTAATTTTTTAAGTGAGTGAATCCATCTATATTTATACCTACAAATTTCGGAGTATCACATCGCAGATTCAACAAAACCCTTTAAAACAGTAATAAGATTCATAACAGCCTGTTTGCAGGCCCAGGTGGTCAGACCATACCAAATGCTTTCCTGCAAAACTTCCCTTCAGAAGGTTTTTAACATTCATGCATGTATCTTCAAAGCTAAAAGGAAGGTTTCAGGCATTTGAAAGTGCAGCTAATTTGACGGAGCCAGTTGAGATATATTTTAAGTATGTCGGCTGCACATGGACCAAGACACTTTCTACATAACTAGACAGCAACTCTCTCTTTAGGTTAAAACCAAGTCCAACTCTTCAGAGAACAGGCACGGCTCTTACATCAGACTTGCTGCTGTAAGCTACGCAGCAAAATTAAATCCATATAAAACTAGATTAAAGGGTAAAACATTAGGGACACATCAGAAAATATACACAAAAACTCAAACAGCCACGTAATCTACCATCAGTAACTGGTAGGACCAAAAAGAAAATGAACCACTGCGTAATATATGGTTGCAAAAAAATTTAAAAGAGAACATTACAGAACTAGATTTGCTCATGTACTTGGAAACCCTGCCACCTAGTGCTGACAGAGCATACAGCAACAGAAAAGAAATTCACAGCAACACAAATACTCCCACACGAAGAATGCGTCACCTGAGCAGGATGGAAAGGGCCGGGTGAAGGAGGAGAGCAACGTTATAGATGTACGGGAAGCATGGCTGCCACAACTGGCAGGCTCTCTAGCACACAAAAAAAAGTGATAGCAGCACATCCAAATGACTAAAGGTGTTACCTGCAGGAGAGTGTCACTTTGAGGGTACAAGGCAGAAAAGGTAGGGGTGGTGATCTCCTCTGCTCTCAGAGCCGACGTTCCGTCATAGACACATTCCAGGGACTCAACCTACAAAGGAAGCATGGAACTAAACTAAACGAGGGCAAACATACCATACAAGACTGAAGATAAGTGAGAGGCAGCATGGAGGACACTGGACAAACACTCACAATGGGCATCCACTGCAATAAAACAAAGCATGAATAAAATCAATGAACAGCATAACCGGCAAGCTGCTGATAATGAAGACTGCTGCTATAGTGAATGAAGGGTGGTCATGTGACAGCTTCAGGCCAAACACTTAAACTGAAGGATGACGGTGTGCAACAGCAAGTCTGGTCTGACCAAGTGGAATGCCTGAAGACACAGAGTGAGATGGATGGAGGGAAGGAATTCAGGGGCAGAGAGGGTACCCAGCGACTCGGCTCGCACAAGTGTCCAGACATTCAGCTCGCACAAATGTCAGGAGAGACTCAGGCCACACGAGTGTCAGGAGAGACTCAGCTCACATGAGTGTCAGGAGAGACTCAGGCTACACGAGTGTCAGGAGAGACTCAGGCCACACGAGTGTCAGGAGAGACTCAGGTCACACGAATGTCAGGAGAGACTCAGGCCACACGAGTGTCAGGAGAGACTCAGGCCACACGAGTGTCAGGAGAGACTCAGGCCACACGTGTCAGGAGAGACTCAGCTCACACAAGTGTCAGGAGAGACTCAGCTCACATGAATACCCAGAGACTCAGCTTGCATGAGTGCCTGGAGACTCAGCTCACATGAATACCGAGTCACTCAGCTCACATGAATACCGAGTCACTCAGCTCACATGAATAGCCAGAGATTCAGCTCACATGAATACCGAGAGACTCAGCTTGCATGAATACCGAGAGACTCAGCTTGCATGAGTGCCTGGAGACTCAGCTCACATGAATACCCAGAGACTCAGCTCACATGAATACCCAGAGACTCAGCTCACATGAATACCGAGAGACTCAGCTCACATGAATACCCAGAGACTCAGCTCACATGAATACCGAGAGACTCAGCTTGCATGAGTGCCTGGAGACTCAGCTCACATGAATACCCAGAGACTCAGCTCACATGAATACCCAGAGACTCAGCTTGCATGAGTGCCTGGAGACTCAGCTCACATGAATACCCAGAGACTCAGCTCACATGAATACCCAGAGACTCAGCTTGCATGAGTGCCTGGAGACTCTTTCGAGAACACAAAAAGCTCACTGCATGTTAGAGGTGTACTAGCGTAACACTCCACTGTGACTCCCAGGATTAATCTCATGATAATGCACACTAAGGCAAAGCAAACCCAAAACGGATGCCCCATTTTTAATGTACCCATGGTAACTCCATTCTTCCCTCAGAATTCCTTTTTTAAAACTCATTTTTCTTAGTCCGCGCTTCGGAGCGCTGCTAAAATGGGCGGCTGATGGCTGTATCTGCAGGCTGTTACAGGTGCAGTGCAGTCGTGGGCTAGCTCAACTTGGGAGCATAGAGGGCTTCAAGATGTCAGTGCCATCTGGCAGCCGGAGCGGGGCCAGGGGCTAGCTGTGCCGAGAAGGAGACGGGGAGCCTGTGGAGAGGACACGAGCAGCTCGAAATGACACTGCGCCTCGCGAGCCACACACACAAAATGGGAGCGGCCCCACGGCCGACACGACGCCTTCCCACAATGCCGCTATCACGCTTCTGTTGCACTGCGTAAGAGCGTTACGCGTTGTGGGAGAGCATGAAAGAACGAACGGCAAGCGAGGAGAAAGAAAGAGACGAACGGGTTTGGAGGATGAACATGGCCTTGTGGAGGGAGGACAGTATTATGACGCTGCCCTAATGCAACTCAACACCTAGCCTGCCCTCACGGGGACACACCAAGAGCAAGGGGACCCATGTGTCACTTCACAACCGCCCCCAGAGCCATTCTTCAGCGACCCGCTGATCAGCACTGTGAATTTCCTGCATGCTGCAGTACTGTTGGGTTTGTGTACACACAGCTCATCGTATCAGTAACATCTATCCCTCCATCCAATTTCTGCAATCCTATTCCAGTTTGCAGGGGGGTCTGGCGCAAGGCATGGGACAACCTAGGACGGGGTGCCAAACCATCGCAGGGCACTCACACACCATTCACTCACACGGGCACACCTATGGGCAATTTGGTAACTCCACTTCACTTTAGTATGTTTTTGGACTGTAGGGGGAAACTGGAGTACCCAGAGGAAACCCCACAATGACACTGGGAGAACATGCAAACTCCAACAACATGCCAGATAAATCAAGCGATGACTGATGCATTTTTAAATGTGTATCAACCAGCAGTGTGCTTGTGCGTTTTTGTTTTTTTTTGATGGGAACCACAACAACAATCTTAAGTGAGGAGAAACGGAATGCAAGGGAGACATAAATGGGATGAGTGTGCTGATCAGCCATTCAGGGCCGCACAGAATGCAGTGCCAGTGTAAGCAGACACACAAAAGGGTCACACTGACCACAAGATGGCGCAAGGGAGACGTGGATCTCAGTAAATCCCAGTAAATCTATTTCCGTCATTGTGCCTTGCTGCATAAATGTATGTGCATGCATGTAGGTATGTGCGTGTCTATAAATGTATATATATATATATATATATATATATATATATATATGTATGTATGTATGTATGGATGGATGGATGTATGGAAATGCATATATGACGTGGATTCATGCCATTATGAGCTTCGGAGTCGTGAGCTCTGGGAAGAGAATACCAGCAGCTGAGCCACAGGTCAGTGCCGAGGCAGCGAGCCGACCATCAGCGCTTAGTGCCGAGGCAGCGAGGCGACCATCAGCGCTTGGGCCGGGAGCCAGAGTGAGACGTGAGCCTCGAGGCGCGGGAAGCGAGTCGGGAGGCCAAGCCGCAGTGGCGTGGGCTGACACTGGCGATGGGGCCGCGGATCCCCCCCCCAAGCAAAGGGCACACGCCACCTCTTCCGGTTGACGGTTCCACAACACGACAGCCACGATCCCACCCCGGGCTCTGCAGTCACTTATCAGAGTGAAGGGCACGATTCTGGGGTCGGCCAGTAGGCCCAGTGCAGGTATGCAGGTACTAGAAGGCCAGTAATGGTCCTGATAGCCACCGTTGCGGCACATAAATCCACCCTGAGGTCCACACTCCGACATCACGTGACTCTGCACAATTAAGGAAAATAAACACACAATAATAATAGTTAACTTATTGCAAGGAACTTAAAGCAGATGGTCCATTATATTTGCAGAAGCATTTAACAGGGAAATCCCAAATTTATCTGAAATGCTTTTTGAGGGACATCAGCTACAATGTATCGTTTTGACCAAGAGAGACGGTAGCCAAGAGCCAGTAACATACAAATACATACTTTAAAACCGAGGTACAGCTTTTGGTGTAAGGAACACTGCATTCCCAGTATCACCCAGTAAAGCCCCGATGCAGGCTTTGGTGTAGGGAGCACTGCATTCCCAGTATTACCTGGTAAAGCCCTGATGCAGGCTTTGGTGTAAGGAGCACTGCATTCCCAGTATCACCCAGTAAAGCCCTGATGCCGGCCTTGGTGTAGGGAGCACTGCATTCCCAGTATCACCCGGTAAAGCCCTGATGCCGGCCTTGGTGTAGGGAGCACTGAATTCCCAGTATCACCTTATAAAACCCGGATGCAGGCTTTGGTGTAGGGAGCACTGCATTCCCAGTATTACCTGGTAAAGCCCTGATGCAGGCTTTGGTGTAGGGTGTACTGCATTCCCAGTATTACCTGGTAAAGCCCTGATGCAGGCTTTGGTGTAGGGAGCACTGCATTCCCAGTATCACCCAGTAAAGCCCTGATGCCGGCCTTGGTGTAGGGAGCACTGGATTCCCAGTATCACCCGGTAAAGCCCTGATGCCGGCTTTGGTGTAGAGAGCACTGAATTCCCAGTATCACCTTATAAAACCCGGATGCAGGCTTTGGTGTAGGGAGCACTGCATTCCCAGTATTACCTGGTAAAGCCCTGATGCAGGCTTTGGTGTAGGGAGCACTGCATTCCCAGTATCACCCAGTAAAGCCCTGATGCCGGCCTTGGTGTAGGGAGCACTGGATTCCCAGTATCACCCGGTAAAGCCCTGATGCCGGCTTTGGTGTAGAGAGCACTGAATTCCCAGTATCACCTTATAAAACCCGGATGCAGGCTTTGGTGTAGGGAGCACTGCATTCCCAGTATTACCTGGTAAAGCCCTGATGCAGGCTTTGGTGTAGGGTGTACTGCATTCCCAGTATGACCTGGTAAAGCCCTGATGCAGGCTTTGGTGTAGGGAGCACTGCATTCCCAGTATCACCCGGTAAAGCACCATGTGGGCTATGGTACAGTGAACACTCCATTCCCAATGACCCTTCCTGCTGGCCAGCATTTCACACTGCACTCCTGAGTAAGGCCACACAGTTCCCTCGCAGCGCCGTGTGCAACAGTCACCGATTAAACGGGACTCCTCCGGGGCTCCAGGACTTGGATTCACCCAGACATGATTTGAGAGGGTGGTGCTTATAAAGAGCCATGCTATTTGCTATATAAAGCTCTGTTTTTATGCTGAGAAATATTAATAATAGTAACAGTCCAAGGTACATTTCAAGGAACTTAAGTGGACATAAAAATGCGATGGAGAAACCCTGGTTACTTGGAGGGTTTCACTCAGTTACAGTATCTCACTTGTGGGTATAGGAATGTTGTGGGGTATTGCTCCAGTGCCATGACACTGCTCCAGTGCCAGGGCACTGCTCCAGTGCCAGGCTGCTGCTCCACTTATGCATAGAAGACAAGGCTCAAGTCTAATACATTCACAGATCATTCCTGAAATGATAATTTTTTTTTTCTAAATGTTCTTCTCGAACATCCTTTAATCTGGAGACACCTGCTAACTCACTGTACTGGTTTTTAGTTGAGCAAACATACAGAATGTGGATAATTGTTCGGTGTAGCTAAATAAGCAAGGAATTCCTCTGTAATACCAATGATATTTAATTAATGTCATTTAAATGACTGCAGCAAAGCAGTGGATGTGCAAAGCGAGTCACTCTGTTTAACCGCCAGAATCGGAACCACTGAGATGTTCTGCCTGGTTATTGGAACGAAAATATAAGAGAGGCCAAAACCGGCTGCTCTCCCCCACCCTGTGCCCAGGACCCCCCCGGTGCCTGCCAGTCAGACGGAGGGAGCAGGGACACGTGTCCATCCAGTCGGCACTAGATGGGCTGCGGTCACATCCCAGTGCCTTTACGCATGGGGCCCTGGCCTACATTCCAGGCTCCCCTGCTGCAAGCCTGAGCAGATTCCCTAACGGGGAGTTTCAGATGGGAAAATGATGGCCATCCGCATCAACAAAATAAACACTGAGACTGATCTCCATGAAGCATGTACAAACGACATCACGGCAGTGCTGTCATGCTGCTAAATGCAGCACTTCTGTAAATTAAACACCAACCGCTTCTCCAAGTAAAGCAGGCGATGTAAAACACATTTTAAAATTTCCTAATAAAAAAAATTGCTAAACCTGTAATAATGATAGGTTAATGGGTTTCATGGTTGAGTAGTAGATTTCCACTGAAATACTGCTGAATCACACCTGGGGTGACCGTGTGTGTGTGTGTGTGTGTGTGTGTGTGTGCACCTCCGGGGGGAAGGGGGGGGAGGTTCCAATGAGACATGCAGGGGGGGTGTGTAACAGGCAGTGAGTGACAGAGCGGGAGACAGGCCCCTGCTCTACCTTCATGGGCGAGACGTGAGAGTGGGGTACGAAGATGTGAGCGCCCTCTGGCTGCTGGGGGGTCTTCTCGGACGCCTGTGCCAGCTCCGGCCTCTGGAGGTCGCCAGCGAGGCGCGGTGAGCCGTGGTCCTGGGGGGCCGTCGTGTCCTCATCTTGGTATCTGTATTTCTGCGGGAGAGACAGGGAGAGGTGATGCCCTGCAGTCGTCTGGTGGTGGTGGGGAGGGGGGGTGTGTAGGAGGCGGTTCGGGGGGCAGGAATTTAGGACTGACAAAGCCCTCAGGACCACACTGTTCAGGAGAAAGGGGGAGGACCGGCTGATCATAAGCACTGTGGTATAACAACAACTGTAACAATATTAACAACAATATCATTATAATAACAACAATGAAGTACCCTACTTTCAATGCAATTCATTTCTACACAGAGACAGAGCATGCAGAGGAAAAAGGGAAGACAAATAAAGAAAGAATGAAAAAAAGAAAGCCAGATGACAACAGAGGAGAGGAACTAAAAACTCCCAAGTCAGGAGAACAGCTGGCTGCCTACCCCCCCCCCCCCCCCCCCCCCGGGCATGCTAACATTAATGAAGAAGAAAGAGTGGGCTTGCTTGCTAAAAGCAAGGTGGGAAGTGTGGTCGAGGTCCAAGCCCATTAATGAGTCGGCCCTCGGTGCCAGCACACTGAAGGCTGCACCCACGATGTCACAGTTCCTCAGTCGCTGCTTCACTCGGTCACACCCCTGCCATCGAAAGGCGCGGCGTGGCGCCGGTCCGCAGCCCACCCCCATGGCACGTCTCCCTTCCATCTTCTGTCGGTTCATCACCCCCCCGACGGGGCGCGCGCTCCCATATGGAAAACACTCCTTTTAAAGGAGCCCCAAACGGTCCGTCAGCCGCGCTGCTGCCAGGGAAGACCGACACCTTGCATTATGCTTGGGTGTTATGGCCAAAAATATAACAACATGTTCTTTTTTTGTACCATAACCACAAGGCACGGGTTAAAAAAAATAAAAACTAGAATTAAGCAAGAACGGACCTCAGGAGCCCCCGTTACACATCACCGTCTGAATACAGGCAGCTGGACAGGCGGCTAATTAACAGCCCCGAGTGCTATTTGGTATAAGCGTCAACTAGAGTTACTAGACATACACAGGAACACAACCTTGTGTCACCATACAAAACTTTCTCCTCTTTTCTGTTTCTCCACACAGACTAGGCTTCGACCACGAGAGATAAACAGACCGCAGACAGTAGTTCCGGCCTGAATGGCAAACCGGACTCAGACTGCATTGGCTACAGAGGACAGGCTTCCTCCAGAACTCTGTGAACGGACAAGGTTTAGATTTGCAGATGGATGTTAATTAAAGGTCAGCTGTCAGCGGCTGCCAACATGTATGCATGCGGCAGGTCTGCTCAGCACCGTTAACTAAAGGCGTCTCCCAGAAGGCCGCTGGCCACTTGCCAGCCACCTGCATGTCTCCCCCCAGCCCATCCGGTCACACAGAGGTGTACAGCAGCCACCCCAACGTGACGCCGAAACAGCGGGAAACTGTTTACGCACAGTTTACATCCATCTGTGTGTCCATTTATCTGCCTGTCAGAGGGGAAAGAAATCGTAGCCTCGAAAACACCCCCCCATGTCATCATGAGGTGTAGCCAGCACCTTCAAACCAAATCACTACTGTCTGATAAGCCCCTGTTCTGACATCAGGAGTGTGCGTCACCCTGTTGTATAGCGCCTCACAGTGGACGCACGGTGCCTCCGACCGAAACCTGGCTGGGGCCTGGGGTCGTCATAGTAACACCCACCTGCCATGACGCCTGAGCTGCATTACTCTCTGGGGATGCCATAATTAAGGAATGGGAGAGTAATTACAGGAGCCCCATTTACTCTACTACTGCTCCAGCTGGGAGAACAACAGAAGGTCTCCATGACACACAGGCACACACACAAACACGCAGACACACATCACATAAATATATTGACACAGACACACACACTGACATGCAGTGCCACGTATACACACACTGACTCACAGACACACACACTGACATGCAGTGCCACGTATACACACACTGACTCACAGACACACACACTGACATGCAGTGCCACGTATACACACACTGACTCACAGACACACACACTGACATGCAGTGCCACGCATACACACACTGACTCACAGACACACACACTGACATGCAGTGCCACGCATACACACACTGACTCACAGACACACACACTGACATGCAGTGCCACGTATACACACACTGACTCACAGACACACACACTGACATGCAGTGCCACGCATACACACACTGACTCACAGACACACACACTGACATGCAGTGCCACGCATACACACACTGACTCACAGACACACACTGACATGCAGTGCCACGTATACACACACTGACTCACAGACACACACACTGACATACAGTGCCACGTATACACACACTGACTCACAGACACATACAGACAAGCAGACACACACATCTACACCTACACACTGACAGACACACACATACACACACACTGACACACACGCACAAACAACATATACATACACACACACACTGACACAGTCACACACATACACACACTGACTGATTTGTTAATTATTTGTTTATTATTGGGGGGATAGATCAAGATCAAAATGGCCTTTCTCTTGCAGTGCCCTCCATAACGTTTGGGACAAAGACACATTTTTCTTTGATTTACCCCTCTGCTGCACAGTTCAAAATTTCAAATCAAACAATTCAGACATGATTAAAGTCCACATACATTTCGGTTTCACCCTGTAGAAATTACAACACATTTTATACATAGTCCCTCTATTTCAGGACTTGAATTTTTTTCAGATTTATGGTGCCAGTGTAGTTTCCGGCCCACGTGTAACACCGTCATTCTTCTTCCTTCATACTTACATGGAAGCTGCAGCATACAGGGTTTATTGCTGCATGAACTCTTGCTGCTTATTCGCAGCCTATTACTGTTTCGACTTCTTTCTGTTCATATAAGAAATATATGAGCTGTCTGTCGTGAGCGGATCCATTAAGTTTTGTGAATACAAATCGTTGCATGTTGCAAAGTCCTTCCCGTGTTGTTTTATAAATACACTATATAGCCAAAAGTATTGGGACACCTGCCTTTACACACACATAAACTTTAATGACATCCCATTCTTAATGCATAGGCTTTAATATGGAGCTGGCCCACCCTTAGCAGCTATAACAGCTTCAGCTCTTCTGGGAAGTCTGTCCACAAGGTGTAGGAGTGTTTATGGGAATTCTTGACCATTCTTCCAGGAGAGCATTTGTGAGGTCAGGCACTGATGTTGGACGAGAAGGCCTGGCTCACAGTCTCCGCTCTAATTCATCCTAAAGGTGTTCTATCGGGTTGAGGTCAGGGCTCTGTGCAGGCCAGTCAAGCTCCTCCACATCAGACTCGCTCATCCATGTCCTTCATTTGCTTTGTGCACTGGTGGGCAGTCATGTTGGGACAGCAAGAGGCCATCCCCAGTGTTCCCACAAAGTTGGGAGCATTAGATTATCTTTGAATGCTGCGGCATTAAGAGTTCTTTTCACTGGAACTAAGGGGACAAGCCCAACTCCAGAGAAGACAACCCCACACCGTAATGCCCCCTCCACCAAACTTTACAGCTGGCACAATGCAGTCAGGCAGGTAACGTTCTCCTGGCAACTGCCAAACCCAGACTCGTCCATCGGATTGCCAGATAGAGAAGCATGATTCATCACTCCAGAGAACACGTCTCCACTGCTAAACACCCGAGTTCAATGATTTGGAGAGGAGAGCCGATACTTTTTGAAATACAGAGTCAACAGCGATTAGTCAACGTTGATTCCACTTTCATGACATAACTGTCCAGTGTCCCTAATATACACACATCTCAGACACAAACACACTGGCTCATACACACCCATACACGTATGCACACACTGCACACACACATGCACACACTGACAATGTGAGATCCCAGAATGCATCAGTTTTAGTTACACTGATTACACTCTAAACCACAGGTGTCAGACTCCAGTCCTGGGGGGCCGGAACCCTGCACATGTTTGGGTTTCCCCTCGTTTAAGACACCTGATTCAACTTCTTGTGCTAATTACCACACAGCAGTTGAGCTGAATCATTTGTGGTGGAACAGGGAAAGACTGCAGTTTGACACCCCTGCTCTAAACCATAGAAATCTGCAATGACAGTTCAGTTTAAAAAATGAATTATATTCCTTTATAATAATATAATACTACATGTTGATGCTTTTGTCCAGAGTGACATACTGTCCCACTGTCTTTAAGTACAGTGTCATGGTGCTGTTATCTATTATAAAATAATGACCTCTGCTTTTATGTGAAGCAGCTCAGGCTGAATAAAGAGGAACAAAGCCCTGAAAGAGATGCTTATCTGACAAAGGCCCTCTTCCTCTTAACGGCCAGCTCTTAGTAAGATGGCTGCCCTGGGATGTCAGACAGGGTGATGATTAGACTAGTGTTTCTCAAAAGAATCCCCGGGGGGCCCCAAACGGTCCACATTTTTGCTCCAAGAGCCGGGAGGGAGCAAAAACATGAACTGGGGATCCCCGAGAATCGGGCTGAGAAACACTGGGTGACTGCTGAGAGCCTGACAGCCTCCACCTGAGGCGGGTGGCAGACTGGCTCTGGGTCGACCCCCCAGCCCCCGAGGGAGGCCCTGCTCTCAGGACAGCGAGTCGGCAGAGAGAAACTGACTCGTGCAGACAGGCAGAAGCAGGAAGGGCGGCAGTGATGGGTCCCGAGAGCCGCCGACACGCATGGGGGCAGCTTGGGAGGCATCGGCGTGCAAACCTTCAACCTCAGGGCCGGCTGGCGGGGGCCACTGGGGGCCACTAGACCCAAAATGTTAAAAACTACACAGGCGCTCAACGCTAGAATCCAATGTTTCTGTTTTGTAAAAACACACGCACATCTCTTGCTGGGCTCAGGCAGTCAGTGTACGATATGATTACTATAAGACAGTTTACAAATTTTAGCAATTTACCATGACTTTCCTCTTGCTCCATTTTCAAATATTAATTATGTTATTTTTTAAAAATGACCATAAAACAATCCCATTTCAAAGCCCCCTCCAGGCTTAGGAAGCCCCAGCACCCGTTCTCAGCTTGATGGAGCGCCGCCCCCCCCTCGGCCGAACTCCTGCCCGCTCCCCCAACCGCCTCTATAAATGTTTAACCTTCAGAGGCTCCGCGGGCACCCTCAGCCAGCTTGCCCCCCCGCCCCCGTGCAGGCCCGGCGCTCAGGAGGAGATGTGTGCCATCATCCAGAGAGAGACCTGTCACGCTGACCACACCATCATCCAGAGAGAGACCTGTCACGCTGACCACACCATCATCCAGAGAGAGACCTGTCACGCTGACCACACCATCATCCAGAGAGAGATGTCATGCTGACCACACCATCATCCAGAGAGAGACCTGTCACGCTGACCACACCATCATCCAGAGAGAGACCTGTCACGCTGACCACACCAGTCAGCAGACTCTCTTCAGATAAAGTGACCGCGAGGGAGATAAGGAGCACAAAATCGCGTCATGGAGCGGCAGCTAAACTAAACTGTTCATTACTGGAGAAGCGAGAAGGTGGCGCGTTGCCATTTGCAGATATGGGGATGTACAGGCGTGTGTAGAAGTGTGAGGGCTTATATCCAGTTTACTGTCTGCATATCGAGACCTCCAGCGGCTCCGCCATTACGCTCGAATTGATGCTTCACCAGCGAGAATCTGCGCCTCCTGGTTAAACTCCCTCCAGTGCTCACATAAACACCAACACGTCCCGTACATGCAGCCCCCTCGTCTTCTCACTGGAAGCTGGAGAGTATCACCCATTCCGAAGCTCTGCTACCATCTGCTTGGGCGAAGAGAGAGACCATGGAGCATCTGCTGAAGAGGAACCAGAAGCAGCAGACATTTCTCCACCTTTAAACCAGATGGATTCATTTACACCCTCTAAGAGCACTCCGTCCTCCGGTCTGGCAGGAAATAAAAACATTAACAGGGAAATTTCAAAGTGGCTGTTTGCGCCTCCATCTTGCTAGACCCAACAGTGCCAGATCCTCCCAACAGCACTGCCAAGTGTGTGTATGTGTGTGTGTGTGTGTGTGTGTGTGGGGGGGGGGGGGGGTATGAACAACACAGGTGAGCCCCCATCTCACAGACTGAACTGCCCCTTTCCCCGTGGTGCGTCCTGCAGAACACCCCCATTCACGGGGCCCTGACAGACTACAGACCCACACTGGCGTGCACGTGCGCCAGCAACTACAGACCCACACTGGCGTGCACGTGCACCAGCAACTACAGACCCACACTGGCGTGCACGTGCACCAGCATTATGCAGGGCACACGAGGGCCAGTGGCTTCTGCGCAAAATGTGAGGCATGTAAACGTCCCAGGAGTCATATAGGATCATGAGGGTTTTTCAGTGGATTTTCTGCATTCTCTCAGTGCATAAGGATGCTAATATATAATAATAATAATAGAGATAAAGTGAAGCGCTTAATATATCATGTAATCATCTTATTATATTATATTATATTATTATTATTTGAATGCTTTTTCCCCACAAAGGCTGACTGCTGGAATGCTGGGGTCTGATACATCTGTACACCGACTGCACCGAATTAGACACACAGACAGACAGAGACTCAGACATCAGGACATCAGCATGAGATATTTAAGCATCGTCCTGCTGTAATTCTGCATGAATCTGCAGTAACTCACTGGCAAGGTGTGCACTGTGTGGGACTGCAGTGATTTTCGGCATTTCATTATAAAGAAAATGCACTCAGTACCTGGTGCTTGCAGGCAGTGCGCGCATGTGACTCATTCACTGACTCGGTAATCTGCCCAGATTAATTAATAAACAGCTATTAATTAATAACATAGCAGGCCAGACTCTGAATGACCGCACTAAGGGATCTTGAATAAATGTATGAATTTGAGTCTGCATCCATGACCTTCCTCCTGCGCTAGTGAGTGTCTCACTCCTCCTATGGAGAGATTCACAAAGACATGACAACAGAAAAGTACAATCATACTGATGTTCCACTCAGAAGATGCCATCATGGGTTCAAATCCCGTGACCAGTCGAGTAACTATATTTGGCCCTTAACTGCAGCAGTTCTGTTGTCTGACCATCAGACTTACTCTCACCAGTATATACCAGTCTCTCTCATAAAGAGCAAGATGGAATATGTGAGAACTAGTCAATGGCCCCTTCTCCCCGATGACCAGACCCTCGTCTTTAGGCCCCGTCACGCCATCTCAGTCTCTGTTGAGATAGAATAACAGCGGCTCTGGTCACTGGGTCGCCATCCTAACCAGCTAAAAGTCACTCAGTGGGAAGAAAAAACAGACAGAGCAGCTGTGTGAGAAAGAGCTTCACAGTACACATGGAAAAAGGAGAACGCTTAAAAAGGACCCGACCGCCGCAATCCCACAAGCCTCACTGAGAGGCCTATTGACAAGGTCGCTGTGGTCACGAGTCTGAGCACGAGTAACCCCCAGGGGAGCCGCCACACCCGAGACGGAGAACCCATGATGCTTTGCAGGAGACACAGATAACTGCATGTACCTCTTTCGCAAAACCTGCAGCCCAGGAAAGGCGGCGGCAGCGATCGGCACACTGAGGCCCCGCGATACGCGAGGCACAGATGGTGAGTCTGCGCGAGTCACGCTGCCACGCGACTGGCCGGGCGAGGCCGCGTTCGTCGCCGTCCCGGCGGAGCGTGACTGACAGGTGGCTGGCGTGACGCACCTGCGGCCCGGGAAGCGGGGACATGACGGCGGCGCACCGTGAGCCTCAGGCGCCGCCGACGCGCGTGGTCATGTGACCACCTTCCGGGACACGCGCGGCGTTACACGAGGCATTCTGCTGCCAGGGAGATGACAGCGACTGTTAGTGCGTGAGCAATTACACGCTTTTTACGGAAACACCCGAGGTGCTCAGTTATTTCAACTGATACACGGCGCAGGAAACGTGCGCCAGAATGAGGGACTAAAATATCGCAATCATGCCGAGTTTGGCCAGGCCCCGCCTCCCCTCTGAGCACCGCACCGCTATACCGACAACTGCGGCGAAAAGGGTTTGCCTCCGGATGCCCCCATTGAGTTATACGTTTAAAGACGACACCACTGGAAATATCTTCACATATAGGCTATGTGTTCAAGAGCACAGACCCTGATGCGACAAAGCCATAAGTCACAGAGGAATTAGGCGACAGGAGCTGGGGAGGGGTGAAATCACAGCGCGGCAAACCCTACCTACAGCCGTTCCCAGGCCAAAGCACCACTATCCGTTGCCGGCCTGTTTGTCTTATATAAATACCCCGGAGAATCGTGCACCCAGCAGAACAGCCGCACTGTGCTGCATGTCTCCTGATTCACACATGGGGACGAAAGTGATTCACTAACCTAAAAGCCCTTCTGCTCTAATGCCCGGTCCCAGGACATCCGGAGACAGATAGCAGCAGACAGGCAGAGAGCACGGCAGCCATGCGGACAGCGAAGAGGCGGATGGGCTTTCACACGTCGGAGAATAACACATCAGCAAAACGCGACGGTACGGCACAGGGGGAGGACGTGGGCGTCCATACGCGTGAGAGGAGCCAGGGCAGCAGAAGGCTCTCGCACTGCATATCCGGCACACTGTTCATGGTGACATTTCGAACGACAAAGCAACGCAGCAGAGCATCAAACACACACATCACCTGGATGTCACAGACTTAACACTTACGGTGATTTATGACCGAACAGAAACACACAATCCAAACAACGCGAAGAATCAGCTGAGGTCAAATCCCCTGTAACCGCGCCGCTCTGGATGAAAACCGCAAACATTTCTCAATTACAGATAAATTCAGTCAGGTTTGTTATATCAGTGTTAGTAGATATCTCACAAGGGTCCCCTGCAATTTAGTATTTACCCAATTTACTCAGTAAAACAAAAAGCATGGCCCTTTAAAACCATCTCCTATGTAAATATCTGAAACGACATGAACAAGTAGGTCAACACCAACAGCATGTGTCATATGAAGGGGCAAGCTATGGTGATATCACAGAAACTTCACAGCCAAAGGTGTAACCATTAACTGCAGGACATGCCCCCAAACCCAAACAAACTATCAAATGAACACTACAAGGAAAAAAGCGTATCATCACAAAGGTGAAGAAGGTGCAGAAATGCTTGGATTGCAACCATCATGCTGACACCAAGGACCTCCAAAAATTTTCACGAGTGGCGGGATTGGTCAGAATCGGATCTCACCCCCCCCCCCCACTGACCCCCCCATAGTCAGTACAGCTCTTCCACCTCCACGACAGAGTCGGGACACGCACAGATCTCAACCGGGAAGCCATTTAAGCAGCAGCACCTACAGTAGCAGCGCGGGGTAGCGTGGATGTTTCTGCAGGAGTTCTGTCAGGGACGGTGACAGGCCGTTTACAGCGGAGGAGGACCTTAGCAGCTCCCTATTCAGCACACCAGCTGCTTCTCGTCAAGGATGGAACCACTTAGCTTACTGCTGTGGAATAACCTCCAGCTCTGATCATCCACCCATCATCTGAGTTACACAGTAAAACATGGACTTGCTTGTGATATTTACGCAGCAGTGGTTAGGGCAGCTCCAGGGCGATGTGCCTAACAGTGATTTGCTAAAAAGCGTGGTTTGACATCAAGAAAAATAACTGCATCCGCTATTTGCTAGTCTATAAAAAAACAACTGGCAGTATCAGTGAGAAGTTATTACAGTGTCACTGCACAGGAGGGAGTTACAGGATAGGTGGTTTCTGGTGGATCCACTGCAATGCTCTCAGTCTACAAGCAACTCAGAGAAACACTGAAACTGCTAGATGCCAGGAACATCGAGTGACACCAGATCTTTCTCCTGTGCATCAACCTGCCAAAATTCCCGAAACATCGAACTATACAGTAGATACATTCTATATGACAGGATGGAGGAGGGAGCCTAATTTCGTTGGGGAAAGTGCTGTAAGCCGGCCTGCCAGAAAAGCGAAGTTTAACACACGGGGTCTAGCACAGTCTGAACGGTGACAAAAGCTCATTTGTTTTAACTGTTCACTCCTCGCGTGTTCTTAGAGGACCATGGCTGTTTACACACGCACACACATCCTGAACAGTGCGTCTTCCAGTCCACTCAGAGTGCACCGTGTCTCACGGCCAGCAGAGAAGGGGGGGAGGGGGGACTGAAAAAGCATCACAGAGCTAAAATTACCCCTGAACCCCCCCCCCCCCAGCTGATTAGTGCCCTGACTCTGTTCTGAGGGTCCACTTCCTCGGGGCGTCATGAAGACCACCGGGAAGTCTCACTGCGGCTCAGAGGGCGGCCCGCGGCGAACACCGGGGAATTTACAGCGTGACACTAGCTGAGCGCTTTCGCTGCTCCCAGCCAAACGCGCTGAGGGTGAGGCCAGGCAAGGGAGCAGGAGGTTATGTAACGAGGACCGACTTAGCTACTGCCCTGAGCCTGTCTGGAGCCGGCGCACCGAGGAAGACAGAGAAAACTAGGGCGGCAAACAGGGCAGAAAGTAAGAGCAAGAATGAAGGACTGTTTATTCAATCAGACGCTGACTTCATAAATAAATCAGGGACGAGGGGAGAGTGGGACTCCACCGCACCCGCTTCTAAGGAAGTGCTCAAAAGCCCCACTGCACATCCTGCAAAGTTATGACCCGCCAAAGCGCAGCTTTACTCTCGCCACAGCTTGTCAGGAACTGCTGCCCGGCCAGACGGTAATCAGGCCCGGAGAACGGGGAGCAGAGCGGGGCCAGGACAGGATGCACGGCTATTCGCCAAGCGTGTACCGCGCACACGTGCTCCGGCTGAGCCCGTCATCCCATCCGGAGCCGGCGGGAGGAGGAGCAGGAGGAAGAGAGCGAGCTCACTCACCTTGCATCCGAATATTAGCGACACTGTGCTGCTGGTGCATGCGACTTTACAGTGGCACAACATTGGCGAAAAGCAATCCAAGTTTTTGATGCTGGGAGACATCTTCCTCAGTGCCGGGGCACCTCCATGGACAGGCGGGCACGGCGGCGCGGATCCTGGAGCGGTGCGTCTGTGAGCGCTGCCCGCACCAGGCGCCCAGCCTCATTCCGCGGCTCGCGCAGCCCCAGGGGGAGGAGAGCTCCCTTCGTCCGCGACTCCGGCGGGAACTGCGTCCTCCACGGCTCGACGCGACGCGCGGGAAAGCGGTTTGTGCGGGAGCCCCGGAGGAGCCATTGCGCGTGCCCTGCGGAGAGCCCCCCCCTCCTTCCCCCAGCCCCCACCCCCCCACAGCCGGGGGGGCAGAGTGCGTCTCCCCCCGTCAGGGGGGAGGGGGGAGGTGGGGGCGGCAGCGGGCCACTCCGTGCCACGCGGACAGGCTGATCCCTCACTGCCGCTTCCCCACCTGCTGCAGCGAAACCATGGCCATAGTGGCCGGGGCAGAGGGGTGGGGGGCATGCGAGCGAGGGAGGTGGGGGCAGGGAAGCACGGGCATGCGTGTGTCTCTCTGTCTGTCTGTTTGCATGCGCATGTGTGTACATACATCTGTGTGTATCTGTCTGTCTGTCTGTCTATGTGTGTGTCTGTGTGTGTGTGTGTGTATGTGTCTGTCTGTCTGTCTGTGTCTTTCTGTGTGTGTGTGTGTCTGTATGTATCTGTGTGTGTCTGTATGTGTCTGTCTGTCTGTCTTTCTGTGTGTGTGTGTATCTGTATGTGTCTGTATGTGTCTGTGTGTGTCTTTCTGTGTGTGTGTGTGTGTGTGTGTGTGTGTATGTGTCTTTCTGTGTGTGTGTGTGTGTGTCTGTGTGTGTGTGTGTATGTGTCTGTCTGTCTGTCTGTCTGTCTGTGTCTTTCTGTGTGTGTGTGTGTCTGTATGTGTCTGTGTGTGTCTTTCTGTGTGTGTGTGTGTGTGTGTGTGTGTGTGTGTGTGTCTGTATGTGTCTGTATGTGTCTGTGTGTGTGTGTATGTGTCTGTCTGTCTGTCTGTCTGTCTGTGTACTCAGGGTGGGGGAGGCTGTGCCTCTACAGCTCAGGCCATGTCACAAGCTCACCAGGGACAGGCAGAGCAATCGGATGGGGGGGATTAAATAAAGTGCCGCTTGCCATCATATTCCAGGGCCCGAAAAATACAAGGAGCGTCAGTCATCCGCATTCCGGGTTACCGGCACGAGAGGAGAGGAGAGTACAGGAGAGGAGAGGAGAGGAGAGGAGGGGAGAGGACAGGAGAGGAGAGGAGAGGAGGGGAGAGGACGGGACAGGAGAGGAGAGAAGCCGGGCAGCACAACTGCCTCTCCTGCTCGCCACTTTGCTATCTGCTTCCCCCGCCCTGGCACTGGGACAGAGCATCCAGATGTCTCACTCGGGTCCAAGTCTCTATTCAGAGAACGGTCACTGAAACACTCGTGTGCTAAAGCATCCTCATACAAACGTGCCGCACATATGGCGCGAGTCTTAAACGGAGGCGGCTTTAAAGCCGCTTCCCGCCGTCCTGCCAAGTCTGCATTCACGGTCAAATGGACGATATCTGGCAGCAAAAACAAAGGAGCAGCTGGACAGGAGTCGGATGAGACCCTCGGAGTTCATAAGCAGCCCGGTAAGTTAGAGAGGAGGCCGCGGGGGATGATGGTCCCGGAGCCAGGCAGCGAGAGCCCTGAGCAAGAGAGCGGACGCCCCGCTGCCAAAGGTGCGATTAGGAGCCACAAGCGGGAAGGAGCACAGCTGCTCCTGTTATAGATCCGCTTAAATCCTGTTAGAGATCCTCTTAAATCCGAACAAATGCTGACTTGCCTTGCGATGTCTGCCCGGTCCAAATGGCCACGTCTAGCATTTCAGTCTGAGGTTACAGTACTCAGCAACCTTGCGTTTTTCATGGCTACACCGGTTAAGAAAAGTCAGTCCCACAATGCTTTGTGCCTTCAAATGTAATCCTACTGTGTTTTGTGCCTTCGAGGATAATCCCTAATTGCTTTGCCCCTTCAAATGAGATCCTGAAATTCTTTGTTCCTTGAAAGCTAATATCAAAGATAGCGGTTTTTTTTTGCTTAGTTTTAACCAAAGAGAATGTAATTGCAACCTATTCACTTGCAACTGAAAGGGTCATAAAAGTGTCCGCCGAATAGATTGGCAGAGGAAAAAAGGACCAGCCATCCTGGGTGCCCAGAAAAGGGGAAGTGAGAGGGGAACGGGCCTGTGGCCTCCATCCAAGAGCCAGATGACGCCTTGGGTACCCTGCTAAATTCGGGCTAAGATAACGCAGCAAGTGCAGCGCAGACGAGCTCCTGCCCTCCAGTGGAGCATGTCACGCAGACAGAGCGACCGGAGGGGGCAGAGCTTCATAGAGCTCCATGGCTTCCAGACCACGTTTATGGGAGCAGGAGAGGCAGGTGCTGCAAAACCAGACTGAACGGCAAGCAGGCGGCCATGGCGAAGAGGAGGCGCGGTCCATGTGCACGCGGGAGAGGAAGGGCTCTCCAGCGGAAATGCGGCCCACATCATCCATCATCCACGCATATTTCCGGAGCACGACGACCCCCGGTGGAGGAGGCCTGAAACCACAGCACATAACCCACTGGTTTTTGGGAATCTCTCTAATATCATCTGTTCCTGAAGCATGGGGGTCAGAGGTCACCGCATTAATCCTGAAACGCAATTAGGACACGGAGCGCTGCACAGGAGCCGGACCGCAGGTGACAGCGCGGCGAGAGAGCGGCCTCGCATGACAGGAAGCCGCTCGGAAGCCCATTACGGACCTGCGACGGGTGTTTTGGCAGGATTCATACGTTAACTCTGCAGAACGGAATGCATGTGTGAAATGCGCGTGAACAGAACCAAATAACTAATGTTTCTGCCAGACATGATATATAGAACACTGCAAACAGTACACAGCTCATTTAGGAAGTCAAACATTCACCTCCATCACCCAGATTATTCTATTATAATATAATATTACTGGTTTTTGTTGGCTCATGTCCAGTCCTTCCTGCTTAGTTATTATCTCAGTGACATTTCACACAAAGGTTGTCTTATTGCACCGCATGTTAAAAGCATATTAGGGAGAAAATGCCACTTTCACCAAATCATGCTACAATAAAGTCTGATATTTTCCCAAATTTGGGAGACATGGTTCCTTAAGGAGCCGCTGTATGTGAATGCAGAACAGCTGCATCGGCAAGCATCCCTCCGGTAGACAGAGACATGGGCTGAACAAGTCAAGCAAACTAGGCTGCGACTTTCCATGCGATTCTGTACTACAATCCTCAGACCCACATTGCAAGCGCCCCTTCAGCCTTAAAGGGACAGGATCTTATTCGCTCTCCTGAGCTCGAGCCTGGCTGGGGAGGGCGCCTGTCCGCAGACATGGCGCTCCATCATCTAGCCAGCTGACTTACGGCCACCCGCGTGCATTACGGAGTAGCGCGGAGCCGTTAATTAAGCAGCGTGTCCCAATTCCGTTGCAGCCGTGGCGCCGGCATGGCGCATGCCCCAGCCCGCCGTAACGCGCACGTATAGGGATGCGCTCCCTTCCTGCTGGCCTACTTTTTCCCGGCTTTTACAGCCCCCACACCCCACCCTTTTGGTCGAATGATGACGCAGACCTATATTTTAATATACAGGAAAGCGAACCTTTAGCATACGTTATGCGATGTTAAAGGACAACATCTCACTAAGTCGATTCACACCCCCGGCCTGCATGTTCTTAACATTCAGTTTAACGCCCTAATCTATGACTTTCCTTATCTGATAAGAGGCTCCCTGTTGACATTGAAGCCCCGCTGGTAGACAGGTGCCCAAATAACAGGAGAATCTCTAGAAGCATCTGAGTCTATAGGGAAACAACTTGTTCCTTCATCTGGTCACATGATTACAAGCTGGCCAATCAGCCTCGCTGATGCTGCTGGAGACCGCAGCCTATAGGAGGAGATTTTACTTACATGTTATTTGGCAGCCGCTTTTATCCGAAGCGACATGCAATTGAGAAAGTAGGATCAATCGGGGGTTAAGGGCCACGCACAGGAGCCTAAGCGTGACACCACTCTGCCGACCCTGGGATTTGAACCGATCACAGGCACAGCATCCATGCCCACTGAGCCCCACCAGAAAACACTAGTCATGTAGATGTAGAAAACGGGGCTTTGTATTGGGGCTCCAAGGTCTGAGGCGCATATCCACAGTGAAACTGCCTCGTCACATTGGTTTGTAAAAGTAAATCAGCTCACCTTACACAGATCACCCAACGTGTGCCGATTCACCACCCGGTTTAACGCAGTGGGTTTGATGCCTTGCTTTTCTAACTCTCAAACACACACAATCTGACACACAGTCAGATCGGGGCAGGAGTTCCCACAGTCCTGCGTGCAAAGCTCCATTCTTTGTGCTGCTCTGACGGCCCCAGCGCTGCGTGGCTCTCGCGGTCTGGGCCTGGCACCCGCGCAGGGAAGTCACCTGACACACACGCTCATCAGGAGCCATCATGTGACTATGCCGCATGACAGGGGAAGAGCGTGACCTTCCAAACAGACAGAGCTGCCATCTCCCAGAGCAGCCTGCACCATACACAGGGGGTGCCGACACTTAAGGCTGATTTATCATTCTGCATCAGGTCTACGTAGAGCTTACATGTACTATTACATGTGATGACACTCAGACATGATGCCGTGACCTGCACTGCTAGAAAGATGTATACTTGTGCACTTGTGTGTCTGTGTCCTCTGTAATTACACCAGTGTGTGTACAGAGTGTGCAGGGTTTAGGGTTTTTTTTAAGTTTTAAAACATTTTATATTCTGTCAAAGGAAACTTCCAAAGCTATGCAATTTTAATGAATGTTTCTTTTCAAGATTATCTAGTATGCATTTAAAAATCAGTTTAAAGGTTCCTGCCGCCGCTTTTGCACTAGACAGTCATAGTCATTTTCATCTTTGCTGGTTAAATCACTCATAGACGGGGGTTTGGGAGAAATGTATTTATTTTGAGCTCCTTTATTGCTTGGGCAGCCCTCGCCTGGATGGGTTGCGACAACAGGAGAGTCCCCATAAAACCCAGCCGGAAACAAACAACAGCAAAACACTTGCTTCCAAGTGGACCAATCACAGCTGTTGGGGTCTGTGTCGACATGACATGTAGTTCCATTTCTGGGGAGGTGTGCATGGGCTGGGGTGTAGGCTACGGTGTAGGGCATGCGGCTATGCCGTACCTGTGGGGCAGACTCCACATAGAAGTATAAACCAGCTGTTACTAACCCTAACCCCAGACTGGAGCTATGGGAGAGGAATGGATCCATAGATGCTCAGAAAGTGGACCTCCTCTACCCTCTTCATCCCTGTAATTATAGCATTATCCACCTATTTATCTAGTACGAGTAAATTCCGACACGTGTCAATTCTCAGCATTTCCTGGACGCTGGATTATTCACTGGTTTGTGGTGCAGGATCATCAATAGTTAATTTATGCCATAGGTTATTCTCCCGAATGGAGGACAGTTCACGTTCAGGACCGACAGCTATGTTATTTCAGGCTGCTTCCCACAATGTCTAGTTTTTCGTCCGTTCCTGCCCCTGAATTGATGACACACATTCCCACATAAAGGCTTGTTTCAAAGGGAAACAGCGGGCTCTCTGCGGCCATTTCAGCTCCGATTAATGGGGGCTACTCAACTTTGCTAGCCCCGGGTGATGGGTACACGGCGCCCCACAAACTCTCCTGCGATCCGGCGTGGCCAGGGCACGAACTGTGGGTGCGGAACACTGCAATCTCCCGCTTAAGCTCTCATAATTACCTCCTGTCCTGCTGAATGCAAAACAAATGAGTCAAGTGTCAATTACACCCTGCAGAGGCATGCAAGCCTCTTTGCTCGAAGCATGTGTGGCCCCAACGCCTTTGCAGTACGAGGGCAACTCGTGTATGTTGTAGTGCACAGAAAAGCACCAGGATTGGACACCTAAGGGCCTAGCAAGACCAAGTCTCAATGACTAGAGGAGATGCTTCAATTGCATGTTGGCATATGCCAGCGTGTGGTTGAAGACACACGGGGGCATGGTGCTAGAGCGATGGGGGGGGGGGCTGGTGACTCATCCCTCCTCAGTGGAGAGCCGCCCCCCCGGGGCTCCAGCCCGCCTGGATGATAAACTATCCTGCTCTCATGAAGAAGCAGCTGATGAGCTTCAGCTTCTGTGCCATATGGAAGCAATCAGGCCTCCCACGGCAGCGATGTGCTTCAGTAAAACACAGACGACAAACGCAGATCTGAACTATGAATGCACCGAAGGCGAATACTTGGGGGCAGAGTCACATGACTCCTCGACCGTAACCACACCAAGCTACTGTATTTACTTGGTCAAACTGCAGACCGGAACCACAAGGCAACTCCCCAAACTTTCCGGAAGGAAATTGTTGATTCTCCTTCCACCACATCTGCCGGCCAGGGGACCGGAGCAGCGACTACCCAGACTCTGCCTTGAGGAGGCCCAAATCTGGCATAGCTTGGGTTCCCGAGGTTACCTAGCAGGGGAATGGCGGGGTCTCGCCCCAGAAACCTCATTAGCGGAGACAGAATGCCGGCAAATTCTACAATATAAAACCATTTCTAGGTTTTTGGCTGGCAAACATTTAAACGTGTGACGTGGTTGGCTGCAGCACAGCTCCTTTAACAGCTCCTTAAGTGCACATAACAGAAAATCTGAGCCCCCCAACAAGAGCACTGGGGAAGCCTTGGTGCGGCGCCCTCTGCAGGCCGAGCCCCAAACTTCCAGCTTCATGAAGAACATCATCTCCACAGGGAGTTGATCAATGGCCAGAATCTGGGCTGTTACGTCTGTCAGTGGCCCAGCTGCGTACAAGCGGCCACCAGCAGGACGAGCACGTTGCACGTTTTGAGGACACTCATGTGCAGAAATTCCGGTATCGTCACCCCCAGAAAGCTTTAATTGTACAGAACATTTTCATGATGAGAGCTGCCCCCATTTTCAGCCCTTGGGGAGCTCGTCCTGTGTCAGACTCACACCGGTGGGAATAGGCAGACAGCCACTCTCCTTCTCCTTACAGTGGGGAACACCTCCCCCTGTAAAAGGGAGGGGGGCAGGCTGGATCTGAGCCCCACTCTGGGGGGGAGGGGGGACGCGGCCTCGTTTCACCACAGCAAGTTTAATAATTCAATCGATACTATAAACACAGGGAACCAACTTAAAGCCGGCAAGTCCTTAATTCCTACTTGGTTGCTATGAATATGAATATGAAATGAACAGAAACTGCTGGCTAAAGAAAATGAGAATAAAAATGAAATTTAGTACAGAGCAAAGGGGCTATCTGGCACCATGGCTCCTGCTGGGCCGACTTCTGGAGGTCACGGGGGGGTTGGGGGAGATTGGGGGCATCTGCATCACCACGGTACAAATGGGAGAGAGCCCCCCCTGTGCACGCTCCAGGGAAATGGACAGAGCTGGAAAATAAAACCTCTCATTCTCATTGTGGACAGCAGAGGGCAGTGTTCAATTACTGTAGGCAGTCTCGGGAAAATTCTGTTTGCTTCAGATTAAATATGCCACTAAATCAAGAATATGAAAATAATCGAAACTGGAAAATTCAGCATTTTATGTTCTGTCGCACATTTAAATCAGCTGTGGTTCTAGAAGCTTTTGCAAATTGTTTTATACCCTTGTAAATGTCTTTGTTAAGCACAAAACAGACGCCAGACTGAATAACTGAGGAAGCCTCAGGGGGCAAACATGGTGCCGTTTGTGGTGAAACGCCGGGGAGGAGATGGGATGAGGAACATTCTCAGCAGACTTTCACGGGGCCATACGGCCTTCCGAACCACCTCAGTGACTGCCCACCTGCACGCCTGGGAAAGGAGAAGCAAACATCACAGAGCCCCGCGGCAGAGTGCGGGGGCGGCAGACAGGCCGCGCGGGGGCTTCGTCACCTCACACAATGGCGTGACCTTCAGCGTGCGGCGGGGGGCGGCATGCACACGCCGAGGAGCCCCCAGCTATAAATAACCAAAAGATGAAAAGTACCTGCGAATCACGTTCAGCCCTAACAATGGAAAGGAGACTTCAGGTCCCAGCATGGAGAACCTGCTTGAGAGCCTTTAGCTGTGAGGTGACTCAGGGCAGGCAACGGAGCCCTCTGCAGTTCGGGGCCAGCGTGCCGTCGTGGCTCCATAGACGGCTCACGACTCAGCAACTGACTCACAGCTGATGTCGCCTACACCACCCCCTCCCCACACACCAAACCTCTCATGCGGGGGGGGGGGGGGCTTCTGGTGTTGAGGGTGGGGCTGCACCCACAGAGGGTGATACTGGCAGCGAGCGCAGTCAGGAATTCCCCCGATTTCCCAAAACGCTCCACATCTACAAGATAAGGGCATTCCTGCGTTCCCTGACCGCTTACTCAAGGGAGTATCTGTAAACAATCGGGGGGGGGGTGTAATAACGTGGGCCACCCGTCTGAGCCCACGCAGGAGTACAGTCCCAGGAAACCCGGGGGCCAAGCCGGTGAAGATGTGCTCACGTTCAAACATCCCAGAAGGGAGACAGAGCCGCCCTGCTTCTTCCAGCCAAACCTCCCACAGCCTAACGGGGCAAACGGTTTATTTTTATCGAGCCGGTCCGGCGCAGCCAGGCGGGGATGCTGTCGGCGCGGCCGGCTAATGGCCACATAATCACCGCCTCCTAATCCAATGAATGTGAAACAGGAAACGCCGGAGTCTGAAAATATCTCCATGTTTAGACTGCAATAATTGTAATTGCCACCATTATGCGGGACTCAGCTTGGCCTCGCCGCTGTCCCCGCAAGTGGCTTATGGCCAAGTCACCGTCCATCTGCACCAAGGACATCAGACTCGGTTCCCTCAGTGCAGGGCAGCGGGAGTGGGAGTTCAGCGAAGCAGGCGGGCCGAACAAGACGGACTCACCCGGAAGCACGGCTTTAACTGACAGGAGCCAGCAGTGCAGATAGATTCAGTCTCAGAACCATTACATTATGAGGATGAAATTCTCAACAGTAGTAAAACACTGATATTGTCTTTTAAACAGAGCGGCTATGCAATGAGTACTTGGAATTGGAGCTTCGGGACGGTACAGACAAAGCCGCCTGATATCTGTCACAGCGACTGCGGGACGGTACAGACAGAGCCTCCTGATATCTGTCACAGCGACTGCAGGACGGTACAGACAGAGCCGCCTGATATCTGTCACAGCGACTGCGGGACGGTACAGACAGAGCCGCCTGATATCTGTCACAGCGACTGAGGGACGGTACAGACAGAGCCTCCTGATATCTGTCACAGCGACTGAGGGACGGTACAGACAGAGCCTCCTGATATCTGTCACAGCGACTGAGGGACGGTACAGACAGAGCCGCCTGATATCTGTCACAGCGATTGAGGGACGGTACAGACAGAGCCGCCTGATATCTGTCACAGCGACTGAGGGACGGTACAGACAGAGCCGCCTGATATCTGTCACAGCGACTGAGGGACGGTACAGACAGAGCCGCCTGATATCTGTCACAGCGACTGAGGGACGGTAGAGACAGAGCCGCCTGATATCTGTCACAGCGACTGAGGGACGGTACAGACAGAGCCGCCTGATATCTGTCACAGCGACTGAGGGACGGTACAGACAGAGCCTCCTGATATCTGTCACAGCGACTGAGGGACGGTACAGACAGAGCCGCCTGATATCTGTCACAGCGACTGAGGGACGGTACAGACAGAGCCGCCTGATATCTGTCACAGCGACTGAGGGACGGTACAGACAGAGCCGCCTGATATCTGTCACAGCGACTGAGGGACGGTACAGACAGAGCCGCCTGATATCTGTCACAGCGACTGCGGGACGGTACAGACAGAGCTGCCTGATATCTGTCACAGCGACTGAGGGACGGTACAGACAGAGCCGCCTGATATCTGTCACAGCGACTGAGGGACGGTACAGACAGAGCCGCCTGATATCTGTCACAGCGACTGAGGGACGGTACAGACAGAGCCGCCTGATATCTGTCACAGAGACTGAGGGACGGTACAGACAGAGCCGCCTGATATCTGTCACAGAGACTGAGGGACGGTACAGACAGAGCCGCCTGATATCTGTCACAGCGACTGCGGGACGGTACAGACAGAGCCGCCTGATATCTGTCACAGCGACTGCGGGACGGTACAGACAGAGCCGCCTGATATCTGTCACAGCGACTGCGGGACGGTACAGACAGAGCCGCCTGATATCTGTCACAGCGACTGCGGGACGGTACAGACAGAGCCGCCTGATATCTGTCACAGCGACTGAGGGACGGTACAGACAGAGCCGCCTGATATCTGTCACAGCGACTGAGGGACGGTATATATATATATATATAGACACACACACACACACACACACACACACACACACACATTACATATTATTATTATGTTACTCATATCCTTAGCCTGATAGGGAGGGGTACTTAAGGCTTAAACTATGATTATGTTTATGGTCTTTCTATATCGTGCATTTTCACCTATCGCTGATGGGTCTGGAACGTAACTGTATATATTTTATTTATACAGGACCTTTCAAATGTCACAAAGCACTTCACAGGAAATAAAAACAAAGATCAATAAACAGCCTGTCTGTACAGAGAAGCTATGGACACCATTTAAAGTTTAGCGTCTTATGCACAGTGGACAGTTCCGCTATGCAATGAACATCTTACCTTGCATGTCCAAACAGCTGATGGTAACAGAAATGTGACATAGAACACAGACCACAACATGTACTGTACACAGACCACAAACACTGACAGTCATAGTGTCCACGAGGTCACCTGACCCTCTGACATGGCCCTCACGAGGTCACCTGACCCTCTGGCATGGCCCTCACGAGGTCACCTGACCCTCTGACATGGCCCTCACGAGGTCACCTGACCCTCTGGCATGGCCCTCACGAGGTCACCTGACCCTCTGGCATGGCCCTCACGAGGTCACCTGACCCTCTGGCATGGCCCTCACGAGGTCACCTGACCCTCTGACATGGCCCTCACGAGGTCACCTGACCCTCTGGCATGGCCCTCATGTGGTCATCTGATCCCCTGCCATAGCCCTCAGCCTGCAGAGGGCGCTACACTTATTGGCAGTGTAAGAACCCATCAGTACTTCCTAACGTGGATGACGGCCGATGGCACAGGAGGTTAGGAGCACCGGGGGGGTGGCAATCGGCTCCCACTGCGCCGGGGTCATCAGGCTTGGCACAGGGCTCCCTGATCCCCAAGTACAGCATGTGAGCCACGGCAGTGGGAAGTGTGAATCACCCCCTGGAAGACAGCGTGGCTCTGAGCCACACGGGGGAGGGGTCACCATCGTCCGGCAGACACATGCCGCACAGTACAGTGGCCCCCCACTGTGGAACAGCACATTATGAGCGTCCTGGGGGAAAAGTATATGTCCGGGTGGGGGAGGGGGGTAGGGTGCAGTGTTTATCCGGCCCGTGGGGGCCTCTCTCGTCCAGAAGCCCACACGCACGGGACATGCCCTCAGACCACATGCAGAGCTCAGCCGCACCGGCATGTGTGGACAGCAGGGGGCGGTCTGCCCTGCCGAGTCACGTCACCGCAAGCAGGAGGCACACAACCAGGGAAGCCGAAACCAGGAACCCCGATTAAACCGAACGCCGGAGTTCAATGGCACTTCTGTGCCTCAACCTGCTTAATCTGCCAAAGGTGCATCATTATTAATAAACGCAACTCTGCAAGGGGTGTCTGTCATGTCAGTGACAGTGCTAAGGGGCTTAATAAAGATTAATCCTGGATTCACGTTCCAGCCAAACAGCAGAAAATCCAGACCCCATCATGCATCCCCGAGTCGACACTGAGAAAACAGTACAGTTTTATTGTGCAATTCATAGCGTCCCTACTTTTTCTGATGCAGCTAAGCAGGATTACCAGGTCAGCAGGCACGCATTCTTAACAATGCAAGGGCATTCTTTATTTACAGAGACACATACCCAGAAGGCCCTGCATCCCCCCCCAGAGAACGAGGCCCAGCTAATGAATTTGTTTTGCTCGCTGTCGCTGAGATAAAGCGCTGTGCAGCCACCCTGCGCTGTAATTCACCAGGGGGGCGGTGGGGGCTCGCCACTGCACAGATGTTCTGCCGGAGGAAAGACAGCTGCATGGAAGATCCCCACGGAGCCGCCTTCCTGACCCCTCCTCTGCCAAAATACAGCCCCTCCCTCCACTTTTTGTTTTATACACATGTCAAAAAAGCCTTTTCCTCCTTTCAGTACCAGCACAGGACAAAATAAGGTGCCTATACGGGTTTAGAACAGTTTTCTCAATCCAGTCCCCAGGGCCTCCGGACAGTCCAGTCCACATTTTTGCTCCCTCCCAGCTCCCAGCCAATCAGGAACACAGAGAACTTGGTACAGGTGTGCTGGAAGCTGGGCATGTGCAGGAGTGTGGACCGTCTGGGGGTCCCTGATGGCTGGTTTATACAAAGGGAGGCCCAGCGCACACAGGAGAAGCTCAGCAGGAGGCCGACGTGACCTACAGCCGCTGACACGTCAGGGCGTAAAGCCGGCAGGGGGGCCAGGGGCCGACGGGGAGCTGCGACTGCAGCAGCACTCGAGTGGGAGGCCAGAATGACTCACGGGCGCCGGGGGGGCGTGGAGGCCGCCCAGCCAGCCTGCCACCCACCCGCCTGCCCTGGGCCGCCGGCCGCATGGAGCTCGCTGGGCTCACGCTGCACGTGGCGGCAGCAGAGGCGGCCCTCGGCACCCTGCACTCAACACCACTGTGCTCAGTAATGGACAGGAAAGAGGGAGGGCTTCCCATACGTCTGCCTGCTAACACTGGAGTAACCTCACCAGCACATTCCCCTATAAAACACCACGGCCGTTTGGCCTGAAAATGTCTTGAAAATTCTGACGAACACTCACAGGTTAAAAAAACACAAGTTTTTAGCCCATGGTGCCTGTGACAAAAAATCTCGGGTTATCGTGCAGCCAAAGCACACCCGACCCCAACCTTGGGGGCAGTTTTAAAGAGACCCAGACATGTATGAACACCAATCATCCGGTTTGGGACTGATGGACTTCCTAAATGCTCCCGTCACAAACAGGCAACTGTGCTTTAGCCCAGAGTGAGAATCTGGGGCAGAAAATACAGACCACAGCCGTAAGCGAAGCTGAAAAACTCAGAGCCTTCAGCTCGCTGCCGTTTAAACAAAGATAAAGCGGACGGGGGCTCTGCAGTGCCAGGAGAGGCACGCGCCCCGTCTCAATGCAGATCTGCCACCAGACCTACATTCAGCAGAATGACACGGAATGCAGAGATCTGGAGCAGACTGTCACCGGCCTTTCGCCAGCGCCGTGCCGAGGCCGTTTACAAGCTGCGGCACGATCAGCACGCCAATCATAGGTGCTACTCACACTTTTGTCAAGAACTCACATTGGACAGAATCCCCTAAACAAGAGCAAATCATTTGCTAAGTGGATATGTTTCATTCCAACGAGCAGTGAGTCACTCTGATAATAAATTAATGAATCATTATTACCATGTGCTGTCTGAACTTTTTCATTGCCAGAAAGCATTCATTTACTTCTCAAGCCAAATACTACACACACACATTGTTGTTTTTCCCAGAACCCTTAAGCGAGGGGACAATTCTTCAAATGAGTAAACTTTTCAAAATCAAGCAGGAACTACCAATGTCAAATGATCGAAACGGTCCTTTAATCAAACGATAATTAAAACAGATTGAAAACAGAGTGATTCTGCGACACTGACCCAATGTAATTATCATTCCCCCGCAAGTACCCCACTGCCCCCCCAGTGCTAAATGCCTGTGCTATTAGGCTGTATTTTACAGGACCGAACATCAGTCCTACAGCTGCTCCCTACAGCCATCAAGCCATTAGGCTTCAAGTTAAACCTTCTGGCACTTTTACACTCACTGGGCGACCCAGACAGACCCAGACAGACTGAGAACTACTTACCGCTCAACCGCTCATAGCATCTCGTATATTCAAACCAAATACACGGTAAAATTCGGCGACCACGTTCCTGTGCTGCTAAGGGTAAGCACAGACTTTTAAAGTACCTCAACTGCTCTGCAGTGCTCCTCTCTGCAGCTGTGCAAACGGGTGCAAACGAAGGCCGAGCACAGCTTCACTTGGGAGCCTTTCATTGATGAAGACTCTTACACAACCTGAGTCTTAACAGTAACAACATTAACTCTTCAAATGCAATCGTATGTTCAAGAGGATCAGAAACAAAATAGAAAATAATAATAACCTGCTATACAAGAACATTAAACATGATTACTCATAATCATATTGCTCTGAGACTCCATGCACATTAATGCATTAATACCTTGCTGTTATTGCTAATTATTATTGCCTAGTGCTGATGTCTGCTTTCTTTCATGACTGATTTTACCATTTAATAAGAATTAATTCATACGAGTCTTCCACCACTTTATCAGTGCAAGACATCACCCAGAAACATTAGTTGCATTATGTCTTCCACAGATTATTTGAGATTAATTTGCAAGCTTCTTTGCTCATGGATCTCGGCACGGCGTATCGCCATCCAGAGTCATTCTGCCTGTCTGGAGCATTAGCGTGACAGAGGACAGCACAGCTCTGTCTTAACCATCTGTTCCCACTCGGCCATGGCAGCAGTGACACAGTTAGAGCTTCAGGTTTTCCGCCAGGAGCAAATTCGACAAACAGAAGCTGAGTTCCGCATCCTGCTTTGGTACCTCTGCTTCTACCAGGGACCTGCAAGCGGATGTCAAAGCACAGACTTCCCAGGGTGTCCACTAATCCTTCTACAGGTACTTAACGTAAAAAGGCAAAGGCAGCAGTGCATTTGAAATCCCTGAGGATGTCCCTCTCCTTAAAGCATGAAGACACCATACCTATGCTCTGGGATTATCAAGGGAACAACCCAGTGGATGGACAAAGAACATTAAATAGTCGGTGCTGTTATACAGTTGTGATTTAGCAGGCAAAAAGCAATGTTTGTGAAAATATTTGAGCGTAACAAAGTGACAGTGATGCACTAGTAAGATACTGACATGGACACTCCAAACAACTTCATCACATTCATACAAAAACATACTATAGGCGATATAGACACCGATTCAACTGAATGACATATTTTGGACTGTAGGAACAAGCCAGACTGTCCAGAGAAAGCCCACGAGAACATGGGGTGAACAAGCCAGCACCTCACACAGAGATACAGAGACAAGCCACAACCCTCGGACAGTACGCCAGACTAAAGAAACAAGGTGCTGTAATCAGCTTCACCAGATCTGCATGCTACTGTCCTTGTACATGCCACCACTAGGTCACACTGCTTTGGTTTTCATACAATTTGTCTCAAAATAAAACCGCAGATAGATCTCCATCCATATAATGTTTCTGTGAAGTGTTAATAAGATCAATGAAATACTTTTTGAGTTCAAAAAGTTCAAAATGTCAAGTGTCATCTGTGGTCATCCTTTCCTTTGCTGCTACTAAGTGGTGCTGCTTCAGTTACAGTGTGATATGTCTCTAAATAAAATCAGTTCCAAACATTCTTTTATACAAATTTCCTTCGAAGTTTTAAAAAGATCCATCAAATATTTTTTTAGTTATCGTACTAATGAGATTAGTGTCTGTGGTGGCAAACCAGTATCAAAACAATATGTATCCCCCATCCAGAATACAATTAAAAAAAATCCTGGGACAGCACATTGTGGAGGACCTCATCTGAACCCTGAACACCACCTCCCTGGCTCAAAGCAGCACAGCACTTCCACTTCCTCTGTTGACTGAAAAGGGGAAACTGTCCTGACAGGCTGGATCACTGTCTTCCCCTGCAGAAACCCATGAAGATGGTTGAGAACATCCTCTGGAACTCTTTACCATCCATCCATCCAAAATATCTCTGATAAGCGCTGCAGCCGCAAACCCACAATCACAGTCCATGATCCCGCTTCTCTGGAAAGATTCCAAGTCTTCAAAACGAACATGAAAAAGAATTATAAGATCATCTACCATGATCCAGCCTGAAAAAAAGTGATATTTTCACCATATCGCCCCCTCATCCGTAGTACTGTATCTTGTCAGAAAGCCCTTTGCACAGCCTGTTTATTTATTACAACCACTCCTCATTATCAATCATTCACAAATACAAAAAATATATATTTTCTGACGACTGCGCATATTTATGACCAAATTTCTTATGCATGACAACAACGCATGCTCGAGGGAGAGAGATCTTTGAAGACGAATGTACAAAATGTTGTTAAAAATGTCCACTTCATGAAAGACGGAAAGCTGTATGTGGGCTAAAGTCCTAAGCACAGGCACGATTATGCCTAGGCTACAATGATTTAGTTAAAACTACCTCGTCGTTTGAACAGAATTCGGTTTAACAAGGAGTGGTTGCACTGTTTTGTGTGGTTGCTGGTCCTGTGTTCTGCGTTAAGTTGTTTTTAAGGTCTTGAACAAACACGATTTCAATACCTGGGTATATAATAAAGTTTGACATGACTAAGGTACCAGGGCAACGTTACTCAAGATCCTACGGAGTAACTTTCTGAGTGGAAGTACAGTATTTTAACCACTACGTTCTATATAAGAGCAGGGAGTGACAAAGTTGTACAGACTCTAGAGAGCCACACACTTAACTTCAATGGGCAAAGTGCTTCACAGTGTGAACAGACAACACTGCAGGATGTTTGACGTTTACGTCACTAATTTTATGATCAGGTGGGCGTTTGAGGCTGCGATACAAATTATTATTAATGCCGCACAGCAAACATTTCCCATTCATACTAATCATTCAAATCTCTCAGAATCTTTAGGAATATACACAGTGTTTCTTGGAGAGGATGGAATGGTTTATATGCAGTAAATACTGGTGCGATGGCTGTCATCACTGACAGTGTTTCCCCGGCTGTCAGCACGGGCCGTCACATCACCGACAGCGTGCCCTACTTAAGGTTGCTAGGAAGAATCTGCTCCCTCCCATAATCAACATTTTTAGTCGCAAAATCTAATTAATAAATCAGCCTTCCCAGAGGGATTTCGTTAAACAATTTCTAACTATGTCAAAATGTAATTAATAAATGACTAACTCACCGCTCTGCAGTCATGAAAATCCATGACGTTTTACTTTATTTTATTTTTTAAATGCACGCAATTTGAACGTTTTCCACTGGCGCAGGAAAGACTATTCCAAGGGAGCCAGTAACGCAAAGGACAGACCATAAAGACAATGTGTTATTATCCATCATTATTATTGCTACTGTTGTCAGGATTTTTGTGCCAAACAGTAATGTTTTTAGGGACTTTGCTTGTGTTTTGCAGTTCATTTTTCAAAAGACTAATGTGTACAGATATCGCAACCAATCTGCTGACCTACTATTCACTAGAGGCATGGCCAAATACCAAAGTGTCCTAGTGCCAGAGCGAGGCCAACACAGGACAGCCGGGGTCTCGCTGCTGTGGCGTCAGTCCTCTCTGCAGTCGTGACACACAGCCAATGAAAATCCACCGCAATACATTTTATTTATTTATTTAGAAGATGCTTTTGTCAAAAGCAACATGCAAGTGAGGATCAGAGAGCAGGACAAGACAACGTGCCTGGAGAAAGTGGGGTTAAGGGCCTCACTCAAGGGCCCAACGGTGACATCACCCTGCCAGACACAGTCCTAGCCTGCAGAGCCACACATCACCCCTGTACAATATACGACACTGAAGACTTTCATTAGTACATGAGGTGAGGAGAGAGAAGTTCAAGTATTTGACATAGAACCAGTAGATTGTGTTTTCATATCCCAGAGAGGACCTGCCTGTACTCTTAGACAGGGAATAAAGCAAAAGCAATAGTGTCTCCTGAGGCATAAAATAAAACGAATGTGGAAAAAAATCAAGCTGTAAATGTCAGAGACCACAAGCACAGCAGGTTGCAGGCGTACTGCACGATGAGGGGTCCGCACTGGTCTTTCGCAGGCGTACTGCGTGCTGGGTGACCTGCACCAGTCTGTGGCAGGAGTACTGTGAAGGGATCTCACTGGCCTGTCGCAGGCGTACTGCATGCTGGGGAGCCCGCACTGGCCCGTCGCAGACGTACTGCATGCTGGGGAGCCCGCACTGGCCCGTCGCAGGCGTACTGCATGCTGGGGAGCCCGCACTGGCCCGTCGCAGGCGTACTGCATGCTGGGGAGCCCGCACTGGCCCGTCGCAGGCGTACTGCATGCTGGGGAGCCCGCACTGGCCCGTCGCAGGCGTACTGCATGCTGGGGAGCCCGCACTGGCCCGTTGCAGGCGTACTGCATGCTGGATGGTCCAAACTGGACTCTCTCTGAACCACAGTGTGCCAAGTGCCGTTCACTCACCAGCATCTTCAGAGTGTCAACGGGGGATTATGTGACACCATACATATTTCATCAGGCCACGACAAAAATAATTATGGGCAAAGGTCACGTGACTGAAGATTGGCTGGCAGGTTGGGAATGCCTAGGCCGTACCCCCCCCCCCCCCCCAACTGCTCTGAAGGCCAGGTCACTTCATGCTCATGGAGCTTCAAGGTGACCTGGCTACACAGCCAATACAAGGACAGCACCACATGCAAAGCAGAGGTCAATAAACAGCCAAGAGGTCCAGACAGCTACACTGAGGGCCAGGATGCTTACGGAACGGACAGACACCCCCTTTGATGCCTGCTTGGGGTTCCCTTCTGAAGCAGTTATGAGCTTCAGCTGCAGCTATGAAGTCAGACAGGACATCATGTGACATGCTAGCCAATCAAAAACATGTCACTGGTGACACGGTACCCTAATGGCCGCGACACTCAAAAAAATAAAAACAGCTTTTCAATGCAGTTAGAGAAAAAAAATCTTCATTCACAGCACAGTCTCTGGACTGCAGTAATGGGTGCATTTCTATGCCGAGGGAGCAGGGGCATAATTTCATTCAGATAAAAAGACGGGTAGGAGGGAACAATCTGCATTAACCCTTCAATGTGCTGCTGCAAAGAAAATGAACTACAGAATAGTGTTTCATGCACAGATGCAAAGACAAGGTGCCGTTTACAGCTAGCAGCAAAATCTACATAACAACCGCTATGGTCCAACTTCAGGGAAGTCACTCATTTCATTGTTGGCAGAGGGAAAAGACCGGACAGAAATACAGTGGGTGCTCTGTATACAATTTACTAAATCAAGTTTCATAAACCAATTTCCAAAAATGGGGAAAATTTAGGGACTATATTAAAACACAAATGCACAACCGTTTGCCAAGTCAACAACAAAGATGCCTGTTAAAGGCAAATAAAATATTGTACTTTCTCATATTTTCAATAAAAGTGTTGATCCTATCTAACAGTAAAATAAAGCCAACATGTTAATATCCCAACTAACATTTGAATCAGCTAATCTACAGCATTAACAGATGATCCCAGAATTACTCTCCAGATGTGGAGCAGCAAATTGATTAACATCCATGGGATACAAGACCACTCAGGCGTGACCCAGGCACTGTTCACCTTTCCACATCCATTCTTCGCTTGCTTGACAGCAACTGATTCCTCAGTTCCACGTTGTCAGATAGTCAGGTGCAATGACACAAAAAAAACTTTCCAGCAACAGCTCAATGTGCATTTAAGGAACTATTCAAGTATTGTTACAGGAGCCTGAAATTGGTAAATGGACTGGTAAATGGACTGCATTTATATAGCGCTTTTTACTACTCTTACGAGTACCAAAGCGCTTTACAGTTATGCCTCACATTCACCCATCCACACTCACATTCACACACCGGTGGCGGAGGCTGCCATGCAAGGCGCCAACCAGCTCACCGGGAGCAATTTGGGGTTCAGTGTCTTGCTCAAGGACACTTCGATGGAGTCAGGAGGACCCGGGGCTCGAACCTGCAACCCTCCGGTTGCCGAACGGTAGCACTACCTCCTGCACCACCATCGCAATTCTCCCAAGCAAGCTGTAGAGGTGCTGGCCCAGGTGACAGGCCTTGGTGGCCTACAAGACACGAGACGGCCTTTGGTCAGTGGGGGGGGGGGGTTTTAAACTCTGCCTCGGAAACCTGCTTCAAGCCACGTGCAGGACAGAGATGGCTCTCTGTATCACATCAGAAGAATTTAAGATATTTATTCACTCACTGATAACTCACAACACAGAGGTACAAGATTGCCCATTTAGAAAAATCGGTAATGAATTTTTTTTTTTAAAGTAGCACCTACAACAGGGAGCTCTTTCCGAAAAAAGAGTCAACATGTCACAAAATTCCTGGGAAACAATTAGACTTTAATGAGACTCATTCATAATTTAAATAGAATGTGCATTACCGTTGCTTGGAGATCTGTCCAAACTCCAAAGTAAGTATAACTCAGTGAGGCCATTTCCTTAGCTACTGTAGCAAGGGGCTCCGACAGCTTGGCAGGACAAGGGCAGCAATTCACAATACAAAAGAATGTCAGTGTCTCAGTAAGTGATACCTGATTTAAATGTACAAGAACTTCAATAATTTTAAATGGAAAGTATTCCGTATTTGTCTAAAGAAATGTTACTTTGTGTGGGAAATAATGAATAACTAACATATTCTGAGAAAAACCTGTGCAAAATGTCAAGCCCAGGCGGCATGTAATAGAACATTCAGAGTTTTAAGAGCATCGCTTGCACATTGAAAGATTACGCTGTTATATAATGCATTTAACTGGATTATTACGCCCTTCTTTAAAAGTGCAAAATATTGTCATTTTCGCACGGTGCTCAGTACCCCATACGCCGCGATGTCCATCTTAGTCATACCGCCCACCTCTGCTGCACACGCTTGACTTAAGTGCACTGCCATCAACAGTTGTTCACTGAGGATGCAGGAAGACAGACCCTCCGCGGTGCATAGAGAAATAGCGCAGCAAGTAATAATCGGTTTTATTGCACGATACCTTCTATGTGCAATTCGCTCCAGGGCAGAGAAAGGAGGCTTGCTGCTGAATTACACGAAAGACCAGATAGTGAACGCGGCTAATTAGCAGGAGTACCGGACTCTGATTCATGCTCCCACGGCTCTGCGTGGTTGTCAGTGGGGGTTCGCCCACTTACGCGTGAAACACTCAACAGCACCGCCGCGATTGCGGATACTCCGCACAGTGTATCTAAATCAAACAGCTCGCAAACAGAAAGAAAAGAATCAAGAGAAATCAAGAGAAAGAGATGAAGTTTGGCCGAAAACTGTTTACCTTTTTGTGACATAGAACTACCAATTCACAACTGGCAGTCCCAAGAATAGACTTTTTTAATTAATTAGAATGAAAGAAGGGAAAACTGGGGTTTTACAGGGTTGTTTTGACATTGGGTGAAGTAAAGCGTTGAATTTAAGGTTAAGGAATTGCTTAAATTCGTTAATATTAAATTTTCTCCAACACACAACTACGTCTTGTACACCTCGACTCAAGACATCAAAGGGTGGATATTGAGGTTTCTGACTCGTTTAAAAATCGAGGCTAATATAGCCCATTGTTATTTCCTTTTCAATAAGTAACATTTACTAATAAAACTAAGAAGTGCTTGGCAGTTTCGAAAAATTTCAGGAAAAAAAAAATTATATCGACGTATTAAGTTAGCGCCGTCTGTGTAGTTGATGCTAAGCAGCAGTAAATGGTAAAGTAATAATTGCCAGAGGTTGATGCACAATCCCTGCATCGCTGCTCGGGGAAATGCCCCGTCTTACCTTGGTGGTTACAATGCACAGACAATCCATGCTTGCGAGTGCTGCAGAAGCCCGACACCTCTCAGGGTTTCATCGCGATCCCTTCACTCCTGTTCCGCTGCTTTCCTCAGCAAACGTTCATCCCACATCCAAACAACTGGCATCAAGTCAGGCTGGTGCTCTGAAGCTCCAGCGGCCAGGTATCCTTCGGTCAAGGATGCCGGCGCAGTCCGGTGCATAAAGGTGGGTACCGCTCCGCTTTCATCAACTAACTCCAGTAGTCAGACACTGTTCAAAGTCACGCATGGATGTGATGCGCCGGCCATTTCCACTTTAATTCAGACACGTGTGGCTCGCTTTTCTCAGCTCAGCTCAAACCCAGCGCTTTCACCCGCCCCGCAGTTACCGCTTTGCCGGCGCACCAATGTGAAACGACCAGACGCATCTTCTGAAGTACCGTTACCCAAGTCAAGGGCTTCAGGATGAATTAGTCCCAAAAAAAGCTGCTTAAATTTTTAAAGAAGGCATACGAGGTTTTTCTTCTAACTTACTAATGAAACACTCACCGTCTGCCTTCAACAAAAATAAGCACATTGACTTTATTGACAAGCGGAATATTCCATTCTTCGGCAGAGGGGAGACGTGGGCGCGTCGGCTGGGGGTCTCCAAGAACAAGAGGTGGCCCCGCAACTTCACACTATTTCGATGGGGTAAATGTAACACATGCTTATTTTCTGTTTCGTCAATAGTTTCATTAGAACATACTGTACCTTTCGTCAGATGCCATACATAATAAAGCTCAAAAAAACGGTTCATTTGTAGAAATCGCACGGCTGCTAAAGTCAATGACGCACATCTGTGCGAGTCACGTGCTCACGCGATTTACAGTTCGCGCGCTCCCAATTACTACAAATGCCTAATTTATTACCGCTGTAAACAGATACTCAAGCTGAAGCCCGGCGCCCATATTATGGCAGTTTTCTAATTTAACTCAGTTTTCCCACAAATTTCACTCATACCAACAAGAGACATAAAATACTAGCAAGTGTTAGATTCATATAGTTAATTTTTCTTTCCGTGTGTCCTTATCGTACAAAACATTGTTTATGTGTTCCGAGCTTCTTGGATACTCAGACACGAGTACATTTTTAAATGCAGCTAAAATGTTCCTTCTAAAATTCTGTTTATGAATTTGGCCTACTGATCAGAATCAATATTTTTGCCAAGTATATTGACGTAACATAGGATTTTTTCTGGTGGAGGTCTTACACACCAGCACACTCGTACTCAACAGGCAACTCAGAGAGGCAAATTAGCCTAACTGCATATGTTTGGGCTGACCTGCATGACATGGGGAAACATGCAAATTCCACACACAGAGAGCAGAGGCAGGATTCCAGTTACCTAACCTGGAGGTTTGAGGCAACAATTCTACCTTTAACCAGATTTTATCATTAAAATTTAAACTGCACATTAATCAATCAGCTAAAGAGATTCCAGAACTATTGACTTTGTTCCAAACCCACGTGTAAAAAACTTTATGTGGATTCTAGGTTTTGCACAAGGATGATTTCCTCTCACTCCAACAAAGAAGCAAACCGCAGACTTCTGTGACAGAACTTCGAGTTACACAGGACTCATAAAACCATCACAGCATTTAAGCAAAAAGTCCATTTGCGACGTGAATTTGTAATAAATACCTCCATCAGATAATCTAATGGGAGGTTTGCTAACTAGTTCATAAATGAAATACGCTGTTAGTGTAATTTCATAATATAAAACAGAAATATCACACCAGTGTTTATAATCTGCAGGAGATCTCCATTCAGCTAACTTTTCGACTAACCCTTTTTCTTTAACTTTATGTCCTTGTCAGGTCAAAGGACCACGGTATACAGTACATGCATTTAGCTGATATACTGCCAAAGTGATACGTAGAGGAATGCTTCTGCCTGCTGAAGAGGGTTCAGATGTTAAACGTCAAACTCCTTTCAAATTAAAAGGACATCGTAGACATCTTCCATCTGCAGCATGTGGAGACTCCCTACAGGAACCACGGAGCCCGAAGAATCTTACACTACTATCAGAGGGAATGTGAAACAGCAGTCAAATTGGGGCAGTTCTGCAGACCGCATTCAACCAGTATATAACTGGTACACGAACATGCCGTTACAGATGAAGCACACCTTAAATCCCCAGTAGAAGGGGTCTGTGGTTTCGGGAGAGGGAACCAAATCAAGGGAAGAGGGAAAATATGAACAGATTCATTTGCAATTTATATATTTTTGCATGAATTTTTCATTTCGCAACACAAATCTGGAAGTTTGTTTTCATCTTTTATGCAGTTTAAGGCAAACAGGAGTTACATAGCATCTGTAATTTCTGTCATATTTGGAAAAATATTAAAGCGATGTTTGGCATTGATGGATTATAGTCTTTTGAGTTGTTCAATAGAAAACCTTAATGAAGCAGTCTAGTATATGCTAAAAAAATATGGCACGGAAAACATGTTCAAAAGTTTAAATATTAATATAAATATTAATATAAAGTGTTAAATATTTCTCATCTCATTATGTCATGAAGCACATAGAACATTGACTATGCATTTGAAACGTGTTCCTGTATTTTAAAGTCCCACACCCAGGTATATATACACTGAAGAGCCAAAGCATTACGAGCACCCTCATGTGACGTGAATAACACTGTAATCTTGCAACAACAAAAAAAAAACATTATATCAAGGTTTGTGATAGATGGTAAGACAACATTCAGTACTTGTAGCTGGCATTGAATACAAAAGAAATGGGCAGGGGCTAAAGATCTGAGTGACTTTGATAAGGGCAAGATAACTATGGCCAGACAACTGGGTCAGAGCATCTCCAAGAAGGCCAGGTTTGCGAGATGCTCAGAGACTCGCTGATGCAAGAGGTGAATGATATCTTGTCTGGTACAAACCAAAAGACGGGCTACAGGTTACAGGTGATTGTAGTGCTGGCTATGGGAGTTATGTCATGACACAGAACATGGAGCCCTGCCACAGGGGGCTGCTTAGCCACGGGCACCCAGAGTGCCCATGCTGACCCCTGGCCGGCATCCAAAGTGCCTACAATGGGCACAAAAGCGAAAGAACTGGACCTCAGAACAATGGAATGATCACCTGGGCCAAAGAATCACATTTTCTGTTGTATCACGTGGACGGCCACGTAGACGTCAAGCATCTGCGGGACGAGTTGGACCAACAAGTCTGGTCCACACCTTAAACAAAGATGTTCGACGTTAGAAAATGCTCATTTGTGGGCCTTGATGATGAAATCACAAGTTAGTGGAAATGTAACATTTTTTTCGCTACTTTTATACATGAAGATTCCCCGTATGAAATATTTAATAGTGAAGACCACTCTTCAATGGAACAATCGTTCACTACACATGATTAAAATAGTCCAATAGAGAATATCTCTTCAAAACAGACAATGCTGGACCGAATGGTTACTAAAAGAGCATTGTTCAGCGTTAGCTGTGTTTGGAAGGCGGTGAGTAGCCCCTTTGCTTTCGAGGACCTGGTTAACAGGAATGTAAGTGGTCACTGACAAAGAGGGCTTTTGGCTTTCCTGTCCCCATGTGCTGACGGTGCTTTGAATAATGCAGCAAATGACCTGAATCTGAAGAGCCGCACCTGTGTGTGACGCTCTACCGGACTTCCAAAACCTGTCAGTCGGAGCCCACATCTATCCATTTACCACCATTTGGAACTAACTTTGGTCTTAAATAATATTAGGCAAATAAAGAGAATAATGTCTAATGCATGATGGCTTGAAGCAGGTATAAATGCAGCAGTCAGCCTGTGAAGGACTTGCAAAACATGTCAGTAATCAGAGCCTGCTGAAGATTCAGCCAATTAATGAGTGTGAAGAGAGGAACATGTGGTCCATTAACAGTGACAGGCAGGTGAATGGCATGGTTCAAGCATACAGAATGGTGAGTTAAAAAAAAAAGAAGACATTTCTCATACCTTTTAAAAAGTGACCAGTTCAAAATAAATTAAAAACCTATTTCCACCAAACACATAAAGTAGTACCCATAGTTACAATAATTACATCAAATTGAAACATTGAAAGGATTAGTTTAAAGGCATGATTCACAGACATGAATAAAATGACAGATTGTCGTAATTTTCAAAACAGACAAAATACTGCAGTTCTAATTTTCTAATGTATGGTGATTAATCATCACCGAATGATTATACCAACAGTAACCATTTGGAATGTGTGCACGAATTTCAAGCTATACATAGTGCACCAGTCATACCAGTGCACACCATTAAGCCATTTAGTCTCCATAGTGCCTGACTGCAGGCTTACCGCTCTTCAGCAGCTAATGAGGACATGATGTTACACACTAATCTGCGGCAGGGAGCTGATTTCAATCACACTGGCTCAAGACGGAGAGTATCAGAGTATCTGGTTTTTCTGGCCAAACTTGTTATTCACCTTCAGCATTCATTGTGCGCACTCTATGGAAACCTTCAATGGCTTATTTTTAAATTATCTTCGTTGCTTTCCAGAACGCTGCCTTAAAACACAGTTATTAGCAAATTCAACACTTTCTATTAAACCATGAACACTCAGAAAAAAGGATAAAAATTTGTACTTTTGCTTGTCACTGGGGCTACACTCTCAAGGGTCTGCCAATCCAACCCTTAACTGCAGGTAACTCTGCCTTTTAAGGTACAGAAATGGACTCTGAGGTACATTAATGCTGTTTCTACCTTTGGGAGGTTCATGTCTGTACCTTAAAAGGTACAATTACAAGGGTACAAACCCCAGTGACAAGCAAAAGTACATATTGTTATACTTTTTTCTTAGTGAAGAATAAAGAAATATTTCAAACACCTGCAATTTCTATATTCAATAATTTATGGTATCCTATAAATCAGGTGGTGACAAAGAGGTTCGCTATGCACAGATTACATCTCTGTCCAGGATGTGCTGCAAGAAGAAGCTTTACAATTAAAACAGAACAAACTTGGACTTACAACTGACAGGTAATCAGAAACACTGTTTTACCAGTACTTCATTTCATAAGAATAAAGTTCATGGGAGATTCATACTCCCAAACAAATTCATCAAAGCTTCATCAACATAAGACATCCAGTGAAGGGTGGATTCTCCTGGTTCACATTAAAGTTACAGAGCATTGCACTAACAACACAACGCTGGAGGGTGCAAACCCAGGCAGCACACATGAATTACAGCTCCTCCCGTCAGATCACTGTCTCCATCAAGCTCTGCTAGTAACCCAGGGGTAACCAACTGTCCATTACTGAGCACATAACAGCGCTCTCCCAATCTTGTAGATTTAAGCCTGTGTGGCATGTGTGTGGCGTGTACGTGGCGTGTGCATGGCGTGAACTGCCAGCATGAAACGTGTGTCTGTTGGCGCTCACATCAAGTTCAAGGTGTCGTCTCGCAGGCTCCCATATCCAACAAAATGCTCCTCAAGACCAATTCCTCTACTGGCCAGATTGTTCTTTGAATGCTCATGTGCACTTAGAGCCCTGACAAGTCTTATTAGGTTCTTACTTTGATAATAGTTATGTGTGAAGTTGTTGTGAAGTAGCTATTGTGTAGCTGTTGTGTAGCTCCTGCTCCAAAACTGCTTACAGTTCTACCTGGGCATTCACTGGAAGCTCAGCCTAGTCGTTTCCTTGACAGCATGGATATTTGCAATGTGCTGCATGGCTCGCTTGGATGTCGCTTTAGAGAAAAGCATCTGCTAAGTATCTAAATGATAATGTAAGTGCATGCATGCTTTCTCTGTCCGACTGGTTAGAAGCATTCCAGGGCTCAATCAGTCACTCACATCAAGGCTCTCCGCAGAATAAGCATCATCGCACAGGCCAGCAAAGGCCTCCATTACCACTCCATCTGGTGGGATTCCCATGAGTTTTTTTTTTTTCCTCATTCACGAATTTATGATGGCATGAGAAAACCATGAAAAGCCGCTTGTTTATAAATCTCTGTGTTGATTCAGTACAAAGTAATGGTACTGAAACACAGAGCGTGTTGCAAAATAGTCTGAAAGATGCAAGGAAGCAGATTACTGAAATGTCAGCAAGGGATTTGCCTCGACACCATGAAACACCTTAGATTAGGGTGACCAGATAATCCATGTCAGGGAGGACACTGAGCTAGGACAGGAATTGTAAATTACCATTTCAATTAAACGGACCTGGATTTCACTTGAGCACTGAGTTCACTGGTTGAGCACAGTCTCCTATAATCATGCATGTGTCACTAATGTTAATGTGAAACAGCTGGATGAGTCTTTCAGTCAAGGAAATAAACCAGTCAAAGCACAAGAAGAGCTGAACTAATTAGCCGAGCACAGGAGCCTTTCAATTTGAAAGTAGTTTGTAAAACCTGAAGTAGCTCAAAGTGTCCTCCCTGACATGGATTATCTGGTCACCCTACCTTAGATCAGATTAAATAAGGCAGGCGCGTGCTGAACATTACACTGCGCGAGCTACAGCTCAGCTTCTCCATCTGCCAAAGCAAATTGTTTCACGCAGCAGCCACCTATAGCACTGCATCATATTTTTTTAGTCTTGAACGGCAGAGGATGAGAAGAACAGACCGGCATCTGCCAGACAAAGTGAAAAGTGAGGACGGCAGTTTGTCTGTGCTGAGCATCCAGCGCAGACAGCTAGCGGCACGCCAGCGCCATAGTCATTAACGGTGTAAGTCTGCGCCACGACTTGGACTGAACTATACCGTTAACACCGCGAGACGTCAACAGCCTAATTAGAGAACAGCCTATTTATATAAAAAAAGCATTTTATTTTCTTCAAAGCTTCAGTTTCCCGGCTTCTCCTTAAATAGTACACCAACCGGTTGATCTAACTTGTGTGAATTTTCCATTAAACGCACTCTGACACCGGTGTCCTGACAGCAAATTAACGAATTCAAAAAAAAGATTGTGTTATTATACACATTAAAAATAACATGGTTACATATATATATTAGCAAATTAAAAGGTAAACATATTCACTAAATCAGCATATATATGCGCCGCTGCCTTCACGCAACGCACGTGGTAAAAGGCTCAGCTGCCCAATTAACGCGTGGTGACGTCATGCCAAAAGTAGCATGTTCAGCTCGGTAATGGCTAATAAAGTTAAGAAAGGCTGAGAAAAAGGAATAACAAAAGACAGGAGTGGAATGTTGAAACCAGCCGACAACGAGACTCTCCTTCCAAAACAGGAGAGGGCACCTCTGTTATTTGGAACTGGGTAGGTTTTAAATCATCCGAAATGGAGCAAACATTTAGTGTACAGACATCCCAGCTATTCGGGAAGTTCCGGGAGTCTCCCGTGACGCCCGCTGTCCTCCTAAGATTCTAGATAAGCTCGAGAGTCTTTACTCTATCTCACATGTGCTCTTGCTCTGGAAAAACAAATGTCCGGGATATTGTATATAATTTGCGGGCATCAGGGAGTCGCTGTCAACATGCGTGAGAATCCCGGAACTTCCGGGAGAGCTGGGATGTCTGCAGTCTCTGCACTGTCCGTTTGTCAAATGTGTGCCTTCATGCTTTCATTTGCGTGTGTTTGTGTTCCCTGACACAATTTAGCTCACAGCTACCATGCGACCATAAAAGTGTTCTTTTTGTACAGCAGAACTGGTCATTTTAGTTTTGTTGTAGAGCATAAAAGTTAATATCAAGATCTTCAGGCTATTTGCATAATAAATTCTGTTCATACTGCCCCATGTGTCCCAACTGAAAATGATACATTCCATATACTTTGGAATCATCAATTATCAATATATTTAAATTATCAAAATAGTTTGCTTACATAAAGGGACAGGGCATGCTACTCCTCCCAAAACTTGGAAAAAGGTAATGCTGTGATACAATACTGTCACCGTCCTATAAGTGAAAAATACCATGATAATTTTAGCTCATATTGCCCACCCCTACCCTACACACACACACACACACACACACTGCATAGAAAGGCATCTCTACTGCCCCTAGAAGGGCTGATTCACCACTATACCCTCATAAGCCTTCAGCCACTTTGTCATAACACTGTCTTGTTTAAGCAGGACACAATTAATGTATTTACTGCATTTAAAATATCTACATATTACACTGTTAAGTACCAGTCTATGATCAATAAATGTCTCCAAGCTATGACCCACACCACTAAAACCACTATAAAATATATAGTATAATAAATATAAAATTACTTAAAAAAACATTTGAAACCATTGACTTTCAGCAAAATTCTACACAGAGCAACAAGCTAAGACCAAACTATAAGTTAACTTAGGTATTAATGAGTATAATTAGGTACACAGATCCATCATGCTATGATCGATGCATCATGAAATATTAATATTTTTAAAATACTTGAATAAAAGTCATAAGACTAAAAGGAGCAACAGCCTGGCAGCCAATCAATTAGCAAGTCACATCTGGAAAGCATTCCACTAGGCTCCAGAATCAATTAGCAAGTCATATCTGGAAAGTGTTCCACTAGCCTCCAGAATCAATTAGCAAGTCACATCTGGAAAGCGTTCCATTAGGCTCCAGAATCAATTAGCAAGTCACATCTGGAAAGTGTTCCACTAGGCTCCAGATTCGAGTTACTGACGACTACAGAGCCAGTGAGTTCGGACCTGTAATATTACCTACCTCCAAGCTAGGGCTCAGACTGCTGGGCAGTGTCTCTGAGGTCCCAGTGGTGCTGGAAAGGCTGGAAAAGTCCCACAGGTTGCCTGGGGCTGAGAGGGCACTGGTTTTACTGGACCCTGCGACCTTCTGGCTGTCCAGTAATGTCACCTCGTAGAATTCATGGATGTCTGCAACACAAAAGGGAAGGAATGGCTCAACGATCAAATTAATGAGAGATAATTTCACACCTGGCGAAAAGAGAGATGAGAACGAAATGTATTTTTACCAAAAATAAATATAATTAGGACACGTCATTTCATAGGTCAGAGCTTTTCTGCTATTTCAAAATGTTATCTTACAAACCAATTTCACTGCTTGAAAAACAATGACGATTTGTAGTTGTTTCAATTGCCATTACCAATGAAGAAATACAATTCCCATGCAAGGCAGGAAGGTGATGTGTGAATTCTCTGCAGACACCTCAAAACATGTTCATTAAAAGCAAAGGTACGCAAACATTTTTAAACCAGTCGGCCAGAGGGTTTAGTTTTATATTATTAGTGACTTAAGATGCACATATTAAACTACTTTCACGTAAAGTTCTGCCACTGATGCAGAGACATGTGAGGGGACACAGGATGCCTTGGACCTCAGGCACCTTTTGACAGCAGGAAGAAATCAAAGCACACAGTGGAGGTGAGGTGAGGTTGTGTGCATTTTAAAAGGGGGGGGGGGGGGGTAGGGCTTGAAAGACAAAGCAGCCAATCAGAGAAAACACATGAAGAGGGAACCAGTCCGGTTTCAGTTTGGCCGCTCATCACATTGACCTTGTTTGGGCCAGATTTTAAAAAGCATCTGAAATGGGCCCCAATCTGAAAGCTTCTGAGGAAGGCCCGAATGTGTAAGGCGAGGTCTCTCGGGGAGGCGGAGGTCGGCAGGGGGTCGTTTAGGAGCAGAAAAGCTGAGGAGCTGTCGGCGAATGGGCAGCGTGCACCCAAGCTGGGTGCTGAGGAACATTCCCAGAGGGGGGGGGCGGCCTCCTGCCCAGCAATATCATCCCAAAGAGCAAACAGGACGAAACAAAACACTGCAGCAGCCATTACATCAAGGCACTGGACAGAACAGCAGATACGTGCGAATCAGTGTAACCCAAAAACCAGACTGACTTCAGGCCACGCTGCTCCAGAATGACACCACTGAGACACAGAAGGGTGGAGCTAAATTATTCATGGACCGGTACTGAGATCACCATGTTTCCGTCATCTGGAACCAAGACCTCATTTGCCCAAAATCAAAGAAAATCAGGAATGGAAACCCTGGAAATATTCAGATCAAACTATTGAAGACTTGCGAATGGTTAGCTCAGCAAGCTCAGCAAGAAGTTTGTGGCAATTTTACTGTTAATTAAGATGCCTGATCAAAAAATAGGGACAACTAAAATACCACTGTGGTGACCACTGGAGAGCAAGCTGGCTGAAGGCAGCAGTCTCAGCTGGCGTGGATAATAAAAGTTTAATTTATGCTTGGCCCGCCTCAGGTCAGAGCAAAGCACAGAAACAAAAAACAATCAGATTCCTTCAAATTCGTCAGTGACGAAACCTCATTAGCATGTCACTGGCTAATACCTGTATGACACAGACAGCATGATTGCCATGAAGTACAGCAGCACCCTGAACGTCCGCGTGATGCACACGCAAAATGAACTGGGCCTGAGAATAAAAACAAGAAACTTTGAGGCCCCTTAAGCTATTATCCATTTTATATAATCACACAAAACATGTACATGTGTATACATAAAGATATCGGGTCTTTAATCAAATCAACGCGCCGTATCTTCGCCGAGCCGCGCATTAATTAGAAAACAGGCTGCACTGCGCACTCGCGCCAGTAGATGGAAGTAATGAGCTTGAAACGAGCTTGAAAGTAGTAGCACCTTTGAAAGGAAAGATTTATCAGCAAACTCTCCCGATAGATGTAGATTGCATTGTAAAATAACGTTACCCAGTTTGGGTACCATATAATATTGATGCAATTTTAACAGCTAATTACAACCCACTAACTCCACAAGTGATTACTGTTACCAGACAGTTAGCTAATTATGGCATTACTCAGTGCACTGCAAAGACTAAATATGCAAAGAAGACCGCTGACGAATTGTCATCGAATTGTCACGAATTGAGAGAGAGCATAATATGTGTATTTCTGATAACCTTCTTCCAGCCAATGAATGTGCCTGCACAGGTTCACCTAACTCCTGCAGGATTCTAACCCGGTTTTCTTGGTGTCCTGCTGATCAGTGGCGTGTCCATCTGAAGCCCTCCGACACCCTTAATCAGTTATGATCTTTTCCACTGAGACTCTTAAGTTCTGCCAGTAGTGCTAGCAGCTAGAGGATTAAGCTTTCAAAGGCATCCATGTTACAGCAAAGAGACAAGTTGCAGCCAAACAGAACACCGGCGGTTTCAATTTATGGTACGGTTTTGAACAGAGTTAAGAATTTTTCAAGGCTATTATGAAACAGTTATTCAACATGCTACTTTAACAGCAAATGAACAATTGCATTAAAATGTTGATTCCAATCCCAAAATGCAGCCAAAGGTTCATAATCCAACCTGTAATTGTAACCATAGTTACACAAAAAATGACCCACAGCTGCCAGTTTTGTAATAAAATGGACAAGCGTACAAGGCAATGGCCTATGCCACAACGAATTCTGATGGACATTTTTTATCAAAATGTAACTTTTACCACAGGTGTAGCCTCTATGTCCAAACCCCCCAGAGCCCTGAATAGGACAAGCGGGTACAGGAGATGGAAGGACAGACGGATGGATGGATGGATGGATATGTGTCCATGTACAGGCAGGTAGAAGAGGGTCCAGATTCAAGGGTAGGGCTGAGCTTGTTGTGGCACTGATGTGTGAGATAAAATATAAACAGCCTCAAGCAGAGTAAAACTGCACAGATGCAAGCAGAAATGAGCGTGGGCCTTGTGATAATACAGACAGTAAGATGTCCTGCTTGTTGTGTCACCCCCAGCCTTTGAACTGCAGCAGAGGCCACCGCTCTTCCAAGCGGAGAGGCGGCGTCTTCTCTCGTCCCTCTGTGTAGCTCACAGGTGCGTCATTCGGGATAAAAGTATCCCCGCCCAGGAAGGATGAAAGAGCTCCTGTGGGCACCGACACACCTCTTACGCGCGATTAAAAAAGGAGCCGTGCGCCTTTCCAGGGGCCCCACAGCTGTGGCACCGCGTTCTCCGCTCCCCCCCGCGCAGGCAGAGCGCGTTTTCAAAGAGACGCTTTGATATTCATCCTCACGAACATGGTAATACAGCTGCAGAAATTACAAAATGTTTTTTGCTGTACATGTTTTACAAAACTGCATATTTGTAAAACTAAATAGCTGGACTGAAATTAATTAATGAAGTAATAATGAATTACAGTTTTTAATGTACACACTATGAATACATCTTCCATTCATCCATCTTAATTTATTTCTTTATTCACTTTAATCCAATGTGATACACAATCCAGAAAGCAGTCAGTCAGTCCCTGGAAGAATTGGGGTTAAGGGCCCAAGAGTGGCATCATTCGGCCAAACACGGGATTTGAACCTGCAACCTTCTGATTCCCAACCCACAGCTACACAATGTCCCATTATCTAATTTAACCACTTATCCCACAGGTGGGACAATATAGGGCATAGATTAGGGGTAAGATGCCCATCCATTGCGTGCATGCACACACGCATGCACACACGCATGCACACACGCATGCACACACGCATGCACACACGCATGCACACACGCATGCACACACGCACACCATGCGCAATTTAGAAACTGCACAAAGAGAGGATATGCAAACTGCACACGTGCAGAGTGGAGGTGGGATTCAAACCCAACCCAGGAGGCATGAGGCAACACTGCTGTCTGCTGAGCCACAGCGGCACCAAGCCCCCCTGCTCAAAATGCATCAATAGTGCATTTTTTTTTTAACACTTAAAAAAATAAAATAAAAAAGCATTTCATGAGCTTAAAGGTCTTCCTGAGGACATCCTTATATATAATATACAGGCGTTAACCCATGAACAGGCCTGTGAACCAGCACTAACCAGCCCAGGAGTCCAATGAGGGGAGGGGAAATGTCAAATGTCCCTATTACACATTCAGACATCTCACTCTTTCAGCCCTGCTGTCAACAAACATAAACCAATGGAGGCTAATTACAATGAACAGGCAGAAAATTCCTCTCAACTCGTTCACCAGTATCATTTTGTTTGTGATTCGTTATTTTTTCCATTCTTTCCTTGGCCAGTAATCTCCGTTTACCTGGCAAGCGAACCCGCTAGTGATTCATTGGTTACCTGCCTTGACTGTTTAACTGTCACACGCGTACACTGTAATCTACACCGTAAGCATGGGGTGACACGGGGATCTCGTATTCCGGAGCCATGCTTGTAAGAGTGACACCTTGCTGTGTCACACCCTGCTTCACAGGTTTGTCCATCACTGTGAGTACAATGACACACAATAGTGCATTTGGGATCATACCTGTAGCATAGAGTATATGTACTTTACTGGGATTTAAATACAAAGTAGCCTACTTAAAAATAAGTTACTAATAAAAAGAGTTACTAATCACAGATTTGCTTCTCTGGGACAAAAACGTATTCAGCCCAAACTGCTAATTTACCTACAGCAAGCCTGTATAATGTCAATATCATGGCATGTTACTAAATATAACCAACCCTCCCCACCTGCCCCCCTCAACCAAAATCACATTATTAATGAATAACTAGATTATGTCATTGCTGCTAAAGTCACTGTCTGCCACTTTCTGCTATGTGTGGTAAATCTTTTAGACATTTAATTTTCATATACATAACAAGCAAAAAAAATAAAATTTCATATTAATGGCTTAGCTCATGACACATCTTGTGGCATTTCGGGAAGCTGGTTAACTGGCAGAGCGTCTGTATCAAACGGAATAGCTGGACTGACAGTAATTAATGCTGAACGTGAAGGATGAAGCTGCCCCTGATGACACCAGCTGGGCTGGACAATTGGCATGTTCTGCACCCATGGAGGTGTGGCCCTGACAGAGATCGAACCTGCATCACCACGCCTACTGACATCCTTTCGGACTGCAGCTCCTGTGCAACCATAACTGGGGCAGATTTTTCTTCTTTAGTCATTTGAAATTTTTTTTTCCACAGCAGTACAAAGACTGTCAGTATCCATGGTTATAAGACAGTGACAAACACACTGCTCTAAAATAAACATCATCCTAAGCAGATCTCAGCCTTAAACTGCAGAGAGAAGGTACCAGAAGGTACTCTGACTGGCAGGCCATTAACGAGTCTAACGCGCATCGTGTGTGATCTAAAGCGGCAGTTCATCAAAGCACCAGCTAAAAATCAAAACATTCTTGCAGACACAAAAGCCAAAATTAAAGCATAAACCACTGCAAGCTTGCCAGTTCATATAAAAAATTAATTAATTATATTTGCCTAGAAAAGAATTCATGGCAAACTGAACAGCTGATATTCTCAGAGAATTCACACTTAACCCTAACCCTTCAATTATCTCAAAGAACAAACACTCCAATTAAAAGAAAAAGACACACACAACACCTAGTGGGTGATGACTTTATAGTTGCACAAGCAAAAAGCTCTATTATGTTGGCAACATTCTCCAGTTACCTCCAATCAGCTCTCAGTGTTAAAATGAGGCCCAAATTGCCAGACTCCCAGTACTGACGCTGTACAAAAGAAAAGGCCCTTTTAGCTCTGTTCCCGAAATCCTCGGCATTTCATATCCATACGGCAAGCTTCCTAATTTACTGTCCCCTCACAAACATCAGATAAACGCCCCCAGAAGCATCTTACGGCTGACGGTCTGCCCCAATCCTCCACAAACTCCTTCCCACGTGCATGTTTACAATCGGGACCATGCCAGCGAATCACTGGAAACTGAAAACAAATGAAAGAGCGATTGTCAGTAAAGCCCTCGGCCATGTGCCCTGTAGTTTAGGGGCCAATGAGCCAAGGAATGCAAGGCAGGGCCCTCTCAAGCTCAGCCATTTATTAATCAGTACCTCCTTACCTGACTTAGCCTGGCATACTCTAAATGGGGCTACTGTATACGCTGGACTGTGTACCATACTGTGGCTGATCTCAGTAGCACTGCAGACACGCCGGATCACGCTGGAGGAACAGCAGCAGAGCGCGAGCTTCAGGGTCGTCATGGATACTCATACCACGTTATAGAAACACATCATGGATACTCATACCACGTTATAGAAACACATCATGGATACTCATACCACGTTATAGAAACACATCATGGATACTCATACCACGTTATAGAAACACATCATGGATACTCATACCACGTTATAGAAACACATCATGGATACTCATACCACGTTATAGAAACACATCATGGATACTCATACCACGTTATAGAAACACATCATGGATACTCATACCACGTTATAGAAACACATCATGGATACTCATACCACGTTATAGAAACACATCATGGATACTCATACCACGTTATAGAAACACATCATGGATACTCATACCACGTTATAGAAACACATCATGGATACTCATACCACGTTATAGAAACACATCATGGATACTCATACCACGTTATAGAAACACATCATGGATACTCATACCACGTTATAGAAACACCGTCTCATAGCCAGGTGACTGACGCCTCAGAGGATTCTCCCCCCTCCAATATCTTCAGTAAGAGTCTCCTATATTAGCCCTCCTCATGCAAACTATTAACACTGGCCAATAAGGGTCAGTGATGTGGTCACATGGTCAGGGGGACGTAGGTCTGCATTAGCGGTTGGCTGCTTAAATGAACACAATTTACGTCTAATAAAACTTCTGTTATTGTTCCAGTTTATGGTTACCGGCAAGTACATGTAAACACGAAAACAAAAATACTACCGGTTTGTTTGGCCTCAGTAAACATTTTAAACAGTAAACAAACTAACATTTAATTCCTAGTGAAACCTGAATTAAGTGGGGAATACGGGATAATTCACCATTATTTTTAATAACCAAATGTTTTTATTAAGGAAAATATGCAGGAAAGATCTTTTACTTAATTCAATTTTTTTTATAACAAATTAAAAGAACATAGTTTAAATTCAAATTGAATCTGATCATTCAGACAGAAGCTCAGTAAGCTGGAATTAAATGCTCAGCTGACTGAAAACCAGCCTGACCTCTGACCCTGAAATGCTGGCCCTGCAGTAGGGACCAGTTGGTGTCTTAAGTCTGAAGATTGCCGGAAATGAGGAGGATAGAGCGTAAAAGGGAGGAAATGTTTGTTTGTATGAGCAACTGGGGCAACACAATCAGCACGAGGGATGTTCCAGTCTACTTTTCTGGTACCCCACTCCGACCCATTCAGCATTTATATCCGCTGATTCTGAGTCCCGATCTGATCTTTAATAAATATTGAAATATACATGGACATACAGTAGGCATTGGTGCATTCTTCGTCTGGATAAGCCATTTCACAGTATTCATCCTTTGATGTTTCTGTAAGTGCCTGATTGTATTCGTTGTATCATATGACGCTCTGTTGCTACCACGTGTCCAAAGGTAGCAGTTGGGCTACTTTGAGATTCCACTCTAAAGAATTTCCACACGGCTGCTATTGTTCCTTAGGCTTATTGTAGTGTGTGATGGAACCTTACAAATCTGCACAGCTGATGTAAATTAATTTGATCGGGCTTTGGGTCAGGCTGTGGTAGCCGATACTGATCAATTAAAAAATTCTGGATCAGCCCCGATCTTCCATATCGGCCCGGGACTAACCGAGTCTTTGATCACCTGGCAACCAGTGGGTGATGTTGTGTGATTGACCGATCCAGCACCAGAGCCTCTTTCAGTCCAAACTAGGAACCACAGAGCCCCTGTTCATATAAACACAGCACAGTGAGCACAGCATGACAACAGACGCGTTACAGACGTCCTCAAAGTGAAAAATGCGCAATACACAAAGCAAGCATTTTGGTAGCCACGTTACGAACAAAACAAGTAAATTCAATAATCAAGGGAGCCCTTTTTGACAAACTAGAGCTGTACTGTAATTTTACGCCTACAGTTGCTTGGTTTGACTGGTTTGCCATTCTGGGATACAATGCAGACAAAATGGCGGCAATGTCAACCTATAAACTCAAAAGGTAAAACGCACCTTCATTTATACACAGAGGTGCAAGGAAGACACACAAACAAGCACTTTAAAGCAGGAACGAGACAGAATTGCATTTGAAAGACAGTCATGTGAAGCCAGAGGACTCAGTGCTTAAACCCCCATTCATGCAAAACACAGACCCCCACCACCAGCAAAGGTGACATCACTAGTAGCAGAGTCCGACAAACAGCAGAAATAATTCTAATGTCATTTCAATAATGACTATTTCATTTAGAAGAGTGGATACAGAGAAGAGTTCCCAGCACTTAAGGCTAAGTGAAGAAGGAAATGGAACGAGGCTGTAATCCCCCCCCAGCCCCAAAACAGTGGGTGAGGCCCACAGCTCCTCAGATCTAAACGCATTTCTCAGGCCCGTTCTAATCCGATATGCGGTTCATCCAATTACACCTTCAGCTGGCGAGTCGAGCCTCGCGCTTTCTGAGGTATAATCGAATGAGCAGCGCGTGAGCCCAGGCTGGATGAGAACAGAGCGGACAGATAAGCCATCTCCGCGTGAAAAGCTATCCCCCCCGAGACACGTTCCCCGACAGGACGAAGTGCACAGATATCATTACCGTAGCGTAACATTATCTTTAGTGCAATAACGGAGGAACCTGGGCTGGGGGAGTGGAGTCGGAGGGCCGGAGCCTGCGCTGCCTGGTCCGTCTCCTCACCTCCACTTTAGCAGTCGCCACCCAGCAGGAAATTCAGGGACGGGAAACCCACCATGGCACTAATAAGCCTTTAAGCTGGGGTGAGAACACAGCAGCCATATAACAAGCGCTAACACGCCCCCCCCCCCCCCCCCGGTCCGCTTACACAGACTGAAAAACCATATAAGATCGTCCATTTCTTTACCCTCTAGCAATGCTCGAAATCTGTGTTTTTGCAGGAAGAAACTGGAATGGCCGTTGTTGAACCGTAAAAGCACAGGGAGAATGTGCAAACTCCAGGACAACAAATGAGCACGAACCACCGGAAGCTCAAGGCCAGAGAGGTGAAACAGGAGAAGGAAAATGGCTACATCCGTCTTTGTCTACCTCTTTGCTACGGCTTAGAGTGCAAGTGTAGTCACAGGTCACCTCTAAGTACGTCTGCGAACTTACAATTGAATAAAACTCCATATGAACTCGTATGAGTGATTTCAACTGCATGCAAAGAGCTGCTCGCAAGCTGAGGTTCGCGTGCACCGGCGCCCTCTTCGCCGGGGTCTGCATACGGAGCTCTGTACTGCTCAGTGCAAAGCTAACACAATGCCGCTAAGGATTGTGGGGCTCGAGCAGCAGCCAGGAACCGTGAACAGCAGGTACAGATACGCCGTGCACGTCAGCAGAATCATCTCACGCTGGCTGAAGGAAAACAAGGAGAGACTCAGCGCTGAACATCCAAGAAGACCATGCAATTCAAAAACTCTCCTTAAAAAGGCAATGCGAGTTAACAGAGGGTTCATGTCAGGAGAAGGAACTCCAGTTAATTATCTTTCGGACGCATATCTTAAAAATAAAATGCTGAGTGAATCCTCCTTCCTCAACATGGATTATAGGATGAAAGAGCACACAAAAACACAAGTACTCGTCTAGCCAGATACAGGACCTTCCTTAACATTTGGGTTAGAATAATTTCATTAGACTCTACTGACACTCCTGCAGCTTGAGAGAATGATACTGGAACTGCAAGCAGAGTCATAAAAAAGTGAAAAGCAGCAGTCTGCCAAAACTGACATTAATGTGCAAGTAAGAACCACACTTTTAGTACAGAATGTGCTGTGGGGTCCTCAGCCTGTATTTGGGGAGAAAAAGATTTCCAGCTTATTCTGGTTCTCCTTCTTCCAACTTGGACATGCACGCAGACCAAATATTAAAATTATCACGTATCGTAAAAATTAACCTGCATAACTGCCACCCTGCATTAGATAAGCAGATATGGGAGATGAATGGATGACCAAAAAAATCTTACTTGCTGGTATTATCTAGGGTTGCAAAATTTTGGCAATTTTCCAGTTAATTCCCATATATTCCCACTAATTCCCATGGAAAGTTTCCAACTTGGAATATTTCCAAAATTCCCCAGCTAAACTTCCCATGAAATGGAAAGTTTCTGGAAACTTTCCACCCCTTTACAACCCTAGCATTATCATCCATTAACTGGTTATGCTGTAAAGGGTCACAAGGGGCGATGGAGCCAATCCAAGACAGAATAAGACAGGAGTGCGCTGTGGGCGGGACACAACCACACACACTATTATACTCTATGGGTAATTCAGGGACACAAATTCACCTAACAGCCCGTCGCTGGACTGGCAGAGGAAACCGCAGACCCGGAGGAAGCCCATACACACGGAAAGAACATGCAAACTCCATACAAGGCAGGTGCAAGACGGAACTTCCCAATGTGAGGTTCCCCACAGTGCCAACATGCCACCGTCTTAGTATTACAACATAATTAAATGTTAACTAATTAGCATGATTGACTATCCATTACATTTCAAACATTCTCAGACAATTTAGTTAATACTGCACAGTATAATCAAAGCATAGACTGGATACAATAGAACACCCATGCAAAATCGGTTACTATTAAAAGCATCTAACATAGTTTGACAGATTTGTATTTGTTTGGCTCTCATCCTCTATTAATATTTTTAGCCCTTTTGTTGTACTCGCGCACCCTATTTATCTGAACTACAGAGTACATGATGCGGTTGGTATAGTGAAGTATAATTACTGTAATTTCAGCAATTATATATTTCAGCAATTATAATTGTATACGCCATAAAATTAGAAGTTTCTTTTAGAACCTCGTTAATTCATACCCCTTCTAAGAGGATTTTCCAGCATTCCAATGAGAAAACAATTAAATGCATAACTGAGAAACGGATTTCAATTTCCAGTTACACTAGCAGCTAATTTTAATTACTTCTGCACAACCCTGTCGCTTCAGCCATCCTTGCTTATAAAGAGGCACAGTTCACATCAATATCAGACAGAGAGGAAAAAGCAGCACGAGTAAGAATATTCGGAGACGCTTCCGTTATTAGAGAGTTCAACAAAACATGATCAATGAGAAATAAGGTCCAGCCACAGATCAGCATACTATGAACTGCAATTCTTCACCATTATCTTTTTTTCCAGGTTTTAAAGGGATTGATATTAAGCTGATTAGCACGACAGTGTCCAGGTGAGAGAACTGACTTGAGAATCATTTATGTATAATAAAGGAGTGTGACCGGCTTACAGTAGTATACAGAGCAGAGGAACATTTTCCTGATACATAACAAAAGCCGCAATATAAAGTAGCAGAAGGCTTTCAACCAGCAGCCAGTGAAAAGAGTAGCATAAATTTGGTATAAATGAAGAAAAAAAACAGTTTTACTGGATTTTAAGTTTATATAAAAATATTAGAATTCAAACAAAGTGATAACAGCAAAAACATTTATTTATCTACAGGAATATATAAAGCATTTTGGGATTTTAAACACAGACAGTAAAGAGTGCAAATTTCTGTTGAATGTTTTGTCGCACAGCCCAAAGACAGGGTCCTCTGGTGACTGGAAACTGGGCTTTAGTCTCTGACGTCTGAATGAACAGGTACACAGATCCGTCTGAGCGTGTTTGTCAGCAATGCAGAGCAGACATGCGTTCTGTCCGGGAATAAATGGGTCGTTTTCTCAGAACTTCTTTGGATTCGAGCCACGTCACCAAAAACACGTACAGCACTGGATAAGCAGTCATTAAAAATGGATGGACCCCAAAAGAACAACTCAAGAAAAACAGAAATGACTGCGTCATATATAGACAAAGCTGTCTTATGCTTACACCTGATTATTTATGAGCTATAGAGTTATGGATGCTGTACAAGCGCAACCGAAATATCAAAGCAGCCTGTCAGCATACAATGCTCATTAATCGACATCCCCTGACATCACACCAGCAACAACCAGCTTGTCTTGGTTAAAATAGAAAAAGTAAATTAAATGATTACTTCCAATTATTTCTCTAAGTCTCCATGCAATACTCACTTTGTAGCTAATTAAGCACCGAGACAAACCAAAATAAAGCGCACAAAAAAAAACAATCTGCTTTGGATCAATTTAAATTATTAATGCAACTGAACACAATAAAAATAAAAAGTGTTTTACCAGTAGCCAAAAAGTAATCAGAGAAAGATTGATCATGTAATTATCTGACTCAAATGAATCTCATGAGACTTTATAAGAAAGGAATTTGATATTATAAAGTGTTACAGAGCAAATTCCTACACCAAAAATAGTTATCTGCTTCAATGGTTGTGAAAGCCCTCATTAGGGACCCCCAGCCAGTCCGCATACGTATGTGACCCCCCAGGATACCTCGCTAATAAAGAGCTTGGAGCCACGTAACCGGACATGCAGACAGTGCAGAAACCAGAAGCTCGGCATTTCCAGGCAGCTATTGTTACTGCACGAAGTTAGGATTTTAAAAAAGATCCAAAAGTCTACTTCATAAAATTAACTCACTTTGAAACAGAAGTGATCAGAAATGCACTGACAAACTAAAGAGTGCGCGAAAAGCAAGGAAATGGAAATTGGCATTAATTTACCGAGGAGAGCCTGGAAGAGGTTGCTCTGAAAAACGCCGATGACCCTCTCGATGGACTGGCGGAGCTGCTGGTCCGTGGTGCGGCTCAACTTCGCGCGGTACTCCTCCAGGAGCAGCAGCGCGCGCTGGGTGTCTGCACGGGAGCACAGCAAACTGCTCACGTTCCAGAAGACAGTCTGCATAGGCTTATAATACACAGGTCAACGCCAACTGCTGACACTCCAAAAGTCAGTTTAGATCATGTCATTATGCACTGGTCAAGGCGAAATGCTGTTACTCAACCAATTTCATTTTGACACTCTGAGGTGCAGGTATTTCGTGCAACAGATGCAAGTTTCAACGTCATCCGCTGTCAAACTGTAATTTATTGAAACTTCAACGATATTCATGGACTTTATAATAAATAAATGTTATTCAGTTGTTCATTCACATCATGCCCACTCGTGGTCAGGCGTATTTCGCTCCGTAGTGACCTTAAGGCTACACAAAGTAACATTTCCAGTGGACGTGGCAAAACAAAAATATTAAATACTAAACAAGAGAAAAGTTAAACTCACCCTTCTTCCTAACCGGCATCTTCAGGTTCCAAATGTCAAAAAAAAATCAAGCAGCGCTTTAGTTCAGCAAGGTTTCAGGTCACAGCCTCCGGCTGGAGCTGTAGACCACCATGAACCCCGTAAATCTCTCCCTATCTTTGCTGTAAGTACACCGTTACTGGGAAAAAGGATCCCTAGGACTCTCCGATGCGGTGATCAGACCCAAGACTGCCGTCTCGATCGTCTTCAGAACCGGCTAGACAGGGTCTGACTTTGTATCCGATAGGAGGCTGAAGCTGGCATCAGATCCCCGCTGTCACACACACTGGCTGTCAAACTCAGCTAATCTACCTGCGTGCACTTCCTGGGAACGAAGCACGCCTACAATCCTCTACTCAGTGTCTTCCCCAAGTTTGCCTTTATTTATGCAGCCACCCCAATTACCGCAAATTAAGTTAAAGAAGGAAAAAAAACATGCATACAATTTCCTCATTGCCTGGGATATGCAATATTAAATCTGTGCATCCAAAGCGTGTTGGATGGGAATTTTCCAGCCCCTTTCCTTTTCGCCCGCGCTAAATATTTTTTTCACTTGAAACAGAAAACTTCTCTCACTTTCCCCGCCTCTTTTTTAACTAATGCAGCTTAAATTCCCAACTTTCCTGCAAAATGGCGCCGCAGACCCGGAAACACTGTGGCGTGATCGAGCCCGGTCGCCCTGTAAGTCAGTATTAAAAGGTGCTACTTGGAAAGTTTGCGAAGTGAGTACGGCGATCGCTCCGTGCTTAAGCGATGCATGCTCGGTTTACACTGTCATTTTGCAGATGCACAGCCACCTGGTAAGGAAATGTTAATAAAAAAGCGTCCGATCAATTCCAATCAGCTCACTTAGGGAAACCTCTTATATAACCATAAATCCGTAAAACGCGAATTAGAGGTACTTCAATTTAACTCGCTCATGACATCAGATGTACGATTCTTATTTTAAATTAAAAATATTTTTTTTTTCTGTGACAATTCAAATTTTGTTAAGACTAATATATCCGGTGCCCAGTTCTTGTGAAATTTTGTTCTGTCAAACGCATTCTTTTCGTGTCCTTATGGGAAAGGTGCGGTTTTTATTTCAGATGTCCGTCTAACGACTACTAGAGGGCCATAGTGAGTCTGAAGCAGGAAACACGGGGCATGATGCAGAGATACCATGCAGTCCGCTACAGACTGTACACACACTCACACTGAGCTGGGGGGTGATTCCTACCCGAAACCTTGGAGATGGGCGTGTTACCTACGCAGCCTACACTGCCCTACAGGCAGCTACATCACAGCCATATTATTCTCTTGTGTAAGTAGCAGTAAATAAATATTTTTGCAAAGCCTAATCTGTGTTTGGACAACTTTTATTGATGTTCATACTATATGGAAGGACTGTTATTTTTGTGTTTGCAGCTGACCTTTGCAGGCTATTGTTAGGATTAGGTTTTGTGACTGTCATCGTTTTTCTGTTTATAACTTAATTGTATCAGGTTTTATGTTAAATGCAAGCTACATATATTACTCCTAAATAATCTCAGCATTAAATCCATTCACACAATTAGCAGAACTCCCTAATTTGGCTAAACCTAATGTCTTTACTGTGGGAAGGTTTAGCAATACCTGAAATGCATGGAGAACTTGCCGTCCGCACAGTCCGTTGGGTCTGAGACCACAGTGCTACCTACTGACACTCCATCCCACCCCCAAACCAGTTTATTGCCTCTTAAAAGCTTCCTTGTTTGTGTGAATGGGTATTCCTTCCTCATTTCTGTGACAATGGAAGCAGGATGGAATAAGATTTTTGTATGTATCTTATCTCACTGAATACATCTCATGCAGTGATTTCATCAGAGCCACACTGAAAAATGATTAGAACCTAAATTATACATTATAAATGTATATAATCTATAAATGTAAATCATCCAAAATGATTTTAACCACTTTGTGAACAATGCATTCTTTTCTCCTAACGGAATTCCTGGCCTTCACTTTCCAAAGCCTACACTGCAAGCTTTTACACAAAAATCTTTCGTTTAAAGGCCACGTTAGTTGGGTTTAGTTTCCCTGCTGTTCGTAGACAGACATCTTCAGGCGCATCTCGCTGATTAACTAAGAATTAGTGACAATTAACTCAGTAATTGAGAAGCCCATCACAATAGGATAATTGTTAAACTTGCAGTGCAAAATAGAGGCTCCATTGACAGCTTATACTCGTTGCAAAAAAAATAAAAAATCCAAGCTCTATTTATAACAATGAGTGTATGAGAAATATGCGTGTATTACTGGGCATTAGTATCATGACAATTAAATCTAAGGACACTGACAATGGATTTGTCAGCACTAATCTGTCAAGACAAAGGTCTTGATAGAACATGAATTATCTTCGACCAAGAACTTCCACCATAACGTCACAGTGCATCTTCATGAGACCCCAGAAGAGCAGTTTTTTTCAACAACAAGAGTGCTACAGCCTGGGCTGACCACACATGATGTCTGCTGGGACACTGGTTGTTCTCAGCTGAAAAAGAAGCTTTGTCAGTGGAATGCATCCAGGGATAGAGGAAGGACACCAGTCACTGGTTCTGACTGTCAAGCGCGGCCGGACCCGGGGAGTGGCAGTCCGTGCCTAGCACAGAAAACAGGGCTGCCTTTCACGCAACACTTGATTGACAGGCAAGCAGGAAGTGAATGGGATTTCGATCGTTAATATATTTTCAGGCTCTGGGCATAGGCCAGCAGAAGAGTGTCAGGCGCTCCTGCTGAGAGTTCCCATTACTTTCCATCATGAAACGACTGGGAGATACCAAAACATATTTCACCACCAGAATCTCCAGTCAGCTCTGAGGCACGTTTTACAACATTTTCCCATTTTCCCACGACCTCTGAAAATCAGCTCAGTGGTTTTAGCAAGCCTGGTCCTGTCCGACACTCTGTGTGCGCTCTTTGGTTTCGTTTGTGCCATGGTAGTGCTCAGGGCAGCGCAGGGTTTGGATTCCAATGAAATTCACAGGCACCCACACACCCATGACACATGTGGCTGCAGAGGGAGGCGGTCAAACCAGTCAGAACCAGAAACCTCAATGTTCCCAACTTCTCTACATACATCTTACAACATCTATACATCTTTGTCAGGAGTTTTATAAGAACTTTTTCACCCAAAACAATGTAGCTTAATTCTTGTATTTCACTGTCATTGTCTTTGAGGAAAACAGTCTCTTTTAGTTTCTAATCCTGCTTCTACTTGAAAAGAAAAAGCTTTAATGTTTTGCTGACTTCAGCACCACCTTGGCATGTAAAATTTTATTGTGGTTAAAGATGAGAAAGGCGGTTCCAGCTGAATTCCAAATGATCTGCAATAAGAGCTACCGCCTTAGAAAAGCCATGTGAAATGTGACACATAACTGCCTCTGTGAACATAAGCCTGTCGCTTAACATTGGAGTCACTTTTATAAAGACGATAAAACATGCTTACACAAGATGTTTACATGTGCACTTTGGCGCCCTCGAGATCATTTAATTTAAATGTTGCATGTCAGAGATTTTAACAAAGGCCTTTTTTATTTCGCAAAACTGGCTGTGAATTCCTGCCCAGCTGAGACGCCAGTTATATACCGCCACTATTTACACGTGCAGTTGTATCTGATAGCCAGCTCCTTCTAAAAAAGCAACACAGTGTCAAATATGAACAAAATGTCAATATTTGGGCAATAGAGGCTTGTGAAGTTCTATAAACATGTGGATTTTCCACTGAACACGTACTAGTGTGGGAGACGTCAGATGGAGGCGTTGCGGAGTTTCTCTCACTAACCGCCGACAAACAGGTAGCCACACAGCATTGTCTTTTTGTGTATTCATTCAATTCAGCATTTTAGGTGAATTACTTTTTTCATTGTTACAGTGTAACACAGTAGTTCTGGTAATAATGCAACTCTTTAGACGAAGTCTAGTTACTTAAGCTGCTGCACAATTATAAAAAGCATTTATAAATCCTGCTCCTGTTTTGTTTCTCAGATAGAAGAAAATTCGAATGCACATTGTTCACAGCTCCCAAGACCCTGACCAGGATAAATGGATGGGTAGATGGATTGCCTGAAAGCTCACCCCACACTGCATATAAACACACTGCATGTAAACACACTGCATGTAAACACACTGCATGGATATGTGATGTGCAGGATAAGAGCCAGGCCTGGATTAGGAGCTCCGGGGACTGTGAGCCTGGGGTGACCAGATAATCCACGTCAGGGAGGACACTTTGAGCTACTTCAGGTTTTACAAACTTCAAAACTGAAAGGTTCCTGTGCTTGGCTAAATAGTTATTCTTCTGCTTTTATTGGCTTTTTTCCTTGATTGAAAGACTCATCCAGCTGTTTCACATTAACATTAGTGACACATGCATGATTATAGGAGACTGACCAATCAGCACACAGCAAGAACTCAGTGCTTAAGTGCAATCCGGGTGATTTTAATTGAAATGGTCATTTACAAATCCTGTCCTAGCTCATAGTGTCCTTGCTACTAAGGCTGGAAATGAGCCACAGACTTTGTGTCCTCAGACCATCTGCAGGGTCTCTGCTATCTGCTGCCCTCAGTCAGCTGGCGCAGTAGAATGTAAAACATCCCTAACATGCAGATCAAGAGCAAGTGGGTCCATCAACGCAGTCAGAAGTGAAGACTGCATACAACTCAGCTTCATCCAGAGCCGTCAGCTGCAAACTACATTTTTCATTGGCTAAAATCTTGGGTCCATCAGAAAGACGGTCCAATGCGGAACAGACCTTTGACATTATGCCGGTCTGCTGTAAGGCTGTAGCTGGGGCAGGCTTAAAGTCTACAGCGCTGAGAGGCGTTACGTGATAACATTCCCAGCTCGCCCATCTTACCACCTAACTGGTCATCAGAGGTTTTACGTCAGAAATGGATAACATGTACCAATTCAGCTTCTCAAACTGAGGATACACAGGACTGAAACGATGATGCATGATGGGTGAAGGTATGAGCAGGTGTCACAGGGTTGGTCTCCCTGTGATCCCATCGATAAGACTGATTTCACAAGGCTGTGTTAGGTCTGTGTTAGGTCTGCACCGTAAAGTGGTCATGCTGTGAGGGAGACCAGCACAAACTCACATTCAATATCAGAATTAAATATTACAGCACATGCATCATGCTTTCTGAGTTGCAACAAGTTCTAATAAAAGTATATTTATTCATTGACTTTTTCCATATTTTTTCCACCAGTTTCACCACTGCAACATCTGTTTTTCTTCTTTTAAAAAGATGTTAATGACATATTGGCTGAACCTGTCCTACACAGTCAAACCTAAACTGATATAAACATACAACAGAAGCAGATATATAAAGTGAATAGATGGATAGATATGATGTAGCTATATTGTGACTTTATATTGCAGCTATTATGATTAATATTCAGCTAAGGAGGCCTTAGCTTGGGGTTTGCCGAAACCAAACAACTACAGCATTTTTAACTCAGTTATTTGCGGTACAGGAACATCCATCGGCGTTTCTCACATTTGTCAGCTGAGAGCAACTGGTCAGCATTAGAATCTCGTCTTGGGACGTCACCTGGCCAGACCTCTCCAATGCAGTCTTTCTGTGGGAAAAAGCGCTCACCTTCATATCGAACCCCATACACTTTTACTGCAGTGCCCTGCTGTTAGAAGGAAATCCTATTACATATTTTGACAAGCTACAGGAAATCCTGAAAACAGTGCAGGGTCTCCTTCACAGGAAACAATAACTTCACTTTGATTGACTAACTCGTCTCCAAAATTACCCTTATATAAACATATATACAGTGTTGTTCATTTAACTTACAAAGCAACTCTCCTTACATCTATCTGCATACCATGCATGTTGTGACTCACTAAAATCCATCACTTGCATTAATTAGTCTATGGTAAGAAAAAATATCTCAGTTGTTAAGGGATATTGGTCCAACACATTTGAAACACTTCCAGGAGTGGTGTGTCGCTCTGTGTCCAGAAGGTTGCTGGTTCCAATCCTGAGGCTGGCAGAATGATCACGTAAAGCAGGGTTCTTCAAATCTGGACCTTGATTCCAAATCCAGGCCTTGTTTTCAGTTCTCCCAGGTAGTTAGTTTAATAATTACTGATTCTGATTGGTCAGAGGCTTCACACCTGACTGACAGGTAAAGGAAGGCTGGAAAACCAGCAGTGCTCGGACTTCCAGGACCGTGATTTGAATAACCCTGACGTAAAGCTTATTGATCCCAGGGGGGATATTCTTGAGAATAAGCAGCTGATGTGACCCAGATTCAAACTGAGGTTGCTGTAGCCACAACACAGAGTGCTAACCGCTACACAATCACAGCGAGCTGATAGCACTGCCTTCACATGGCTGCCAGGCCCCTCCCCCCGGCTTGGTTACAGGGTTAGGAAACAAAATGAGTGTCACACTGACACAAAATGTAACACCATACAGTAATGCAGTGTTTGGGAGGGAGCAAAAACGTTAACTGTCTGGGGATCCCCGAGAACCGCACTGGGAAACACTGCCTTGATGAATGGGACTGTGGGAGAAAATGGTTATTTATTGTTTTGTTTTTTGTAAAGTCGTGGCCAAAAGTTTTGAGAATGACACAAGTATTGGTTTTCACAAAATTTGCTGCTGCAGTGTTTGTAGATCTTTTTGTCAGATGTTTCTATGGTATGATGAAGTATAATTACAAGCATTTCATAAGTGCCAAAGACTTTTTATTGACAATTATATTAAGTTTATGCAAAGAGTCAATATTTGCAGTGTTGGCCCTTCTTTTTTAAGACCTCTGCAATTCACTCTGGCATGCTGTCAATCAACTTCTGGGCCAAATCCTTACTGAGCCCATTCTTGCATAATCAATGCTTGGAGTTTGTCAGAATTTGTGGGTTTTTGTTTGTTCACCAGTCTCTTGAGGATAAGACCACAAGTTCTCAATGGGATTAATGTCTGTGGTGTTTCCTGGCCATGGACCTTGGAGGATCTTGTTCTTGGAGGATGTTTTGGTACCATTCTTCATTCATGGCTGTGTTCATGTGCAAAATTGTGAGTGAGCCCACTCCCTTGGCTGAGAAGTAACCCCACACATGAATGGTCTCAGGATGCTTTACTGTTGGCATGACACAGGACTGATGGTAGCTCTCACCTTTTCTGCTCCGGACAATCTTTTTTCCAAATGCCCCAAACAATCACAAAGGGGATTCATCAGAGAAAATGGCTTTACCCCAGTCCTCAGCAGTCCAATCCCTGTACCTTTTGTAGAATATCAGTCAGTCCCTGATGTTTTTCTTGGAGAGAAGTGGCTTCTTTGTTGCCCTTCTTTACAACAATTGAACCTCCCTCCTTGAAGTTCTTCATGATCCGATAAATAGTTGATTTAGGTACAATCTTACTAGCAGCAATATCCTTGCTTGTGAAGCGCTTTTTTTGCAAAGCTATGATGACTGCATATGTTTCATAAAAACATAAGAACTATACAAATGAGAGGAGGCCATTCGGCCCATCGAGCTCGCTTGGGGAGAACTTTCCTTGCAGGAAACCATGGTTATCAGAGGACGAACAATGATTTCAAGGACCACCCTCTTTTTAAAGCATCCAGTCTGCTATTCTAACTCAATCAGCATGACAGAGTGATCTCCAGCCTTGTCCTCGTCAACACTCTCACCTGTGTTAACGAGAGAATCACTGAAATGATGTCAGCGGATCCTTTTGTGGCAGGGCTGAAATGCAGTGGAAATGGGTTTTTTGGGATTAAGCTCATTTTCATGGGAAATTCATCTGATCACTCTTCATAACATTCTGGGGTATATGCAAATTGCCATCATAAAACTGACGCAGCAGACTTTGTGAAAACCAGTAGTTGTGTCATTCTCAAAACTTTTGGCCGCGACTGTACATCACTGCAGGGTAATGAGCTCATTATGTGTGAATGGAACAAAGTGACAAAGGCCAGCTGACTCTCTGCCACGGGGTCTGGTACTGGCTTAGCTGGAGATGGATTGTACAGTAGCATTAAATGCTCAGACATAGGGGTGGCATAGTGGTGCGGTGTAGGGCTGGCCCATCCTACAGGGGACATAGGCGATCGCCTAGGGCGCCATTTCATTAGGGGGTGCAAAAAAGTGAGTGAAAACAATCACAAGAAATACGTGATATTACAGTTATTTACACTAGTTTTAATATTTCATTACTTTTCTTGTGAAACAGGCTCCAGCTGGTTAATCAGCAGCTAGACACCCTGAGCTACTGAAATGCAGTGCAGTGCTACTGAAATGCAGTGCGCAGTGACCTCTGCTGTAAGGGGTTTGTGTGTTCTCCCCATGTTTGTCTGCACATTCTGATTTTAGCAAGTTCGACGTGTCCCTGGGTCAACAAGGGAGGCGCTTGCGTGTCACTTCTTTAACCAATCACAGACATCATTGTATGACATCATCACATGAATTAAAACCAGTGTTTCCTGTTAAGTGGCAAGGTGCACAGATTTGTAAAGTACCTGTTTTATTTTGTCTGCCTTTTTTTAAGGGACATAAACATACAAAACATAGGAGTGTGCTTACCTGCAAAGGCTGTATGGGGCAATGTAAGGGTGCATCTTTATTTCATGATGGCATTAATAATAATAATAATAATAATAATAGGGCTTGAACTAGCAACCTTCTGATCACAGAGGCTTAGCCTGCTGAGACACACACCACCCTGGGGATGGTGACTGCACGGCTGGAAGCCTTGACTTGGAAAATGAGACAAAAATGGACAAATGTGGTGATGTCATACAATGAACACTGTGATTGGTTAAAGAAGTGAAACGCAAGCCCCTCCCTTGTTGACCCAGGGGACTCAGCAGAATGTCCTTGCCTCTCTCCCTATTTGCGTGAGCTTCTTTCATGCACCTCGTGTGCGATCTTCTGTTTCCTGGGTTCCATTCTCACACTGTATTAGATAAGCAGTCACAGTAGATGAATTGATAATTACGTAAATATCCATCCATCATCAAACCGGATATCCTGATCAGGTTTTGCAGGAAACACATAACTACATAAATGTATAAGTGTAGAGTAGTCTTGGTGTGAATGACGGGTTCACTGGGGGGCCCCTGAGCGGGGGGGTTGGGGGGGTGGCTCATCGCATCCCTTTCCAAAGCATACTGTACAGGCACACACACGCCTCAGGTTCCCCCTGGGCCCCATCAAGTCTGCACATCTGTGTACGTGCTACGGGGCATTTCCGTCTCACGCCGTTACATTTCACAGTGCTAGCAGAAGCCCCCGTGCTGAGCATCGCTCGCATCCTTCGGACAGGCCTCACTCCCCAAGCACGGGGCAGACCACGTCTGTCTTGGTCCTTCTGTTCAGATGCTCGCTTTCGACCTCTTCGCAGTCTGCCACGACTCAAGCCAGGTAACATTTCAGAATGGCAGCTGAGCGCCTCTTAAATAAAACTGAGCTTTTTACGGTGATGACGGTGTGTTAGAGGCTGAAGAGAGAGCGGATTAGAGCAAAGACAATGGGCCCCCCATCAGTCAGACTGGGAGAGTCATTTTCCTATAAGCTTAAGGTATATAAGAGTTTAACACTCAGAGTTTGCAGTGCACAACTTCACCTGAAATTCATTTTGTATATTAGAAAACAAAGCCCATTACATACTGCCTCCCTAATTAGGTTATGCACAATATGAATTTTCAAAGCCTATGGAGATAAAGATAGCTAATGTAAATAGCATTAGGACATCAATAGGACAATATTTCAGCCCATCCCATGCAGCCTAGAGCACAAGGGAAGAGTACACCATGCATTGGATGCCAATCCAGTATAGGGCACACACACACACCTGAACTCATATCTTTGTGGGGACCATCCATTCATTTCTATGGGCATAACCATCTTCTGCTCAGCTGTCCTTTTAGAGGTAATTTTTGTAATACGACCGATAATATCAAACTGACAAGTGTTAGTAACAATATAAAAATACTGTAGTTTTAGCAGAGATAGTTCAAATTATAGAAGTAGGCTTTAAAAAATTTAGTAGAAGCAGTTAAATTTTAATGTTTTGAGTGGCAAGTATATAATAGCTATAAATATTTTTCCAATCTTGCAATTTAACGGGTTCTGTAGTACTTCTGTTGATTGTGAGGCAAACATAGTATTTGTCAAAATAATAACAGCAAGACTAATATTTTTGGAAGCATTGTTGGAAAGTGCTAACCAAGCAAAGACAGGGAGGTAAAAGCACAAGACCTATAAGACAATGGCCTTCGTCAACCCAAGATGGGCATCCTTAGGGTAATTACATCTCAATTAGCATGCGGAACCAGAGCCATGCTGGTTTTTAATGAAATGTTCAAACATTGTGTTCCTGTTTTTTCCACTGTCATCATAATTGGAGCCTTTGATGTAGCTCAGTACCTGATTGAGACCATTGCTGACATTACATCCTGGGATTATTTTGGTCACTATTGTAAGGCCGTCAATGAGAGCCTTCTGGAACAATGAACAGCCTGATGCTATTTTCAGGACGTGTCAATTTTTGGAACGGAGCTGTGTAGCCGCCTTCAAAGGATGTATAAGCAGGACGGACCACTTGGAAGACACCGGAATATGAATATACTTGCAGTAGAGCTGGTCTAAGGGCATGTGCTACCTTTGGTAATTTCACTGATGGCGCCATGGAAACAGTTTGCTGCTTAAATGTGTCATTCAGTAGAGAACCAAAGCAATGGGGGCAGCTAAGCCTCTGTGTCTTCAGGGGCCTGTACTACGAAGCAGGGGGGTTACTGGCTTAGCGGGGTAACTTGTCGCATTTAAGGTACCACAGTTGAAATGGACTTCATATTCATTCACTTACATTTTGCCCAGACCACCTTAAATCCGACAAGTTACCCCGATAAGCCAGTACCCCGCTTCGTAGTGCAGGCCCCAGGAGGTGCCCCCTGGGTCATATCTATGACCTGCCTGGTTCCAGTGAAGCACTCCTCCCACGAGATGGAGCTGGAGCAGAAGTGCGACATCCAACTGCTCAGCTATGCTGAGAGCTATTTTGATGACATTGAGGCTGGTGTCGGGACATTATGCAATATAATCTCCTTCCAGACAAGTATAGAATAATTAACACTTAGTGATTTTCACGCATAGTAACATTATTTTTAGCTTACGCAACCCTTAAGACATACAGGCCAATCAAAAGAGACATACTGTAATGAAAGGGTTTGCAGTAAGAATGACTGTGTATTTAAGGCAGACACAAAGCCGTTGCTGTGTAAACCAGTGTATCTGTTGTAAATCTGATGCTCAGTAAAGGTTTAATTAATTAAACACGCCTCATCATACTCCTAGATTAGGTATCCAACACGCGTCAGGATCTGTCCCTGTCTTGCCCTGGTCTGTATGTTATTTCTCTGTTTGACCAGCAGATGTCACTGGCCATCCCATTTTCCCGATATTCCCAGTTTTGCCGTTGTTCTGTTCCTAATGTGTTCCCCTGCTCCCTGGGCTGCCGTGTGGCTCAAAGGGCTAAGTGGCGGGCTGTGAGCTAAGCATCTCCTTTCATTTTGGGTTGAACTGTTGTGTAATCCTTGTAAATCATTTTTGCTGGTATTTCAGTATGGCTCCTTGTCTTGTACATTTGTTAGTTGGTCCTGTTTAGTGATTATGTCCCGTTTCACCAGTGTTCTCAGTGTCTCCAGTGTAGCTCTATTCCCTAGTATTTCATTGTGACAACCTTCACCTGCTTGTAATTTGTAATTGGCCCACATCTGTCCCTCGCTGAAACCTTGTCCAGTGTATATAAATGCCAGCCTATGCCCAGTTCCTCTGCCGGCCATCATGAGTATTTTTAGTGCTTGTGCTGTGTTAGTCTCCCACATGGTGTCAGTTCTGTAGATTCTTCCTGTGTTTCCCCCTAGTTTCCCTGCTTTGATTTCTAAGTAAAAAAAAAAACAACATTGATTCCCTTTAATAACTGTCACAAAGGGTTATGAGCTGCCTTGACGCAAAGCCATGTCGTCTGTATCTTTTGCTTTTCCATTATTTTAAAATGAGGGATTAGCAAACCTTTCTAGAAGCAAGAGGTACGTTTTGCATTGACCCCCAGGTTACCACTGTGCTTTACTGCAGTCAAGGATGGGGTGCCGTCATCACTGGATCTGTCACCTTTTGCTTCAGGCACCGGCGAATCAGAATGCAGCAGTCTGTCAGAGAATAGATCGGGAGAATCACATAGTTAGCCAGAAAATAACGCTCCCTCTCAGGGGACAAAAAGTAAACTGCTCACTGGGAGAGACCCACGGTTGGAATTTCAGGCAGCCTGAGACTGTCCTCTTGTTGGCGAATTTCAGGTAGCTGCACATGAAGTGAAGCAGTGTCACCCCCACAGACCAGACCATGGCAGGGCCGGTCTTGGTCACTGGGTTACCCACTACCTGCTACTAAACCGTGGGTTAGTTTGACAGGCTTTTAATTAGCCTCTCTCACTGACCTGCAAATCCTATGTAGGGGGAATCCATCCAGATACCTCCCCAGCCAGAGTCAATTAGTTTTACTTGTAGAGTTGTCCGTCTGGATCAGGAGGTTCTCTGGTTTCATGTCTTGATGCAGGACACACCTTGAAGAACCGCTTAAGTAATAAAGCCAAAAAGCCAACTGGTATACACTAATTAACTGAAGCAACCCAAAACACTCTGAAGAATAATAATTCCATGTGGTAGAGACTAATATCTGTGGCATACTATCCTTGATCGTGGTGAGTTTCTTAAAATTAAGCCTTAAAAAAATTTGAATATTAAATGAGCAAAATGATTTGATTTGTTCTTCTGTCCCAAGTTGCGGTCTAAAAGCAATCAGGCCTCTACCCATTATATCTGCTTTAGGGAAATGCACTCCTTCAGCCACTAGGGGAGCTCTCACCCTTTCTCAGTCCTGCTAATTAATTATGTTATGCAATCTGTTATACTGTAATAGTAGGAAAAATTCTACCATATTTATTATGGTGAAGGTCTGGCCCCAACAGCTGCCAGTTTTCTACTATAAAAACATTATTTTTTACAGTGTAGATCTTTGAATGTATCACCTGCAGACACTGGGGGTCAGATTTTTGATTATAAGCTATGGCTTTGTATTCTACAGTAGGAGTTCCCAATCCTCGGTCCGTAGCTAGTGCTGCAGTGTATATAACTTTTAAGTTTACTATGCCCCCTAGAGGATTCTTTAATTTTTAACTAATGAAGTTTGAGTGGGTTATTGTGGAATTCTGATAACAGATGTAACAGCTATAATCAGTTAAAAACTACAGGTTCTTTAAATGAATTTTATTACAAGATAAACATTATCAATATAATAAGGAACAGAAAGTTAGACTGAAAAAAGATCAGGTATGTAAGATTTTAATGACGAACCTTTAAATTTAATTGGCTTTTTTAACTAACAAAATACTAGAAAACAATTTAGAAAACAATCTCTACCAAACTGGTATTGAGAGGGACTGGAACTCTGGAATAGACTATATCTATGCTATTATCCCTTCATGAACAGGTCAAATCGCTATCAAAAATGCCCGAATCAGCATAAGAAGCTGGCCAGAGGAATCACACATTGAGGTTCACTGGAAGCAGGGATGAGAAGCATCTCCACGCCTCCTTGCCTGCATCGCATCATCCTGGCCGAGCTCTGCTGCCCCCTAGTGGCACAGTCAATTTATGAAACATTCCTTTCTTTCACTTATCATCTTATGGTCGAGTCACTGCCAGCTCCTTCTCCTCCACTGTGTCTGGCTCGGTCATGTTGCCTCTGTGGATGGCAAGTCCATCTGCTCGAGCCACCCACAGCAATAAAGCGCCCCCATGTGGTGGTGTCCTGCACCACACCACCAGCTGAGATGAATGTAATTAAAAACAATAGTAATTTTTGGACAAAGACTGCACGTGTTTTTATGTAATTATGTGAGGACTTTAAACATGGCTAACATATCTAGGCTGTTAAGTGGATTTTTTATTTAATCTTGGATAGAATAACCAACTAATAAAATGAATATTAATCATTTTGTCTCTTAATATGAGTGCCTGTGTTTACTAAATCCTCTTTTATTTGATACACATTTGCAGTTTTACATCATATTCCTATTTTATGAATTAGCTTGACAGTCTCATCCCTTTTCTGTGGAATATAGATGTCAGTTTGACATACATCTATATCCATGACCAAGGAAATACAATCCGGTACAACAGAAGGAAAAAATTATTAAAATTAGCAGATTGCTGAAGGATACAGTCCAGTTAATTCCAATCAGCCTGTTAATTCCAGTCTTAAAATAGACGATGGAGCGGACGAATGAGACACACTCCCACAGCGCAAAGATGTGTGCATCCTGCAGAGTAAGCCTTCTGGGAAGAGCGAAGGAGAGGCTTACCTTCCAGAAGCTTCTGAACTGATTAATAGGTCACTGAATGTCCAGAGTCACAGTGAACATTCAAAGGATGACCAAGCTTGCTGGGATTGTTCCCAGATATGGACACGATTTGGAATATCTTCAACTGAATTTTTAAATATGGCATATGTCGACTTTTAAACTGCATGGTTAATACTCTGGGATAACGTGACTAAGAGCTCTGACTTCAGCACCTTCACTGCTGAAACTGATCTCCAGGGAGCTCCAGAGATGTCAAAGAAGAACAATTAGCTTTTGTTACTCGAGCGGCAGCATGAACCTGTTATGCTAGCTTGTCTTAGCTCATTGTTCTTTCATAATTATTGTTCTATGTCAACTATTTAAAAAAGAAAAGAAAAAAACAAAGAGAGCCCAGCCACCGAGCATGGTCACATTTCTTCCATCACTCCCAGAAGACACCACAGGTCAATCAGGACCTGTCCTTCAGGAGACAGGAGCAGCATCTTCCCAAGAGCAATACGAATGATGTGCATGTACTGATATACCTGCAGTACGAAAGCTGAACATATACTGATATACCTGCAATAAGAATGCTGTGCATGTATTGATATACCTGCAGTACGAATGCTGTACATGTACTGATATACCTGCAATAACTATGCTGTACATGTACTGATATACCTGCAGTACGAATGCTGAACATGTACTGATATACCTGCAATAAGAATGCTGTACATGTACTGATATACCTGCAATAAGAATGCTGTGCATGTACTGATATACCTGCAGTACGAATGCTGTACATATCCTGATATACCTGCAATAAGAATGCTGTGCATGTACTGATATACCTGCAGTACGAATGCTGTGCATGTACTGATATACCTGCAATACGAATGCTGTGCATGTACTGATATACCTGCAATAACTATGCTGTACATTTACTGAAAAACCTGCAGTACAAATGCTGTACATATACTGATAAGCTTGTAATAAGAATGCGGAACATGTCCTGATATACCTGTAATAACTATGCTGTACATGTACTGATAAACCTGCAGTACGAATGCTGAACATGTACTGATATACCTGCAATAAGAATGCTGTACATGTACTGAAAAACCTGCAGTGTTGCTGCCAGCTCCTCTGGCCCTCTCGGAGTATGTCTCATTTGTCCGCTCCAAGGTGTATTTTGGGACTGGAATTAACTGGACGGTACCATAGGTCGTCAACGTTCTATAGACCCAGTAACTGCAGAGTTCCAAACTCCCTCTGGCATCAACCTCAGCACAAAAACTGTGCACCAGGAGCTTCATGGGAAGGTTTTCCATGGCCAAGCAGCTGCATACAAGCCTCACACCAAGAAGCACAATACCAAGCAGTGGAAACGTGTTCTGTGGAGTGATGAATCTCACTTCTCTGTCTGGCAGTCTGATGGACGAGTCTGGGTTTGGCAGATGCCAGGAGAACGTTACCTGCCTGACTGCATTGTGCCAACTGTAAAGTTTGGTGGAGGAGGGATAATGGTCTGGGGGTGTTTTTCAGGGGTTGGGTTATAGGCCTCTTAGTTCCTAAATGGTTCAGCATGCAAAGACATTTTGGACAATTCTCTGCTTCCAACTTTGTATGAATAGTTTGGGGAAGGCCTTCTTCTGTTCCAGCATGATTGTGCCCCAGTGCACAAAGCAAGGTCCATAAAGACATGGTTGGGTGAGTTGGTGTGGAAGAACTTGACTGGCCCACACAGAGCCCTGACCTCAATCCCACTGAACACCTTTGGGATTAACTAGAACAGAGATTGTGAGCCAAGCCTTCACATCTAACATTAGTGCCTGACCTCACAGATGCTCTTCTGGATGAATGGGCAAAAATTCCCACAGACACACTCCAGAATGTTGCGGAAAGGCTCCCCAGAAGAGTGGCAGCTGTTATAGCTGCAAAGGGGGACCAAACTCCACACCCAGGGTAGAGACTTAAGCCCTGGTGCCAGAGATGTGAGGCAGTAGTGCAAACCACTGCACCTGCTTTTGAATCCTTGCATCCTACTTTGCCAAAACATATCATTAACAAAAATCGACAATAAATCCTTACATTAAATGCTTTCACCATTTTCGGACTTAGTGCACCATTTTGGTATTTATGAGGAAATGTACATTCTTTACTTGTCTCTGAAGTCTTTATTGAGTTTCCCTCTGCTGGTGACATGTGGCGGGCAAGATGCTGAATGCTGTCGATATGGTCTGTTATGCTGTCAGTCCAAACGTCAAAGAGGAGATCCTTACCATCAGCAGTCAGTTGTCATGATGGCTATCTACTCTTCAGTCCTCATGCCTGTGATGCAGACATCTTAAAATTTCTTTTGTCACACTGTCCAACAGTCTGCCCTTTCCAAGCTTTCACTCCAGACCATCTCCTGTCAAGAGGCCATCAACTTATTTTCAGTTTCTTGATTATTTACTGACCATTGGGTCTTTCCTCACTAGTGTCCCTGACTCTGGTGAATCTGTCACAATATCCTCCTTATGTCCTCATCTTCATTTTCCTTCAGTTTCTGACAACAAGCCAACTCGAACGACACTGACAACCTCCAAGTACCTCGGACGAGAGCTTCACTCTGTCTCCACTCTATCCCAGTACAAACTGTCCGGATTTTTCTTCTCTACAGGCACTTTCACACAGACCTTCCTGTGTCGACTCAGCCGCGGACTTTTGTAGCTCCTGGTCACGTTCATGTGTCGTTTTCACACCGCACAAGAGAACTTGGACCTTTATGCTAAATAATCTTGAGAGACGCAAACCTGTATCATCTGAGACAAATTGTACTTATCACAAAATACTGTTTTCAGTCTAATGCTTTAGCAACACCACTACGCAGCAATTCAGCATGCCACAGTGATGTGTCTAATCTGCCTTCCTCTAGTTATGCTGTTTAATGAGCCATCTTAATACTGGGAATAATTTTGTCATTTATATTTTCACATGCAATACAGATTTTTAAGAATTGCCTGGGTTACGGGGGGTAAACATGAGATGCTGGACATTGGGCTCCGTGAATAAATTACTCTCAGCTCCTAAATTCTATCAAAATGATGGCTTCCAGTCGTCACACGAATACTCTGACATGTCAAACACACATAAATATTGCATGTTTCTTCTGCTGGTCATAAACGATATCTAAGGCTCTTTAAGAACAACCTAATTGTAATGTGCTCAGTTTCAACACACAGCAATTTTAAAATCCTTTACAGTTTATCCTGATGTCTGGAAAAGTAGGCATTCCAAAAAACAAACAGTATTCTGCTCAATCAAGCTTCTAACTGCTTCAAAAATCTCTCCTGCTGTAACCAATTAAAGGTGCCCAGGCAGTTCATAGAGGACACGCATTTGGCTCTCGACGGGTTTGATGAAAAAAACAAAGTAACAGAATTTAACTTACGGCAACAATGGTTAAGATGGCTCTATGAAGAGTTTTTAGGTGCCAAATTCATTAAAAACTGATCTTAAGGGGTCTTTAAATCAAGAGGTTGCTGATTTAGAATGAAAAACAGCACAGTTGCATTAACTGTAAAATTAGAAGATAACTTCAATTTGAGGTAGCAGTTCCAACGTTCCTTTCCAGACCGTCGCCCTTCAGGGGTTACTGGTGGCAAAGACACTGTCCTAAATTGTAGACCCAGTTAAAAGGATAATTATCTGGAAACCTGTAGTCATCTCAGCATCCTTTAAAAGAACAGAGGGCAGGTCTTGCTTTGAATGAATGTTTAAGGACTGGGCTTTTTTACCAAGCAGAAACCTTTCCTAAATGTTTTTGCGCAATCCCACTCTAAAAGATAATGTTACTGTATTATATTACTGTTGTTCAAGGTCACACTCCTCACACATTAGAGAAAAACAACCGCGCCGAAAGCGTCAGACGTTGCCACAAAGAGGATGAATTCACAAAAACATTATTTTCACATTTTAGTTTCATTTAGCCAATGATTTTGTGCAAAGCAACATAAAAGTGAGGCAAATAGCAGAAACATACGTGGTGTTGAGGACTCAACTAGGCAGAGCTTCCAGTGAACGCCCAAGTACAAGTGTAGGCAAGACCTCATGGGAGTTTTACTTACACGAAAATGTTCTGAGGGCAGAAGGAAAAATTATTGGTTCAGAGAGATAACCAATCAGATTGTAGAGGAGGTGGGTCCAAGCAATTAGAGGAGGTGGGACTGAAGACTTCTTGCGTTGTGGAGGGATCTCCAAACAGCGGTGGTTTGAGAAGTGCAAACCAAAGAACTGTCAATAAAACAAACCAAATGAGCACTTTATATAACACATTAAATCACAAAAAAATCTCAATTAGGATGTGAAGGAGGGCTCTTCCAGTCCCACAGGTGACTCTTAGATTGATCAGGAGGAGAAATGAGAACCTTTCAGACAGCAGGCTGTGAATGTCAACAGACCCACAGGCCTTCAACCACAGGCAATTTATATGTTTAATTCCCAAAATATTTCTGGATGGACCTGTGTTGTTGAAGGTGTAACTTTAATTAAAAAAAATAGCAATAACCACGCTATACGGGTGGTGCAGTGGCGCAGTGCTGAGCACTGTCAGCTCACACCTCTGGGACCAGAATTCAAATCTCTGTTATGGCTCCATGTGTGTGGAGCTTGCATGTTCTCCCCATGTCGTCATGGGGTTTTCTCTGGGTACAATCCAAAAATACGCTGAAGTGGTTTGTGCTTGCTGAATCGCCCGTAGGTGTGAATGTCCTGATGGGTTGGCGTCCCATCCTGGATTGTTCACTGCCCCCTTTCTCTAGACTCTGGACCCCCTGCAACCCAGAATAGGAAAATCAGTTTCACGAAACAGACAGAGAATTGTATTGCATCCTTGCAGCATGTTCTCCTTTTCCATAAAACATTTATGTTTATAAAAAAGACTAGGAAACAGCGCACTCATGTGGCCACAAATATAAATTGCAAATACAAGGGCTGTGTTCTACAGTAGAGTGACACTCTTTTTCATCTTGAGACTGTAGATCTCAGAAAGGCAGCTTCCAGTGATGAAGCGTACTAAACTGTACTAAAGTGATGCAGTGCCTGAGGCAGTGAATGGCTCCCTCGGCAGTGAAGACATCTAATCTGCATTTACGACCAAATGGACTTACATACTCAACTTAAACCAGGATCAGAAAACTTCATTAATCCCAAAGGAAACAGGGACAGGTGAAAATACAATAAATAATAATAATAAAAAAAAAAAATATGTAACTAAGCGCTTGCTTAATTCACTAAATTATAGGAAATTTATTGATTTTAATGACAAAAGTCATGGCTTTATTCATTTGTTTACAAAAACTTATATATCACATATACAACCAGTAGTTTTAAGTAAAACATTAACTCAAGTAGCAATAAACTGAAATTATAGTTCTATAAAAGCTGTTCTGAGTTAAATAGTCCATAGACAAGCATCATTGGGTGCTTTTTAATTGGTAACACCTTTGCAGTAACATAAAGCACCAAACATCTGTGTTTAGTTTCCCTTTGGGAGCCAATGACCACGACTGCAGTTAATAGCAAAATGGCAGGAACAGAACTGAATGAGTCAGTCAAAAAAATATGACACTTAATAAAAAGAAAATGTTTGTGTGAAAAATGTGTGCAGATATGTTAAACATTGCTTGTAAATGAACTTCTGTTATGAAACCAATAAATTTGCTGCGTTTTTCCAGACCTACGCAATCGTCCCAAGACTTTATGTGAGCGCTGTATGTATAGTACCAGTCAAAAGTCAGGAAACACCTGCTTTTAATACACTTGTCTCTGTTTTAGCCGATATTCACCTTAGAGTAAAAGGTCTTGGGACAATGAAGTAATACATATCAAATATTTCGACAACCAAGAGCAATGTTCAATATCTCAAAATTTTCTCTGATTTTAGCCTCTTCAAAAACAGCCTCCTTTTGCTTCTATGACAGCATTGCAGACTATTTGATTCTTTCAACCAGCTCCCAGATGTAGCCACCTGGAATGCTTCTCCAGTAATACTTTCTGGGCACAACTGGCTACCTTGCTCTTACTCATCTCATGAGAGCTCTTCTCAACACCTCCCAGATCTGGTTTAGGGTTTAGCTCGGGGGATTGTGGGGCCAGGTCCTCCATCGCCGCACTCTATTAACATACAGATCTACGTTTATGTAATGTTTCTGTGGCTCTGGTTAACTAACATTGTATCCTCAAAGATGCTGCAGCAGACCAACGAGCGGCAGTTCTGGTGAATCAGTGCCAAAGTGCCCTTAGTGAATCTTTGGCTTCTAGCTGCCGCTGCACTGGATGAACACTTGGGCAAGGTGGAAAAAATATAAATAGAAAGAAATAGTGGAACTCCCACAAACAGACCATCAGACCAAACACAGAGTTCATTATTTTGTATGGAACTTGCCAAATGCAAACGGAACCAAATTAAATCCATCCTTAACATGTTGTCCTAAGCGGTGCAGTGATGTCTGCACAGCTAACACGCTCTTTCTGGCACTTTCTTTTCAAAGGTAAACTAAAATTAAGTGAGTTGACGAAAAACTGTAAAAATATTTTGACTGGTGGTGTGCAACATGGACCAGAGAAACCCTGAAGAAACATTCACAATTTTTTTCCAAAACTGACCATGTCTGTTCTTCTTGTTGGTCTACAAATCACTCATTCACTTCATGCACATTAGAAAAAACTGAAAACAGTACATAGCACTTCTCTGTCTGGGAATTTGGACAGGAATAGTGTCTGCAGCTGTCATTATAAGTGGGGCGTGTGGTGCAAGAGTTCAGGGATCGGTGCCCATGTGTGGTAGATCATGGGATCAAAGCCTGTGATCAGCAATGTAAACCCTCGAGCTACATCCGTAAATCCCAGGGGTGCTGGCTGCTCACTTTCTGACCCCAAACTTTCCTCACTTGTGTATCATACTGAACCAAAGTATCTGTGATATAAATGTTATGCACTGAGAATAGCTGCCCTGGACTGCAGTATAAACTACAAAAACAATATATGCATTCATGGTGTTGAGGATCGACACCTGTGTCTGTGACACGGAATATCAACATGCATGTCTAAGGTGCTGAGGATCGACACCTGTGTCTGTGACACGGAATATCAACATGCACGTCTAAGGTGCTGAGGATCGACACCTGTGTCTGTGACACGGAATATCAACATGCACGTCTAAGGTGCTGAGGATCGACACCTGTGTCTGTGACACGGAATATCAACATGCACGTCTAAGGTGCTGAGGATCGACACCTGTGTCTGTGACACGGAATATCAACATGCACGTCTAAGGTGCTGAGGATCGACACCTGTGTCTGTGACACGGAATATCAACATGCCCGTCTAAGGTGCTGAGGATCGACACCTGTGTCTGTGACACTGAATATCAACATGCACGTCTAAGGTGCTGAGGATCGACACCTGTGTCTGTGACACGGAATATCAACATGCACGTCTAAGGTGCTGAGGATCTACACCTGTGTCTGTGACACGGAATATCAACATGCACGTCTAAGGTGCTGAGGATCGACACCTGTGTCTGTGACACGGAATATCAACATGCCCGTCTAAGGTGCTGAGGATCGACACCTGTGTCTGTGACACGGAATATCAACATGCACGTCTAAGGTGCTGAGGATCGACACCTGTGTCTGTGACACGGAATATCAACATGCCCGTCTAAGGTGCTGAGGATCGACACCTGTGTCTGTGACACGGAATATCAACATGCACGTCTAAGGTGCTGAGGATCGACACCTGTGTCTGTGACACGGAATATCAACATGCCCGTCTAAGGTGCTGAGGATCGACACCTGTGTCTGTGACACGGAATATCAACATGCACGTCTAAGGTGCTGAGGATCTACACCTGTGTCTGTGACACGGAATATCAACATGCACGTCTAAGGTGCTGAGGATCGACACCTGTGTCTGTGACACGGAATATCAACATGCCCGTCTAAGGTGCTGAGGATCGACACCTGTGTCTGTGACACGGAATATCAACATGCACGTCTAAGGTGCTGAGGATCGACACCTGTGTCTGTGACACGGAATATCAACATGCACGTCTAAGGTGCTGAGGATCGAAACCTGTATCTGTGACACGGAATATCAACATGCCCGTCTAAGGTGCTGAGGATCTACACCTGTGTCTGTGACACGGAATATCAACATGCACGTCTAAGGTGCTGAGGATCGACACCTGTGTCTGTGACACGGAATATCAACATGCCCGTCTAAGGCGCTGAGGATCGACACCTGTGTCTGTGACACGGAATATCAACATGCCCGTCTAAGGCGCTGAGGATCGACACCTGTGTCTGTGACACTGAATATCAACATGTACGTCTAAGGTGCTGAGGATCGACACCTGTGTCTGTGACACTGAATATCAACATGCACGTCGAAGGTGCTGAGGATCGACACCTGTGTCTGTGACACGGAATATCAACATGCACGTCGAAGGTGCTGAGGATCGACACCTGTGTCTGTGACACGGAATATCAACATGCACGTCTAAGGTGCTGAGGATCGACACCTGTGTCTGTGACACTGAATATCAACATGTACGGCTGCGGCGCCAAGGATCGACACCTGTGTCTGTGGACCCAACAATACAATAATGATTTAGCATTAGTCAGTTGGCATATATTGAAGTCTCAATCTCACATTTTCTCTGTGTAACTTCCCTTCAGTTGAAATTTAATAAGTTAACAAAAATAATTGAACATAGTCCTCAAAGAAACAATAATCCAAAAAAGTCAAACAATGACGTATTCTCTCCAAAGCTGTTTGGGTCTTTGAAAATAATATTAATTATGTAACTATGTAGCAGTAGATGAGAAATGCTTTAACACATTCAGTACAGTTGAATGTACAATTTACATCATTTAAATATGTTGACAACTAATGCTTTGTTACTGGAGAGTGTTGGACAACTCTGTGAACTATATTTTCAATGACTGATTTTTCTCATTCTCACAAGGGCTCTGAAACAGAAGCTGTGTTTTTGCTTCGCAGCTGCATGAAGTGTCATTTACGTGTTGGGTTGCTACTGATGAGAGCAAGGCCCTCTTCTGTGAAACTGGCTGAGCTGCTGACTGACATAATGATATCTCTGTTTTCAAAACGCAGGTGTCCACACAATGTGGCCATTGTCTTCTCTAGAGTGCTGAGTGACATTGAAACATCCCTCCTCTTTGAGCAATCTCCACTTCAGCACTGGCAAACGCAGATATAAATAGCACTTCTGACAGACACTTCTGACTTTCATGGTTTTCCTTGAGATTTACCCTGAATACCATCAATGCCATTGATGCCCTGATGAATTACACTCCTTTGTGGTTCATTATAACCTGCCGCGTTTCGTTATCGATCGTTTAACTTGGAGCTCAGTGGGTGGCATGATAGCCTCACGCCTCTAGGGGTTGTGAGTTTGATTCCTGACTCTGCACGTATAGAATCTGCATGTTCTCCATGCGTTCATGCGGTTTCCCTCCCATAGTCAAAGAATGTGCAGTTGGTGAACTGGAGTCTCTAAACTCTCCACTGTGTGTATTTATGTCTGAGAACGTCTTCCTGTGATGCTCTGACATCCCGTCAGCGTGTCTCCTGCCCCAAGCCCAGTGCTTCCTTGAAGAAACATACTCCCCCATAATATTCTCTCCCGAAATATGTCTTTGAGTTTAAACTTATTCTGCATTTTTCAACACTTGCCGAAGAATATTTTCACAATTCCCACCGATTATGTTTAGGAAGGTGTTCTCCCCTGAGAAGCAGATTTTATGAGCTGGAACATAATTCTGCCTTTTATTAGTTTTTTAATGGCCGCAGTCAGGCCAGGGACTGTGTACATAAAACTCGATATTGAACTATCCTGTGCTGCACTGGTCATCTAGAGAATCGTCCCACAGTGTCTTCCCTTCCACTGGCTGATAGCTTAATGACACCTTCTTATTATGCACTATGGGGGTGTCACTCATAGCAGAATACAGGCAGAGGTCAGTCTCCCTCCCACTTACCAAACAAGGTGAAATTCTCCAGCCTTTGTTAGAGCAGTGATTGCTTCTTTAAGCACCAAACAAGGCTCATATCTGGCAGTAAGTTTTCGTTTTTCGCGTATAGCTTTGAAATTTGAATAGTAATTTAACAAGGGTGTTCCTCTTATCAGAATGAACAAAGCTCTTTACACCTGATACTTGTCACACCCCCAGAGCAGCCGAACAGACTGATCAGCTTACCATCCTTAGCTCTCATTTCGGTCCAGGATGCCAGAGGCCTCCCTGCTCTATCATTTCTGGTCTTTTGGGAGGAGAAATCAGATATCAGAAACTTCTTTCAAAACTACATATTTTCCACACCACGAAAGATCAGAACGGAGGCGCTGACAGCATAAAGACAAACGGCAACCAAAAATCTTGCAAGAGTACGCAGGCATTTTTATGTGATGGCACATTACAGTATGTGCGATTTGAAGCAGCATCTAAAAGTGAGTTTGTCAACGGGCGACATAAAAACGACATTAACCTGTAAGCTTGAGAGGCCCGGTTTATGAAAGCCGGCTGAGTTCCACACCTCAGAGCTGCCAACTGCCAGTTGAGGGAGGAGCGCAGTCAGCCAGCGTATCTCAGGACTGTGTTAGCGATAGACATGCCAGTCACTCAGAGCCCAGCGGGGTCCAGGGACCCTCCTAACTGTACCGAATCTTATATTAGGTGGCACAGGGCCAGAGAAGGGGTGCAAACAGAGTAATAGAACATAAGTTGGAGTAAAACGTCTTCACCATTCTCAAGATGGCCGTGCTATTTTATCAAAATAAATTATGAAGGAAATTTACTTCCTTAAGCAAGACGTCCCATCAGCATTACTGCAAATCTGACAGTACTCTGTAGTAACTCTAATAAATATTTTACTTTCTTTTACCTGCTCAATCTTTTTCAAATGCTGTTACCGTAACTGTCCTCTTGGTGGCACTGTAACGCCCAATTAAATCACCATTTTTCCTTCTTTGTGGGTGCACTCCTTTGGATCAGGTGTCAGAGTCATGGTAGCCAGAGTTCTGTCTCCTTCTGAGGTGGAGCTCGGTTAAGGCTGAAGCTCTGAGGCTCGGCCAGGTGCCTGTGTAGTGCGACCTCCCTCTGCCAGTCTGCCTTCAGCAGGCACCAAACTCAGGGGGGCTCTGTGCATGACTACTAACAGCAGACAATGACAGTAAGTGTGTGTTTGGGCACGGTAACGTGTGTTCGTATCCCTACCGTGTGCTCTATGGTCCCTGGTATAGGATTTAGGCTCCTTGGCATAAGGTTTAGGCTCCCTGATATAGGGTTTAGGCTCTCTGCTATATGGTTTAGGCTCCCTGATATAGGGTTTAGGCTCCCTGGTATTGGGTTTAGGCTCCTTGGTATAAAGTATAGGCTCACTGGTATTGGGTTTAGGCTCCCTGGTATAAGGTTTAGGCTCCCTGGTATAGGGTTTAGGCTCCCTGGTATAGGGTTTACGCTCCTTGGTATAAAGTATAGGCTCACTGGTATAGGGTTTAGGCTCCTTGGTATAAAGTATAAGCTCACTGGTATTGGGTTTAGGCTCTCTGGTATAAAGTATAGGCTCACTGGTATTGGGTTTAGGCTCCCTGGTATAAGGTTTAGGCTCCCTGGTATAGGGTTTAGGCTCCCTGGTATAAAGTATAGGCTCACTGGTATAGGGTTTACGCTCCTTGGTATAAAGTATAGGCTCACTGGTATAGGGTTTAGGCTCCCTGGTATAAAGTATAGGCTCCCTGGTATAGGGTTTAGGCTCCTTGGTATAAAGTATAGGCTCACTGGTATAGGGTTTAGGCTCCCTGGTATAAGGTTTAGGCTCACTGGTATAGGGTTTAGTCTCCCTGGTATAAAGTATAGGCTCACTGGTAAAGGGTTTAGGCTCCCTGGTATAAGGTTTAGGCTCACTGGTAAAGGGTTTAGGATCCTTGGTATAAGGTTTAGGCTCCCCTACGGCATTGTATTGGATAAGTTGTTGAAGGATGGATGGATGGATGGAGAGCCAGTCAGCCCTATAAACAGTGAAACTTGTCTAGAGTGCCACATGGGCTTCAAGTGGTACTGGATGGATGGATGGATGGATGGAACGATGAATGGATGGATTGATGCTGACACACTGCACACTAATCCATTGATGTAGCAATGTATCTTACCAGACCTATATAGCAGTTAGGGGTATTCAGCAGAATTTCAACTTAACCGACACACTTCACTCTGCCCGCTTCATCCTGGCGCTAGGGTGCCTCTCCTTTCCGAAGGCATACGCCCAGACAGGAAGGCCCAGGGAAGCCATGCGGACACAGAGGAGGGTGCTGCAGCGTCCTGCACAGCCTGAGGAGGCTGATATGCATGATGTCTACGGTCTGGCTCCGCGAACGTGCATGTGGCCGGACATGTACTCAGATTAATGGCTTAAGTGAGTTCAACACACATAAGTACAATTATCATGACATCATGCATCTGGGATATGATACACTGTGACCAATAAACTACATAGCTTTACTCTGGTCTTCTTTATGAAATTCAGATTTAAAGGCTCCAGATATGCAGGACTGTGTTATATCCCCTGACACTGGCATACATATTTTATGCCATTATTTGCCAGAACAGTAAAACACACATCATACGCTTGGAGTAATGGCTGACTTGCAGACTGCCTGTGTTACTAGGTGAGGTATCGCTAGCCAGACAGCGGCATGATATGGTTTCCTGGGTGCTGCGGTGACGGGTTGTAAATGAATGTGCATCTGTGACACAGGTGTTGATCCGCTGTGAGACTGCCTCTCACTCTCCAGCTCTTTGGACTCCAGTATGGGTCCCTGCTTAAGGCCTGTTGTCCACTGCATTTGGAAAACTGCAATAATAATGTCATAAACACACCTACTATAGGTTTCGTTCAGAAAATTCATAGCTTGGAAAATAAAGCATCAAATAAATGACGAACAACTTTAATTTTAAAAACAATAGCTTTGACACACTCTGTTAGCAGCGAACGGCTGTTTGGCACCTCAGTCTAGTTCACTGAACATGAAGACTGATGTGAAAGCGAATATGGTGAGATTTCCGCTTCAAGGCGTGCAAGCATAGCGAACAGGAATCGCAGTGTCGCGTACTGCCACAAGGTGGCATAAGAGGTCCAGAAAATGAGGCCAGATGCTCTTGATCTCTGTGGAGGATTGTTGTCTCCAGCAGCAAAGTAAATCCTGGCTTCAGATTGAGCCGTTTCACATTCTGCCGCTCTGTTTGCACATAGACATGAGCCCGCAAGTGGAATGCAAGAAAAAAACTCCCTTTAACAGTGAAGACATTTCTGGATTACCCACAAATACATTTAATAAGAAGAACAATCAATTTAAATGAGTTTGTTTGGAAATACAAAAATGTAACCTGGAGTTTTCTGAATGCTTCTTTGCGTTAGTTAAACATGAAGCAAATGTCACTAAACATTATTGTATAAATGGGCGTCATGGCGGGACCATTCAGCTACCTAAGAAAAAGAAACTGTAGTGGTTCTATGCAGACATAGATCTGGATTATGGGATAAAGAATTAAATATGGACACTCCGTGGAAGCGCCTGGATACCTACACAGGAAGACAAGAAGTTGACTCCGTGTGCAATAAATGAATTGGCGATATATTGGGAAACAAAAGGATTGTAAAGGTCCCGAAACCTCCTGAACTGACACAGTGTACTTGTCCGGCTCCGCCAAACTGGCGACCCATTTTGGGCAGCTAATCGGACTGGCAGGACGAGAATGAAAACTGGGGACTTTGGCACAGACTCGGCGTCGTTGCACGATCCGAAGTAGGAGATGGAAAAGGAGTCAGGGGATGGATCGGTTTTATTGTACGCGGATTACAGCCGCGGTCAGCTTTGCCGTTTAAGACGGCTGGAGAACAGCCTACCGTGTCATCGAGAAATATGAGCCTGATATTCACGGTGGCTGGACCAAGCTTCAGGACTGCCGATGATGAGTCGAGGTTGGTGCCCTACTGACTCTATGTGTACATGTAATATCAGATTGTATTTTGCCCAACTTATAAATGATCAGCATCAAAAATCCAACGTGAAAAAAATTAATCATCTGTGGCAACAATATGGAAGGAGGCATTTTACGTCTTTTAAGACATGTGGCATTTAAGTAGGTCTGTCTCAATCCCATTAGTGCAGTTCTAGTCCTAGAGCACAACACCTCCAAAACAGGTAAGTGTACATAAATGAGTTAAACGAGGGGTGATGCTAACGTGATCCATGACCTTTCAAGAACGTGGCTTTGACACACTTTTATGAACGTGAAATTCAGCTAAGGTGATTTATGCAAGCGTAGCATGTTAGGTCATGGCCCCGATTTTGTTGGGGACAGATCTCTGGCCCTTAAGAGCCAAGTAGCCGGATCACCAGCCATATGAAGAGGGCTGATGGTGCCCAGGTTGTAGGAGGTGTTAGAGACTGAGAGCCACGCTGCTCTTCCTCAGGAAAGACCTGCTATCCAACAGTACAAAATCAGAGACTTGTTTAGAGAAAACACAACACAAGGCATGCTGTTCCAAAGAATTACTGATCCATATAAAACGATGTAAATTATATGTAACATTTTGTTTAAAAACAACAGCAAATGAATCAAGATCTATGTTAATGGAACCAGTCTTACCTTTATAAGTTGTCTCATTTGATACCCTTAACCCAAAAGCACCATCTTCACTGTTGCTATGCAGGGTTCAATAACCTACTTTATCTTGTTGCCATCATGTGGTTTCAGTGTCACTTTATGGGTTAGTGTTGCTGTGTTATGCACACATGTGGTCAGGTAGCATTCGATGGTCTGATATGTGCTACTGTTTGAGCCAATTATGGGTAAATGGTTCTGGTCAGCTGACCTGCTCTGGACATCGATTGTCTCCTTGCACGACACGGCTGACTGAATGGCTGTTAGGATGTAAGTTCTGAATTTGACTGCGACTTTCCAAACGACCCTCCTCTCTAGCCCCTGCCGTGTTGATCAGCTTCCCAGGTATCCTTCACTATAAACAAGCCTCAAGCCTCGTTCCTAATAATTAAAGTCTAATTCTCCTTTCCCATTTGTCCCAATCTAACCCTATTAAGCAGAGGTGTAACTAAGGATGCAGCACATCTGCTCGTCAATGAAGGGTGAATGTGTGACGCTGCTTCCCCTTTTTGGGGAATGAAAAATGGTCCCTGACTAATGGCAACTGCAGAAAAGGAACAAAACACGAGGCGGGAAATGGGAGATAAAGAGCAGCATCTGCACCGTTGCGTAGGAGTAAAGGAATAAAGGGAAGTGCGCCATCTGGGCACTGGGGACAAGGACGACCCTGGAGGCCCGAATGTGGCTGGTATCTCTGTGCCACCCAGGGGTCCTTCGTCGGGGCTTCCTCTGCTGTGCCTGACCTGAACTCCTGTGTTCTTACCGATGCAGCACGCTGCTATTGCCTCCACTTCCATTAGCACCGAAGCCACAATCAGCTCTAAATCTGTTCATATCTATGCATAATTCCTCAGCTTTGTCTTCTGTCGTATGTTAAGGAACTCCCGCAGAATAAAGAATAAAGAAAACTTAATGAGAAAAATCAGTTTGCCTAATTAATCCATAACACCAAATACCTACTGTCCCTAAAATGGGGGTTTGTTTAAAGCTGTCACATTTCTCAAGGGTAGATCTTAGAATCAATGCTATCTGTATCTCGATTGTCAGTTTAAAGCCACCAAAGTCATCCCAACTGTCAGCAAAATATTCCCATTTGCTCATTTCCAATGACTAAATTCATCTGTATTATTGCAAAGGTCATCAGATCTAAAGGACGTTATTTCTAACACTCCTATGTTAGAGTGACCTCATTGCGTGTCTAATGGGCAAATTTTCAAGCACCATTTTTTAAGTCCATGTGCAGCACAGTGTTCCTTATAGGCCAATCAGATCTGATGAGGCACTATGACCTCAACTGTAGAAGTGATTACGGGAAATGGATGAACCGAAATCTTGCTGGAGAAACTTGGCAGTAGAATGCCCACGTCGCTCATTATTGTCTGATGGGAGGACACAAATCGGGCAGGTTTTGCTTACATAAGCAATTCTGTTGACAAACCCAAACCAGTATTGCCCATCAATCCTTTCATCTCCATTTGCTTTGCAGAATGCAGCATATGGTCAGAGGGTAACTTTTTCCTCATGAGTTGTACAGAAACTACAGGAAGTTTGAATTTAACTCAATGCATGCAGAATGCCATTACACAATTCAGCCTTAGGTTCTTCATGTCTGGCAACTAAAAGCCCCAAGGATTTCCTGTTGAAGTGTAGACATCACTAATGAGAAGTACTATTTATTTAGTATACAAGTGTGTCCTACAAACATTTCATACTTATACCCTATTCTGCCAATATCTAGAGCAGGGGTGTCAAACTCCAGTCCTGGGGGGCCAGAGCCCTGCAAATTTTTGGGTTTCCCCTCATTTAACACACCTGATTCAACTCCTTGTGCTAATTACCACACAGCTCTTGAACTGATTCATTTGTAGTGGAACAGGGAAAGAACTAAGCTACACAGGGCTCCGGCCCCCCAGGACTGGAGTTTGACACCCCTGATCTAGAGCAAACCTTCTATGCTGGAATACTTAGGAAACAGAGTACCAAAAATACTTAATCACACTTATCTTGAGGAGAAACAAGACATACATTTACAGAAGTCTTAGGCAAAGAAAATGATTACATTTTCATATTGGTCTAAAACTGTAGCATTATTTGTGTCAAAGTGTCAGCGTTTGAAGACTAAAATCACTCCTTTATGTGCAATAACCAGTGTATTATTTGATAACCACTAGCCTGCCTTGTATGGCTAATCAATACATCATGAACTTCTTTAAAATAATTTAAGCTGATGGTGAAACTTAAATACATGGAACGGCTGAGGTGCCCCTGAGGAGAGGATTGGGAACTGAAGCGGCGTTCATCCAGCCATCCAGCAAGATATCTGTAGCTTTTTAAAGAACAGAGGAGATTCCTGTTAGTTTTCGTGCTGTTAATTTGCATGTTGTGGTGTCAAATTGCATTTTTGTTCTGAGCAAATATACACGAAAATACCCAGACAAATGGCTCTAAACATTTCCTTTGACTGCCCAAGACTATTGCAGTGCTGTATATTTATAGATAAAAACGTACGGTGGACTTCATGCACTTACTGAATAAGCCAATGCCTTTTAAATTTAAAAAGTGACCACTGAAAGATAAGCTTCTGCAATAAGTGCCTTTAGAAGGAAACAATTCACCAGATTATATTAACGCACATTTCAAACACGCAGGTATTTATCTGAAACAATCTTTCCTATTGGTTTTGGAAACTTGGCTTTGTGTTGTCACAACTTAACATATCAAAAAGGTAAGGGAAACAAGTGTAAGAACTCACAAAATAAAATTCCGGTTTATTGGCATACAACACACATACAGACAGGCCATAAACAGCAATTTCATAGACAAAGAAAATCCTTTTCTTTGGCCTTGTCATCTCATACAAAGCAACTACTTATGGTACAACTAAAGTACATACACAAAGTTACTGGAATGCTCTGAATTTAATCACTGTCTTTTTTACAAGTTTGCTGTTGAGATAATGACATGGTCAAACCACAAGTAAAGTCTATTTCGGAAAGAAGCACCATTTGGTCACCAGAGATTACCGTCAAAATGGCTGACCTCCTAACAATATGTACAAAAATATAAAATGTAAATAAAAATACAAACAAATTCTCCTTTTAAAGAATTTCATTAAGAAGGCAGAGCCTCGAAGTCTTAGTTGGTTCTAAAAAATTTGCAGTTGGGTGCATGTAGACAGATGTTGACCTCTACTTTGATGACCATGTTGGCTGTTACTCAGCAGACAGCTGAGGTGGGGGGATTGTGGGAAATCAGCGGTAAAAACCTAATCGTCGTCAGTTTTTTGCTTCTTGGTTCCAACATCATCCTAAAAGAGTCACAAAATGTGGAGATCAGGTCACCCAGCTGTACAGGCTCTATTAAGAAAGGTGGTGGCCATGGTTTGGCACATACCTCATCTTCATCGTCGTCTTCAGCCGCTCGTTTTCCTGTGCCTCCATCAACATCATCATCGTCCTCATCATCCTCACCTACATATAAGGATCAAATGAGCTTACCAGTTGATCTTGCTATACTGGTAACAGTGTAAACCTCATACTTCCAGTACAAATGGAAATGAGCTACAGTTTTAAATGCATACCATCACCATCATCTTCCTCATCATCCTCTTCTCCGACATCATCATCTTCTTCATCTACTTCATTTTCTGGTTCCCCATTCTCCTCATTGTCCTGAAGAGGTTCGGGGTAGAAAAAACACAAATATATATTTTGTACTGATTTTTTTAATAAATGTTTCATGAAACTTTAATGAGCAGAAGCTTTTTCTGCATGTGGCTGTCAGGAAAATGGGATCGTGACATACAGCGTTCCCATTGGCTGGTACATCCTTCCCATTTTCTGTCTCATCCACGAGTTTCTTCTCTTTAAGATCCTGGGGGAAAATATTAAGAATATTAAAGAATGAAGACTTTTCTCGCAGAGACTAGAATATTGTAGTCCCTTTAAACCCCTGTATTCATTAATTAGTATATGAGCAATAACACTTATTTTTGACCCGTATGTATCAAGTACTGAAACCAGTACGAGCCATTAACACGAAATGCCGCCTGTGTGGGATGGAATGAGTTGATGTTATGCAATAACGGTCTTCCAGCCTCATCTTAAATTTAGCAAAACTGCACTTTGGCTCTGCGTTTGAAATGCGACACTTTCGTCCTCGTCACCCTATTGGTCGAACGTATCCGCTCCCCGCCTACCGCGATAGGGCTGATTGAAATGCTGTAATCTGATACATAATGACCCGAGAGGCGGCAAATGCAGCAGTTCCGTAAATATCGCGCATTGCCCGGGTATAAGACACGCCCGGGAAAACTTCAACTCCCAGGATGCACTGGGTGATTTTTTTAAATCCCTCTCCTTAGCATAGCAAATGACACGTAAGGACGACACGGACAGCCAGAAGGAGGCTGGATCATAGAGAGAGAGAGCGAGAGAGATTGAGAGAGAGAGGAGGTGGGGGTGATATACAGTGAGCAAGAAAGAGAGAGAAGAGCAGTGCGAACCTTCAAGTGTGCGAGGAACCAGAAATCCACGCACCGATACAAGATTAACGAAATATCCCCACGTCCAGCCTATCCCCCAAAAGATAACCTTTGCATTTTCCTACCCGAGATATGTCCAATGTAAATAAATAGTGTATTCCATAAAAATGTACTACGCAGGAAATTCTCCCCTAGCGGGCAATCGCATTTATAAAGTAGTTTCTTTAATCTTTAGCCTTTAAGCCGGTTACCGGCCGCATCACTCCAGGACCGCCTCTTTACGCTACGAGCCGGGGTCGTTATATATAGCGCGACGCGATAATGTATATAGGTTACACATCAATAAAGAGAGTTCAGTCCTAAAGCGTCGGCTACCCGTAACCAATGACCTGGTTCCGAATCGAGAGCGATCGGGACGTTTATTAGACCGTCCTTAAATCGGTGATGCTTCAACGCTTGAATACAGGGAACTACGCATTTCTTCCGTTCCGCGTCGGAGCCGCTCGGTGACTCGGAGTTGCGCTCGGTCCGCCTTCCGAAGGCTACATCGAGCGAATGTAGGTTAGACTGCCGCCGGGTGCCGGCAGATGGGGAGGCTGGGGGGAGCAGCCGCGTCGTGAGGAGCGAGCAGCCTGCGGTTCGGTTCGGCCAGCGCGCGGGCAGAACGCGCGGCACAGGAGCGGCTCGGCCCCGCGATCCGGTTCTGGCGGGTCCCCGTCAGTCACACGCGCTGGCCGCCTAGTGCGGGACGGTTTGAATTTGGACAATGAACGAAAGCGCCGCTCGGAAGGGAGCATGCGGGGTCCGCGGCGCGGAGCTGCGTCCGCATCGCCCGTAATTCACACAGGGACGCTTTATAAACAGGCTGCCCGTCGAATATTACAATAAAAATGCTCACAGTTCCTATTCGCAGCATTACTTCGGTGAATCTCCACTCTGCAATTTAAATCTCCGTCCAAATAAACACTGTGACTGAACTCCAGTCTGTGCGACTTTTACGTCCAAATGCAGCCTAATTAATAACCCCGTATCACTAGTATATACTTTCAGAACATGCGTGAACGCATTAACACATATTCAAGATAAAAGTAGGCTACATTTTAGACTATCCAAAGTTAAGTGATTAAATAAATTGAGTATTTTACATTAGAAAATTAAATCAAATACAAATTATCAGTCTTTATACAGTAATTAGTTAAAGTATGACGATGAAAGTACTGCTCGGCCGGACATGATAGGTCATTTTTAATGCGCTTCATGCATTAAAAATGCAGTCAAAAAAGAAAAACAAAGATTAACCAAATACAACCCATATTACCGCGACTGAGGATTTAAAGTAGTAAGCTCCATTTTACGATAATGGTCTTCAAAAAGGAACCGACACGCTTGTATAAACAAAGAACCCGCGCAGTTACTTACATTCTGGACAATAACGCAATACTTGCGAATATACATCTTTTAAAAGCCGAACTTGAGACCGCTGGTAACATTTGCCTATTTTCCGTATGATGAGGGTGGTTTAAAGAACGGTCCTCAACCTTAAGACAACTTGCAACCAACAATTCATTCTGAAAATTCACGGCACAAAAACATATTCCTGTAAGTGACAAAATGTGAGAAAAGCCATAAAATATAAAATACGCGTATGATATAGTTTAGGACAGAGCCACCCCTCTTACCTTGGTAGGGGTCTCCGAACTGGTATCTACTTTTGTGTCTGCCATTTTATGCCTTAACGTCGGAGATCTTATGCGGAATCAAGAAAAAATTACAAAAAAAATCAATCCACTTGCAGAGACAATAATACAAAAAGACTATTAAGTATCAGTGGTGAACTCACGCGGTTGAGTCTTTAATATAGAGTTGTGGGCGGAGTCAGGGGGCGGTAAGTTCGTTGCGATTGGCCAACGATTACAGGAATTTGTGATTTTGATTCGTCGGTGTGGAACAATGGATATGATTTCTGAACCAAGCAGACACGCCTTTTTTGAACCAGCCACCGACTCGTGTGGCTGGAAGCTGTAGCCTTCGCTTTCGGCTTGTTAGCTGTACTGACAGATTAAATGGTTTTGTACCGACCAAAACCCGGCGTTTTAAGAGAAATTCAAGAAGTACATTCACATATTCCCCAACTCTACCGTTATAACACACAAAACTAAATACATTTTGATACATTTAAGTGTGACGAGTAGATAAGACATCAGGTCAGCTCCTTTTACATTTCGTGCTTTTATTAATTCCAAATAATTTTTCGCGCCGTCTGTGTATATTTCATTAGCCGATATATAACTTAATCTTACTTCTTGCCATAGTTAAGATTAATCTTAGCTTAGTTTAATACCGATTACCGAAGAGAAGCAATGTACTTAGGTAAACTTTGAGAAGACATTGATTCTTAAATACTGAAGGCAACCAAATGACTGACAATTGACGGTTTACAAATAACCATCTCCTTAATTCGGTTTTACGAGAAATCATTTTTAGTGGCCGAAACCGAATTTAGCCAATAGAATCATCGCGGAATCCAGCGAGCCATCCTCCGCTTCGCGGGCGTCATATAAAGGTATTACCCCTCCCTTGTTCGCCTCACAGGCTGACAAAAAAAAAATTCTGTACAATGTTTAACCGTGGACATGCTGCGAACAAGTGGCTATAGGCCTACCGGCTTTTCAGGACATGTTCAGTAAAGAAGTGAAAAGAGACGTCCCCAGTCCTCCCCTAACCAGAAACACTCATTTTGTTTCATTTCATTACGTGAACACGATTTTATTATAGTATTTTCTGGATCAGTTATCTTGGAAACTTATTTTCGTTATCTGGTATAGACCACGTGTGATTCACAACAAACGATATGCACTCTTGTATTTTTAAATGAAAACGAGAGAGATTACAAACGTAATATTATTTACTACGACATACAATCGTTTTAATAGACTGGGGGATGGGGTTAGTTGAAGTTAGTTACCCGACCAGCACGGCCAGTAAAAATCATACCTCTTTTTGGCAACGAACGCATATTCAACAGATCATTCGTGATTGGCCGAGAAACTGGAGCAAACACAGACTTGACGCTTTGCGGAGTCTGATTGGCTCATTTCAATGTCGATCAATCTAACTTACTGCCTTCGGTTTTATGGAAAATCTGGAGAAATATTCTGTGTTCGGATTTACGAAATGTGTCGTTATTTGCAAATAACGTTTACCTCAATTAGTGCATGACGGCTTAAATTTAACGCATTTATTAGAAATCTGCCATATCACCTGGTAAATTGTAGATTAGTCATTAATAAACACGCGAATTTTTATTGGTTTTGAAGTTCTTCAATGAAAGTTTTTTGTTGCATTTGTATAATACAAATGTATACAACTATACTAATGTAGTAATATGCCCCTTAATACACGCGCTTTTGAGATCTTAGTTCGTCCATGTAACTTTCAAAAGACCGGTATATCTGTTCCAATTGCTATAAACGTGTAAGATTGACCTCCTTCAAATTTAAGTAATCTAATCTATAGTTTTAGTAAACAATGAAATATAATTTGGAGACGGATATTCCATAGATTATTAACTGAATTGGAAGGATACATAAGAGAATTACTATTCATTTGTCATATTGGTATTTTGTCGCCAAAGTTGACGTTGGGACGTTGTTTAACAAATTGTAACGCCTTCAAAACCTCGACGTTATGTTCATTGAGAATTCCCATAACGTGTGTATACTGCTTCAACTGTCCAGATTCTTCAGTTTATCTTCACCCTGGAGACATCTTTGGCAGAATCGGCTGTCGACATAGTTAAAACATCGTCTCTCAGAAAGGAAGTGAAGGGCCGTACATGTTGGAGCCCGTTAGTAACCTGCTGGTAGAACGGAAGGCGTCAGCAGTGTTTCTTGCAGAGTTTCAGCAGCATCCTGCGGTCTTTAGGATATTACAGTACTAAAGCACGTGCAAAATGTCCTTTGTGTACATTTCTTGCTGTCTCCTGTATTTTGACCATGAAACCTGTTAAAGAGGTTGAGCAAACTTTATAATGTTTTTGACTTTACGTCATTCTTCCTAATGCATAATTTATTTGCCCAAGGGTCAATTGGCAATGTATAACTGAGTAACACAATAAAACTAACAAAGTATTAATATATCTATATTTCAAATGCTGTTCGTTTTGCCTAAATAAAATCTATCTATCTATCTATCTATCTATCTATCTATCTATCTATCTATCTATCTATCTATCTATCTATCTATCTATCTATCTATCATGTGTCTATTTATTTATAAACTATTGACCTAATGAAATGCGATACATTATTTAAATGGTTCATAATTAACATGGGAGTTAAAGCATCGCGTAATGACTAAACCGGTGAAAATAAAATTCCATTTGCAAAATGTTGTACTCCATCTAGTGGAACCATGGCGATATATCAGTAGGGTGCATTAATCTTAGCCGTGGTATTTATTCTCCCTGCTTATAATAATGGCGCACATTTAGACCAGTAGGAACTCTGTAGAAGTTTCATCGGAATCGAAAAACAAGGTCATATAAACCACCGTGAAGTACTTCTATTAGTATCTTCTATTTAGACTGTATAAGACTTTCTTTATATTACGATTTTTATGCTGAAAGTCAGACCTTCAACTACAAAACTTGAAAAGTAGTCTACGTTTATAAATATGGAACAGAAATTTGTATTCCACATTAGTAATCGATCGATTGTAATGTCTTGTTTCAAGTAAGACGTTCATCTTTTTAAATATCCGTTTTTATCATCCTTACACACCATTAAATCTGTTGTTTAAGTGGATATAAGGAAGATCTAAGAGGGTAAAGAATTAGTTTGGTAGTACGTCAGTAGAGCTGGGTCACATCTCCGGGGTTGTAGGTTTGAGTCCAGGACTGAGTGTTCGAGTATAAACACCTTTTAAAAAGTCTGTAAGAAATAAATACGGGGTTACAATGGCAAACAGCAGCGATTCCGGTCAAACTGCAACACGTATGTTTAAATATAGAGCTATTCTCATTAAAACGTTACTTTCACACAAAAGCCTCATTATATTATAAGCACGTATATTACGAAATTTATCTTGAGCATTTGCCTGTCGTATGTGAGCTATGACTGATGAAATTGCGAGCCCCGTCATGTTCACCACTTCGCCCATATTAACAGATCCCGAACCTGTCACCGTTCCTGCGAACGCAGCGCGGTATCTGACGTTCTCACCTCCACACATCACTGTTTCAGCCGCTGCCCCACGTTACCATACATGAATGGATATTTTTATCTAAATATTGCTGTTATGTTAACATGTCATCTTTATTTTGTGTAGGACTGCCTCAGATTTCGCCTCATTGTCTCTTTACGGAAGGAATCCTTGTTTTGTGACTATGGTTTGAGGTTACATTTTTGTGTATTGCTCTGTGTAGCTGATATCTCCTTCGTTGCCCTTTGTAAAGTACGCATGTGATGGTCTTGAGGAGGTAGACATCACATTCCAGCGTCCCGTGCTCGCTCTCCTCACAACCTTCAATCTGCTGTCTGCCATCCTGCAGCCCTGCATATCTTCCATCTACAGAATTACACCAGAGATTAATTAAATTTGTGAGAAGAGTTTCCACCAGACAGTGTTGCCAGACTTCTTAGATGCAAGCTGTTTAATGATGTCTAAGCAGGACACATGCACACACGAGGCTTACTGCGGAGCACGTGCTGGCAGATAGCGTTCGTTTGGCAGCAGCAGACGACGGCTGCAGGATCCACCTTGTTTGAATACTGTTGATGCAATTTCAAGATGAAGCAACCTGTTTTTCAAGTAATTGTCATAATCACATGAAGAAATTACTGAAAACAACGATCGAAATCCCTGATCACAATACACCATTAAAAGCATTACGTTTGATGTGAAAGCTTGTATAACCTAAAAAAAAAAAAAAAATCAAAGAGTATTTGCATATAATGGTGTGAGATGACTGAGAATATTCTCTTGAAAAAATATCATCTACTTTAAAATGTAAATTTCATAGTGCATAAAAATCATCTTATTCATATGATCTGTGACTATTCAGTATCCTAAGAGCATTTATGATCTGTGAGGATGTAAGTCAGTTGAGGCTAGAAAGAGATTATTCTGGTAATTTATAAGTAATACAAAAATATCCTAATTCTTAGTTTCTGATTGTGTGGGAATTGAATGTCCTGAATATTGTGCAACACAGAGATGAAACACATTCAGTTTTATTTATTTGTCTAAAAATATTGCAAGTGATCCAGGATTGTACATTCTGAACATGTAACATGAGTATCTCACCTCCTCTCCTTTAAGCTGCACGCACACACACTTGAAAGTGAAGTCTGGGGTCTGAGTGTAGTTAGGCCATTTACTCAGAATTTACTCACCTGGGGGTTAAGGGTGTTACTCAATGGACCGGCAGAGATGTGACTTTCCTGCCAAGGCTGGATCTCAAACCAGCAACCTCCTGATCACTGGCACACAGGCTTAACTCACTGAGCCGCATGCCGCCACCCCCATGCCTCTGTCAGAGTAGCTCACGTGAGTTTTTGTTAACTCATCCGGTTCCTTCCGGCCCGGCTGTTGCTCATATTATGCAGGTCAGGGCACCTTGATGGGCTGCCAGCTAAGCGCCCCCTGCAGGTCACTGCAGGCCGTGCCACCCTCCTGGTGGGCTCACCTGCAGGGCACTGTTTGATGGGCACCGCCTGCAGAGAATGATTAGCTTGGCAGGTAGCGTGCTATAGAGCTCACTGCATCTGAGGCATCAGTCACGTTTAGTACGGGGGGGCTCCTCAGATGACCTGGAGATGGATGGATGGATGGCTGGATGGATGGTGAGTGTGCTGCACTTATTCAGAAGGTGCTACAAAGCAGACATGAAACTGAACTGGTGCAGCCGGATCTGAGCTTCTCCTTTCCTCTCGTGTTCAGAAAATGGTTCACACACAAAGACCCTAATAGAATTTTCTAAAGCAGGGGTCTCCAACTCCGGTCCTGCAGAGCTACTATCCAGTAGGTTTTCTATCCTACCCGGCTTCTGATGAGCCACAGCTGTTCTCAGGTAAATACCAGGGCCAGGTGTGGCTCATCAGAAGCCAAGTAGGATAGAAAACCGACTGGATAGTAGCTCTGCAGGACCGGAGTTGGAGACCCCTGTTCTAAAGATATATGCATAAGCTAGAGGCTACGGGCATCAGCCACAGTGCATCTCCAGGCACTCTTAAATACAGCCTGCGACAGTACAACTGTGCACCTCCTCTGCATACAGTAAACCGTTTCCTCTGAAATGAATTTGCTTTTCTTGCCTCAGCGGCCTGACAGCATATTCGCCAAAGTGTCCCCGAGAGCGATGGCAGGCGAGGATGTGGCTTTGTTGTGACGCAGTGAGCCTGGGATCTGTGCCGTTCAGGCGAAGGGAATTAACACGGCTCTGAAATCGCTTCGCCCCCCCCCGGCCTCTTCCTGTCATACCTCGGCAATGGAAGCACTGGGAATTCCCCACCTCTGCCCTGCTTTGCCCGGCTGCACAGACCCAAGGTCTGCGGCTAAATGCTGAGCTCGCTGGCCATGCCCGGCCCGACTGGCACGCTGCTTTTTTGTGCCCCCTCCATGCTCCCGCGAGCCCACGAATGCCATCCTCCTCTAGCGCTCAGTAACACAGCGCTAAGAGATTTCCGGATGCAAAGTGTGAAAGTGAAAGCGGGCGAACGAGGTGTTGACTGGGCATATTTGTGGCGACGCTGACATTTCAAAAGGAAACGTCTGACTATAATATTCAGCACTATTTCCTCATGTGAATTTTTACTTCTACATAACTGTAAAAGAGAAAGTTTTACCATTGATATGAATGTGCTTTTAAGTCATGTATCATGTAACATTTATGTGTAGCTTAAAATGTAAGATTTTGAAGTAGCATGACCCTGACCTTTTGTGTCCCGCGGCAGCCTGGAAACCGGACAGTGAGACACTGTGCTGGGTGGTTTTGTTCTCTGCTGCGCAGTATTATGAATCTGTGCAGCATTAGGTCAACATTTTGTCTGCAGCAAAGCAGAACTTTCTGCAAAACATTTCTCGTCAGTGTTTGGAAGCAGGATTTTCTGTGTTGGTCTATGTCTTCCTTTAAAAATCACGGTCGCTGCCAAGTCCCAGTCCTGCCGCCTCATCCCTTTGCTCGTTTCTAATTTTTATTTAAATATAACCAGCTCTCTCTCTCTCCTCACACACACACACACACACACACACACACACACACACACACACACACACACAGAGCTACTCATTGAAATTTCCCACAGCATCGACAGAGCTTAAAAAGTCAGTCCTATACGTTTCTAATGGTTATTTTCTATCGGGTCACAAAGCGTATGCATGCTGAGGAAAGATTCGCTTCATTACACGGTGTTTCCAGACTTTTTCTGTAATAAAATATGTACTATCCGTCTTCAGGATATATTTAAGAATGCCCTTTATTTTCATTAATTATGAGGGATACGGTTTGATGATCGTCTCTGCTCTGTTATACACATAAATCGCTGCTGATAATCCCACAATGGCAGATATTTGATTGAGTCCCCAAGGACCCGCTACTCGAAGGCTACCGGTGCTTGAGGAAGGTGACCTGAGAGGGTCGAGCTGAGAGCGGCATCTGTTTGAAGGGAAACTGCATTCTCCTCTCCGTCTCCTCTATCCGCTGCCCCCTTCCATTATGTCATAAATAAGGCATGCTGTGCTTGGGAGGAGATCGATGAAAGAAATCAATGGGGCTGGTGAGCGGGGGACACAGACCAGCTACCATCTGACCTCTGCTGGAGCTCAGAGCGCTTCACAGGTAACGCAGCTGCACCGGAGCATCCCGCTGGCGCACCGGCACCGGCGACCACGGCTTCAAGCGGTCATTCGTGTCTGGGAAGCGTCTCACAACAATATCTCAGTAGACGAGGCTCTTAGAAATGCCGTTGTAAATATTCCTTACACATTTAAATCTGTGCAGTGTTCGATGAAGAAACTGAAATATTTATGTTTGTTTGCAGCGAGTCGCTCTGCAGAGATTTACTTATCCAGAGCAGCCCGGTGCGGCTCCTCTGTCCGCAGATTGATTATTATAGACGGGCTCCGCTAGCAGGAAAACGGGTTTCGGCTCATGTGAGATACAGCTGAGCAGCACTGTAACCTTAATCATATAAGCATTTTGTTTTTTTACTATTACCATTAGCATTGTAATAGCAAGTGCTACTGGCATTGAGATTAATGGAATATACAGTAGTTTTAGTATAATATTCATGGTTTTTTTTCTGATACTGAGAGTGGAAGTCTTATTTTGTACAAAAGTTTGTTTTTATTTATATAGTCAGGGTCACATATGTTGCTTCTCATAAAATGCCGGCTCTCAGCAACAGAGACAGTGTTTTACCTGCTTTAAAGCCTAGATGGCAGTAATATTCAAAAAGTCCGCGAGATCAGCGCCTACATGAAGAATAAAATAGCTGCACAGTGAAAGGGCTGGATCACTTAGCCTACAGCACAGGTAAGCAGAGTCCTCATGCAAAAGAAGAAGGGACATTTTTGGACTAAATGGACCATTTTAGAACAGGATGATTTGCATTTTGTTATCATTTGAGGTAAGTCCAGGTTTTGGTTACAATCGTCCTAAGCTGGGAATGTAGCTACGTCTTGTTGCTCCCTAACATTACACAGATTATGCATAAAAATGTATCTTGCATCTATATACAATTAAATTTTAAACAAATAACATTTAACATGTGAACAACCTGGATTATTGGATAGGAAAATGTTAAAGTGTAATGATGCCTAAAGACGGATTCATTTATATGAGATAATGCATTTTAAATAATATATTTCTGACTTTTTATTACTTTGTTTCATTCATAAAATATCAATATGAAATAGATATGAAATAAGATGAATATCACTTTGTTTAAAAAAGGTAAGTGGAATATCGAAAGTGTCCCTATTGTAGTATTTTATTAAGTTAGAAACAATTGGGTATTACATTATATTGCACAATATTAACAATTGAAATATATAATTTTGAAAGAAAATCAAATTCGTATTTCATATTTAATTACAAATTACATAATGGAATAGTAGCAGTAGCATATTTAGTGTTTTTGAATTCTAATCGCATCATTTTGTTTTGGCACAGAGCAATAAGGCCAATAATCACATTCATTCATTAATAACTAACGTGAAGCAGAGGGGCAGCAAGCTCAGCTAGCCTAACGCTAACCGCTACGTGAGGCCGCGTGGGTCTCACTGTCACTGTCATTGTCACTGTCACTGTCACTGGTGTCTCAGGCTCCTGCAGCCAGGCGCTCAGTCTGGGAAACAGCAGAGTGTAGGAGGGATGCGGGCGTCTACAGGTCTGCATGGTTATTTAAGCAAGCAGATCTGCAGGCTGTACTGAGGATCCGGCTGATGGGCTGACCAGCAGGGGCGGGGGTGGGGGCGGGGGGGCGGGGATGGGGACGTGACGGACGCAGCCCGGGCTGAGGGACGTGACGGACGCATGTCTCTGAAGACACTACAAGAAATACCCTATAGCACATTTACAGTCAAAAAGCAGAAATAACCAAATACACATATACTGAAGTAGCTAATTGGAATTCACTGAAAACCAATGTTGCGATGATTCAGCGCAGTTGAAACAGACTGGAAATTCTTAACACCCACCAAAAATGAGAAGATAACAATATGAAAAAGGGGCACGCTGCAGTTGGGCACAACAACGCTATGCTTTGTGAGCGCTATAATAGATTACAGTCATTCAGTATAATGGTCTCTGATCGGTTGAATCGAGATGTATTTCTGTATCCCTGGACCATTTTCCAATCCTTTGTAATTGAATAACATTTTATGGTGATGAAGACAATATTCTGTGTGGCATGCCATCTGGAAAGAGGAGCTCCGTGACAGGAGGAGGCACATAAAATCCATCCATCCATTCTCCTCCACAACTGGTTATCCAATTCTGGGTTGTGGCGAGCCTGGGGCCTGAGCTGGGAAGCAGGGGACATGTTGTGGGGGGGGGGGGGGGGGGACACCCTGGACGGTGATGAGCGACATGAGCTTTTAAAATCAATAGCTATAGCAGGTTATCTGGACTAGAATTACGATATAATCTGTCAGCATCAATCTCCGAAGCAGCCCCAGCGTTGTCCGGCATGCGATTGTTAAATAACAATGAGTCTGGCCGGACAGATGAGACGAGGCCAGCGCCCCGACCCTGACGGCCGCTGCAGGCAGCGCATCTGGGAAGAGACGTACAGCTTCTGGCCACCGCTTCCCTCAGAAAAAAACCGCAACCCACCCGAGCCGAGGATCCCCTCCAGACTTTCCATGTCTTTCCTACAGACGGCATATAGCCACCAGACAGAAACGCACCGTAAATTTGTCCCACACGCACAAGCACATTTCTGCTCAGCCGACTGTGAAGGTTCACTCAGCGCTTTAAGGCTATTAAACTCGCTGTATTACTGATACCGCAAGAGTTGTAGGCCTACGCAGAGAGTCATAGCGCCCTCTACAGTACCCATCGGAACTGTGAAGCATTAATCATGGTAGTGAAGTGAGCAGGAGGATTTCAGCAGGTTGTAGGTTCAACTTAAGTCCCTGATATTGGGGCCTCTACTACTGACTCAGGCATTTTGGGCAATAAACCTGCGTAATATTGAGATGTCATCTTTTATATCAAGGAAATCTTGTTAGTCGGTAACACTACTTGAGGGGACACAAATAATATAGTATTAAGCTATTACTCATGTATTAATTAACCACAAACTAAGTGTTAGATACATACTGATCTCATGTTCATTCATCATTAATGAATTGTGATGCATTTTTTATCAAACAATTACTATATTTGTTACTATATCTGTTAATTCTGTACCTTTGTGAACTACTGAAGGGACAAGTCATGAATAACACAAGTGAAATACTGATCTCATGTTTGTTCATTAATGAATCATAAAGCATCATTTATCTCAGGCAGTTACTATTTTTGTTACTGCATCTGTTAATTCTGTAAACCTTTGTAAACTACTGAAGGAACAACTGAAGAATAACACAAGTAATATACTGACCTATTTGTTCATCATTAATGAATCGTGACACATCTTTTATCTCAAGTTGCGATTTGTTCATGATTTGTACTTCAGTAGTTAGTTACTAAGTATTTGGGCCCCGTAAGTAAAGTGTTACCTGTTGAACTTATGATGTAAATTATCTTGTAATTATGAAATACCTGCCAAATATAACGTAATTTAATGGTTTCTTACGTGTTTCTCTTAATTTGCCTTCAGATTTGTTTAAACTGATTTAAGGAAAATTAAAGTTGATGCTTTTCAATTTACAGCTTCTGGGAACCATGTAACTAAGCAGGATGTTTAGCGCTAGTTACCCTCCATCAGCCGTTTCATGTAGCATTTCTAAGGCGTATCCCCTCTACGTTTCGGCATTAGATTGTGAAACTAAACGAAATGTTGACTTTAGTGAGCATAATGAATGGTTATTAATATGTTCGAAGAGCCTTTGGCCAATTTTTAAGGTATTTATAGTCATATTCTGTGTGGTGTTTACCTGGACAGATAAACTATAATTGTTACTAAGTGGATAATTGCTAATGATTTAAAATAATTTATGGCTTTTGATCATGTGGGTTGTGCTGCTAAGGTAGTATTATGGATTAGTAGTAACTAAATTGTACCCCTGAAAAAGTTACGAAATACACAAATCATGGATATTGGTTAAAATGTATACTAGCTACCTATGAATGCTTGATCAATCGATGATAGACCCCCTTCTCTCATTATTCAGAGATGGGGGGGAAATGAATTTAACCACAGGATTTAGTTGGGAAGATGAGCAGACGGCAGTGAACAGACACATGACCTTTAACCTTGTATAAATTGCTATCATTTCCCACCCTACCTCTGCAATGCCTCTTCATTTGTCTTATTATAGTCAATTTGTTGAAGTTATATAAGTGGTTTGCGACACAATGTTAGTGTAGTGAAATACAGAACGGTTGAGTGTTGGATACAGAACACAGAAGAGGTCGGTTCCGTTTAACGAGAGGCCTTTTGTTGTACAGGAGAGAATGGGGGCCATTGAGCGTGCCCCCCCCCCCCCCAAACACACAGGCCCAAACCTTCCCTTTGTGACCATCTGGGGGGAGGCAGATTTTCATTCCCTCTCATAAAAGCACCACAGTGTGCGTCTTTTACAGCAGGAACGGCCCCTTTTAGCCACTGCATAATTTACAGCATGATCATCGCCACTCCAGCTAAAATCCACACCTCATTGCTTTTAACGCTCGGCCGTAATGTGGGTTTTCGGAAATGCTGTGATCACCACCGGCCAGAGAGTTTTAAAGCCATTTCTTGGTGCTCGTTATGATTTTGCATGAATCTTTGGTGAGTAAAGGCAGTGTTTCTCATAGCAGTCGTCAGGGACGTCCATATGGTCCACGTTTTTCTCCCAGGGAATTGGGAGAGAGCAAAAACCTGGACTGTGTGTGGGTCCCCATGGACTGGTTTGGGAAACACTGAGATTTCTGACCATGATCATGACTGTTGCTGTTCTCCTGTCCGAGCCAGAGAGCCTCACACTGTCACACACAGACCCCCACCTTATGTATCTCAGACACACCATGGGAACCCTGTCTCAAGTCCAGTGTTTCCCTACCCAGTCCTCGGGGGACCCCGGACAGTCCACGTTTTTGATCCATCTCAGCCAATCAGGAACACAGAAGTCTGCATGGCGTACAGAGCAATCCTGCCATGCAAAGCATGGCTCTATACAATTTGCTCAGGAGAATGTATAAAGAGACAGGAGCAGCTCAGCCGGAGACAAACGTCCATTAAACGAGGGCTCTGGGAGCAGCGGACCTTGAACCCCTGCACTGCGGAGCGGTCATTTGGGTTAGCGCTCGCTGGGCAGGGAAGGGAGCCATCAGCTGACCTCATTAGAGGCTTTCAGGCTGCTGAAGATATTTCACCTTAGGGGCCAGAATATTTGTGTTGTATTAAACCTGAGCTACTTCACATGTGTGTGTGGGGGGGGGGGAGGAATAAAATGAGAAGGGCTGGATGGTCTCGTTTTGGCATGAGAACATGAAGAGCCAAAATTCAACCGTAAACCAAGAGAATAAAAAATACTATAACCCCATGTCAAGTTTTTCTTTTTTAAATCCTAAAACAAATCCTCCTTACAGCAAACTGACTTAGTTGAAATAGACTATTACAGGATTCCACTTGTAATCCGTACTGGAATGTTCTTATTTGGATGAGAAGTAGGTCGTCTTACTATCACGCCAGGCTGGGCTGAGGTCCGCGTGTGCAGGGCTTTGCTTTGAAAGCTCAAGCCTCGCCAGGTGGCATCTGGTGACACAGCTGGAAGGAGAGCGAGCAGCACATGGTGACAAGGTCGTGGCACAAGGTTACAGGCACAGTGTCTCAGACAGCGAGCTTATTCACTGCCTGGCTGAGTTATAGATCCCCAGCTTAAGCCGGCGGTGAGTGCAGTGAGAACAGGATAACTGCCAGAGCATCATCCTGCAAGGCAGCGGTATTAGGGTACGTGCTGGAATCACTGGCGGATCTATAAGCAGTGCAGCCACACTGGGGCTCACGGAGGGTCGATGTGCACCTTCGCAGGGAGGATCAGCAGGCTGTCAATCTATTAGTTTAAAATACCAAAGCAACATTGCATTATGAGCCACCGGAAAGCAAATGATGTCCTGTACATACCTTTTACTGGCCAGACAGATTTGTCTCGCTTTGTGTCCAGTTTTTACTTTTTCTTTATGACAAGGATATAAAGGTTTCTGTTGCACCTTCAGGATGTTCCACTAAGACACGTCGGTAACATTTAACCGTTGAGGCTTAGAGGCTTCTTTGGGTGCAGGGACATTTGTCCAGAGATGAGGGGGGGGGGGGGGCGCTTCCAAAAAAATCTTGCACTGGGGCCCATTTTAAGAAGTTCATGCCTCTGTCTGGGATGCGCCTACAGAGTAGCATGTGAACAGTGACGCAAAGCGGACGCCGTGACGCTAATGGGAAGATGGTGGATTTCCTACCCACCAAGCTTACTGGTAGCACTTCAGGTGACAGGCACTGGCTGGTTTTAAGCTGCAGCTGTACCACTGCATTGTCTCCTCCAAACTACCGTTGTGACTAAACAAATGGTAACAGCACAAAGTCAGAGTTACGGTGCCTTCATTGAATTTAGGGCTGATTTATTCTTTAGCGCGATCCGGATTATAACACTGCAATGCCCACATGTCATTCTAGCTCCTACTAATATTGTCTATTTTCACTGACAATAAATGCACTAGTTATAATGCCCACTGGGTATCGTACACCCAAGGACTGCAGTTCAGGCCAAACCTGCATGTGGTGCTTCATTATCCAGCCCATTTCACAGCCCTGGGGGAGTGTGGGGTCCTGATCCTCCTGTCAACAGCTTCCCTCCAAGGCTTTGGCCAGCACCTTCACCCTGTGTTAATATACCTTCCTCCTCCATATTTTCATTCCCATGCTCTCTGGATGCTCATTCCTTAACAACACACCACCTTCTTCTCCTCTGTCCGCAAATACATGCAAACGTACTTGGCAGCATGTGTCAGCTAAGGGAGCATCTGATTGGCTGTCCCCGGCAGTGAGGAAGAGGAGGGGGGCTGTGGGTGCTCCCCGCATTGCAGGAGCCCCAATCCTCGGGGTCGGCTTGACCCTGCAGGAGGGCTATAGATTTCAAGGAGGATTAACACTTACCCCTATTAGTAGCTGCAGCTCCTCTCCAAAGCCTTTGGATAAATGTCATACAAAGGGGAGTTTACCGCTGATTCCCTTCAGAGGGGCCGCACATCAGCCACAGAAGGCCTGACGCTTCGGTTGGGTCCGGGGCTGAGTGCTGCCTCGCGGAGACCAAAGACACAGTCAGAGCGGGATGAGCGGTTTCCCGGGCCTGGTCAATTCCCCGCGGAGCCCACCGCCCTTGGCAGGACACGTACATGGACATGTGCATAATGAGGCGGAGCTGTGAACAGAATGAGAATGGACTGGGGATGTTCCGCTCAAGCCTGTGGAGGATCCAGGGATGCCGATGTCGCCATAACGACGCTGCTGTCATTGCTCCTCTTCCCTGGATCGGAGCTGTGCAGGAGATGCTGTCGTTTATGTCACGATGGCCCAGAAACCTATAGGACCTTGTTCTTACACTCACAGCAAGCCTAGCTTATTAACCCCTACGCTACTGTGGTAATGCCGCAGCACTGTGATTGGACGGCTCCCAAGAAGACAGATGCTGTCGCCGCTAAGTGATTGGGTAGATTGATTGTACTCGATCCTTGAAGATTTTACGCTCATTACTACCTCTGCTTTCTACGCAGCTTGTTAACTTGGTTACCAGCCGCTAATACTAACCCTGACTCATACTCACTTGCTAAGAGTCTGCTTGTTTTTCATGGAAATGTTGTTTGTAGAGATGTAACTCCAAAGTAAATCAGAAGCCATAACGGTAAACCAGATGGCAAACCAAATGACAGACTGTTGGTAAATGCAACACGAACACACACAAACATGGACAGAAACAAACACAGCAGATAAAGATCAATAAACGAGCACAGAAGAAACAATTTATCTAACGGAAGATGGAAGCAGTACTACGAGGACAATGTAACGGTGCTAGGAGGACAATGTAAAAACTGATTGATGGCAACCTTATTAGTGGTATTAATGGCAATGAAAGAAATAATGAGGTGATCATTTAAAGTTACATTTTTAAATTAATTGCTAAATGTACAAAATAAGCCAGGAAAGTGGAATATAATAAAATCTAGTTACAAATTGCTGTTGAAAAATGAGTTTAACACTCTGGTCAATAAAATGCATCAAATCTCATTAGTTTTAATCAATCTAATACAATAATGCATGGCATAAATTCTATTAGATCGTAAACAGGTATAATAACTCAGATACATACTCATTTTTTAGGATAGACTAAAGTCTTCCAGTTATGGCTTGGAGCTCTGTGCTCATTGTACTCAATTACAAAATGGAATGAATGAATTTCCCTAATGAACAGTTAGGGAACAGTCGTGTGGGTATGAGATATTCAATGGCTGGAGACTGGAAGCCTGGAAGGCAATTGCGGCCCTTCAGAACTGAATCACCAGGGTTAATTGGCCTATAAAGAATGATCATAGGGAATCTGCTGACTGGCATTAAATATTAATTCTCTTAATTGTTTTTGTTAGACTGGATATATTGAATTACATTTCATCTGTGTTAGAATTACGCTGGAACATGTCTTATGTTGGATTGATGGTACAGTTAGAACACAGCTGTTTCTAACAAACGCACTACTTCCCACCAAAACTTTATCATCCTGTACCTCACAGAAAAGACAGACAGAACCATGCAGTCTTGTGTGAATGAAAGGTTAACAAATTCAGCAGAAGTGCCGATGAGTGGCTGGCGGGAGCAGACAGGTCGACCCGGGGGCTGCAGTCATGACACTGCTAGCGTTCTTGAATCTGTCCCATGTGACCATGAGAGTGCGCAGGAAGGCACTGCATCCAGAGCCCGACTCACTATGACATTAAACCAACACTTCCTTCCAAACAGAGGCCATGTCCTCAGGACGGTGCCGCTGACAGACGTGTGATTCACAGCGCTATGTGCAGCGATCGCGACCCGCTGACCTCCTGGCGCCGACAAAAGCAAAACATTAGTTGAAACAAAGGAAGACAGAATGGACTGAGTCACATTTCATAAGTATCATTGCTGCAGTGCGCTGAGAACTTGACAGCCTACACAATAAGACAACAATAAAAGGAAAACAGACAAAGCTGGGAGATGTAAGTATCACAACAGCTGCTCGAGACACTGGCAGCTAATCGCATTACATGTGTGAAGTAATATGAAATATATAGCAATGATGTTGATACCTAATGTCACTTTTTCTTTAGGGTGTAACTTCCTTTACATCCTAGGCTTGCCATAATAGACTTTCATCGCTGCAGCCTTAATTGGTTGGAAATTACGGAAAACTGATGGAAGAATTAATGATAATAATGAACGATTATGAATGGTAAAATAATCATCATAATATTTCAAATAAAATAATCATTCAAGTACTTTAAGTAAAATGGATATTAGATGTGAAGTTTTCATGAAGTGTGGTCTTAATTTCGGTACAGAAATTGGTTTCTAGACTTGCAGTCTGGTGCACAAAGCTCTCCTTGTCACATTGGGGCTCAAGAGAGGTGGTCTGTGGCTTTTCAATCTCACGTGGAATCTAAATTAACGAGTTCCTCATTACTGTACGAAAATGAAAGGGATGCTATTCGACATTGCCCTGTTTCTTTGGGATTGGACAATAATTAATATATATATATAAAAATATATATATTTAAATATATATCTATTAAGCATGGCGAGCCATTACAAACAGAACAATGACTCAGCACCAGCCTAACAGGAATACTTCCAAAGATGCAGTCTTCACAATAGGAGTATTTTCCATGTTGCAAAGTGTTGCCCCCCCCCTCCCCCCACCCCAAGTTTTCTTCCATGTTTTCTCACCCATGACTACAGCCAACACCCCTTAGTTAGTGGTGAGGGCCGTGCAGGACCTGTGAGGAGAACTACTTCAGCACATTGAAATCTTTGGATTTATAAACATAAACTGCACGTCTGTGGCCTTCTACACGTTCCTGAATCAGGGGGAGTTTGACTCGGTGCGTGTAGACAGACACACAGACAGACAGATAAATAGATAGATCAGGCAGACAGACAGACGTACTTTATTGATCCCAGGAGGAAGTCTGGTTGCATACAACGGCAAAGGATCATAAATCAAACATAAATTAAAAGAACTAACTCTATATCAATTGCATGTGCAATTTGCTTTGGTGTATTTGCCCCAGAGTAGCAGATAATTATTATAAGATTCTTATAGCTGACTGTGATTATCCCATTATTTAGGGATATTTAAGTTAACTTCAGAAAATTACTTTCACATCGGATCATTTTGCGCAACAAGCTTAAAGAATTAAATCGGAAGAAGCATGTATATTTTTTTCTCTCAAATCCCTTCATGCTATTACCACCTGCAAGAAAATCTGACCTGTTTACTTCTGAAACACACATTCAAAACAGCTGGGCAATTTTGTGTGTTACTGCAGACATGGATGCTATAAATGTGAACTGAAATAAATTACAATAAGTGCAAAACAAAACTTCAGCGTTCCTGCAGTTAGATGAAGCGCAGGCCAAACTGAGAGGGCTGACGTTCACCCCGACGCATAGACAGGAAGTCCCATGGCAGCTGGTGCTTCAAAGATAAGATAAGATAACTTAAGATAAGATAACTTAAGATAAGGTAAGATAATCCATTATTAGTCCCACAAGTGGGAAATTGCATCATCACGGCAGAAAGTGGACAGTACAAGATAAGAGCAGCAAAAATGAAAAACAGTAGAATAAAAACTATACCAACAGCACGGTATAAAAAGTACGCTATACAAACAATCTGAAAATATAAAGATGCACGAGATCATGTGGTGCCTCTCTGGTCTTAGTGCTCATTAACATATTCACCATACAAATGTGAGATGTGCTTGGTAGCTGCAATAATACCTCACAGATCAGACGGCGTAGATGGAATTACAGCAGCGACGGCGTAGGCCATGGGTCTCGGTTCTGCAACATTAGCTTAATGCCTTCAAAGATCATTCGAGGGTGGGAGCCGCAATAATTAGCACACCAGACTTCATAATCATAATGAATTATTTACGTCCATACAGACTCTGTCGTACGGCCTTGGTGTAACGCCCCATCACCGAGGATTCCAAGGAGTGTAACCAGATTAACAACTTATTTATTGGCAGTAAAAGCTTGATGGAGGTCGGCTAATAATCCATATGCACTGTATCTGTGATCTCCGCCAGCAGCAGATCTGAGGATCAGTGCTTTCACTTTAATGAATCACCTTGTAGTGTTTGCTGTGTCAGAACCTGATATATACTCTCCCAGCTGCAGGGTGGTCCATTAGCGGGCAGTCGATATTGTCAGGAGGAGCATGTTCTTGGGGTTGGGGATGGGGCAGGTGGGCAGAGAGCCTGCACTGGATCTCCATCTTCCATGATGCAGCCGATTTCCAGAAGTGCTTGGTTTCATCGCGGCAAAGGGGAGACATGGAGAGACACGAGGGATACAGGAGAAGACACAGAGAGACACGGGGAGACACAGGGAGACACAGGGAGACATGTGGAGACACAGGGAGACACAGAGAGACATGGGGAGACACAGGGAGACATGTGGAGACACAGAGAGACATGGGGAGACACAGGGAGACACAGAGAGACATGGGGAGACACAGGGAGACATGTGGAGACACAGGGAGACACAGACAGACATGGGGAGACACAGGGAGACACAGAGAGACATAGGGAGACACAGGGAGACATGGGAAGACACAGGGAGACACAGAGAGACATGGGGAGACACAGAGAGACACGGGGAGACACAGGGAGACACAGAGAGACATGGGGAGACACAGGGAGACACAGAGAGACATGGGGAGACACAGTTAGACATGGGGAGACACAGTGAGACACAGAGAGACATGGGGAAACACAGAGAGACACGGGGAGACACAGGGAGACACAGAGAGACATGGGGAGACACAGGGAGACACAGAGAGACACAGGGAGACACAGAGAGACACAGAGAGACATGGGGAGACACAGAGAGACATGGGGAGACACAGGGAGACATGGGGAGACACAGAGAGACACTGGGAGACACAGAGAGACACAGAGAGACATGGGGAGACACAGAGAGACATGGGGAGACACAGGGAGACACAGAGAGACACTGGGAGACACAGGGAGACACAGAGAGACATGGGGAGACACAGAGAGACATGGGGAGACATAGGGAGACATGGGGAGACACAGAGAGACACAGGGAGACACAGAGAGACATGGGGAGACACAGGGAGACACAGAGAGACATGGGGAGACACAGGGAGACACAGAGAGACATGGGGAGACACGGTGCAAACACACATGAAAGGATATAGACAGACACACACTCACATGGCTTTTCAGTATGAATCCTAGCGGACTGCAGATAGCCTCAGGATTTCACATACAGGCATAATGGACCATCAGGCTCATCCAGACAGTAATGCCTTCAGATAATGAGGCGCTGCACTTACGACGCCATCTATCCATTTAAACGTACATTAAAATATCGAAAAGATCATCCTCCCTGCAAGAGTAATAAAAATATTTACAGCAATATTTTCTTTTGCCAAAGTATATTGCACTGGCGAGAAAACGGTTTAATGATCTGATCTTGCTCCGTAATATAATGGTTTAAGTGCTGACATGACGTCATATTCTTCAGGAGGTATTTCAGACGTTTGTGAATGTTTAGCCATGTGCACTTTGTACTGACAGAGCGTCTTAGGTTCTCTGACATGTCTCACCCAGACGGCGGCAGCTTTACTCGAGATCCCTTCTAGGTACGCCCGGAACTTTCAATCACGTGCAATTACATTTGTGAGCCCACACAAATTCTCACTGTGACAATGCTGCACCAGTAGTAATGCATGTTAAATTCATTATTCGGCTCCTTCCCGATCGCAGGTATACATCAACTGGAAAAGAACAGCCAGTCAGGATGCTCCAGCTGCAGCTGAGGGCAGGCCCTGTCACTTCATATTACAGAATCTCTGCATTTGTAATAACGACTCCCCCATCCCCATATAGAAAATAAAATGGCAAAGCACTGTGCTTGGTGCTGTGAATGAATACATTTGTACAATGAGCCGGCCATAGTAAAGCAATCAAACCAAAAACGTATCTCCTATATAAAAAAAAAAACCCAGAGAAAAATCTCATTTTGTAACATCATGAAATATGTTATTATATTGCAAAAATGCATTTGGCCTATAATGAACTTGTTTTTTTTTTTGCGAGACAGTTGAAAACTACCCTTCCACAGTAAGCTGTCTCACTGCCTGCCAGCCGCAGTGTATCCTGCGTTTCCTCCTCAGCACGGAAATCGCAAATTACTGTCGCAATGACATTACGCGCTTTTACACTTTAAACATTTATACAGTTGGATGTGGAGACGAAGCCGAGCTCTTCCTTGAATTCAAGCTTTAAATAGTCGTAAATAATAAGAATTACAAAGTATAAGCAGTTTGATTGCAAGCCGACGCGCTGGAGCATGACGATCCCCACTGTGGATACGTGTCATTTGGCTAAATCTGCTGGAGTGGACGGAGTATTTGAGGGACGGGAACTGCAGCATCTGGCACGGTGATGCAGTGCTTAGCACTGTGGCCTCACACCTCTGGGACCAGAGTTTGAGTCTCTGCCATGGTTCCGTGTGTGTGGAGTTTGCACGTTCTCCCGTGTCGTTGTGGGGATTCCTCCAGTTACTCTGGTTGCCCCCCCACATGCTGAGGTTAATTGGAGTTACCAAATTGCCCGTAGGTGTGCCAGTGTGAGTGTGCCCTGCGATGGGTTGGCGCCCCATTCCGGATAGTTCCCTGCCTTGCTCATGACGTCACAGAGCTCTGAGTGAGGTCCCATGCTGAGGCAGAGAACAGAGGAAGAACAGAGACGGGGGAGAGCAAAGGCCGAGGGAATGGGGGTGTCAGCAGGGAGGCAGTGATCAGAAGGCCACTGGACTCGGGGTCCGATGGCAGTGTAAGCCCAGTTGGGCCATCCTGTGGGAACACCTTGGTGTGTGACCTCACAGTGACGCTCTGTGATTACAGTGCCGGCATATCAAAAGCATAGTTCAAGCATATTTCCGAACAAAAGGATAGCAACAACAAGCCTTTCTAAGCCTGAATACTGCAATGGCTTTCAAAAACGAATCCCTCCAAAATATGAATGAGGAAAAAAAATCAAGACAACAGTCTTATTACAATATATATCACACACGGATGGTCATGCAGGCTCCATTTAGTAAACAGTGCGGTTCATTGGCCAGTGGAACAGTAAGCAGAATATTCATTGGCCAGTGGTACAGTAAGGTCCATAATTATTGGCCAGCAGTACAGTAAGCTGCAAATTCTCTGGCCCATGCTGTCAGTAAGACTTTTTGGCCAAATAAGCAAAGGGAGTTTACTGACCGAGGCTGAGATCCTACTGGGTTGTGTTACAGAGAAGAGTGGCTGTGCATTCCTGGACCTCTCACATCCTCTAGTGGCAGGATCAGTAACGGTATCGGCAAGCTGACATGGCTGATTACAGCCAGCAGCCTTCAGAGCGGCAGGATGGTGGGACAGACGACGTGCGAGTGACGCTGAAGCTGCGGGGTTTTTCATTTTCTGTTCAATTGATTACATTTCCAAATAACTCCCTTCCTAACACGGAGCGCGAGGCTGTGTTGCTCCAGAATGCTTAACCAAGGCCTTAAGCAAGTATAGCTGAAGTGATTGGGTAGAGGAACAACGCTGAGAACTCAGATATTGCCTGGTAAAATTGTTGTATATAAAAGCTGTTTTATACAAGCCCAAATAAAATAAATGAGGGATTCTTTATGACAGAAACTATGAAAGATGTGCTGAGTTTTAACTGCGGGATTTCTGTGGTAATGTGTGTAAACTGAGAGGTAACAGTCTTGGGAGACGGGTCAATGACCATGAATAATGGCCCAAAATATATATTTAGCATGATTGAAAACAGGCAAGTTTAGGCCATACAGTAAAATAGGCACATTTTTTCCGTACCAAAAGTCTCAATCATTTCACAAAATGACCATCATTGAAAACATGCAGATTGTAGCAAACTGTTAGCCAGTCAGTCGGGCCTGTAACTGAAGGAGACATGCAGGCGGATAAGAGGACGGCCATTTAGTCTGTCAGCAAATACTGTCAGAGTATGGGGTTTGCAGTCTGTTAAGGAAGGATTTTTGTTTGGGTATTAAGGTAACGACAACACAGAGATTTAAAAAATGCCCGTGCTGGCTGTAAGTTTGGTGTGGTCCACTCACTGATACTGAGGCACGATAACTTATAACATCCATCCATCCCCATAACTACTGATCCAGTACAGGGTCACTGTGAGCTTGTAGGCCGTAGCCGTAAGAACTGGGTGGGAGGCAGGGAGTGGGATGCCAGCCCATCACAGAGGACACACTCACACACACACACACACACACACTCACACACACACTCACACACACTCACACACACACACACTCACACACACACACACACACACACTCACACACACACACTCACACACACACACACACTCACACACACACACACACTACGGCTTACAGTCACCAGTTCAACAAAGTACTCAATTCTGGAGTGCAGAAGGAAAACAGAGCATTATTACATTAACTCTGAAATATCAAAAGAGTGAGGAGCTATCATACGGGAGAGATGGTTATGGTACAATATGTAGACATTTATACACAGATACGGAAGATCGTGAAGTTTCTTGGGCGCAGTGCAGTATGTAATGTATTTATACACATTTTTACATTGCGTGTATACAGACGCTCCTCTACTTACGAACTTTCAATTTACGAACTTTCAGACATATGAACGAAGAGGAGCGTAAGTCCAAGTTGTGTTCCTTGGGCTCCCGTTTCCTGTCTGCAACATCAATCATTTTTTTCTGCCCGCCAATCCCGCCTAGTACGCCTTCTGGCCGCTACTCCTGCCGCACCGCAGCGTAGCGTGCGTACTCCCAGCATCCTAGTTCTTAGTACTTGCATATACCCTTAAAATGGTGTTGAATAACGATTTACAAACAGTTTGGGGCGTATCTCGTTCGTAAGTAGAGAAGCGTCTGTACTGAAATCCATCTGTGGTGAGCTGTTACTGTATCATCACTAATGCATAGAGCCTATTTAACATTACAGCAGTGCATTGTGCATTCGCATAACCTGTGAATTGCCAGCATATATGGCTGCCCTTTGACCATTGTGACACAACGCTAAGAATGACTACAGAACGTTGATTAACGTTGTTTGCAAAGTCGACGCGTTAAATGAAATCTTAGTCATGTTCGTTGGTGTCAATGGCTCTAACGAGCACAATCATAGCCGCTGATCTGAAGCGCTCCGCATCACACGCAATCTTTGAACCACCAACAAGGTGTGTGTGTGTCTTCATGCATGAAACCACAAGCAATTCAAGAACTAGTCAGTGCAAAGAAACAGCCGCTACTGTTTTACGCAGAAAAGTCCCTTCGGGCTGTGCATGCCTACACACGTGTGTATCTGCCGGTCCAGACAGACACTCTATGAGCACACGTCTGTAACTGACATAGATGGGGATTCAAGAGGGATTCAACAGTTTGCAAGGACATTAGAAGTGGAACATTCTGACAAAATAAAATAAAATTTAACACCTCCTCTTCTGACCATGCGTTTCCTTCAGACACAGACTGATACCATGGCAACGTTTCTGCAAATTAGATATTTAACCTATTTCAGCATATACCGTTAAAATGTTAATTCAGCTCTACATGTCTTTGACTGTGTCTATTAGCCAAATACAACTGTGAGTTATATGGAGTAATTTAATTCTGACTAGCAGGTTACTCTCCCCACCTTTAACTATAAAAGCAACAACAACTAAACATAGACTGATATTTCTTATCACACAGTGGCTTTTTGACTGCTGACTGTGTAAACATTTTTATCTGATGAAAGACTTGGTTTTGTATTTAATTTTACATTTTCATTAAGTGCTTACAAGTGTTTACACAGGTGCCTTCAATGTACATACATAAATCATAATTGTACCTTCCAGTACCATGACTATTCATAACGTGAAAAAAATACCTATCTGAAGCATTTGCAAGTTCGTCCATGTTCTCCACTTAAGGGCAAATTTTCCCACTTTAAGGCGCATACGATAAATGTCCAACTGCTGTCATTCAAAGGGCATAAGGCGTACGGATGGAGTGAAAATGACCAAGCCTCATGATATTCAGAGGAGCGAGCGCAGATGACAAGGGGGCTGCCATGGTTCTCAGTTAGTCAGTCTGATGTAATGATCAGATTACTCACAGGGGCCTGTCGCTGGCGGCTAATGAGAGGCTAAGTCCCCTGGCAGAGCCGGTTGTCATCGAGATGCGGCAAAGCACTCCGTCAACCCGTCTGCTCTCTCCCATAAGGGAAAAAAAGGTGCAGATAATGGTCACCACTAGCAAAGATGTCTTTCGTGTAACGCCGTACTGAGAAATGGTGAAGTAACCAACATCGTTCTTCAGAAAATGGTAGCATCACAATTATTTTGTTGGTGTCGTACTGCCTGCAGGACATTAGCTGAGGCCTGACTGGTGGTTTATGGTAGCTTAGCCCCCCCCCCCCCCCGCACCATCATTGTCCGTCACCCAGACAATTCCCTCCCTAGAGGGCTACTGTTGACTGTGTGTGTAATTGCAAGCTTTAGAATGTCACCATGCTTGAGGTAATACAAAGCGCTAATGGCCAGTGTAACTTGAAAATTATTAGCCTGTTCTTTTGTGAGCATTTGTTTATTTCTTTATTGAAATATGTGGTTGGTCAAAAACAGTTACTGGTGCTCATAAAGAGGATTCTGTAAGTAGCACCTGAGCTGTGACAGGAAAATGAGGGTTTACATGATGGATATCTTCAAATTTTTTTTGCCTATATTCAAAAGGTATGTCTGTAACTTCTTCACGCATAACCAATAAGATTCTTTAAACAGCAATACCAGACAGAAAAACGAACATTTTCAGCATACTTAACCGGTGTCATGCTGAAGGACATTGCATTGGGGTAAAGATGGGGATATTGTCCAGTTAAAAAAAGGAATATCCGTTTATGACAGTTACTTGCTGCCATCTGGCGTTTGAGAACAAACACTGCAAAGGCCGCGCGTTTAAACGCTACGGCACCCAAAGCTGTTTGCATTGACTTATATGCGCCCTCTAGTGTCGAAATAAACGAATTACAGACACCGGGTACCGCAGTGGCGCCGTTTCCCGGCTTGACAGCAACCGGCAGCATAGACGAGTCCTGTTTATCGCAGCGAAAGCCGGCAGCGCGGTCCTGTTTGATTTTCAGTCTTTAACCTGGGGCGCCTACGACTTCCGGGATTTCACTGCGCTTCCACGAAGCCGAAAGCTTCAAATGTCCTCGATTAGGCCCATGTATGGTATGCTTTAAAGTTCGCCCTTTTTCCTGGTAGCGTTGAGGACAATACCCCTTGTTTGTAATCGCATTTTACTCGACTTTCTTAATGGATTAACATGGGAATGAAAAATCTGCACGTATTAAAACACAGACAGTCTAGCCAATTTCCTACACTGGGTAATTTTCCACCGTTTTCCTGCTCACCGACCTTAACAGCTAATATATTAACCGAAACACTCATCGATTCCAAAGGTCGCCGATTTCCCAATGAGTCGCTGTTTTAACGCGACGCGCCGATTCTCCGCATAGCGTCACACCTGCCGCCAGCCGCAGATCTAACTGCGCCGTTAATGCGTGACATGCGGGTCTCAGGACGCGCGCTCGCTGTCACCCCCGCCGGGGACAAAAACGCCGCAATAAGGCGACAACTTGCAGCAGCCAGGCTGCATCTTAACTCGTTTACAAACAAGATGTGCAGCGCATTTTCATTTGTACTGCAACAAAATGTTCAATAAATACAATAAATTCCGATGTGCGACTAGTAATTTGTCACCCACTGTATCCATCATTACACAGCTTGGCATTTTTTAATTGTACAATGATTTATCAAGATTACATATTCTTAATCAAAAAGTAACATGCCGATCGACATTGGCATATATTTGTTATATATGAAGCGTCTTATAGCTCAAGTAGTTTTCTTTCTGCAGGATCCAAGGACACTGGGGTCGGCGAGGGGTGACCGAAATGCTTCTCGATCTTTGCCTAAGAACATTATTCATCGATGGAATGTTCATTAAATCAAGGCGCTTTTGTGGGTCATCATGTACAGATGGCGACTGTCATCCTTAATTTGAGAGCTAATTACTTACTTTAAACCAACTACAGGTTAAAAACGAATTAGCTATAAACCGATTTATTAACTGTTTAATAACCAGCGCAGCGGAGAAAAGGCGAGGAAATGATGGGTAATTTGTGGAAAATATAAATTTGTGCTTTCAAATTCCTTTCCCATTCCATATCCAAATAAAATCTTTAGCGCTGCACAGAGCAGTTTTTAGTACCTAAACTTTTTACTGCTTATAATTTATGTACACAAGAAAATATTTCCTTATTGTATAAACTAGTTTCAAGAATACTGACACGGGGGGAAAGAAAGCAGAAAACCAGAATAATTATATGTAAGCTTCTGTTCTGTAGCTTAAAAAGGCAAACGACGAAACAAAATGGAGTTGCAGCCATTTCATCAGCAAGCGGTGGCGTCGTTCTCCACCATAGAGCCGCGCACGGTAACAAAGGCAGGCGGTCCGGCGCTCCTCCATGCCGGGCAGCGGAGACGCGGCGTGCGCGCCGCCAAATGGCGGAGCAAGGTGGGGACAAGGACGGCGAGAGCCGAGCTTGCGCGCCGCCGCCGTGGGGCCGAACACAAAAGCCGGCCTGGATCCGCCAGCCGGATCGGGATCGCAGCTCGCCTTTCTGGGTCTTAAACTGTCTGTAATGCAGTTCCCGAATAGTTTTCTTGGTAGTCCATTTTTTCCTTAGGTAATGCAATGTTTAAAACCCCAACATAGATCTGTAGCAGTACGAAAAACTGTAACACAGCAGTTACATAATTAAAATAGTTAGAAGGAAACACAGCATGTAAACACGGATATGTAGGGTATGCAACGTTAAGATTCTCTGTACAACAATAAGATCAGAAAAGCAAAAGACGAAGAATTACTTTGGAAATTACCTGAAAAATCAGAAATATACATATACGAATTTAGTATAACCAAAAGGGGCAATAATGTTTTACACATAAAAAAAAATATTTCAGAACACTGTAATCAAAAAATAGAAAGGTGTCCATATGCTAAATTCACTACGTAATGAAAAAGGTGTCCTTTTAGCTATTCAGATTGATATTAACACCAAGAGTGACATGCTTTTCCCTGAGCTTTTGTCACTCGGTTAAACAGTATTTATAGCTATATCTTCCTATTCCAGTGGAGGGCGACAGCAAGGAAGGAGACACAGCCGAAAGCGTCCAAGCATAAACTGAGCCCTGCCTTCGGGCGGACAGACGCAGCGGTGGGAGGATGAGGAATTTGAGCGCTCATCGCACGCATGTCCATACAAGTCCTGTTCTCTGGTCAGCAAAGGACTATAGGATCTCTTACCGTCCCGAAAGTGAACTGTCTCTAACTGGAGGAAAATGCTCTCCTTTCACTCAGCTGTACAGGTCAGATACAAACAATACTGCAGTTAGCAATGTAATGTACTAAATATAGCTTGACCTACACAATATAATTCAACATACAGTTCACAAGTTAAATATATTAAACACAGCTGTAAAAGTACCTTTTAAGTGTTTCTAATACTGGAGATATTTCTTCAGTACCAAACAACCCATCAAGTTCCAAACGATAAACTAAAGACTTTGCAGTACTTGGCAAAAGTCGGTATTACTATAGAAAGACTTTTTAAAGATTTCAGAGTGCTAAATTACACTTTAAAACTGAAAACATGCTAACTATGAATTTCACGAGTCGTCTCTCATGCCAGTTTTATATTTCACACCTAGTAGTTGTCTCAAACTGAGCATGTTAATGTAATTTTCTATTCCGGGCCTACTTAAATGCAGCGAAACACACGTCCAGCTGTTTTACATTGTTCGCTAGCTCAGGGGCCTTTACTTTAAAATAATGAGTGTCTGCAACATCAACACAGGGCGAATCCATGAATGCTGTTTCTGTTTTACTGAGAAAGGTATTCAATGCTTCATCGTTACTTAGTGCCATTCGATAAATATAGCAGCTTCAAGGTTCCTTAGGACATGTTAAAAGCACAAGACAAGGGACATCTAAAGGAAGCTGATAGATTCCTAATGTCGGCTGTTTCTTCCCACAACACCCAGCTTCTAAAAATAATAAGAAAAACTGGGTCAGCTCACCAACCTACTGACAACATGCGAGATAAGAGGGAGGGGCAGACGGATTTTTAAAAATCTCTCTTTTCATACTCATTCGTCTTCTCCTGAGAGTAAACAGCCCTTGAGATAATTTCACCAGTGGGGCGTTGCACATTCCCAGCAAGGCTGCCTCCCTTTTAGATCACACCAGCAGCACCATACATGGGCCTGATCGAGGACAGAGAGGGAGGCGGGAGCCTGCCGTTACGGGAGCGAGGGGGAGGGAGACGCAGAGCACAATGCGAAGGGGAGGGCAGCGGTGTGTCATCTCCGCAAGGGGAGGCCCGTCCCTCTGCCGTCCTTCAGATGTTTGGCATGGAGGGCAGCTCCACGCCGTCAGCCTGGGAGTCACGTGGCGATGGACGAGTATGGCGCAGGATCAGCATAAATCAGATCAGGAAGATCATGGCGAAGCCTCAGTGGTGACTGTTTCCAAATGTAGTCAAGCTACATGTTGTGTTGCTTTAATTGCTGTTCCAGCCAAGTCAAACGGAGCAAAGTGGCCTTTATTGTCGTACCATTCATGCAGAGGTTTACAGTGGCAGGAAATAATGCTCCCCCCCCCAGGCCCACGATGTGACATACAAGCAGCTAATGATATCTTAAGTGCTGGCTTCTATTTTACATGGGAGAACAAGTCCATCATGATAATACAACAGAGCACTGAAACTGTATTCTCCTGAGAGCCCAGGACTCGGTGTGACAAAATAGGCGTTAATACTTTTTTTTTTTTAGATGAAGTTGCATTGTTCCCTTAAAGCTTGCCTCAAAGGAGCTGGATTTAAACTTCTAAAAATGTCTGACTATTGTAGGAGAAGATGCATTATTAAATGCAGTTGATTTTTCTTACGGAACTAAACTGACAAATTAAACATGCAAAGGTATAACAATTTCTGTTATTTTTAACAGCACTAAGGTGTAAGAACTCACTGAGTTCGTATTAATTTGCCACCTGGAGCCCTGGATAATCACAGGACATGTCACCGGCTAAGGTGTGAAAATGTAAATGTGTAAATATATAGCTTGCCCAGCAGTTTGTCTGCCATTGAAAGGTTATAAATATGATTCCAAATATTATTAAAGCTTAAGAAAGGCTCCTTTGTTTGATGTAAAAATATTTCTTTTTGCATCTTCTAGGAGTCCATAACATCACTGGATTAATAAAGGAGATGTCAGTTTAAATTTTTTGACCACAAATGCAATCTTTTGTTGAGCTGCTTCTAAACTGCAAAGATGGCGGGTTGAGCACCAGCTGTCGTGAAAGCAGACTGAGGGCGACAGCGAGCCATGAATGTGTGCATTGAAGTGATTAAGACAGTAAGTGTGACAGAGCGAATGGAGGAGCAGGGCACAGACCTGACTACAACAGGAAAGGGCTTCTGTACTGCTGGCCTTTTCCTGGGGCTGCCCAAAATTGCCCTTCGACAGGAAGCTGCCTTTTCCAAATTTCTGTGTACTAAACATGGAAGCTGTAAAAGACACGCAAATGTGCTTATTTGGAGAAAAGTGTATGGTGCCATCACAGCTTTCAGTTTGGTTAATTGGCCAGTTCGCTATTATTGTGGGCTATCAAAGTACAGCCCACTGGGATTCTGATTACTATACTGCTGGCCAGAAAAATAATGGAAGTTTGACAACAGGGTATTACACACATAGGACTGTTTCATATATAAATGATATTTTAGAGTAGACTTCTCATCTGATTGCCATAAAGAACAAGACATTGGTCTAAAAAACAAGACAGCAGTCTTAATAAATATATATATTCTTTAATAAAAATAAATTCATGAATGTCGAGAGTATGTAATTCTTCGCCGCAATGCACATACAGTATCTTTGCATTATACAGTACCTTGTCATGTACCTTTTTCGTAGAGTAGGACAATGCTTTGTGCACGAATGTCATTGTCGTCCATCATTTCCATTTACAGAAATGATTCTCATTTCAGTTGCAAATACAGTCAGAGAGGAACCACCTATAATTAAACTTAGATAACTAAATTACAGGTGATCATTATCAGATATCTTTGACACCGCTGTGGGCATTTCATAAGAGAGAAGCGTTATTCTGTGTTAGAGTAGCAAGCCATGTTAGTTAATCCTAGTTGTTCTAGCTGGAGGGGTTTCTGAGTGAGTAAGTCTGTTGGTGCAAATGTTTTTTGACAGAAAACCCCCCGCAGTCACTTCTTCTGTAGAGTAATAACCGTTCCCTCCCAGGAAATCATTTTAAAACTAGAATTCATGTTAATACAATTTTGTGATGAGTTTTGTGATAGAAGAAGCAGGCAAAATGTTTTTTTTTAATTAGATATTTTGTAACACATCAATGTGATATTATCCTTATCCTACTGAAGCTTTATTAGTCATGCTTAAAATATTACTTACTTTGTAGTAATCTTATGGTGTGGTCCAGACTTCTTGTGTGACCTGACAGAGAAAAACAGGCTCCTTGGTTTGTGTGTTTGTCTGTTTGTGTTTGTGTGTGTGTCTCTGTGTGTGTGTTTGTGTATGTGTGTGCGTGTGTGTGTGTTTGTCTGTGTGTGTTTGTGTATGTGTGTCTGTGTGTTTGTGTCGGTATAATTACAATAGAAAGGATACACATTGATTTCAGTTTCATTAGTATGGCACAGCAGAATGATGGAAAACAAACAAGGAGTGGTCGCTGTCATGTGATGCAGCCCAGGGTGGCAGTCAGTTTCATTTATAACCCTGTGATTTATGTTTTCCTGATCCAGTGTCATAGCTCTGCTTCGTGCTGTATACTGTGGTTGGGAATTTGTTGAACAACACCAACGATCGATCATTTTTATTTCCCGCTTGGGTGTTACAGCCACCACATCCCAAGCAGCAGACGAGATAATGGTTTACGGACACGGAACAGTAAAGTGAAGTTTGCTTGTTCAAATTTAGCATCTTGCTGTTCGGTCCTTGAAAAAGGTACTTAACTGAATTGTGAATTTCAAAAGAATCCGCGTGAAATGTGAGGACTGTGACATTGCTCTTGACAAAAGCATTCGCAAAGCAATTGTCTTTACTTTTACGTCAGATACAGTTAAAACACCATTTGATGTCGTTTGGGCTGGCGGTTCAGACACGATGCGGAGATACAAGCCTGTGTGGGGATCCTTGGGCTTCCACGCCAGCGCATTACTGTCCTACAGATAACAAACGTGTTTGCAGGCTAAGGAACCCTGCTGTGAGACTCCGTGGGCCACTAACATGTCACATATTTGTGAGATGCTCTCAAGTCATTCCCAGCGTCCTTAAAGTCTTTCATGTCAAACTACAAAGTGGTTCACAGTGCCATGAGTATCGTGAACATGCAAATCTTTGCCTGTGTGAGAAGCAGGGCTCGTTTCTCCAGCAAGACGACTACCGCCAATATACCCTGGCATATCAAGGCAAGGAACCGGATTAATATGGCAGAAATAAATGAGACCCCATAGAGAGCAGCAGCATGGTTATGTTATCCAGGCTGTAGACTTGAGTTTTACATAGTAACCAACTGCCACTTCAATAGAGCTTCAATGAAACAGCCTGCTGTTCACAAGGGATCTTGCAGAATCCTGTCCAAAATCAGGTCTAACAGCTGTTACAGATTCCACAGCTGCATCTATATAGATATAAATACACACTCTGTTTTATTGTATATAAAAAAAAGCTTTTTCAGTGAAAAGGAAAACAGGGACTTTTAATCTGAAGCCCCACCCAAGGTAAAAGACTGCATGATTTTTTTTTCTTCAGCAGCCTGTTTCTGGCGGCAAAGTAACAGTTCATTTGGATTCTGTCACCTCCTGCGGGACGCGGGAGCACATGAGCCGGATGTGGATGGAAGAGTCTCCTTCCCCCGTAATCTGTGTGTGAGCTGCCTGCACTGTATTCAAATGGGATGAGTTTAGATATTTTATGGATGGATCATCTCCCCATCTTTCTTTAGGCACAATGGAATATTCTTCACACTAACCTGTCCTTTCTCGAACTGAGCGAGCTTAAAGTCCAGGCTCTTACATCTGGCATAGGCGCAGTGCAGGTTCCAGTGCAGCAGGTTCTGAGGTACAGTTAACAATGCAATTCCAGTGGAATTTACCACTCACGCATTGTCACCGAGCACCACCCATGTTTACTCATTGTATAATAATAATATTAATATTAAATGGAGTCTGTAGTGCGACTGTGCGGTTTGCAGAATCCAGGGATTCACCGTTACTCAGTATTTTCACACAGAGACATGAACTCATCAACAAGCCCCCCGACCCCCGCCGACATCACCCCCGCCAATGTCACCCCCCCCCCCACTCACTCTACACGCATCTTTCCACATCTTTGTCATCTATTGGACATTATATATTTTCATAGTTTTATATTTCAGTATCTGTGGTGGACTGGCGGCCTGCCCAGGGTGGACCCCGCCTCTCGCCCGATGATGCTGGGATTGGCTCCAGCTTCCCTGTGACCCTGATGGATGAAGCGGTATAGATAATGGATGGATGGATATTTCAGTATTCAATATACCTCCATTTCCTTTAATGTCCTTATAATTATTGTTAATATATCACATAGCACGCCCTGCTCTGCACTATTTTATTCCTTTATTATTTTATTTTATTATTTTACTTATCTGTTTTTCTTAATTTATGTTCTTTGCTCTTCTATGTTATCTGTGAATGTAAGCACCAACACTACCAGAACACATTCCCAGTACATGCACTTGTACCTGTCCAATAATGCAAATTCTGGTTCTGATTCTTATAAAACTACAGAAATCAGGCAGTTCAGTCAGAAATTTACTCCTCATTGTTTTGCTCTGGGTTTTATTCGGCATATTTGCCTACCTGTACTGAACTGTTTCCTTTACATGATTCATTTCTCCAGTTTTTTTTCCAGAGTATTAATTAAAGACAATTCCCGCAGTTTAATTAAGCAACTTTCCTTAGGGTGCAGGTGAGTACAATAGCCATGTCTGTCATGTACCATGGTCATTAACTGTGGTTTTTTTGCGTTATAGCTCATTTTTCTTCCATCCTTTTTAAGGTGTGGGGTGGGGTGGGGGGGGGGTACCCCAGGATGTTCCCAGGCAGCAGAGTGCACCCTGTCACTCTTCAGGATTCGAATCTCCAGTCCAGGAGGTGTGAGGTAACGCCACTGCTCGGTGAGGTGCAGTGGTGCAGTGTTAACTGGAAGGTCTGCAATTAGGAAAAGCTCAAACTGCAGCTTGTGAACCTTTAATCATCCATATGTGCAGCATATGTCATCATGGCTCTGCTCTGCTCCTCTCAGGATGCTTCTTACTGACTTACTGTATTTCTATGTTTAATAACAGTCAGTCAGCATCCTAAACCACCCTGCATGCCACCAAGGCCCAGAGAGACACTTCTATCCCGTCTCCTCCGGCGAATGGTCCTCAAGCCTCCTAATCTGTTCATAAACAAACATCTACACACATTCTCAGCCGGTGCCTTTGGCTTCCTCATCCCTGCGCTGACTCTACTGAATATCAGACAAAGGAAGAGAGTGAAACTCCTGTAAATTAAGACGTCTGAAAAAGGTCAATTACCTTCAGCAAAGAGCACATTGACACAGGTGGCTGTAATGAATCGGCTGACAAAGGACGGACTGACAGGTTCGCCCCGAGACAAGTCGACAGGCTGCTACATGCTAAGACCTCAGCAGATATGCGCTGCTTCTCAAAGAACAAGATTAGCATTCCCAGTGAGGCCGAGAACCTGAGATACGATCTGCATATGTGGCATGTAATGGTGTGTGATTCATTGGACCGGTTCCTCCAAAACTGTTGCATTAAAACATTAGTCTCGTTACTTCAACAAGGACCCACGAGGTTTGTTTGGATGTGCTGTATTTTATGTCAACATCTAGCAAATCCCTACGCACCCGGTTCACTGGATACGGAAATGCGTTACTGATCTCTGAACATGCAGTACTTCAACAAAAGTATGCTCGCTGCACCTCAAGTAGAGGAATCCCATATTGTAAATGTTTTTTAAAGCAAAGAACATAACCAGCCTCCCAATCACATTAAATGACATGGCCGTCCTTCCTCCATCAGCAACAGACTAATAATTGTGAAACTGATGAATTTCCAGTCACTCATGGTTTATCAATCATATTCTCATTTAAACAGCACTATAAAGGACAGAGAAACTTATTGCTAACATTTGTATATTGGCATATCTGTCATACAGGAACAAAGCTACATCTTAAAGGAGGGCAGTGCAAGTGTCATTTGTACTCCTTTGAAAAGGTTAACTCAGCTGCATGAGAAACATGAAATATTTCACACAGGAGGTGATCAGCAGACTTTTATCTAAGATAAGGGTTAGGGTTAGGGTTAGGGTTCCTTCCAACCGATAGTGTAATTCGTTAAGTGCAGGACATTAGTCTTCGCTCTCATTTATCACAGCACTGCCCTCGGAGTTCAGACTCATCTGCCGTGTATCTGGTAGGCCAGTCAGGTCGCTGCTTTGACAATGTGCTCGGTTGTGAGTCTTGGACAATCTTAGGGACGTATGAGATGGAACTTAACCTAGAGAAACTTAGAAAAAAGATGCATTTCATCGTTAATAATTAGTAGCTAACTGCTGCTGCAGGGAAAAGCTCCTCCCCAAACTGCACGTTCCCCTCTCACACTGTGCCTAGAACCTAGACTGGTTCACTTTATTTCCTCTGCTGGCATTCGACAGCTTTTAATTTAGCATCTTTTCCTGGAGATTTTTTGTGCTGATATTTTCTGTCAGTCAAGCAAAGGGGTAGCTCAGGAGATGCTAAGACAAGACCATGGCTTGCATATCCAATACAGCATTAGGTCTGCCAATTAACACAGTACGCTCTTAATTTGGAGTACGGTAGGAATGTGCTTCTTTGGAACATAAACTGGAACATCTAGATTATGAATGAGTGCTTATTATGTCTATAATTCATTTATTTCTTTCAAAATACAAGTCTGCCCAGCTTATAAAACCGCTGACTCATGTTAATTTAACACTTCAAAGGCATGTTTTGGATACATGTTTGACTATATACTTAACTTTGGAAGTGAATATATTTTTATATTATATGCAGTTTAATTCCTGTCTGCTCCTGTACAATCGAAGCACATTTGCCATGATATGATAGCTAGAAAAATAAGCTTTTATCATTGCGCTTTAATTGCTCTGTATTTGATGTCATGGGGACACACTGCCTAACCCTAACCCTGACCCTAACCCTAACCCACAGTGTGGCCCAGTCCCGTGTAACTGGTGCTCACCTAAGCGTGTGCCAACAGAGCCAACCGAACAAAGGCGATGGAGATGAGCACCATGTCACTGATCATTACTGATAACTAGGAGCGTTTAAAACCACTAAATCGTCACTGAGTCTGAAAGTTTTTAGTTGCTTTTCATGCACTGTCACAAAAGAGCATTCTCATAAAGAATACTTTTCTTGTGCAGTATACAGTTCTTGTGAGTGATGCACTGGCCGTTTGGCCTCCGTGGAGCTCTGCTGGATGCCTCGTGTTGTTTGAAAGCTCACAGAACAAACTGCTGATGTCAGAGCTCTTTTATAGTTGACACATTCTGCTAGTGGGCATTCAACCTAAAACTGAGTCCACTATGCAGCTGAGTGATTTGGTTACTCAGAAACGTCCTTTTTCACGTGGTTTTCTCCAGTAATGTTGTGTATTTCAGTACTTAAGAATAAGACGCTAACGTACAGGACTGACTGTCGACGTTTCCACATTCTGAAGGCCACAAGCGCGGGAGTCTCTGCCCAAAAGGGCCAGACAATCCTGTAGGTGCCACAGACAGCCACCTGGGGTGCCAGCTTCTGGGGGGGCACTGACTTGCCAGTCAATTTCATTTTGCCTTGGGCGAGGGGCGTTGGTATTGGTGCTCCCATAAGGTGTCTTGCCAGCTGGGACCAATACTGCTGCCCAAGTGCAGGGGTATCGTAAGGGGGGGGGGGGAAAGTCAGGACGATTCCAAGGACCCCCGAGTGACAGGGGACCTAGAAAATTTGGGAATTAACTGGACTGGTCTGGACTGGGGGGCCTTCGATGGGCCTTAATGGGGCCCAAAATCTCTAGCAATGCCCCTTTTCAAGGGCCCTTGTCAAGTGCTGCCCCCCCTGAATCTGCCAGGGTGTCCCTAACCCTAAACCTAACCCTAAACCTAACCCTAATCCTAACCCTCCGACAGCCCTGGTGTTATACGGACGCCATTAGCTCTGCATGTTGTATGTCACACAACAGATACACTACCAGTCAAAAGTTTGGACACACCTACCCTTAGAAAGATTTGTTTCTACTATTCTCTATATTTTAGAACAATTATAAAGACATTAAAATTATAAAATAACATATATGGAATTATATAAAATTGTATTACTTGCCAACAGAGTCTTTTAGAGTGATAGTGTTTTTAGCCAGGTTCTACTGAACCAGCATCAGAATGTATTCACTGAGACTTCTAAGCACTTATGTAAGTCACTCTGGCTAAGGGCATCTGCCAAATGCTGTAAATGTAAATGTATGCACTGACCAAAAAAAATATTAAATGTTTATTTGTTGGGGTGGGACAGCTCTGTTTTTGGGACTCAGAAGGTTGCTTGTTCAAATCCCATGGTCGGCAGTGTGACCCCACCACTGGGCCCTGTAGCAAGGCCCTTAACCCCAATTGCTCCAGGGACTGACTGACCCTACTGTCCCCTCTACACCAGTTCCGTGAGGTGGCCTCCTGGGATGCTTTCCCAGCCGTGCTGAAGGAGGTCCCACATGTGCTGAGCTCTCATTGGCTGCCTTTCCTTCACTTTCTGGTCAAACTCCTCCAGAACCATTTCTGCTGTGTTTGGGTCAGGTGGCCAGGTCATGTGATATGAAACGATCACTCTCCTTTATTGCCGGCTTGACGTCTCCAAACTTTTGACCGGTACTGCATGTAATGCAGTGAAATTACTGCAAACGACAGTGAGTCACGTTAACAGCCGACAGCCGTGTGTCACTAAGCTGCCGTGTGGGGGGGCTCTTGTGAGAGGCGGCACGGAGAGAAGATGAACAATGAGGAAGTAGCCCGGCAACAGGGAGGAGGGCGGAACCTGCCGGAGACGCAGAGGTCAGAGGTGAATGCAGGGAAAGAACGCAGAGAATGGAGTGAGGCGTGGGAGGAGGGGCTGGGGGGGGGGGGCTGCCCAAACCATAAATATTCATGTCTGCTCACAGAGCTGCTTCTGTACTCCGACACCAATCCAAATGTTTTGCAACACTAGTAAGACATGCGACAGATGCTGATGCCATGTGGCAAGGATCATGCTGCGGAACAGAGATGAATACAAATGATTGTTTTTTTCGAGATAAACTTGACTTTTTCTCACTGCACGGTACCACTACTCAGAACAGCAATATAACTAATGGAACCAGTACAGTCCTACTAGGCTGAGTGCTCAGAGGTCACAAATACACCATAAACCAGCACTGATGTGCTTCTGACCTGGAATAGTAACACACAGGAGGCAAAAACAGGCTCCCTGAAACTGTTTTACTGCGTTATGTTGTTTTGAAACAGAAATACATGGGCTGTTTGTCATTCTCCTGCTTATGGTGCTGTCCTGCTGTTGGCTGATTCCAGTGAGGCGCTGCTGCTCCTGACACAAGACACGCACTGCAGAGACACCGAAACTGGGGTGGTTTCAAGTCTCCCCTTACATCTGTCCCGCTGTCAGCAGCACTGGGGATGTTCCCAATAGTGACTAAATCACGCAGCTTAAAAAATGAATGTCGTGGGTAACAGATTTACTGCTGAGGGTAATAAGCAAACTTGTTATTTAGGCCAAACATCCACAGTGATCCACATCACTTTATTTATGCAGTTATAGTTTTATCAAAGCCATTCTGGAAATGTATTACAAAATATTCCAACAACAGTATTTCTCAGATATGGACCTTCAGGCACTGGCTGGTCACCTGCTTTGTGCATGTGGAGGAGAACAGGCTCTCATAAGGAACAGAGGTTTGCTCTTCCCATAGAGCTTCTGGAAAATAAATCCACAAAGAAATTATAATATTTATACGGTGTATACAAGCTGACACAAACCAGTTTAGTTCATTGAAAAGGGAACATTGTTCGCTGCAATACAATGCAATGCACAGTGATGAATTTACGAAGTATTAACAAGGTATGTATGCTGATCACGTCTGTCTGTGTGAAATTGATCACTATAAGCAGATGATCCTTATAACTGATTTTTCTTCTTCTTTATGTCTCAGGCAGTTTACCATCTGACATGCATATATTTATATAAGGTAATAAAATGGACAGTGTCGCTATTTACGGAATTTTATTATTTTATAATTTTAATGTATTGATTTCTAAATACAGTACAACTGTTTCAAATGCTTTTCAAATTACAGTACTCTACTAATTAAATTACTGAACTGTGTGTAATTCAAATACGCTTCATACAGTACTGTACATAAATATTCAATTCAGTTTTATGTATACAGCACATTTTCACGTTACATTGTCTCAAAGCGCTTATTGTAATTTTACTGCTGCATCTAGGTGGCTCTTTTTTTGGTGGTTTATCTTCAGCTTTGATGAGTCTATATTTGTCATTGAGAGTAAATGACTTTCTTTTCTCTGTCGTGTTTTCTGTGCTCACAGCATTAGCCTCAGGTAGCTAGCCAGAAGCAGATGGGTTACTGCAAGACAAAGTAGGGCGATCAAAGTAAATAAAAAAAATAAATTATTAACGCAGTTTTAATTTTTCAGTATGTGCTAATGTTTAAAAAGACCCAAAACAAACACTGTAAGCAAACTACTTGATTACTATAATCAAATTATTTGAAACAGTATTTGTACAGGAATGATTCTGTCCCCAGATTTTTGATCCATATAAGCGGTTGACCACTATAACTGTGATCACTATAAGCGGTTGACCACTATAACTGTGATCACTATAAGCGGTTTCCACTGTAGGGTCACAGAGGAGCCAATTGCAGGGAACATAAGGCACCAAGCTGGCGAAGAAAGACACACAGGGTCTTTGGGAGAAAACAGCGCCCCCTAGAGATCCGAACTGCCAATATGCTACCCAGCCGGCCACCGTGCCACTATACCCAGCCGACCACCGTGCCACTCTACCCAGTAGATCACCATGCCACTCTACCCAGCCGGCCACCGTGCCACTCTACCCAGTAGGTCACCGTGCCACTCTACCCAGCCGGCCACCGTGCCACTCTACCCAGTAGATCACCATGCCAACTCTATCCAACTTTTTCAGTATGAAATAATTCAATCAATTCGTCTTCCAGCAGCTTCTCCAGTACAGCAGGGGCCTGCAGCCTGTCCCAGGCAGCACAGGGCACCAGGCAGGGGAGCCCCCCCCCCCAGACAGGAAGCCAGCCGTCTCAGTGCAGACACACCCTCTCTCAGACAATCACACACTAAGGGCCTTTTACAGATGGCAATTATGCTGAATGCATGTCTTTAATCTTTGGAAGGAAACCAGAGGGGAAAACCACCACAGGAGGACATACAAGTCCCACACACACACAGGGGGCTCAGTATTCGAACCCCCAATCCTGAAGGTGTGAGGCAGTTACCAAATAATTCCTCTTGTCATTTCATAAAATCAATGCAAAAATACAAGTCAATCGTGTTTACTGTCAGTTCAACATCTGCAATCTAAGCACTCAATCAAGGTACTGAAGATGAAAGCAGAAAATTAACGCTGCAGATAAGCTTGATGCACTCTGGCTGCGGCCCTCAGGTACAGTGACCACGGATTCAGCTCAGAAATAGAAACAAAAATGGCCGTCAAGCAGAGAAGGGGCTCTTAGGGATGCTGATCACTGTGCATTACACACCGAACGTGATGATGTCAGCACTTACAAGAGTTATGAATCTGAATATTCAGATAATGAGCTAAAAGCCTTGGATCTTCTGGCTCCTGGAAGGCTGATGTGAAGATCGACCGCCATCTGAGGGAGGGTGTTATGCTACAGAAGCCCTGCCTGATTCCCGTTTGATCTGAAAGGATCCAGTTACTCAGGAGCAGAGACGTTACAGACTCGCATAACTGGCCAGGACATGATTATGTGCTCGTTGCTTCGGCTCTGTGCCACATTGAATTAGCAGATAAGTGGATAAAATGTAATGAACAGATACTGGTCACTTTTTTCAAGGCAGCCCTCTCAATCGACTATCTGGTAGACATCTAATGTCCTCGAGGTATTGCCTCCATTTTGAGTGGGTTCTCAAAAAGAAAGGGAGACAAAAAATGGGGGAAAAGATAATCGCACATGCAGTATGACATTTTCTGTCATAACATACAGTTTGTCCAAATCACAGAGATGGTTCATGGCAGATTTATAACACCCCCTCCATCTAACCCCAAACAGGACCTCTATTGTGAGGGGGTGCAAAAAACAGCTCTGCATGCCTTACTGTGTCCTACAGGGGGGAACAATAAGACACAGTGTCTTGGTGACAAACGACCTTAGAGCGATTTCGCATCAGTGTCAACGTGTTCGGGAAAGAGCTGCGAGAGGGTCTGTGCTGCACATGTGGTGACGTCACCGGTCCCCGTGATGGTGACACGGTCTCACTTGTCCCTCGGGGGGGGTAACGGGGGGTCACCGGGGCCCTGGAACTGTCCGGATCACGAAGTCCACTAAATACATACAATAATGTGAATGTCATCGGCACACTCAGAAACAGAAGGAAGCGTATAGCTCAGTGGTTTTTAACTCAAACAGCCTTATACATTTTTAAGGCGTCGGTTTACCACGGCTATTATATACACGTTCATAAACGGCTACTCACTTGCTTCCCATTTACTGATGTAAACATGCCATTTTTAAAATCGATGCGCACCATTGTGTCAATATTAGTCTTTAGTTGTTTTCATAAATACCCCTTAAGTGCGCTGAGCAGAGAGAATGTAATAAAAGTACTATATAATAATACCGGGACGCTTTGGCTTGACATTTAAGCCGTAAGTGGGGGTGCTGAACAGAGCCATGTGAGACGGAGATGGATAGAGGGAAGAGGGACTTTATTTAGGGACACGAGAGGAGGCAGGATGAAAACAGAATTAAAGATGGTTGTTCCGGGACTATCATGGGAAATACAAAGACAGGGAACTGGTGTGGGGTCATGGGGGAGGGGGGGTGCTGGACGAGTGTAGCGTTTACTGCGGTATCAGTAAACAAAAGCTAATTGTACACAGTAAACAGGCAAAGCGAGCAGGTGTCGTGAACATGTCGGCTTATTTTCTGATTTCACCCCGCCGCGGGACATCTTCACCCCCCCCCCCCCCCCGCCCCCCACACACATTATTTCACCGTTTCAGTCCCACAGCACATGCTACCATTTCCTGCTGTCATCTGGTTTCCCTTTTTCCATTAGAGCAAAAAATTAATGCAGCATGATATGATACTGATCTGAGCAATTATCTACTTCCCATCATGCACCACTTTCCTACTGGCACTGGTGTCACCCAGCATGACAATGCCTTAATTGACAGGAAGAGTGTTCCCAGCGGGAGTCTGAGGGGGGAAGGGTTACCTCAGTGGCCGCCCCGGGCATCAAACCTGTGTGCAGTGGCACTTTGATGACCAGCACACCAATCAAGTGCTTCCGTCGGTGTGCCATGCCTGCCTGTAGCAGGGCTTGTCCTGACCTTTGCTCTCTCCAGTGTAATAAATGAACAATCCAATGACAATGACAATGGGATCACCGTGGTGTTACTGGAAACAATGGTTTGCTTTTTCAGGATGCTGGTTTTTCCGCAGATCCACCATTGTTTACTTGGACAACTGAAGTACGTGGGACAGATGGTATTAAGAACAAAAAAACTGTATCTTTATAAACAGCGGGATGCTGGTTTACTGTGCCAGCCCCTCACTTTACCGCTGATATGTAAGACCAGCGCTGGAAAAATGACGGCCGTGAATCTCTGTGAGCAGGGGAAGCTCCCTGCGGATGGCAGACATGCACTGGGGAGACCCCCTTTCGTAATGGGCAGCCCTGCACACATTTAACTGCTGTTATCACCCTCTGGAGGAAGGAGGAAGTGCTTTCCACGGCAGCCAATGGGAGCAGGGCGGCCGGAGAAGAACAGCCCTCCTTTGGCCCCTCCCAGTAGAGCTGCCACATTGGCCCAGCCTGCACAGCCCCCCCCCCACAGCAGATGAGCAGCGATGCTCACCTGTGTGACGCCTAACTGAGGAGGCGGAGCCACGGCAAGGCGCGTTAAGGACTGACTGCAGAGCCAGATAACTCGCTCTTTATTAAACCACTCGCCTGTGACTTCAAATCAGAACTGCGCAGCTCATCTGCAGAGACAGAACAGATCGCAAGGCAGTACAATATGGAGAGCGGTTTTGCCCTTTCTTCCCCCCCGCAATGAATGACACGGAAGCATGTCTGTCAAAACGGCGGCATCTGCTGGACGAACAGCCGCACAGCACTACATTCATACGGAACTCACAGCCTCATCCTTCAACTGCCCTTGAACGGCACTGCGCATGAATGCAGTGCACAAAGGACCCCAAGGAATGTTTGTCGCGACGATAAAATGAACGGGAATGGGATGAAATCAATACGTTTTTTAGAAGAGGGAGCTGTAAAAGGATTAGGCACATGCTGACAGTGAGAGAGCATTTTAGGCGTTTGCTCACTGCTGGACATGCATACATTTGCCACCCCCCCCCCCTCCCCCGCCCACCCCCCTGGGACCTTTATCCTAATAATTAGCAGATACAACCTTATGACCTCACCATATGGCTGATGTGTGAAAATCACTACTTTTCACTGCGTCTGTAACAGGGGCAGCAAAAAGAGTCTGACATGAGATAAGATAAGCTTAAGGGATTTGGACATGGGAAGAGTGTAAATGAAGTCGGGGAGTGAAAGAAGTACAGCAGCACAGGAACACAGAATGTCCTGGTAAGAAAGAAACGTATGTGACCGCTTCTCCTCTCTGCTGGGCTCACAGCATTGCACAAAAATAGCTGCTGAGCCAGTGGGTGTGGTGCCATGGCAACTGGAGCTCAGGACTGATGTCACAGCTGATCACTATGGCAACTGGCTCAGGTTGCCAGTCACAGCATGAGGTCAGTGTTTCTATGGAGACAGCCCAGCTGAGCAATAAGCTACACTTGTTTTGCATGCGTGTATAAAAGGAAAGGGAAACAAATGTCCCAGGACTACATATTTAGAAACACAGTGCAGTGCCCAGGGTTTGTCCTTAAACTAAGCTCACATTCAAAGCATACTAATCTGCTGGGCTGCTGCCAGTGCACTGCAAGAATGAAAGCAGAGTGTGAAAAACATGAATAATTCAGTTAGTTTGTGTCATCTTTTTTTAAATAGTTTTATTTTCGGTACAGGCACAGACACTCCCTCCCTAACCGGAGACAGGATCCTCTAAATGACACGTTCAGCATGTTTCATTTTTAAAGCTTCATTTCTTTACACTGATCGTATGTAAAACTGTTCCAGGAATTTTGTCTTCGAAATATGCAGAAGTCAGTTCAGACACAATAAAGTGCACTCTGCCTCAGAGATCTGACCCTGACTCCGGGAGAAAACGTATGACCACTGCCATTTAAAGTCTGTTAGAGAAAGGCCAGAACGTGCCCTATTCAGCCGCAAGTTGGCATTCAGGGCAGGGGGTAAGTAGGCATTGTGAGCGTCTATTTACCCAAAGTGTGCATAGATAGCAGGCCTGCTCCCGCGCTTAATGAATATTCATGAAGCCTTCAGCCAGCCCTCTGTGTGGCTTTGAAGGCAGAGTCTGTGATCTGCTGTGCTCCCTGAAAGCCTGCGTTTAAAAAACAATCACTCAACGACAAAGACCTTGTCAGCACCCAGCTTTGTGACACTGGGCTGAGATTTTCCAACACAGAAATGTTGAGTGTAAATGTGCAATTAATAGCTTGGCCTTTGGCTCCATCTAGTGTTGACAATGTGAGAATGCATAACATTCAAACCCGGCCTTGTAAAGAAATACATTAATCCTAACTCTTACTATCTTTGCATTTTCCACCATTTATATAAAACAGCAAAAATGTAAAATCTAAATACTTTAACATTTTTGTTTATATTATGAATATCTCAACACCTAAAGAGTTAGATATTACAAAACATGAAATTAAATTTACAACAAAGACAAACTATAGGGTATTTTACTACATGCGCAAGTTTAGGTTAAAGTTCAGGTTAATTATTTTTTAAAACTACACTTTTTATAAACATGCACGGTTCCTTGTCACCCCCCCCCCCCCTCATTTCAATCCATATTGTTAATCATTAGGGCACCATAAGAATCGTACCTCTCGTTCGTTTTGGTGGCCAACTGACCGGCCTCATCAGACAGTTCATTCCAAGGAGCTAAAAAAACGTGGCTTATTATAAAGCTTCCTTTAAGACTCCTTTGTAAAATGAAATTGTGAAATGTATTATGTTCTTATACAGGAGGCCATTGTACTCAGTCAAGACAGGTTAACTAACTGTAACAGGTTAGCAGGTTAGTCTTGCATGGAACTTCTGGTCACACCGTACTACCTGCAACCTGCCCATTAAGTTAATGAATAGCTGACATGTGACACCTGTGATTTAGAAGCAAGAACCAGGATGCTTCCGGAATCAAATCACACTGGAAAAGGACTTTGACAAGAGGGAAACGGCGGAGACACAAAAGGAAGATTTCAGGGTAACATTTTTGGTCGAGTGCTTTGAAGTTCACTAAGGCCGTATTAATGAATGAACTATGAAGTGCGGTTCCTTACTCGAATGACTGAGGCAACATAAGTTAACTATTAACATGACAAAGATATGTAACTATTATCTGCTGCTTTCAGTAAGATCTGCACCACCTGTAAATGTTTGTTTTGGTGTGGCAATGGCTATTAAATAGAAAAATATGGTAAATATGTAGAACAATGTTTTTATACTTCAAGAATCTTGTGACGTTTATCATAACTATATTAAAGATAAGGCATTCATCATAATGGGTTTTTGTCACGGTAAGAACAGCAAAAAGTGCACTTGCCTGCATTTTGGTCCTTGAGCACTTGTATTTCAAACGGTTTATTTTAAAAACTTCTTTTAGCCCCAGATGAGTTACTACGGCGCCCCTAAGGAGACAGGGTCGGAAAACAGAAGAACTTTTGCGTTTCCTCGCAAAACCTGGATAATTAAGCATTATGTGTATTGTAGACCAAGCTCTAATTAAAAATCGATATGGTCATGCATTACCTTTGTATCTGTCGGAATGTGTCACAGAGCAGCGAGTGAGTGCATAGGTCACCATTGCAAGGAACCTTTTAAAAAAATCCAACCCTGTCCCTTTATGAGGTCCATAATTTACAAATGTTTGTGACGACACATTTTTGCTTTCCATAATCCATTTATCTTGGTCCTTTGTTTTGATAACCAAAATATCCTTTTATGTATGTGTATTTCTTCAGCTACCCCCAAATCATATGCGCTCTCACCTAAATCCAGAATCTCATTGAGTGCAGCCTACATACATTAACATCTTAATGTGCTTGGGGAATTTCATTAAACAGGTACACATTGGCATCTGTTGGTGGCAGACATGCAGCAGTGTGTTCCAGCCAGCTGCCCTGATGTGTGTCTGTGTGTGTGTGTGCGGGGGGGGGGGTATGCTCCCTCATGCCTTTCACATGCATGGTCATTCATGCGTGGACAGTCTGACTAATATACTACTTACGCTAAAGCACCTATCTGGACAGAACAGAACATAGTACATAAATTTCACTGTAAAACGTTTCATTCAGTAAGGGATGCTGTCCCATGCTGATTATTTAACTAAAGAATAGCCGAAGGCATGTAGGTAGATGAACGTACAGGTGCAAGCAATTTTTTAGTCAGTCTGCAGGGTCAGTCTGCATCCAGCACCCATGTTAGAATTAAGGGTCTTGCTCAAGGTCCGAATGATGATAGCATTACACTGCCAGCCAAATTCAAAATGTACACCTTCTGGACAAGAGCAGAAATCCACAACCTGCTGTGCTACCCACCACCCCAGTTAGAGACAGCAATTAATAATAGAGCCTTAATTATTTAGTCCTAGTACCTTACGGTAACACCTGTGTAACCTTGGCAGGACTCGAAGAATTCATAATGCAATATATTCAAAGATAGTGTCGCCCTTAAATTTGTCAGAATATCAGCAGATAAATAAGCTATGACGTAAACATGGTGGGTAGGTACTGAGGTAAGGCAATAAATAATATTAAGGCTTGACTGAGAAGAAGCAGACCATAATATGGACAGTGCAGATTAAACCTGACAGACTGTACTTGACTATACGATACTAGTTAATAACTGAGTTATTGTCGTGAACAGTAAACAGCAACTGCCAGTAACACTGAAAATCTACACTCAATAACTCTAGAAAGAAATGAATGCCTTTGCGAGAGGGACGGCATGATGGGACCTTGCTATGAGGAATAATCCAGGAACAATAACAGATGAGGAGACTCTGCACACTGAACTGTGGGAGAGACTGATGGGAGAGGACACTGCATAGCACTGGGACATACAAGCAGGGGACACTGCATAGCAGTGGGACATACAAGCAGGGGACACTGCATAGCAGTGGGACATACAAGCAGGGGACACTGCATAGTAGTGGGACAGACAAGCAGGGGACACTGCATAGCACTGGGACAGACAAGCAGGGGACAATGCATAGCAGTGGGACATACAAGCAGGGGACACTGCATAGCAGTGGGACATACAAGCAGGGACACTGCATAGCACTGGGACATACAAGCAGGGGACACTGCATAGCAGTGGGACAGACAAGCAGGGGACACTGCATAGCACTGGGACAGACAAGCAGGGGACACTGCATATCACTGGGACAGACAAGCAGGGGACACTGCATAGCACTGGGACATACAAGCAGGGGACACTGCATAGCACTGGGACAGACAAGTAGGGGACACTGCATAGCACTGGGACAGACAAGCAGGGGACACTGCATAGCACTGGGACATACAAGCAGGGGACACTGCATAGCACTGGGACATACAAGCAGGGGACACTGCATAGCACTGGGACAGACAAGTAGGGGACACTGCATAGCACTGGGACAGACAAGCAGGGGACACTGCATAGCAGTGGGACAGACAAGTAGGGGACACTGCATAGCACTGGGACATACAAGCAGGGGACACTGCATAGCACTGGGACAGACAAGTAGGGGTCTCCCAACAAGCAAAGGGCCCAAGATTCTTTCATCTGATTCCTGCTCCAGAGTAAGTCTGTCATCTCTTAGCTGTCCAACCTTCTTCAGAAACATTAGGAATTAGCGAAGCACACAAGCCTTGCTGTCCCATTGCGGTTCCCAACCGTTACAAAAAAAATCATACGGAGGACCATGTTCCCCCAGCGTTGTTTACATAATATGTTTGTATTGGAAACATCATGTGCTGCACTTGAAACTCTGGAATCGTTCATACTTGGAGAAGGGTTACCTGCACTCCAAAAAGTATGAACATCTCATGGTCTTTCTGTTCACCAACGTCAATAAAATAATGTATCTATTATTTTTATTATTATTATTATTATTAATAAACACACTTTGCACTATACACACTTTTGGGTTTAGACTCTTATCCATGCACAAGGGTTAAAGGCATTTCAGTTTAATCATGGCCTGTTACTGTACAGTAAATACTTCATTTTTTGACTTCACAGCAAGTAAAAGCACGTCGTACCCCCCAGCATAGGACTCAAATGTTTGCAACTTAACCAAAGGTTAAATTCCAGCTCCTCAAATGTGTGTCAGAATAAATAAGAAGAGATAAAACCACAAAACCTAGATTTAAACAGATCTGAAAGTTGCATACAGAGCAAGACCAATGAGCCTTCAACGTCCAGACCTGAACCAAAGTGTAAATAAACACAGGGTTGCTAGAACTTACGTCTGGTAAATCTATAATTATACGCCAGTGATCACAGATTAAAATATGGTCTTGACTAGTTTTCCAGGGAAAAAATGCTCAGAAAACCACATTCCTGCAAAGTCATCTGGTACTTTACTGAGTTTGTGATTCAGCTCGGCTCCCAAACCAGGACTTGGCATCGTGACAGAAGGTAAATGCAGCGGTTCACCTCCCATGCCTGGAATGTGCTCTCTTTACCGCTTACTGCCCCCAGTGATGAACTGGAAATGGGGAAAAAAAAAACGAATACTGAACCTGTCAGCTGGCGACACCAAGTGGCAAAGAAGTGAAACTACCAGCATGTTCAAATGCAGGTTCTCAGTCTGCTCTGTCCGCCAAGCGCCGTATTGTCACTGAATTACTGGATTTGTTTGTCCAGTCAGTTAGCAAAACCGTAAATTAATCACAAAATGTAAGTGAACAACGTGTAGGTAATTAAATACCTACAAGACAGCAGATTAATAAAACCGTGGTAAGATACTGTCAATGTCACCATTCAGAGGACGCCTGGATTTAGGGGCCGTGCTGATTTACTGGCCTCTGATCATGTCCTAGATCCGCCCTCTTGGAAATGCCAAGCTGGGCCAGAACTTTGGAAAGGCCACAAGGAACTGCGCTTTACCAATGCTGTAAATCCACACCATAATGGGATTATTGGCAATGGGGGCTGGCAGACTGGTCAGGTACCTCCCAGTCATTCTGGGGCCACACCATGCCTGCCATATGGAACGGTATAATCCCAAAGTCACCCAGATACGTGGGATTTCCACATACTGTGGCTGAACAGGCCAACCTCAAGTGAGATTTGCAGCTTAGACCGGTTTTTCAAATGTAATCAGATAGAGTGACTATCAGATCGTGGAGGTTTGGATTTTTATTTCAACTACTGTAGGTCTCTCTGATCTATCTAGTGAAAAAATTCTTCTCTTGCCTTTTTTCATCAAAAAAGAGGGGAGTGCACTGATAGTCATTTGCGTAGTCAAAGGGGAATTAATTCAATTAATTCTACAAGGAGAGGTAGGATGTATGTGTCATTTCACCTTGGTTGTGATGTACGGCCGAAAGGTACAGAGGATCTGCTGCATGCTTTGATATATCTCAGTATTTTTGTAGGTCTTTTTGTGCCAAATTACTCACGCCCACTTTTTTGACTGCTGTCAAGAAGATCCCAATTGTCCAATTAAGACATTCAATCGACAGCTGCTTACACTGTCGTCTGCAGATTGCAGTGCATGTGAAAGTGGTGAGGCTAAAAAAAAGGGACACAAGCAGGACCTACTTGTCGGAAGTGTCATCTTGGAGGTTCAGCCACAAGCTCCGGCGTTCAGGTTCTCCTTGTCCTGGGATGCAGCCACCTGCAAAGCAGAAGCTCACTGTATCATGTGAGGGAACGTGCTACAGAAGCACAGGAACACCAAGCAGGGCTTTGCTACTGTTTGTTTCACTATGGATGAAACACATCTTGTTCATGTGAAGACTGCACTCTCAAGATGGGAGTGACAGGGGACAGTGACTGTATGGGAACAGGAAGTTGCAAGGCTAGTCTGATAAGCATTTCTATCCTGTCTTTTCTGAGTGTGTCACAGCCTTTAGTCAGAGCTCTACACTGATATATAACACTACTAGATCACTTCAAAACTAATAAATCAGCATGAACACAGAGCTGGTGCCATTCAGAAGATCAAAGAAGGTACAAAATAACTACTCCAACAAATCTGTGCAAGCTGGATGGTGGAGCTGTTTATCTCTCAGGATCTGTGTGTTTCAGAAAAAGGACACCAGGCATGACTGATGGCATTCAGAGCGTGTGGCAGGGTGGCAGATGGAGGCCAGAGCAATCAACCAGCGTCAGTTCAATCAAATATTAATCTACACAGTCCCTGAAAACGACGAGCTGGAGACATTACAGTATGTCCAATGGACACGGTACTTTACACAGATCCAACATAGGGCTCAGAGTTCTTACAAGTAAGACATTCGTAAGCATCATCAGTGAATCGTGTTTAAAGTTCCATCAAACAAATTTGAAATTCATAACAAAATGAGTAGCTTTTTAAATGTTTAGGAAAAAAATATTAAAATACTATCTACATGATGTCTTGTGGAGACTGAAACTATCCCGATCTATTAATATTTTCCCAAACATTACACCTGCCATCTTCGTCCAGGATTGTCCCCTAATGTAACACGACCACGTGAACGGTCCCGATCCACACATGCTAAGCGTCCCGTCTTTGCTATGTTCTGGGCTGCTCTCATGCGTCTTAGTCTCACGTACCCTGGATTCCTCGTCACCGCCTCTCCCAGCCTACAAAGAAAAAGTATTTTTACTGTCACACAGCACCAACCAAAGAACGTCTGTCAGCTAATTTGTATACAATGTATCCATGCTAAAATTGCAACAAGACTTTTTTTCTTTTGATCAAAAACTGACGAAACTTCCAGTCAACCCATTAGGTGACATGAGTGTCATCTTAGGAAATCTGACCACTGACGCCAATAAACTCGCATCCACCCCGAGACACAGTAAAATTAGCTGGTGTAGTTTGCTGGGGCCACATGTGCTTGGAGCAGCTCTGATTCGCAGTTACTTTGGACTGAAGATGTAAAGGCTGCCCTAGTCCCTTCCAGTACATCTAAGGAGAACATTTTAAGTTTGGACCCCGATTATGGAATTTCTCATTCTGAAGTAACATTCCCTAAAATAACACCGGACTGTCAAAGTCTTGGTTTATGCCAAGCTGCGATGACTGTGTGCTCCTTCCCGGATCTCTGTGCTGGGAGTGCCTTTAGCATTTTGGCGAGCTGTGCTTACGCCTGGCCTGAATGATCTTCTGTTTCTGCTCCTGTTTGACCCTCTCCGCATGGAACTGCGCGCGCTGTGCCCCCTGCTGAGCTGTGAAACCCGGCGAGATCACTTTACGCGCCGCAAACGCCACCCACGCAGACACGGGAGCACCAGCGGAAAAAACACCGCAGAGAGACTTCTGGAAAAAAACATGACTAAAAGGCCCATCAAAGGCACAGAAAGGCCAAGAGTAACAGTGAGGCCCTCCCGTACCGGGGATGCAGTTGGAAACAGCAAGTTTTTCCTGGAAGCCCATATGAGTGTTGGCTCAGGGGGACAGGGACCCACCGACTTGCTAGGCTTCCACAGTAGATGTGTACTCCGGGTCGAAGCTCAGGTCGGTGGTGGCGACGTCGTCGAGAATGATGAGGAGGTCCTCAGCTCTCAGGAACAGCTCCCGCTGACTCAGCAAAGACGCCTAAGGTCGCCTGACCAAAACAGGGCCCAGTGAACCAAGGAAAAGCCATATTCATATAAACCAATATTAAGGTGAGCAGAGGAAGGGATCCCCAGCACAGGGACAGGAAGACGGATTAAGGACTTTAAGATACATTGTAAAGGATGCAGGTTTAACAAAATAGTGAGCAGGAATGACGAAACCAAGACATCACTTCTGCTTCATTACAAGAGAAATAATAGTAACATATTCAAAAGGAAAATGGGCGTCAGGATTTAGGAAGGACTTAGGAAGGATCAGGGTGTGTGCTCTGACACCCACACCGGGGCGTGGGCTCTGACACCCACATCGCGGCGCGCAAGTTCAGCGTGATGGGATGGGATCTGCAGCCGGGTGGAGCCCTTTCTGAAGCTGAGGGCCAAAGTTCAGCGTGATGGGATGGGATCTGCAGCCGGGTGGAGCCCTTTCTGAAGCTGAGGGCCAAAGTTCAGCGTGATGGGATGGGATCTGCAGCCGGGTGGAGCCCTTTCTGAAGCTGAGGGCCAAAGTTCAGCGTGATGGGATGGGATCTGCAGCCGGGTGGAGCCCTTTCTGAAGCTGAGGGCCAAAGTTCAGCGTGATGGGATGGGATCTGCAGCTGTGCACATTTTAGGCCAATTTAACATTGACACGCAAGCAAGGGCCCCAAACATGATGAACTCTCCATGGTTGCTTTAACTCAAGCTGAAGGCATCTATACTTTTATACAGAAAACTAATATCACAGCAAATTGCCTTTTAAGGTGTTTTTTTTTATGGCATGCAAATAATTAAGAAAGACTGAATACAGTGACCTGTTGTATGATTCTGAATTCCAGTTTGATGACTGGTTAAAATTCTTGCTAAGTTTCAATATGACCAGTCTAATGAGTGCTGAAACCAGGGTGGCTGATGGAGGCAAAGTTACTTTCTATATAGGGTTACATTCGCCAATAATGACCTAAACTGAAAAGTCACGCTGATTGGGCAAGTGGTCCTGAAGATGAACGGCCAACAGACGAGGGACAGTAAAATGAGGCTATTTCACCAAATTTATGAGACAAGCATATAATTTTCTGGCAAAAGGACAACAGATCTGTCAGACAGCCTTAGTACATAACTTAAAAAAAATCAAAGCTGCTATTTAACAAAAATATTGCCAAATATGCTACCAGCTATGACGAAATTATTCAATAGCTCTTAAACAAAAATCAATCTGATGGACCCTTATTACCCCCTGATGTAACCCTCTCTGACCCCTTATTACCCTTATTACCCCCTGATGTAACCCTCTCTGACCCTTTATTACCCCAGTCCTATAGAGGCACATTTTATTAGGAGCAATTTGGCAAAACAAAGTGCTATCCAGGATAAAGCAGTTTGTAACTATTACCTCCTATCTTTTTAAAAAAAGCAAGGCCTTCTGTGGCAGGCCTTCTGCTGGAGAGACTCTTCAGAGTAACAACCCGAACAAAACGGAAATTAAATAACTTACACTGGAGGATTACCATGTGCAATAAAGGCTTGGGCTAATTTGTATTTCCTGTAAATTTACCTTGAATAACGTACTGAAAAAATATTTTTAAGTAAAATAATACAACCCCACTGGAATTATTTATATATTCATTGCATCCAAATTAACTCTCAAAACAAAGGAACACACACACACACACACACCTAAAATATAATTCTTGAAACCACTGCGTCCGTCTGCTTGCCATTTTATTCGTTAAAGTATCTCTATCGTTAGCATATCCAGTAATCTGAAAAATGATTTTCTTTTCAAGTTATTTAGAGGTCTATAAAGTATTTTAAAATCCTGATGCAGCTTAGTTAGCCTCATAACAGCAGGAGCCGTAGAACAGACAGTGAAAAAAAATTTCAATGGTGTTTGAATTGTCTTCATCCATTATAATTAATCTTCAACCTTGTTTTAAAGTAACCGTTTACATAGGACAACACTTCTGGGGAGCAGGGTCGGAAATTAAGCTGGACCACTGGCCTTAGGAGAAAAAAAAATTAAGACTTGCCCACTGAGTAATAGACTAAAAAACAGAAGAGACCGTCTTAAGTTCCACCCCTGTGTGGGAACATCCCAAGGCTAAAATAGTACAAACTGTTGGTTATTATTATTATTTAACATATTCCGTGATAAATAGCTTAACTGGTGACTATTTCAGACACTGCTGCAGCAGTATAATTATTCAAATCGTCCGCTGCACTTTTGAGTGCCAAAAGCTTCTCGAAACCAATAAGAACCTGAAAAGTCAAGTACGAACAATCATGCAGCTGTTCCTTCTTGTGTAGGAGTAATTCAATGACAAACAGAATCAGCGAGCTTCCTCAAAATGCATTACATGACAATTATTATCCAGTGAGCTATATATCAGGGATACAAGATTATCGTATTAGTAAAAAATATTATAGGAAAAAATAACAAACAATGACCAATAGACAATACAATAAATTGCATGTTGCACGTTGATGAAGGATTGGAATATAAATATAGTAGTCCTAGAATATTGCAATGAAGAAAATGCTTTTTTATGGAACTCCTTAGGTGTCATGATGCAAAAAATATTATCTCGTAGTAATTCGTGTGCTCAAATTAATCACCAATCAGAGAGCACGAATTAGTAATTTTTTTTTCTGCCATGACACCTTATGGGCTCCGTACTTTGTCCTAACTTCAAATGCACAACATAAAATACACTCTTTAGAAAATATAACTACAAAGATATATGGACCAAGCAAGATTAAAAAGATCGATAAAATCTCTAAAGAGCGAAATGCAGATTGTTCTAAAATACTAGAAACACGTGTCGACCTAACCAGACGAAAAAGTTGCATAATATCTCTAATGTCAGGTGTGCAGCAAGCTTATCTTTTGTAATGCCAATTAAGTGATCATTCAGTGACAGCGAGATGAAAAATGTTCCATGATAGGTGCATATACAAATATGCACGTACATAAAAGAATGTTTCACGTTCATTTATCCCCTAAGTCCGAATTGCCATGCGCTTTTCCTGGGGAAGGCGGATACTCACACTCGGCTCTCTATTCGCCGTGCAGCGCGCAAGGGACTTCCTGTGTTGCGAGCTGAGGTTTCTGGTACTTGTAGTTCGAAAAGGACGGCAATTATACTCTTTATCAAATGAAAGAACGTTTTGACTTTCGGTGATAATTGTGAATGTCATGTTCAGTTATATATACCAGTGCCCTGTCAGATAAAATCGTTGGTCTTTTCCCATTATTATCGTGCAGCATTAATAGGCATAATTTCTAGAAGATTACAACCAGTTCAAACAATGTACAGGTACTGGACAAACTGTGCGATTTGCGACATTTCAGAAGAAACACGAAGCAACTAACAGAAGCCAAGGAGCTGGTGCTCAAATTACAGTGCACCCATCACAAAAACTGAAACATTATTCAATATGCAAAGGGAGAAAAATGCACTGGAAAAGTGGAGCAATGATTGCAAATCACACTAACAGCAATAGATGGACACTGAATTGTTGCTAAACACTATACATTGTGCCCGCAATAGCAGAGAACTGCATCATCATCTCTGTGACCCATTGTTAACTCAAAATCTATATTACGAGCATCACGAAGCTGGGATTTACAGCAGGGCTGTCATTCTGGGACTGCTTGTATTCAAGGCCACTGCAGAGCAAAGGTATAACCTTGTGCAAGGAGAACAAGACCCGGACTGCTGGGCAGCGGAAAACAATACGGTCTGATGAGTCGTATTTCATTTGTGTAAAACCAGACTGGCTTGTCTTTGGAGGAGGACAAAGGACAGCTTCAGTGAACAATGTCTGCTGATATGAAGAAGCAGGGAGTCATTAGGTTAAGCGTCAGCTCGGCGAGGCCATCTACCAGCCACCGTGAACTGTGCACAGCCTATGGATCTGCCACCATTTCCTCAGGATGTTCTCATATGATAATATGCCCTCTTACATACTATCAAAGGTGGTGTGAAAGATTCCTACGTCCTCCATTCCAAAAATAACTGGAGGCATCTTCTCAAAGGATGGTCCAACATCTCACTACATTCTATGTTTGTATGGCAGCATTCCAAGGATAGAATCTGAATCGGAAGGCATAAGGTGCTTAATATCGATAGAAGCTTTGTCCGCCGCTGTGTGAGCGAGTCGACCAACAGACTGACACGGGGATCAAAAGGTTAAGCATTTAGTATTGTAATAATCTCTTGCTTTTGTGATATTTCAATACCTGAATGCTACAAAAATACAAGTGACAGTTACTGTATGTACAAAAGTGGTTAGTGACGCAATGCGTGTATGTGCAAGACTCCCCTTACAGAAAGATACAGATTCACTGTAGCGTTTTATCTTTTATTTCATAATTACATTTAGTATATAACACAAACTATTTTACAGGTAGTGCAGCTTGGGAAAACTTGAGAACATCAACAACCACAACTGGAAGCAAAGGATTTAAAAAATACAAGCATACAAAGCAGCAGTATACATTGCAAATAGAATTTAGAAACAAAAAGAGGGAAATGTACAAATAAAATTTACAAGATTGATAACAATGAGCATCATTGCTCATATATACAAAAATCTGCAGAAAGCTGGAATGGTCTTAACTTGGTTGTATTTTGGATTCTTGCGATGTTCCCATTGAGGTGACTGGATCACAGCGTTGGACAGATGTGTGTCGTGGCCCTTTCTGACCATTAGAAAGTCTTAGTTTTAAGACTGTTGTTCCTTTTTCACGTCGCAAAAAAAGGAAATTAAAAATAAATAAAATTTAAGGTGTCTGGCTTTAGACGTAGAAAAGTCGTACCCGGGAAGTGCTTACAAGGAGCTCGTCGTCGTAGAACTTTGTTTCTATCACAACGTTACCACTGAGGAGGAGTGGGAAAAAGAGGACACAATAAATAAACCTCTTAGCAAGCAGTGCGTAGGCTTTGGTGGCCTGTCTGATTCCTGCTACATTACTGTAACACACCATTATATCGAGTCTTCCACTCTTAATACTCTAAGCAATTAAGTTTTCAACTTCCAACTGGTTTCAGGATATTGGAAATAAAGTTAAAGGCAATTTCAGGAAATCTGGAGCTAGCAGTTGACCTCATTTCGACTGGGGTAAGCGTCAGTCAGAGGAGATCAGCAGAAAGGGGGGGCGGGACACTTACGTTAAAACATTCGCAGGCATCATCTGTGACTCTGGGGCGGCTTCTATTAGGGACTGCCACGTGTTTGTGGAGTTGGGGATGACAAAGCCAAACTCAAAGAACCATTCTGCAGGAAAGGAGGGAGAAAAGCGAAGCCTTGTCTGCAGACATCCCACAATAATCTCAGATGCTTTCCCGCTTTTGCAGGCGAAAATCACCTGCCAATGTTCAAACAGTACTCGCCTTGACAAATCTGGTACACTGCGTGCCAAAACAGCACAGAACTGAACCGCATCAAAGGAGGACAGCCTACCTTCCAGACACTGGCCTTTAAATAAAACCTTTTGTTCCAGACGGAATTTTTCCAGCTTTTCTGATGAAGAGAAATTCAGCTCTCGGGAAACGGCTTTGCACTTTAAAATCTTTTTGGGAACACGAGCTGAAAGCACAAAAATACGCGAAAAGACAGCATTTAAATCAGCAGCCTTTACAGGAGACACACAAAAGTAATGCTACAGAATTACACTGACACATTGCATTCCTATACGTTGGACCTTAATGTATCCATGACTTTATAGTAGGCGATATGATTAAGGGCTTTCTCTAGCACCTTTGAGAAAGTTCATCCTGAACTGCGCCAACACATACAGCTTTATAAAAAGGTAAATTGTACTCTTCTTCTAACTAAAAAGTGGCCAACATTTCAGGAGATGAGGCCGAGAGACCAAAGACCCTTGTGCAGATATGACGCACCATGATAATCGTAACCAGTAATAATTCAGCAGCAAAATCATCTTCAATTCACAGACACAAAGGCCTTTAAGATATTCTGTCTGAGACTGCTGGTGTCACCATTTTACTTTCAGGCTTAGAGTGATGACAGCAAGTACCTCATGACTGAAAGTGTGCCAAAGCAGGAAATCATTTAAATGACATGAAACAATCTCCGCTGCCAGAGAAGATGGGGGGGGGGTCTTGTGGCTCGGCTCTCTTCAAAACCCTCCAGTCTCAGTGGGAGAATCCTTAATGAAATCGCTCTCCTGCACCCGCTTTAAAATATTTTTTAAAAATTGCTTGGATTTTTAATTTTTTTTAAGTGTTCTATAGCAGAGGTACCAGAGAGTGCCATCACCTTCGTGTTCCACCCCCGGGAGAGAGAGGTCCTCCGTCCCCTGCCAAAGAACCTTCCCCGTCTCTGCGTCTCTGAGGTTCATCCAGTTCCTGTTGAGGAGACTTAAGGAAACTAAGAATTTTGAGGCAATCGTGGGATAAAATGAAACACTGCAGAGAGTTAAGGTGCCCATATATGTGAAATAAAATTGCCGGAATTGTAGCAATACGACGCTGAACTGCCTGAGCAGGGGTCCCAAGGCAAACGTTTCCATTTGCTCTGATCCCACCGACTGTCCATGAATGACTGACATAAACGTGACACTACAAGCTTGGTCAGCAGGACTAATTATACAGAAATCGGCAAGCTCTACACTGAACTGCACTTTAAATATCGTAAACCAACACGTGTACTTCTGTTAATAGTAAATTTTGTAACCGTGTAATGTTCGCTGTGGAGTGCGTGTGTTCCATTAGCGTGCAGCCGTGAGCGTCGTGTAAACCGTTAGCTTCCCTGCTAGCAGACCAATGGTGCAGAGAGAGCAGCTTCCACTTTAAAAGAGCTCTCATTTCCTTTATTAAAATGACTCATGCACTCACCATAATGTGTTTATTTCAGCTCTGTATCTGGGTCTGCTGCATCAAATATATTCTGTTCCATCCAGGGTTGTGGTGTGACACAGAACAAACAAGGTGACTGTCATTTTAACTACATGACAGACTGTTCCTGCCAAAGTGTTCGGTTTAGGTTTGTCTGGACGTTGTTTGAAGTATACGGGCAGCTTTACGCAGTACCCCATCTATAGCAGGTACGATGAAGTCAACTCTGCCGAGACGGTAAGGGGGAGGGTTCACCCAGAACCGGGATCCCCAGGTATGAAACCAGCCCGGAATATCGGGTGCTAAAGGAGAGAGTTCAGTCAAACTCCATGCTGAAGCTCAGTAAAGTCCGCCGAAGACCTAGAGACGTCCAGAAAAGAAAATGACATGCTAACGGAGACCACCTCAGCGGCTGGCCCTGGAAACAGAACCAACCAAAGCATTGGAACGAAAAACAAGAATCTGGCATGAAATTAATTTTCCCAAGAAAAAGCCAACTTCAGAATCACAGCAAAAGCCAAACCCAGACACACAGCCACTAAAACTCTCCCCAACTGCTACTCAGACGAGGATAAAGCGCAAGCCGCCATCGCTTGCTAGTTGCAGCGGCACGATTTTGGCAAAGTGGCAGCTTGTAGAGGTGACAGGTGCGTACAGCAGTGACAGTGACGACCGGGACCCGACAGACCGCAGCAGCCCTGAGGGGAGGGAAGCTCTTCAGCTCGCTTCAGGCAAAGGGGGGGGGGGGGGCACTCAGTGTCACCTGCAGCTGAATAGGGCACCTCAGGGCGCGGGTGCTGGAAACCCAGTGTCAGCACCCCCCCAGCACCACCCCCCACCTTCTGTTCCTGAGCATCGTTCCTTTGCTGCTGACATAATCAATGGCCGGGAATTCTTACTGATCCATTTATTTAATTTATGCATTAGTGTCTGAAATTTCCTGTTGTCTGTATTATTCTTCTACTCATGCAATTTCTGTTCTAAGCTCTGCTGTGGGGCCAGCAGCTCCCACTCTGGAATAATAAAGTGTGTTTGTGTAGGGTCCACTGTGGGACGAGTGCAAAGACCCGAATTAAATGGTCTGTTTTACACTAAGTGAGAAACATTTAATTTAAGTGTATTCAAAAGTTCCAGGATTACACTTAAATACTTCAATTTCCAGATGTCCAGCAGAGAAAATATCCCCAGTTGAGCCAATCAGTGCAGGTAAATGACAGATGCATTTTCCCAATATAAAGAGCGCATGTGGAGCTTTCATTCTGCGGCCCTGCCAGTGATGAAGGGAATATTGTGTCACTCTTGTTCCAAGGCCAACTCTGGCTGGTTACAGGTCATTTACTGGGTGCTAGGCCAGGCTGCCTCATGCCTAGTTGGCCTCCTGACAGCTGCATGCTCCAGGCTCTGCTTGAACGTTACTTTGGACAAAAGCATCTGCTAAATAAATAAACAAATGTAACTGTGATGCATTTATGAAGTGCATGAGTGTGTGTGTGTGTGTGTGTGTGCATATCTCCAGGCAAAAGCAATATTACATTATCCTACTCAGACAAAACATTGTCTTGTTTTGGACAAACAACTTCCCATAATTTTAATGAACATCACTGCATTTTCCTTAAATTGCCTGTTTAAGACAAGAAAGAACAGCAAATAATTAACTAACACCATAAGCAGTGAATGCAGTTGCTTTGGTACATTCTGCAGCCTGAATTTACATGAGGCTTGCAAGCTCAGTGAAATGGTGAGAAATGCGAGCAATTATAGTGAACGTGTCCAGTATGAAGCCAGAGTGACTCATGGGGGGGGGGGGGGACGGGGGGGGGGGGGTAAGATCAGAAGAAACTAAATCTATCAGGACTAAGGACTCACAAAATGACATTTTGTTTAATTATATGGGATAACATTTGCTTTTAAGTTCCATTGGCCTAGTAAATGTGATTTAAGTCTCACATAAATAATCTGTACGGAAAATTCCTTAGATCTAATTATACTCATTACAGAAGAGAATCAATTGAAATAATCAGCACCGCAAACAAGAAGTCTCTTTCATCAAGTAATCAACATCTTTGACTACCGGGAAAAAGGAGTAAGTTCTGATTTAAAAGTATTTTTTTTTTTTTTTTTTTTTAAGTTTAAAATGCCATTTCACAAGGTGTACATGATGCCCCATTAAGACTCAAACTGGTCCATTTCTAGGACTTTCTGTGTAGCTGGTAGAACTAGACTCGCAGTCCTGAATACGACAGCCTGAGCTTGTGATATAGAGAGGCTACACCTTCCGGAAGCGTGACACAACCAAAGCACCCAATTATCTTAACCAATGGAACAAAGTCATTCCCAAATGCAACTTCCTGCAGACTAATTACCTACATAACCACCTCATTTCTCATTAAGATTAGCACAAAGCAAATGGCAGCCAGGAAACCGGGGGGGGGGGGGGGGCATTTAAATAAAGATACCCGCTACTGTTGTAGCAGATTACTGGAATATTACTCAACTGCTCTAAAAATAGCAGAAGAGACCTGATATTGAAGCAGTGGCACACACATGTATGGATAACGGAGCCAAAGTATGTGGCAAATATACCAAGCGGTGACAGGCTAGGAAACTAACAAGCTCATTCTCCAGTCAAAGTGCGCCAGTGAACGTCACTGCGTTTAATATTGTTGCTCCAGATGATTTCTTAAATGCATTGATTCACTTGTACCAGTCCAGCTGACACAATCATTTCAATTCAATTTTAACATACCGTTTGAAATTAGCAGCGACAGATGTCTGCGGAGGGAGCCCTAGCAGGGCCCCCGCATCGGCAAGCCGGGGCCCCCGCAGGGAGGGGGCCCTTCCAGCCCCAGGCACGCTCTCTCCCGTAATTACTCCACAGAGCAGAGTATCCATCATCAGCACCATGCCTGGAAAATCACTCTTAAAATGTAACCATCTGGAAATGCAGAGGAGCCCATTCTGAAAGGTCATCATGCTAATATGTCAATTAAAGGAAAATTTATGTAGCTCAGTAATGCTACCAGAATTATGCTAGAACCTACAGTCATGGTAGCAAGGACGACACCTGTGACGAATTTGTAGTCAGTGTTTATGTACATGGATAAGGAACACATGCACTGCGGTTTACGGCTATAGAACTCGCTTTCTCTTATTTAAACAATTTTTGACTCCATCTCTGTCTTATGTCAATGTCGCACTGCATTGTGTGGAAACTGTCAGATTGTCAAAATAGAATATAAACATGAACATGAATTGTATTTATCACTGTTGTCTTGCACTATGACCAATAAGATCTTAATTTCATCACAGCGTGTGACCCATGGATCATACAGCTGAAGATGACAGTGAAGATTCTTGGACCTGAGTTGTATAAAGCAGACACACGATATATACAAGATACTAAAACAAAAAACTGATCATCTGCATTGTAGCATTACGGTACGGACATTTGTACTTTTCTTCATAAAGCTCAGAGTGAAATCCAAAGAGCTCTAAGCTAGGCGTGGCTTTGGAGTGAGATCAATCCACCATCAGCGGTTGACTGAAACCACCGTTTGGCAGCCGGAAATGTTCAGGAAGGCCTTAGAAAAACCGTGCTGCGTGCAGAGGCTCCTCACGGGGTCTCCGGTTTCACTTCTGAGTGTCTGTTCTCTGGCTCCCGTTTCTAAGGGACAGGAGAAGGGCGAACCAGACCCATGCACAAGGGAAGGCGCTCAGAACAGCACACTCTCCCCAAAGGCCCAGAATGCATAGTCAGGGAGAATGTGCTCCAAGAGAGCGGAGACGCCGTCTCTGAATGCTGCACCGAGACGACCCTCTGCGCAACTCACTGTCCTTATTCAGACTTATTTAACACTCCCCAAGCCAACCGCATGCATTGTGTGTTTTGCCGTCGTACATGTCTGCAGAGATAGCAGTCGCTTGCAGTTTCACACTGAGTGAAGTTCAGGGAATATCAAGTGAGAGAACAGTACATTTAAACAGCACCGAGAGATCTCGAAGAGAAGATAACATTTCTGCCCTTAACTAAGAAGGTCATTAAAGCTTTACAATCAACAGGGAACAGCTGTAATTTTCTTTAAATGATCTTGAACTTGCCAATTAGCCTAGCACACAGCACTGTTGAGACCTTGTTTCCAGGTGATAAGGACAATAATGACTTGCTCTGGTTGAGGATTACTGTATATTGCTAGGTCTGGAACATTTGGCGGGGGTGGGGTGGGGGTGGGGGGTTATTGCAAATATACAGATGCTCCTCTGCATATGATGCGCTTGTCTTCCAGTGAACCCATCATATGTTAAAAATACTGCAAGTCGAATATGAACGATACATTGTATGAGATGGTTACGGTTGCAATTGCGACAGAGACTGGAGGCATGGCTGCACGGATGCTGCACGGATGCTGCGCGGATGCTGCATCAGCCGGCATATTGCGAGCCTGGGAACAGATCGAGGCTCAAAGTTTGATGACTACTGAATGTACATCGCTATCGCACCACCATAAAGTCGAATCATCGGAAAAGCGGGGAGCATCTGTACTGAATTTTCACTGCAGTGTCTCTGCATGGGTTGGTATAATGACTGAGAAAACAAACACAGCCTTGTCTGAAGGAAGCTGATAGTCCTCAGACAGAAATTCCATACAAGATTTATCACGAAATTAGACAAGCAAAACAATATTACCTGTCCTAAATACAGCAGTCTCCTAGTATCCATCGGTGCTACATTACGAGACCCACCAAGGGGAATAGGGAACCAACCATGGACCCCATATATAGCGTGATTTTCATTAACTTACATATGGTAATTCATAAATTACGCAGAGTAAGACATTATCAACACTGAATACAGTAATAATATAATTCTGACGTTTCAGCCAAATTCTCAAGAGACGATAGAGCAATGGAAAAATATTATATCAAGGGATGAAGGAGCGATGACAATCATGCTTTTTATAGCCCTCAATGGTCAAAGGAACAAAAGGAAGACATTGGTATTCATTTCACAATTCACAGATAACGGAAACCAGGGGGCCTACTATATTGTATATTCAAAGTAATAAAAAAGTATATTAAGTATATTAAAATAAAAAAAAAACAAAAAAAGGTATAAAGTAGAAAAAGTATAAACTAGAAAGTAAATGCTGTACATGAACTAACCCATGAATCATACACATATAGAATTATATTCATTCTAAACCAGAGGAAGGCAGCCCTGATCCAGGAGTGCTGGGATCCAGCAGGTTTTCCGTCCTACCTGCTCTCTGATGAACCACACCTGATCTCAGGCAGACAGTAACTCATCAGGTAGGATGGAAAACCTGCTGGGTCCAAGCACTCCTGGATCAGCATTTTGTACCCCTGTTCTGTACTATGACCATCTGAATTTTACTTACTTGACACTGTGTAACAACAATGATGCTAAAATATTCTCAGTTTCTGAGCAGGAAACCAAGTAAATTCTGTTCTATAACCTTTCAAATAAATCAAACATCCAAAGTCAACCAATCTGGGATACTTTTATTATTCCGTTCACTCAGAATTTGGATAAATTCAGTTTAACACCCAAAAAAGATATCAAACGGGTGGATTTATGTGGTGCAATTTCCACACAATCTTACAGCAGCACTTAGATAATGAACATTACGTGATACCCCTGTAATACCAATTTTTAAATGCATTGAAGAACCCTGCCAGCCAAACACCCGGCCGGCAGCATGCTGCACTGACCAGACTATCGCAGGGCAGCAAATCCCTGTCCTTGCAACCCAAGGATTTAAGGAATTACGAGCCTAAAAAGTCAGCTTGCACTCCCTAACGAAGGTCACAGCACAAGCTGAAATCGGTGGGAAGCACCAGCCTTGTTATTATTAAAAACGCAGTGATTTACCACAACAGACTTTCAGGAAAGTTCCTTGGGGCTTCATGGGGAAAAACCCAGGAATAATCATGCAGACGGAATTATTTCCGTTTGTTGTACTGTATCTATTTTAAGAACGACAGTCCCCATTATGTAAACTTTGCAGCATTATGGAAAGCTGCCTATTTCTTTGGAGAACAAGTTTTCAATTTACAGCGCCAGATCTAAAGATCAGTACTTTGATTTAAGCACACCATCATAACTACGATCACGAAAAAACAGCACCTGAGATACAACGTATTTATGTAATATGTTTTAGTTCATATTAAGTCCACATTTAATGACATACATAAACACCTCCGAAAACAAAGCAAACTGCATGAAGTCACAACTGCACCTCCAGACGCATCCAAAGGGTCTGCCTTCTACATCTAGCTAGATTTCAATTAATCTCAGAGTAACAATTTCCAGTTCCACAAAATAATCCTCGCTAGTGAACTGTCAACCCGGCGAACTCCCAAGACTTGCTGCTACTAATCGCAGTAGTTTGCGTCGAAGTTGGTTAGCCTGCCATGCGGATGATTTGCATAAAACGATTACTGGCCATGCACATGGGAAATTACTTTCTTTATCCATGGTGCCAAATATCGGATGCAATGCTGATGCACATACCGACACCAACCAAGTTCTAGGACTTCAGGTTAACCGGCCAGTAATATCTGACAGCACCGTACATCACATTCAACCGGCACTGAACACTACTAATGCACATAAGCTGCATAGCTAGCGGCAGGCTAACTGGCTACACTCACAATAACAAATCGGCGAAATGCATATTACACTTAAGTCCGGCGTGACCGGGCAGCCTGTGCAGCTCAGTACCAGCGCACAGCACAGCAAAGGATACAGTTTAAACCCTCTGAGAATCTCCTTGGCTCTGTCTTCGTTTGAAGACATACTTTCGCAAATTTCCAGCTTTCGCGAACAGAAACAAATACTAAACAATTACGGCTACAGAAAGAATTCAGAAAAAGGACGAAACATAAACAACACAAAACAAAAGCACACCGACGTAGTGCTAATCTTAAAAGCGATACCCTTGTTGATCCCTTAATCAATCTACCCTAAATAGATTCCTAAAAGATTGACAACTAATTCGACCGGATAGCCGACGAGTAGCGTGAGGCCGAAAGGAAATCAGCCAATGAGAGCGGAGGGGCGGGTACCATGGGAGGAGCTTACTTCAGCAGAGGTGGGTCAACCCCAAGCAACCTGACGTCCCTTAGATACGGCTGTATGGCATCGTGTAGGGGACAAACTTCATATCAGGATTTCTGCACCATAAGTAATCAGAACGGATTTCCTATTATTGAAAGCCATAAAATGTACCAAATATTTACTCGCGTTTAGCATGCAAAAAGACATTTAGTTGGAAATTATTATATACATGTGAACATTTACACATTATTCTGAAAAAAGTTAGTGCTGAAGAGGATTCACAATATATTAAGACCCATCCATACATCTTCTATTTGCTTATTCTGGACAGTGTCTCTGGGCAACTGGGGGCTGATCCCAGGCAGAAGAGGGCACACTGCAGGGTTACACCCTGGAAGTAATTTCAATTCATCACAAAGCACGCCCATCCACTGTGAAAGCATTTTCGAGATGTCAGTTAACGTAACTGCATATCTTTGGAATCTGGCAGGAAACTGCAGTATTGAGAGGAATCCCCAGTGACATGGAGGGAAGATGCAAGCTCCACACAAACAGAGCAGAGGCGGGACTCAAACCCCTGTGGAGGTGTGAGGTAACAGTGTTACTCACCGAACCACCGTGCCACACCAAGCTAAAATTATGAAACCTATATCTATTAGATAGACTCTCAGTCAACATAAGAAAAGATCCTGAACTCAGTGCTGCTTCTCAGAGCTAATATGCATAGAGACAATCACTCAGTGGGTGCACCTTATTGCACAGCATGCAGTGACTTAAGAAATACGTGACACTGGATATTCCTCCAGAATGAAGTCATTTTTATTCTATAAAGATGGATGATATTGATCAGTTTGGCTGGATAAGACTGTGTTACATTGAGCATATATAAAATTCTTCCATAAATAACAAAAATCTTCACATCAAAACTGTCCATTCTTTCAACAAAAGTTCCATGTCAAATTTCTTTTTTAGAATTGATACTGATGCACTCATTTCCTCTCCCAAATATATTCATTTACTGATGTACACAGTGATGGCTTGAATAATGTATACAATCACATTTTAAAGACTACTTTGATACAATAAACATCTCAAGATGTTTCTATGAAACCTGGCAGTGTTTTTTTTATCACTGTGTAGTAACACGTCTAAATATGTATCATCTTCTTGTCATTTGAGCCAGAATAATTTCAGTTAAATTTAGACACTGTTTTATAGTACTATCGTGACTGAAAATAGATCTGTCAGTGTCTGAATATTCCACATTATACCAGCCAACAAAGTCTAATGGTCTTTCTGGCGTTCAACAAAGCACAGAACACTGCCTTGCTGTCTGTACAGACACGCTTCTGTCATCATGCAGTTAAACATATAATTGAATTTCAAACAACACCAGGACAGGGAAATGCAGGCAGCCAGGTTTATTCAGGGCAAAATAGGGAAGCGTGAAAAGCCGCTGCAGGGTCTTAACCAGAAGCCGTCCGCACAGCACACCAGAAGCCGAGAGGTGAACCAAAGTCGTGGTCATTAACGAAGGAAGAAGGGGAATCCACGAGGAGGTGGAAGGAGGGCAGGCAGGAGGCACAGGAAGGGCCAAACGGACGGAACACAACGTAACTGTGGGAAGAACAAAGAGTTAAAGCACTCAGTAGTGGCATGCCAGCAATACCTCACACCCCACTGCCGCGGGTGCGAGGCTTAAGTAGGGAGTTCTACTGATTACTCCCAGAGGAGTAAGCTGCGGTTGCCAAAGAGCTCTAGTATGGCCATAATACACAATTACAATTGTAGTTTTAATTCCAATTTGTGGGTCGTTCGGTAAAGCATTCTTTCCAAAGCGTTTGTCGACATGGGGCTGATGTGAAATAGCTGACGCTGAAACTCGATAACCCAGAAGATTCTGCTACACCGTGTGGTTCTTAGATCCCTCTTTGCCTCCTTCAGCATCTTCTTCGCTGCCCATGGGGGCAATAATCACATCTACTCTCTTCTAGGGAAACTTGTGTGCTTTTCATACTTCTGAAACTTTTGTTGATTATTGGTATTTTCAGTATTGTTACCTGATATCACTTAACTGAGCAATAATTCTGAATCCTCATTAAAATGTTTTTTGTTAGAAAAATTATTGTTTCAGAATAAAATAGAAGATTCAGCAGAACATCTGAGTCATTGTTCATTTTATACATTTAATTTTATTTTTTAATGAGGGTGCCAGTCATTTTTGGGCCGACTCATTAACAGAAAACAAAACTGATTTATGCAAAGTTTAAAGTGCACAAAAATGTGTGGTTTTGCCCCCTGCATGCAAGTGAATGTTTTGAGTAATTAAAGTTCAAATCCCTAATGATTTGGAAGCAGGGCACCGTCTAGGACATAAACGGTCACCATTTAGTTAATGTTCTTGACCAGTAATCCAGCTGTTGACTTGTAGGTGGCGCTGGACTGGGATGCGGGCAGAAAACTGGGCATAAACCCAAATGCCACCTGTGCAAGTGAAAACCTTACAGGAGCTGATGATCTTATTGAAACCTAGTGATTCCATCACCACCATGGGATGTTCAGTAATTAGATGATCAGATGAGGGTCATGTAAGCCCACTAATGATTCCCCTAGAAGTTTACTATCCCAGCTTTGGCTAAGTTCACTAGGATATAGAGCCACACTAGATCCAAACTATTAATCTGTGAGTTTGCAAGCAACTTCAAAACAACACTAATAATTATTTAAGATATCTGTCAAAGGGTGTAACCGTCTTTTTTATTCCAACACATTTAACAGTGTATGACTCTGTGAGCTATAAGCCCCTGTGTCTGTGATCAGAAGGTCACTGGGTGGCTGCCCTTCATCGCCAGCTTGCTCTCACCTACAGAGAGCAAGCTGGGGGGGGGGGCATAAAGAGAATTTCCCCATGGGCATCAATCAATCAGTACAAAACATCTTGACTCCCCACAAGTATATTGATAATTTCTGCCTGAACCTGAAGATATGCAAACCAAGTTAAGTTGTATTCTTTATTCTGTCTATAAAGTAACTTAACTGGAGTGGGGAGAACGGAACTGCAAAAAGATACATAACAATATGTAATAGCCAGGTTTTACCACGTGGGGGCAGCACACCATCACTGAATGTCCATGCAAATTTTGATGAAGATTCTGAGACAATATGGCCAAGTGTGCAGCCTGGGCTGGAGTCCAGGTGCCCCTGTGACCCTGTGCTGCATAAAAAGTTGGGGCATGAATGGATGGATGGATGAAAAGAAGCCGAGATGCCAAAAGGCTTCAACTTACAATGTATTATACATGAGCTCTCTTGACAACAGAAGGCAAAGAAAGTTGCTCAATAAAACATTAAGGAAATGTAATTTCCAAACTCTGCCTGGACCTGCACCCTTTTTGTATTGAATCTGCAGTTTCATAGATACTTAACAGTTATTTCTATCTACTGATTCTATAACATTTAATGTTAAGAAAAGTGTCTGCAAAGAAATGCAAAGTGTTTTCACTCATGACATAAATGAAATATAATTTGATATTTGTTATATTTTGAGCTTTCTATATGATTATTGCTATATTTGCATATAAAAATATCAGACATTTCTTGCATTGTGCTCTATAATAGAAATATTTGTTTTTGTCTAAATACCACTTTAATTCCAAAGATAATTACAAACCTCGGCTGTTGTTTATATGTGTAGCTTTGCCTGTATTCTCTAAGCTGACGCCGGCTTGCTATATCAATCCATATGCAGTGTCCCCTTTATTAGGTATCCCTATGTGGTACCAGGTAGGACCCAGTTTCTTCTCCAGAACCACTGTGAGTGCTGACAAGTCGCGCATTTGGAGCTGCCTATATCCAGTTGTATCTTTCTGTTGGCTTTAACAAATCTGGCAATTTTTCTCTGACCTCCCTCATTAACGAGGTGTTTTCAGTAACATAACCGCCACTGCATGTTTTCTGCTTATTGCACCATCCTCTGCACACTAAATCCCCGTTGATGGCTCTTTCTGACATGCTGGAGTAACATATCTGGCAGCCAACCGTCATACCAAATATCCCTCGGATCGTGTATCTTAGCTGTTCTGGTGCTTATTCCTAAAGCCAAAGTAAAAGCCAAAGTAAATGATTTTCTTGATGATCTCTGCGTGCTGTAAGTATTCAGTTGAAAGCCACTTGATTCGCTATGTAGATTAACAGGCTAGTGGCGTAAATAAGCCAGTATACCTAATAAAGTGTATTTGTTTAAAAATTTTCCTGTATGTATTCATACAGTATAATCACATATCTGTCATTTTAGTTGCTGGTGCTGCTTCACAGAAGCATTCCTAGAAATGTGGCTGTCCATCCATCCATCCATCCATCTTCATATTGCTTACCCTGGTGCACAAAAAATACCTCAAAGAATCACTTTTATTTTTTGAATTGATTTTTTCCCCAGTCTTGCAAACGATTGATGTGAACATTGTCTTGACCAGGTCCTTTTGAAAAGGGTCAAAATCAATAGGAATGGCAGAGTGTAGCCTATTGACGAACAAAGGCTTCAGGATTCTAAGAACGCATCTCTGTGAGTCAAAAGAAACAGAAACTTTAGCCATTCATTCATGCCATTCACATGTTCCCTTTATTTATTTATCCTTCATTCACGTTATATTGCTCAAAATCTATTCTTAATTTGCCCCAGCCTTATCGGATACACATTGAGTGAAATGTTTCCTGTTGAGATAACTTAACCTCTGCATTGCATGGAAAATATCTCCTTTCGTTTGTAGGTCATGTTTTTACCTACCTGTAATTTAATCTGCCGAGCCTGGCCAGTATTACTTGGTACTGAACCGTCTGGCAGCACTATTTTAAAATTAAAATTAAATTGATGGCAGTGATTGATTAATGAAACTTCTTTCTCAGGGGTAATTAATGTGACTAACAACATGTCGATAATCTGTCCTGAACTTCCCTGCCTTCAGAACACTGTGACTCATAGTAAAATTTATAACTATATTCATAATTGTACGATTGCACCATACTATGCATCACAAAGGAATCAAATGGCTTTTGCACAAAGCTCTCTGCGATGTTAACATGTTCTATGCAGGCCACAGATGAATTTTGTAATTTTCTTGCAAGATTTCTAGGCAGCTCATTGTACCTTATGTAAGTTTTATGTTACAGACAAGTACTGCACCACAACCATAAGCAAATAAATGAACAAGCAAAGAAAGAAGCAAACAGATATTTTACAAACATTAAAATGACACTCTTCACAGAACACAAATATCCATCCAGCTTATCCAATAGTAAAGCTTCTGATAAAATAAAAAAATGCAAATGCAGTCATTCACTGGAAGATCTGTCTAGCTGCACTTGTGCCTTGTTGGCTGTTTGACAACTGCCTGCTTGTGGTGTACTATCCGCTTCGCATGTACGTCATTTTAGACAAAAAGCATCTGCTGAATAAATAAATGCAAATGTTGTACAAGGTCGCAGAGTCTGGACCTGAGCCCGGGTAGCATGGGGCAGATGGCATAGGACCATGCCGGACAGGAAGCCAAAAAATGTTAAATATTTCTGTATTTTAAGAAATGGAAAAATTTTTGTACAATACCTCAAAATGCATGATGCTAAAATTAATGCTTAGTCACTAAGGCCAGATGCTATCCAATCAGTATTGTATAAGCCTCGATCCTTTCCAGTACCTTAAAAAATTTTGCAGATATTTTATGTTGCTGGAACCCAAAATAAATTTCCTTAGGGACTAGATATGGTAAGAAAGAATCATCATTATACTTGCATTTTTATTATAATTAGTGGCCAATTTGTGAAATCCAAAACAATCATGAATCCATAAACAAAATCCCCAGATGAAGAAAATGGGAAATTGAGTCCCATTATTATTTTTAATGTCCCAAGCAAAATATAGGGACTCTTCTTCTGACATTAAGGTACCACAAGGAGCCATCTCCAGGTATCATCATCAGAACAGCATTAACCTCTGTTGCGTAAATGTGTCTAACAACCAACATGAAGTAAATCCATCCATCCGCCCAGGCATTCAGCATTACTGCTTATGCAGTGGCACAGTAAGCCTGTAGCCCTTCAAGGAAGCGTGAAGGAGTGTCAACCCTGGGCAGGTGTCCAGCGAATCACGCAATCAAGACAATCCACGCGCGTCAGAGATTGTTGGTGGACAGCAGAAAACTTGAAGCGACTTCAAACAACTGTAGGGAAAGCTTGTGAAAAGCTTACAAGTGCGCTGTCACAGTGGAGCCCCGGGATGACCAAGGGGCACGCCTCACCAGCCAGCTGACAGGCCACCGCCTGCGCCTTTCAGCACCACGGACAGTGACTGACTGTCACTGAAAGACTGTGTTAACAGTTCAGCGTCACTTCTGTGGACACCAGCACGTCACGGGGACTCCGGCCCCAGCCCATAACGAGGCATGACTGGCAGCCAGTGACCGTTAGGTGGCCTGTGAGGACAAGGAAAGTGACCCAGCAGCACCAGCACAGGAAGTGACTGTCTAGAAGGAATGTCCCTTTCCTACCTGCCGGCAGAATGGAGAAGAATAAAGCTGACTGTGGTCTTTGTGGTTCCTCCCCGGTGCTGGAAGGTCTGAGTAGGATGACGTCATAGTTCCCTGCTGAAGCATCAGCCAGGACACCCACTGCCCCCCCCACTGCCTCCTCAACACCGCCACTCCCAATAGTCAGATCTATTGCACCCTATTAACAAACTGCCCCCCCCACAGTGATACCCTCTGGCATTCCGCTGCCCCCCCCCGCACCCCACCCCCGTTCTCCCCACTCCACCACCACGACAAATCAAAATACACCGGAATTAATCACGCTTTTCAGGATTCAAGATTTCCATTCGTCACACATGTTCAGTACAATGGCAGTGAAATGTTATTGTGGCAAAACAGCTTTGTCACTTTGCATAAATATATGTAAAATATAAGTGAGAAAAGTTAAGGTAAATAATAAAACAGAGAATGATTAAAAAAAGAAAACTATTAGAAAAGGCAATACATTTTTAATAAAAATGAAAAAGGCAACTTCGACCACAATCACATATTGATATTACATTGAAAGAGGAAAAAATACATGTCAGTATACATTACAAATATGCCACTTATCATCACCAGGTCTCCATCAGCTCTTGTAATACGGAGAGAAGAATCACTGTAAATGAGAGTGACAGACTGTCATACACTGATGAAGGCTCAGACAGCGTTGTGTCTCTCGCTGCTTATAAGCTACTTTTATGATACTCGACATTAAAGGCCTAATCGTTCAGGCTAGGGACCTTCACAAATATATTTCAGTGTTTGAACACAGTTTCTTACTATCATCAGATGTGTAAATCAACAATCACTGATCTATAAATGAAAGGTAAGATCCATTTTTACTTTGACTGATGATATAATGACTATCAATAGTAAAAAAAGTATTTTAATCTCACCTTTACTTGAACTCCATTTCAGACTAATGTACCTGCTCCATTGTATTTGCTATGGGCAGGAATATGCAGAAAATTGGTTGTCACATTACCAGGGCCTCAAAAGACAAAAATAATGTGGTTGTGCTTTCTATGAGGAAGTAATGCACTCCACCACTGACTAATGTGGTACTGAAAGATGAAATAAGGGGCAAGAGAAAATCGGTGATGTCCGTCGACTTTAGTCTATAAGGAAAGTGTATATCCTGGGATTATAATACTATATAGCTATTCGGTTGCTGGAGACTGAAAGCAGAGATACACAGGGCAACTTTTTCGTCAATGTTGCGGGGCAATTGCCAACCAGGTGAAACTAAGGGCAACTCAATTGGATGTGGATGACTAGAGTTTTTCCAAATAGAAATTTGTTGCCCAATATCAATGGGAAAGTGCCTGAGCACCTGTCAGCGACATTGCCCGGCAATGGGGAGTGGAGTGGTTTAGGGTCAGCAGATTCCTCAGCACTGGCCTGACTCTGTATGATGGACTCTGTATGATGGACTGTACGATGGGGGTTTAACATGGAAATGGCAGGAGAGCTGCAGCCATCTAATGTTTGTAGGGTTACACAACTGGGTAAAAAATGTGGAGGAAGTCACATATTTTTTGGTAAAGCTTGCACACCTAACATTTAGCCCTCAAGGAAGGTGTCTGGATCAGTACCTGCCTGGCCAGCAGGTGTCGCTAAGTCACCCCTTTCCTAGTGTTTGAGTCCTTTGTGATTATGACCCTCAGCTGCGTCTTGTTGTTCCCAGCCTTAGTGATTGGTTGATTGTAATTGGCCCACACCGGTCCCTCGTCTTACCCTTGTTAGCTGTGTATGTATGTACCTGTCCTTGCTTTTGTTCCCCAGTTGGTCATTGTGTGCTACCACTGTCTTGCCCCTGACTAGCTCCCTGCCTTAGTTTGGTGGTCTACATGCTTTGTATTTGACCCCTTGTGGTCTGTTTGTTTCTTGTGCTCTTTTTGAGTTTTAACGATGTCCCATTTTGTGAGCCAAAATGTCTGTCCTTCATCACCACGCCTGTCTGCAACAGTAGGCATCTCTTCCCTGCTCCACTCTGCTTTCTTGCTCTCTTAGTCCATCTGAGTCTATTTTTTTTGCTTCTGAATCATGAGACAAACCCAATGGGCAGCTCCCCAAAGCTTGAGATTAATACCAGGTCGTGCCATCAGTGCAAATGCACTCAAAGTCATCGATCCTCTTTCTTAATGTTCACACTCACCTCCAGTGCAGTTTCACAAAAGTTCAAGATGTCCAAAAATATTATTTGAGAAGATTTTTTTTCTTCGAAATGTGCTATTTCCCCTCTCCTCAGATCTTATTTTCTTGGAAAGGTATTGCAGCAATTAAAGTTAATGATATTTCTAAATGGAGCTGAACAGGTAATAGTGTGTGTAAAAGGGCTCAGTGTAGTTCAATGGGAGAGAACATAAGAAAGTGGAAAATTAAGTAAAGCTCATTAAGGCTGGGCATTTGAGCTGAAAGATAAGCAGACTGTTAGGCTCTGTTAGCTGGCTCTTCTGGTGGAGTTCCAGAGCTTCAGGAACCAATGACATCCCTTATAGTCACAAACTGCTAATTACAGTGGATTGATGCCCAGTTAACTAATGGCACAGAAAAAAACTCTAAGCGCAGTCCGCTGACAGATAAAATGAAAACAGGTACAATAATAGTACTTTATTTATATAGCACCTTTCATGCAAGGAATAATAATGGGGAATGTATTAATCCCTGTGGGGGAATTCTCTTTTGTCTCCCCCAGCTTGCTCTCTGTGGGTGAGAGCAAGCTGGCTGGAAAGGGCAGCCACCCAGGGAGTTGGGGGTGGGGTGGGGTGGGCGGGGGGGTTAAGGGCCTTGCTCAAGGACCCACAGATGTGCTGAGGCCAGGCGTGAATCAGTGACCTTCTGATCACAGCACAGAGGCTTAGTCCACTGAGCCACACAGTGCCCCTTATGCAGAATGTGGCTAAATGTGATTTACAGTAAAGGCTATACGTGAAAATAGAAATAAGATGGATAAAATGAAATAAAATTTAATGAAATTAAAAAAAGGAAAGTATCCAACTAACAGTTGTATCCAACTAACAGTTAAAATAAAAATTGTACCCATAGAATAATTAAACATGACATTAAACAATGTCATAAAGTCAAGTAAAATACGTTTTATGTGGTTGTGCATAAGTGCAAGCAGAGTGCAAAAGGAATTCACAGGCACAATAAGGGTCCCCAGCATTTGTTTCACTGGGAAGAGTTTCTTAAACTTTTTTTCAGTCTTAACTCTGCCTTGTTCCGTACACCTGTCGAGGCTGGGGTGGGTTCCGTACATCTCTCGAGGCTGGGGTCGGTTCCGTACACCTGTCGAGGCTGGGGTGGGTTCCGTACACCTCTCGAGGATGGGGTCGGTTCCGTACACCTGTCGAGGCTGGGGTGGGTTCCGTACACCTCTCGAGGATGGGGTCGGTTCCGTACACCTGTCGAGGCTGGGGTGGGTTCCGTACACCTCTCGAGGCTGGGGTCGGTTCCGTGCACATGTCGAGGCTGGGGTGGGTTCCGTACACCTCTCGAGGCTGAGGTCGGTTCCGTACACCTGTCGAGGCTGGGGTGGGTTCCGTACACCTCTCGAGGCTGGGGTCGGTTCCGTACACCTATCGAGGCTGGGGTGGGTTCCGTACACCTCTCGAGGCTGGGGTGGGTTCCGTACACCTCTCGAGGCTGGGGTGGGTTCCGTACACCTCTCGAGGCTGGGGTCGGTGAGGTCCCCCCTTTACAGGACATGAGAACGTCTATCAGATGAGGTTCTGGGCAGATAGACTAATGCAGCGTGACAGAATTATGCTGCCAGACACTATTGCCCAATCCTTCAGCTCGATGTAGCCATTTCCGAGCCGAACACCGATTTTGTTCTCTTGAATTTTCCCTTTTGTTTCACCGTCCGCTGTTTTTGTTCCTCCCCAGGGTTTTTTTTTGGAGGCTTCCACCTCTATTGTCGTTCCCATTCCCTCCCCATGTCCTACGGTCCTGTTCTCAGTCACACCCATAGCAACTCATAAGCCAATGTAAAAGTTCAAATTCAAAGTTTCATAGCAATTTAACAGCTAAAACGAGTCCTACTCATGTATTTTAGAGAGGTAATTAACCTATATGGCTGGTGTATATTATGCAGCTGTGTGAGGGTGTGAGGTCATACGTTATATTACAAATACTGAATGAAGGCGTCATCTTGATGGAGCAGAAATAAGCCATTACTAGTGTCAGCACATGTTCACAGCTTGAATGCTGCTAAAATTATGAATAGTGATTATAATAAAGGTTTTCAAAAGGCATGTTTATGAATAAAATGATTGCATTTTCCTGTCCACTACACCAGATTATTGCCCCCAGTCTGTACAGATGTGAGCCAAAGAAATGGTTCTGTTATGTGCCACATTTTTTTGTGCCAGTTTACCTTGGTATTAATTAATTTCATCCTGTGTATCTTGAATGCCACATTTTTTCCATTGAGAAATCTCCCAAATTAATCGCATTTTTGGCTGCAAATACCAGCCGTTAGCACTCAGCAGGCCGAGGTATCTGAAATGTTTTTAGATGCCCCCTTTAGGTTAGCGGTTAGCACGTAAACATTACTAAAGTTCCATAAAGTACAGATAGATAAATAGTTCAGGACTGCTGTTTTTCTGTCCTTATGACAGGCTTTCTTTTTTAATTAGCGACAGTTAGCTGACTGCCAAATACAGAGCCATCATTCAGGTCCTTTTCTGCACCTGGAAGGTAAAGAGACTTTGGAAAAAAAAAGATTTTACTGAGCTCAGCTGCAGTATTTCCATAATAAGTGTGAGACTATGAAAATAGCTCTGAACCCAGGTCATAAAACGTCTTTTTTTAGATTAACAAAGTAAAGCAATGACTGATTTGAGAAGTAAGATGTTATTGAAATTAGCTTTGGATACATTTTGTATGACATCGTTATGGCAACGCAAATTTTCAGAACTTTGATATTTAATATCCACTCCCAGGATGAGGATGTATAATTTTTATTTTCAAGAAAATCTGCTTCAAACAAGGCACTGTCACGCACCCCAAATTATGGCCCGGATATGTTAGACTTGTGTGACAAATGCAAACATATATTATGCTGCACAATTAAAAAGGATTCTAATGCCCCCAAGGTGTGGCTGATATTTCCAGAGGACGCCTTTCATAAATAATACTTAATGTGACATCCGTGTTCTGCCAATTTGGTCATTAATGTAATAAAAAAGGCTAATGACATTACTGAAGCATTTCTGCATTAATGACATAATGAAGGGACTGGAGGGGGCTTAAATCTACTCCCCAAAAGCATTCTGCATACTCTGATGAGACTTTTCACATCCAGGACCTTTGCCCCAGTGGGCAGCAGTCAGAGCTGTATGCAGACACAACGTGGCACATCCCAGTTTGCCTGTAGGTGTTTGTGCAGTTCTTAACCTTGCCTTTAAATAAAGACATTAGCAGCTAATAAGAGGACATGGTAAAAAGGGGACATAGATTAGGCTCAGTCATGCATATCGAATGTAACTAGACTAGAATTTAAAGGAAAGGTGCACTTTTCCTGCTTTCACAGAGCAGTGAGTGTGAAGGTGTGCATCACACTGAGCCTAAGGAAGCTCAACAGCTTTGGGGTCAACAAGGTCATACTCAGAACCTTCTACTACTCCTCCATTGAGAGTGTTCTCTGTTTCTCCATTGCCTGCTGGTATCACTCCGCCAGCCTGCAGCACAGGACCCGCCTGCACAACACAGTGAAAGTCTGCTCTAAGATCATGGGACTCCCAGTCAGAGCACTTTCATTCCTGAGTGAGCAGCAAACTCTGAGAGCAGCGTGCAGGATTCTGCAGGACCCCTCCCATGCTCTGCTCCCAGAGTTTGAGTGGCTGTCCTCAGGACGACGGCTCCACTGTCCCGGCTACAGGACCCCTCCCATGCTCTGCTCCCGGAGTTTGAGTGGCTGCCCTCAGGACGACGGCTCCGCTGTCCCGGCTACAGGACCCCTCCCATGCTCTGCTCCCGGAGTTTGAGTGGCTGCCCTCAGGACGACGGCTCCGCTGTCCCGGCTACAGGACCCCTCCCATGCTCTGCTCCCGGAGTTTGAGTGGCTGCCCTCAGGACGACGGCTCCGCTGTCCCGGCTACAGGACCCCTCCCATGCTCTGCTCCCGGAGTTTGAGTGGCTGCCCTCAGGACAACGGCTCCGCTGTCCCAGCTGCAGGACACAGACACAGACTTCTCTCCCCCCCCTCCACCTCCCTGCACTGGAACCCATCATTCATTCTACACTTGACCCCCCCCATGCCCACTAACAATCCCTCCCCTTTACATATTTATTCAGTTCTCATCTACCTGATTGACTGAAATTTTGCACAGCATCTTCTAAATGCTGTAAATACTGTTGCACTTTAGGCCAGCCTGTCACTTATTCACAGGAACATGGAGCAGGAAACACATCCATAGAACGTCCAGCAGTGCCGAATCTGCAAGCACTCTGTCACTCCATGAAGTAGCGGCAGGTAAAGCGAATCACAAAAGGCCAAATACAAGGAAGACAGCTCCACACATTAGGATCTTTCTGCCTCCTGACGAACGTTTCTTTAAGAGCTCAGTTCATGGGTCTCATATCTCTCTTAAATGCATGAATTCCTCTGATGCAGCAACAGGAGGCTCCCATGTATGGCTTTATCCCAAACCCCAACCCTAACCCCAATCCTAACCCTAACCCCAACCCTAACCCCAATCCTAACCCTAACCCCAATCCTAACCCCAATCCTAACCAAAACCCCAACCATAACCAAAAGTGTTCCATTGGTGGGGTTTGTGGTTCCTGAGTCATCCAGGGAATAAGAATGCCAGCAAAAGCAGGTCTGAATAGAGGAGCACATGCTGGACTTGACAAAGATGATATTCTGGTCACCAGATATGACTTAGATGTCCCACATTACTCCTGTTACTTGATGTGCCCAGCCTTGGCAGAATAGTCATGTTTGTGGGCCCTTGAGCATGGCCCTTAACCCAAGCTTGCTCTCACATACATGCGTGTCTGTGTCTCATGGAGAGCAAGATGGGGTAGGCAAAAAAATAATTACCCCTCGGGGATCAATGATAAAGTGTCGTCATCAACTTCAGGTGCAGCAGTGACTGCTGGAGGTTGTACAGCAAGGCTCCCCAGAAATGATGGCTGAAATTGGGCCTGTCTCCACTGGGACCAGTGTGGCAATCATACAGTATTATGGAAGCACTAAAAGAGTGCAATGGGATAACTAAAGTGTCCAGGGAATACCAAAGTAAAATTAATGGTAGCAAAGTAAACAAATAGTCCAACAGCTAAACAAGGTTCAAAACATGACACTGGGGAAAGGCACTATGTAAAAGAACCAGAAGGATATTGCTAAATTTGCTCTTTACAGAATAAAGAGTAACACTAATTAAAGGGTAACAGGGAAAGCTAAGGTATGAGAAAACCATAGTGCTGAATGCCAGTATTTAAAAGGAAGATATTAGATGGCAAATAAGTGCCAGGTATAGCTCATTGACAGCAGACAACTGGGTGCTGATGGAGTCAGGCCTCTTTGCTGCCACCATGTGGTGGAGTTGTGCCATAGGCTTCACACCTTATGTAGTGTACTTCATTAAATAATATCCCACTTCTGGTTAAGCATTATAAATCCCCACCAGACCCACAATTCCACAACCCTAACCCCAATCCCTATCCCAAACCATAACCCCAACCCTAATGCCTAACCCTAACTGCAGAGCTAATCCTAACCCCAACCCTAAGCCTAACCCTAACCCCAACCCTAACCCTAACCCCAACCCTAGTCAACATCATAATCATCAAAGCAGTCTTTTTCGCTCCCTCTTTAGAATGTGTTTCATGCAAGTCCTTTCTCGGCCATCGTCATGGTAAGAATCAAACACATTTCAGCTGTATATAAATATGCAAATCAGTGTTTTGCTCCCTCCCTGTTCCTGGGCAAAAAACTGGACTGTTTGTAGGGAGCTGAGAGGGAGAAAAAAACGTGTACTGTCTGAGTGTCCCCAAGAACCAGGTTAGGAGATACTGGTCTAAGCAGAAGTCTCTGTCAGGAGCACCTCTCCAGACTTGGATGAACATCTCTCAGGACTGAAGTTCAATGATTGGGAACATTTTGGAGGATGGCTGCCTTGTCAATTTGTTTTCTGAACTGTATGTGTCTCGTGCATTAGTGCTTCAGATTAAATCAATTTTGTGTTGCATAAAGAAAAATCAAGTTTTTATTTTGATGAATATATTTTGAGGCGATGAAAATATTTTGAATTTCAGTCTCTAGTCAGAGAATAACTATGATACAACATGTCACACTCATGGATATTAAAATGAATAAACCCTTCCAAAATGACTTACAAAGTAAAAATGAATTCCCCTTTGGGCTTCATTCATTCATCTGTTTCGTGTAATTGTTCTATGCTATCTATCTAATTCTATACAGAATTGGGGTACCAAGGAGCTTGGAGCTTCTCTTAAGAGAGCAGGGGGCACCATGCAGGGTTCCTGTAGAATGGGATGCCAGGCCGTTACAGGGCATGAGGCAGGGCTCAGCTTGGACTGCTGAAGGATCACAGCCAGTGCCTGTGTTACTGATCATTTATGCAGCCGGAGTTCACCGTCAGCCCGCGAGAGCTTAATCGGACCCACTGCTGAGATGAGAGTCGATGTTCTGGGTGGCGTATGTGTGGGCTGGGTCTGCAGGAGTGACTATGCAGAGCATCTGTCTGGAGTCCTGCTGCAGATGGTGCAGGGAGCGTTTGGCACAGTCCTTAAGGAGTAAGTCAGGGGAAAAAAACAGCCTAAACTTTGTAAGAACAGCCAGTACCTGCACATCACAAAGAAATGCATGAGGCCGTCACAACAGCTTTTGGGATGTTACGGACATTGGGGTCATTTCGGGTTAACATATAAATAAAAGAATGAGATAAATAAGCTGAAGGTAAAGAATGAGCAGTGTTTGTCTTCTTCTTAGACATTTAAATGTCTAAGAATTTTCCTTCGTCTTTTTGACAAACGTTCTTCACTGAAAACACCCAGTTGAATAAACGGGCTCAAATGTGTTCCTATAAATCATCACCACATGGTTTATAAAGCTCGATACTAAAATGGGCAGTTTGGACATTTTTTCTCAGGTATGGTTTGTAAAGCATATATAAATGTAAACACTGCCATTATAGGATCCAGTCCTTAATATTTTCAAATCCATATTTCATATCCGTGATGCTTTTCAGATTTTAGCCATCTCTAGTTTTGCAAAATGTGTTTTGGGCTGGAAAAAAACACATTTCTGATTTTCCAAAATGTCTTCTTTTTGGCGGTTTTCTTTAATCTCATTCTAGTGATGGACTGTCATCCCATCCAGGGTGTGTCTCTGCCCCATGTTTTTTGCTGACTGTGACAGATGAATGGATGGACTTATTTCGACACACAGACCGTGACATAACACTGCTTACATTTGTCTTCATGAGTAATCCATCTGAATGGATCCTTGGCCCAGACCCTCCCACATTCACAGCTGGGCCCACCCCTTCAGATTAATAATATATATATATATATATATTGTCATGACCTGCTCCTCCGATCCTCCTGTGTGCCACGCCCCCCTCGTTATCTCATGTGAATTCCTGATTGTTTTCAGCTGTTCTGCATTTTCATCCCTTTAGTCTGCATTCAAGTCAGTTTACCCAAGTCCAGTCATTGAAATGTTGTGAAGTGTTTTCCGTGTTTACGTGCTTTATATATATTATGATACAATTTTAAGAAAATGTAATTTTCACAAATTACACTAAACATGAATTGAATATGAATAACAGAACAACAAATGTTGATTACTATTATTATTAACACAACCACCACCACCAACAACAGCAATAATAATAATAATTATTATTATAATAATAATAATAATAATAACAATAATAATGGACTAATGAGTCAAGCATTAGTTGCTTGTGGTAATGGTGCTGTGTTAGTGTAGTGTTAGTGTAAATGATTTAGTGTAAGTGTTAGTGGTCTTCCCTCACTTGTGTACCTCATTTATCGCTCTCATGGACTCTGCACATGCCTTCTGGTTTCTCTACACCCACGCCTGGCCACATGTAACAGGATTACTTGGTGGCTTTGTCACCTGCCTGCATAACACAGCTTGACCTGCGTGACACAGCTTGACCTGCGTAACACAGCTTGACCTGCTCCGTTGGATGAATGCCAGTAGGAACCAAAGATGCTCCATGAAAAAACAATTGTGGGTCAGTTTCAGGAACGTGCTGTTCAACATGCTGACAAGATAAGTATTAAACTGTCCCTCACTGACGGATTAATGCCAGCACTGGGTCCCTCTCACCTGACAGGTAACCAAACACAGCCTTTACAAGGAACCTTTGTTCTCTTACGTCAGCCAAACTGATTAAACTGTTATTTGAGCAACTTGCAATTAGACACTGAGTGGGCTTTGGGTGTTTACTGTAGGCAGGAGTTTATTGCTTTTTCCATTCTGTCTCTTTTTTATTTGAGTATCTTTGACTACACAAATATCAACCTGTCTGTCATTTCTCTGCAAAATGTACTGTTAAAAATGTCCACCTACCTTCCATATACAATACAGGACAGCAGTGACCCTGGAGCCAATATTTTGGAAGCAGAAGCAGGGCTGGATTAACTTGTCTGGCAGCCTTAGGCTGCTATCAGCATGGACACTCAGGTGGTGCCCATTTATCTAACTGCTCCTTTTTCCCCTGAGGTGACTGGGGCCCCAGACTGAATCCTGTGCGTTAACTGGCCCCTGAGCACAGGTCACTCTGCACCCTAGACAGGAAACAAACACACCCACCCACCCATACACACACACACACACACGCGCGCGTGTTTGATACCGTTCCTTTGACTGCTTATCAAGATGCTGCTACTGTTTATTGACAGAGCACAAAATATTACTAAAGAAATGTAAAAAATCATCAGAGAAAATAGTTACTTGGTAAAATACTACTCTGCTCATGTCTTTTTAGACAAAATAATTAGTGTTTCTATTGTCATTTCTTCTTCTGTACAGCCGGAGGCCTCTGGAAATAATTCAGGTTAATAGTTATTAGAACTCATTTTACCATCTACTGACCGTCCATTTTCTTATTGAGGGTCTCGGATGATTCTTAAGGAGGTTTAATAAGCAGGGAGAGTGAAGGGAAGCTTCCTAATTACAGGAAACTTCTCAGCTTTAATAAAAGGCTATAAATGGAAACAGCTATTTCATCTATTGCCCTGCCCAGGAAATACTGTTGACTTAAGCAGAGGACACATGGTGCAAGGCACTTCAGGCAGGAAGATACCTCTCTTAGCGGATAGGTGACTGAGCAGAGCCGGCGGTTGAGGGCTGAGGATTCCTCAGAACTCCCTCCAGCTATAGCACACGTTTTGCCCGTGGTTGACTTAAACTGAGGGTTGCCCAGACCTGTTCCAGCTGTGAGTGTACTGGGCTGCAGGTACAAAGAGCACTTTACTGCAGACAGATGGATGCATCTGACACTTTGTGTGGTCGCTGCTGAAGGTAAGAAAGCGGGCTAAAGTCAGTGCCCCCCTAGACAGAGCCTAGTCATTACTACACATTGATTCAAGAAGTTGACAGTCATGCTGTACGACTTAATGAGCTCCATGCGGCAAATTTGCTTGTAGTTTTACACAATTCCAAGGTGTGGTGTTTCCTGTGAATGCAAACACCATATTTTTTGATTTAGTGCATGCAGGGCTGGATCCTGGCACAGGGAGACTCAGCAGCTGCCCAGGGCCCATTCGGCACATGGTGCCCCGGACAAAGACACGAAAAGGTACATAAATTATATTCATAGCAAGCTGTAGCTGTTGGCGGGATGCGCCGTTGCTTAAGGCCTCCAAATTACCTGCATTGCAGAGGAAGTGACATGATCATCAGTTTTCTTGGTAGGGGGACCTCCCAAGCAAAACTTTGCCTAGGGCCCCTGAGAAGAGAGCATGTCCTCATTTTGCAGAGTTCGACGCGTCCCTGGGTCAACAAAGGAGGGACTTGCGTGTCACGTCTGTAACCAATCACCAGTCTTCATTGTATGACATCACCACATTAATGAGAAACAGTGGTTTCTGTCAAGCGACAAGGTGCATAGATTTGTAAAGTACCTGTTTTATTTTATATGTCTTTTGTCAAGGGATATATAAAGGTAAGATATAGATAAACATAGGCAAAACATAGGGGTGTGCTTACCTGCAAAGGCTGTACGGAGCAATGTGAAGGTGCGTCTTTATTTCCTGATGATAATAGTAATAATAATAATAATAATAATAATAATAACAGCACCAAGGCTTGAACCGTGACCCCGTGTACTCACAAGGCCGGGCAGCTGGATGGCAGGAAGCCTTGTGTTTGAAAATTAGACAAATAAATAAATAAATATAACGGCCCAATATGGTGATGTCATACGATGAACACTGTGATTGGTTAATGAAGTGGAACGCAAGCCCCTTTTTTGAATATTTTAATCATTTGGTACTTTCCGGTCTTTTGGTGGGCTACTAACTGTGTATAACAAATGCTCTTTTCACTTTGTGGAAACTTTAGCTACTAATGCACATTAAGAATAAATGCTTCTCAGTTTTTGAATTGTGCTAATAAATAGATTATTAAGCGCATGCATAATTCATGACGAACTCCCACCATAATTAATTCAGGGGTTAAGGTTATTGTTTTCAGAGTGCATGCTCACTGTCTGTTAGGCCACGCAATAAAATGTATTTTATGACTTTCATTTGTAGCCCCTGTTTGTGACAGTTGCTAATACTGTTTAATTTCTAAGCAAAGTCTTTTTGCTCCTTTAGCCCAGCATGGTGTAACATGGGCACATTAAGAGCAGATTGTAATTGATCTCCACATCAAAGAAAGGGTTCATCTTAATCTGGTAAAGGAATCCTTCTCTTGTTACCTTGACTTGCTGAGGGACACCTGAACTAATTATACTCCATCCTAACCTGATCTTAACCTCGAGCAATGGAAATAAGGTAGGTGTTCTCATCGCTGAGGACTGCAGAGTCAATCACACCCCAGCAAAAACAGGAAACAGGGTCTTCTCATCTTATTAAATCACACAAAGCAATTAAATACAGGAAATGAACGACCTCTTTCCATCACCTTAATGTCCTGCTGTTTGACAAATCATCCCCGTCTCTGGGATTGTTGTACAATGTAGAACTTCTGTGCCGTTAACAGCATGTTTTCTTATTATAAAAAAAAATCACTGTTGTGTCTGTGCTGAGACACAGCTACAGTCTTCAAGAAAGGCAATACTTTGGAAAGCCTCCTTTAGATTTGATTTGCTCACACTTACTATTGGTTTTGAACAGTGTGCACCACTGCATGGTTTCCATGGCGACTGGCAGCACAGCTAGCACTGCTGTTTCCTAGCGTGCACATTCTTACCCACCATGGTGCAGCTGGCAGCGTGTGAATTTTTTTATTTAAAATCGAATTCGATATGCCGAACTCTGTTCAAATATTATATAAGGTAAAGTACAATGAAATAGGTTCATAGAAATGGTAATCACACTTGTCCTGTTTGTTCAATTCCACATATATTTAAGGTTGCATTTCCCCTTTTTTGTCACTTTGCATTTTAAGAGGAGTTTAACTCCACGAACCTACGTGATCTCCATGTTGCAGGCATCTCCCTTCACCGTGGCCTGTACTCTCCTGTCTTTTTCCTGTAACAGATCTCTACCCCATGGAATTCTGGGTACCAGCCCATGCAATATGTTGGTACCCTGCCCAGCCAGCCCCGGGAGCCTTCAGGCAAACAATATGATTGTTGCTGTATTCCGCCCACCCCTCCCCCCCCCTCGCAGTGCTTGGAGGCAGCGCAGTGCATATGCAGTGACACTGTCAGGATACGTTGTCCCCGCAGCCTTCTCTCTACCAAATTCAGAAGCACACATGCAGAGTCCTGTACAATATCCTCTCTCTATAACGTCAGGCCATCCAAAAAAACCCGATCGTACTTTAATAGGCTGTCTGAAACTTTATGAGTGCAGCTTAGAAAGGGAAAATTAACGAAATCTAAAAAGGGAACGTAGACATTCGTATGAACGTTTGAAATAGTAGCCAAGGAAAAAAATCAGCTGCCGAAACAGAGGTACAAAAATCACATGTGATAATGTGGCTTTGTGAGGAAAAGTATGGGGCTCCTTTAGAAGGACACAACATCATCCTGTCATAAGGAAATCCATCACACTTGTTTTGGTACTGGTGGTATGAAGTGGTGTCACCACACTGATATCTCCTATAATTGTTCAACTAGATGGAGATCTGGAGATAAGAAGGTCTACTGTATAATCATGCCCATTGTTAGAGCCATTTTGTGCTGTAACTAAATATGCACATTTGACTATGTGAATGTAATATTTTAAATAGAATTTTGAGTTATTTTTTTGGTATCTGAATATTTTTATAGCTTTTTATTTGTTACAGTGTAAGAGTTAGGAACCTTAGTACGTAGTTGCCACATGATGCAAGCTGATTGGCTGCTGAGTTTGTTGTAAAAGCATAAGGGACGCATAAGAAAGCAGAAGCCTTGAATCTAGAAGCATCACAGTTTTTTGACCGTCACGTCACCTCGTGTAATGCATTTTCGTAGTAATTAGGAATTCATCTTTTGTTTTGTATAGTTTTAAGTTTACAGTAAAGATACAAACATTACGAAAAGATCGGATTCAAGACCTTTTATTTATTCAGCTTTGAGATGGGTCGCGTATAAAAAAACACCCATGAAACCATGTAGTGGGGCCATTATTATTCTGGAATATTCTACTCGCATCAAGAAAAGCCTCAAGCCTCGATTATGCCTCTACTAGCCTGATGTCACTCTTTGTTCCCTGAATGTTCCTTATGTTGCAGTTCTGGTCCTTGAATAGTCTTATTGGGTTCTTGCTCTGTTAGACGTTGTGTTGTCCTGCTCACTCTAGTACCCGGGGATTCCCTGCAAGCTCAGCCTAGCTGCACTTATGCTTTGTCCTGTATGCTTCTAATCTGCTGTTTTCCTCACCTGTATGTCACATTGAACAAAAGCACCTGCAAAATAATAAATGTAAAATGTGAAAAATAAAATGGTTCACAGTAAGAAAAGTGATTTGCAGTCCGGCAAGCATAATTACTGAAAATGGCTCACGGTTTGTGGCATGTACCTTGCTTGCAAAAAGGGTTGAAAGCGGACCTTGTCCGTGACAAAGAAGCACATTTCTTGGTATGTATTTTCCTTGCCCTCTATGGGGCTAAAAGGACTGAACCCTGCCTAGATCATATGCCCCTCACACCAGCAGTCACCGGAACCCTTTTCATATGAAAGAAGCAGTAAAAGGCACAGGCACCACACAGGTACTTGTCTGCTTACTGAAGACTGCATGAAGGATGACTTCTGACCAAAGGGCTTTTTCCACTGCTTGACTGATGAGTGCCCCTGTTCTTTCGCGCTTTTGCATGTGTGAGTGTGGGCATGTGTGAACTTGTGCATGTGTGAGTGTGTTCATGTGTGAGCATGTGCATGTGTGAGCATGTGCATGTGTGAACATGTGCATGTATGAGCGTGTTCATGTGTGAGCATGTGTGAGCGTGTGCATGTGTGAGCGTGTTCATGTGTGAGCGTGTGCATGTGTGAGCGTGTTCATGTGTGAGCATGTGCATGTGTGAGCGTGTTCATGTGTGAGCGTGTGCATGTGTAAGCGTGTGTGTTGGAAGTGTCTTCAGGCTCCTAACCAAAGTCTTATTGACTGATTCCCAGATGCTTCCCTCAACGAGATCTTCTATCCAGGTGGCAGCAGAGAAACACCCAGCTGCGAAAATTACTGCTAAGACTGGAGTGTAAAAATAAATCACCGTGACCCGTTTCAGTCACTTTAGATAAAAATGCCTGGAAAATTAATTATCATTTGTTGTTATTTATTTTCTTGGCATACCGGGGGCTGGATGGTGTAGGTAACCACAGAATATGTATGATAGCCATTTATTTTGCTCTGCTACAGACTAAAGCAATTCTGTTGCTTTCTTTATCAGCGTTACAAGTCGGTAGAACAACAGTTTTTTAAGGAAAATTACACATTGCATGGTTTAACCATATTGTAAAATAGTGGTGGTTTCAGATAATAGTATTAGATGTATTATTTATAACCCTTAAAAAAAGTTAAATTATTGGTACTTAACAGGCAACACTGTTATGTATGTTTGGTATTGTTGTTGTGTTCATAAGCTGAGAACAGCCAGAATTCTTTAAAAATTAAATCAGTTATGATACTGTTTAGCTGCCTAGAAACTAGTATAATTTCATTACCAGTTTTTACACAGGGTTACCAACTCTCACACATGTGGTCTATATTATTCCAATATAAACCTAAAATTACCTGCATCATAAGCATTGAGGTAGTCTGCAAACCCTACAGACTGTTTGCAAGGTTATGAAATTGTTAGATAGATGTAAATGCGTGTGCATGTGTGTGCAGACTTGTCTTGAATTGAAAATTTCACTCCAGCCTGCTGACCAAAGTTGGCAGCCCTGTTTATATCATAGTGAGACAGGCGGGAGAAAAAAATGTAAACACCAAACTAAATATTTAATAGGTGCATGACCTTACATAACAGCCTGCAAAGTCTGTATGCATCGTGGTATATTCTGTATACAGTACATCGTGGTACGGTCTGTATGCATTGTGGTATATTCTGTATGCATCGTGGTATGATCTGTATGCATTGTGGTATATTCAGTATGCATTGTGGTATGGTCTGTATGCATTGTAGTATTTTCAGTATGCATCGTGGTATGGTCTGTATGCATCGTGGTATATTCAGTATGCATCGTGGTATGGTCTGTATGCATTGTGGTATTTTCAGTATGCATCGTGGTATGGTCTGTATGCATCGTGGTATATTCAGTATGCATCGTGGTATGGTCTGTATGCATTGTGGTATATTCAGTATGCATTGTGATATATTCTGTATGCATCGTGGGATAGGTGACTATGCTTTTCTCCCAGGGGGCGTGAGGTGGGAGAACCCAACCAGTCATTCATGCAAATAAATACATTTGTAAAAAAAAAATAGTGAATACATTTACAACAAATTATTACACATTGATATGACTAGCACATGCCACATTTTCAAATATAATTTTCAATTTAATTTAATTGTATTGAACTTAATATGTTCAAATAGCATCTTTCATCAGGGGGTGCAGCTGTAAAATTGCCGATGCATCATGAGAGAGGTCCCCCAGCGTAATAAGGGATACCATTATTCCAGTAGAGGCCATTAAAATCATACCAGATTAATGAAGGTGTTTCCTAGGGCCTGTTCCAGAATATGCAGTGAATGCTCACTCTGCAGAGGTTACGGTATATGGGTGATGCTCTTCATGCCGATTCAGGGGCCGCATGTGCTCTCTTCATGGAGGAGATGGTATTCTGAAAGTCACCTCAGCAATAAAAAAACACCGCAGCATGAGGTATGGAGAATAACTTGGTGTCTGTAGTAATTAGCGTTAACTGTCTCCTACTCAGGATCAGTTCACCTAAGCCAGTGTTTCTCAAACCAGTCGTTGGGGACCCCTGATGGTACATGTTTTTGCTCCCTCTTGGCTGCCTGCCAGACCATCTATATTTTTGCTCCCTCTCAACTCCCAGGACCTGGGATGGAGCAAAAACATGGATCGTCTGGCAGGGAACTGGGAGGGAGCAAAAATATTGAAATTATATTTGAAAATGTGGCTTTTGTTAGAGTTATCGACGTGTAATCATTTATTGTAAATGTCTTTACTACTTTTTTTTTTTTTTTACAAATTTATTAATCTGCATGAACGACTGGTTGGGATATCTCACCTTGTCCAGGAGCTGGGAGGGAGCAAAAACGTGGACTGTCTAGGGTCCCCGAGGACCGGATTGAGAACCACTGACCTAAACCAAATGTACCTCAAACATTACAGAATCACAAGGTCACATGATGATTGATGGCAGACAGCAGTGCTGATTGGTTTTTCAGCTGCTCCGTGACCTTTGCCTTCCATAAGTGACCCTGAATAGGACAAATGGGTATGGAGAATGATTACACAGAAATGACAGAAATACACCAGTGAGTTTCCTGGGTGGGATGTGGTCTTCAGTTTGGAGTGTACACTCTTGTCTGGTACACTGTGCCTGTAACGCTAGAGAAGGAATGTATCATATACACTTTAGTTTCATTACCTCTGATTTACTTTCAGAGCAGTTACAAGTACACTGCATAGCCTATGCTGCTGATGCAGTGTCTTTTAGTGCTAAGTTTACTCTCGGCGCCAAATGCAGGTGAAGTCGCTCTGCTGACTTGGCACAAACTCTGCTTCATTTTTTAAGCCGCTGTCATCAGAGTTTTTTTCAATGGAAAGAGTTGCTCCATCAAAGAAGGCGGAGATATGGGGGAAACAAGGGCAGAACCGCAGAGAAGAAAATGCAAAGGAACTCAGAAGAAAGTAGCTCATCAAAAATGATGAGATTTGCTTTAAGAGAATCTGCCCAGGATGCTTTTATTAAAAACTGAGTTCAGTGATCGAAAAACTTACGATGAATTTACTGTAGTGTTTCGCGTTGAGCATGTTGAAGAAAAACACATTTTAAAATTTATTTTGTTTTTTTGCAGAACAGATACTTCTGGCTTTGTGGACTCATTATTACTGTTAATATTATGGACCAAACAAAATACAAGAGTTTTGGCATTTTTAGCTTGTTGATATCACTGTCACAGATTTTTAGAAAACTGAGTGGCCCCCACAGCATCAAAAAAACAGGTTTTTATCACATTGTGGGGACATTTGATTCAAATCCCTTACGGCAGGGGTGCGAAGCAGCAACGTTACACACTGAGCTTTACGGTCATTAACTGCGAAAAAGGGAACAGCATAGATGCCCTTTTTTATCCCCATTGGGAAATTGACTTCTAATCCACACCGATACACATGAAAGCCTGGGAAGTCAGAGCAAAGCATCCAGCAGGATTTGGCATTAAGGTCCATTCTCAATGAGATATAGCCCACTGTTGTGGGTTTCAAACCCACAACCTTCTGATCATCAGGCACAGAACCCAGACCCGTAGAGCAGCATATTATCTCAAGCCACAGTAGTATTATTCTCAGCACTGCTGTGGTAGTGAGCAGTTACAGTGCCCACCATCAACAATGAAACTCCGGCATGTAAATAGAAGCTGTTCAATGATCAATGACAACAATAGGTTCTTCTAAGCAGGCAGGAAAGACCCACATTGCAACTCCATTAGAGCAAATCACACACACTTGAGATAAATTGGAGCTCTTTAAAGGTCTTTGAATACCCATGAAAAATAAGGTGGACCATTCGTGGAATGGTAAATGATACGGAAAATAAAGCAGATGTCTTGACAGTGTCTCTGGTTTTAATAATGACAGCCTTTGGAGTTTCCTTTCTGCCTTGAATCGCGGCTCAGGCATCCCTCACTTCAACCTAAGTTTGTCAAAGTTGATTCTTGACTGCGCTGTAGGGACCCTGCCTGACCTCAGGTCTCTGATATTGATGGCTTTGCTTTAGACCAGTGTTTCCCAATCCAGTCCACAAGGACCCACAGACATCAAAAACGTGGATTGTCTGGTAGGGAACTGGGAGGGTGCAAAAACATGGACTGTCTGTTAGGGAGCTGGGAGGGAGCAAAAATGTGGACTGTCTGGTCGGGAGATCAAAGGGATTAAAAACATGGACTGTCTGGTAGGGAGCTCAGAGGGAGCAAAAATGTGGACTGTCTGGGAGGGAGCAAAAACGTGGACTGTCTGGTAGGGAGCAAAAACGTGGACTGTCTGGGAGGGAGCAAAAACGTGGACTGTCTGGGAGGGAGCTCGAAGGGATCAAAATCACGGACCGACTGTGGATCCTCAAGCACAGGAATGAGGAACATCGTTTTAGGCGATGCGATGCCAGTGGGAGTCATGTGACAAGGCTGAGGTCCAGAACAGAGACTCCCTGGAAACACAGAATGAAAGATGTTGGTGTTACAGCCTAGAAAAGAAAGTTGAGAGCTGACTTCACAATGTTTTTTTGTTTTGTATGGAAAATACCTGTGAAATGTCGCACTTCACGTTTTACCCTGAATCAGAGGTGGGTAGTCCTGGTCCAGAGAGTAAAAACCCAGGCCAAGATTTTGTTTCAACCAACCGGTTGAGTACTCTGTCAGACCATGATTATTTAAACTATACTAATTTCTGCCTGTGATCAGCAGCCAGTGAAAACTTGTAATCAGAGATGTTTGTTTGGTGATTAGTGAGTCTGACGTGATGGAGGACCTGAGGGAGAGCAGCATGATGGATCAGTGCTGGAAATCCAGTAGCAAGCCACAGGAACGTTGTCGCTGTCCGGATTTTAAATGATCAGAGTCGTTACCAGGAAGAGCATGCAGGGGGCGCAGAGGAACGGGCAGCATGTTCTCCGCAAACACACATGGCCTGCTTTCCATATTTGTGTGACGGAATGGAGATTTATTAACAATAATACTGTGTAGGTTTTTCAAAGGAAGTAATGGCCACCTGCAAATCACGGGATGTATTCATTTATTTAGTGGCTGTCAGTGAAAAAGAAGCAGAATACAACACGAAGGAAGTATTTAAGGCTCTAAGCAAAGTACACTGTGCTTACTTGGGAGATTTCATAACGGGCAGCCGACAGCAACCTTAAACAACCTTCAGGCCTACTCACAGGCTGAGGTGTGCCTTCAGGACCACATCCGGAGAGCGAGGTCACTCTGCAGACATGCCGTAAGAATTCATTAAGAACTCCAGGCTTCTGTTTCCACCTCCGTCGTCCCAAAAGGGGAATTTGCGGTGAAACAACTCACTCGCTTTCAGCCGTGACCTTTCGTTCGCTTTGGTTTAGAGATCTGCAG